>NC_052489.1:14252994-15463182 GCF_009730915.1 Dioscorea cayenensis subsp. rotundata
ATAATCAAAGTGGTATTAATTAATGCTATGTTCATGTATTTTTGGCATCTATCTTTAGATGATTGACATAAGGACTATTTTTCATTATTAGGAGGGAATTGACTAATGTTATGTTGATTTTTATCCTATTTGTAGAAGACATAAAATGAGAACTGATCGGGAGTGGATGCATAACAGACTTGTAGATGGGCGTAGATATATTAATCCTGAATTTTTGGTTGTAGTTGAGACATTTGTTGAATATGCTTGTCATCAACCAGCATTTATGGATTGTGATAAAATAAGGTGTCCCTATTGTAAATGTCAAAACCGAAGGTATCTTTTAACTGATGAAGTCAAGTTGCATCTTACTAGGGATGGATTTGTCAAGGATTACTATCAATGAGTTTGCCATGGGGAACCTTTAGATATATCAAATCCTATGCAAACACAATGCAATTCATCTTTTACAAGAGAAGTAGAAGGATCAAATCTATATTGCAACATGGTCATGGGTGCCATTGGTTCTAATTTTGACCCAAATTATGGTGAAAATGAGGAGGAAACACCAGATCCAAAAACTCAAAGATTATATGCCATGCTTCAAGCAGCCGATGAGCCATTATGGGCAGGTTGTTCTAAGCACTCACAGTTGTAACTATGACAAGATTGTTGATTATCAAATCTGAGTTTCATATGTCAGAGAATTGTTATGATGCAGTATTGTAATTAATGAATGAAGCATTACCAACTGATAATAAATTGGTTGGTAGTTTTTATGAAACAAAGAAGTTTGCTGCAGAGTTAGGTCTTCCTTGAGAGAAGATCCACTATTGTATTAATGGATGCATGATATACTGGAATAGCGATATTGATAGAAGAAGTTGCAAGTTTTGTGATCATCCTCGATATAAAAATAGACAAAGAGCATCTCCAAGAGAGAAAATTGATATACCATATCAAAAGATGTACTATTTTCCTTTTACACCCACACTACAAAGATTGTATGCTTCAGAAGTTACAGCTAAGTATATGAGGTGGCATGATGAACATAATAAAAAAGATGGTGTTATGTGCCATCCATCTGATGCAGAGGCATGGAAACATTTTGATCGAACAAATCCATCTTTTGCATTAGGCTCAAAATGTAAGGCTGAGATTATGTACATATGGATTTCAACCATTTGGGCAATCAGGTAAACAATATTCTTATGGACCTGTTATTGTGACACCATATAATTTGCCACCATGGATGTGCATGAAAGAGGCTTACATGTTTTTGACTATTATTGTACCTGGCCCAAGAAATCAGAAACAGAAGTTAGATGTGTACTTGCAACCATTGATAGCAGAATTAAAAGATCTTTGGGAAGTTGGTGTTCTCACATATGATTTTTCTAAGAGGCATAATTTTCTTATGAGAGCTGCACTTATGTGGACCATTAGTGACTTTCCAGCTTATGCAATGTTGTTTGGGTGGAGTACAACAGGCAAGAGAACTTGTCCATATTGTATGGATAAATCAAAAACATTTAGCCTTTTGAATGGTGGAAAAGTTTCTTGGTTTGATTGTCATCGTCAATTTCTACCAGAACATCATACTTTTAGAAGAAATAAAAATGATTTCACGAAGAATAGAATTGAAGATTCTCCACCTCCTCTTATGTTGACTGGAAAACAAGTTTTAAAGCAAATTAAGGGTTTAAAATTGAAGAAAGTAACAGATCTTGGTACTAAACAATGGAATGCTCCTATTTGTAAGTCATGTGGTTAGAACAAACGCAGTATCTTTTGGGATTTGCCATATTGGAGTACTAATCTCGTCCGTTATAATCTTGATGTCATGCACATCAAGAAAAATGTTTTTGAGAATGTGTTTGATACAGTGATGGATGTTGACGGAAAAACAAAGGATAATGCAAAATCGAGAGAGGATATAAAAATTTATTGCAAGTGTAAGGAGTTCGAGAAAAATGATTCAACGGGCAAATATCCCAAAGCTTGTTATAGTTTGAGCACACAAGAAAAAAAAGGTTGTGTGTGATTGGGTGACAAAACTCAAGTTTCCAGATGGGTATGTTTCAAATATGGCAAGGTGTGTGGACATGCGCAAATATAAGCTTTTTGGGATGAAAATTCATGATTGCACGTGTTTATGCAACGGTTAATTTCAATTGCTTTTCGTGAAATATTGCCAATGTCTATGTGGAAAGCATTAACTGAGTTGAGCTTGTTCTTTAAAGACCTTACATGCACTGTGATTAAAGAAGAAGATATGATTAGACTCCAAAAAAATATTCCTATGATTTTGTACAAACTAGAACGAATATTTCCTCCTAGCTTTTTTGATTCTATGGAGCATCTTCCTATTCACTCACCTTATGAAGCAAGAGTTAGGGGACCTGTTCAATATCGTTGGATGTATCCTTTTGAGAGGTATGTGAAAGTTAATAATTTATCATTTTTATTTATGAAAATGTTAATTTATGAACTAATAAACATATTTAATCATGAGTTAGGTTCTTGCAGCAATTGAAGTTAAAAGTAACCAATAAAGCAAGGGTTGAAGGTTCAATTTGCAATGCATACTTGGTTCAAGAAGTATCTACCTTTTGTTCTCATTACTTTGAGCCTCACATTAACACAAAATTAAGAAAAGTACCTCGTAATGATGACGGAGGTGAGATGGAAACATGTGAAGGAAATCTTTCTATATTTACTTATCCCGGTCGATCTTATGGGCGACAAAAATCAAGATGGTTGACTGATGAAGAGTATAATGCTGCAGTAACTTACGTCTTGTTAAATTGTGATGAGATTCAACATTATGTCAAGTAAGCTTCTTAGTAGTAATTTAATAAACATATAATTCTATTACACTCATTCTTATTAATTAAGATTCTTAATTTGAAGGATATTTGTGGAAGAATTAAAGGTAAATGTGCCAAATATGATTGATGAGCAAGTTGATATGAAGCTCGAGACCGAATTTGCCAATTGGTTTAGATGTTATGTAAGTAACTTATAATTCTTTTATTATTGTTTTATGTTTTTAGGATATTAATTTTATATTTATTTAATAGGTATATGATCCAAACAATAATGTCACTAGTCAAATCATCAAGGATGTTACTTTGGGGCCTTTAAGAAATGTGATCAATTATCCAATATATTTTGTTAATGGGTTTGAACTCCATACAAGTGATTATAGTGTGGGAAAATCAACCATCAACAGTGGAGTGTACATCAAAGGTTCTAATTACAGTGAGCTATCAAGTGATTATTATGGTATGTTAAAGGAAATTATCGAATTAGAGTATCCAGCACTTCCAATTAAAAAGGTTGTCCTCTTCAAGTGCGATTGGTTTGATCCAACTCCAAATGTTGGGAAGAAAGTTCATAAGGACTACAATCTTGTTGATATCAACCATAAAAGAAGGTTTAACAAATATAAACCTTTCATTTTGGCAGAACAAGCACTTCAAGTATATTATGCATCTTATCCAAGTATGAGCGTGACAAAGTTGACTGGTGGGCTGTGTATAGAATTAAATCAAGATCAGTTATTGAGATCCCTATAACTGATTTGCCATTCCAAGATGATGAAGTAGAAGTGCATTCAATTGATATGATTGATGATGCAATAATACCTTTAAATGATTCAAATGGTGCTTTTGTTGATGTAGATGATGGACATGATGATGTTAACTTAGAAGATGCTGCTGAACCTGATTTACAAGAAACACAAATGGAAGATGATGAAGATGATGAACATGATAACATGTCTATTGATAGTGAATAGTGTTATTTCAGTTCTAATGCATTGAATATACTTTGCTTTTAACCTCACGTAGCATTTTTCAAGTCAAGTTTTATTTTATCAATTGAGTATAATTTGCTTTCAGCCTTATGTCGTATTTTCTATGTTATGTTTTAATTTACCGAGTATATTGCTTTTAACTTTATGTAGCATTTTCTAAATTTTTTCTTTATGATATTATTATGCATTTGCAATGCTCTATTTGAATTTGTTTATTGTTATTATGTCAATTTAGTCATTTTTGTAGACATGCCTAGAGGTAAAGGAAGGATTGGGCTACATAAAGGAGAAAGGTCTTGCGGGATGTACACTAATCCTACAAATGAAGAGAACTTAACAAATCCTGTAAATGCCATTCAGCTTAATGATATAGCAACTGAGGCTCCTAATCCCACAAATGCATCTTGTGATATTGTAAACAATGACCTAAATTATACAATTTCAACTCCTACTATATCCCAAGCTAGTAATGATCCATTTGATGCAACAACTAATGGAGGTAGACTTCCCATCGTGGTTGTGAATGGATTGTAAGTATTTCTTTTTAAATATGATTATATGTTATAATATATGAACACATTTACATGTTTATAATTATAACAGGTTAAAACCCTCTATCAAATGTTCACGTGTGATAACAAAGGTGCTCAAGCAAAAAAGGTGGACACTAATGGCTACATATGGAAAACAATTTCACAAGCTACGAAAGATTTTTATTTTGAGGAGTTTAGGGTATTTTTATTTTGAATTCAAATTATTTATTTCATTCCATTTTCATTATTGAATATCAACAAGTTTATTGTTTTGCAGAAGCATTGTGTGTGGGATTCTTCAATAGAGGCGCAAGTGAAGGTGGCATGGGTTGTGAAAGCTTCACAACGATACGTGATTTTTTGCCAGATATAAGAAATTTTGAAAAGAAACCAGAATACATGTCTGATGATGTCTGGAGATATTGGAAAGCCTCTTGAGATAAACCTGAATTTAAGATGAAACGAGAAAAAAATTCAAATAATCGAAGGAGCATTGCAGGACCATCATCTCATACTGGAGGGTCAATATCAAATGTTGAACATGTCAAAAGACTTGAAAGTATAAATAGAATTTATTTGTATGATGAATGAATGCGATATAATAAAATTAACATGCATTCTATATGAGTTTGCGATTGTTGTAGTATAAGGTAAAGTACTTTATTTTTATTTATGTCTAAAATTACATATGCTTTTATTGTTAACTAAATGATTATATCTAGTCAAAATGTATATGTTGTCAATGTTATAAGCATCTTCATTAGGATGAATGTGATCACACCATGAGTGGTTTTTTTTTTTATTTATTACTGCTAAAAAGCATGATGGACAAACCTTGTTTACATATGTTTTTTTTATTAATATCTAAAATTTCATATGTTTTTATTGTTAACTAAATAATCATAGCTAAAGTGTATATTTTGTGTATGTTATAGGCATCTTCATTAGGCCGTATGCCTACACCACATGAGTTGTTTCTTTTTACTCATACTAAGAAGCATGATGGACAAACTTTTATTGATGAAAAGTCTAAATCACTCAATGTAAGTTTTTAAAGTCTTTTAAATCATTAAGATTTTTCATTTTTCATAGCTTATTTGTAATTATTTATTTACATATTTTATATTATGCATATAGGATAAAATATTGAGCTTGAGAGAGGCACCTCAAACAATTTTTGGATCTAGAAATGGTAATTCTCAACCAATAGATGAGGTCGCACTTTATTATGAGGCAGTTGGTGGTGAAAGAAAGAGAAGGGTGTATGGTCTTGGATCTCAAGCATCTTATTATTGTGGTGGTAATACAAAAGAAAACAAATCAAGTACTAGCTCTTTTGAATCACAAAATCAAGAGGAGCTTTAAAATGAGTTGGCAACTATGAAGAAGAAGAAGATAGAGGCTCAAGATAATTTGATAGTTGATTTGAAAAGAACAATTGAGATGTTGTGTAATCACATTGGTATGCCTCCTCTACATGGAACACAAAATGCAAGTAACAATCAACCAGAGGAGAGTGAAGGCACAAGAGATGAAGATGGAGATGGTGGTGAAGATCCTGGACTTTTATAAATATTTGTGCTTTAATTGCTACTTTTTTTGCTTGTCTAACTTTAGGTATTTTTTTTGTATTGTTAATTGTTGTTGATGTCTTACATTCTTATGTAGTGGTATTGTTGATATCCTAAATACTTATGGATTACTATATTTTATTTATAGTATAATTTATAAAAATATTAGAGATTGCTATTTTTAAATTATATTGAACTTTGGATTGAATGGATGTAGGTTCAATTAATTGCTTGTTGAATGCCTAGGAATTTTAAAATTTTAACATTAGAATTACACAGGTATTACACAGGGAGTTTATATAATTCACAAAAGCGTTACCTAGGGTTACCCAAGGATTTTATATTATTAATAGGATATTTAGCAAGGGTTTACCCAGGGATTTTTTATTATTAAAGATATATTTACCTAGTACTTACCCAGGGATGTTTCGTGGGGACATTTACCAAGAGGTTCCCAGGGATTAATCCATGTGTAATTCCTGGTATTTTATCAAATCCCAGGAATTAATTAGCTAGGGATATCAATTATGTACCCAGAGATTGATCCGTGGGTAATTTACCTAAGGATAAGAAATTTCGTGGGTAATGTTTTACCCACGAGAGATTTAGCTAGAGCCTCAAATCCCTGGGTATTCCCTGGGTAAACAGATTTACCCAGGGATTTTTATAGTGTTACCCACAAAATTGTCCGTGGGTAAATTGTTACTTTCTTGTAGTGAAAGGTCTATAAAATTACCTTTTGATCTTCCAAAACTTTTTCTTTGATGTGTCAAATTGGTCCTTGAATTGTCGTAGATCTTCTAGCACCAAATGAAAGTCCCATGCCTTTAGATCACACTCTGAAATTGAGAAATAGTCTCATCTTCTTCTCTAAATAGTGGCAAGGGTTAGAGAGGAAGAACGATTAGGGATTTTCTTACTAGAGAATCATTTGAATTCTCTCTAAGGTCAGAGAGGATTCATATTTATAGAGACTTCATAAAACATGATAAATGTCATCATTGAAGTTCTATTAGAAATATGAAACTTCATAACTTGTTAAATATTATCATTGAAGTTCTATTTGAAATATGAGTAGATCATTATGAACCTTTCCAATTATAATTATTATATATCTATGAATCCTTCGTTCTTGTATCCCAACCAAGTAAAATCCATAGTAATTATTAAACACACTGAACTCGATCATATGCATATAACTATAGTAGAGTAAGATTACCAAACTACCCTTCATGTCCCACACGATTAGTTTGACTGCCTTAGCCAGGTCTTCTGATCTCACATACTTATAATCATATAGGATACTAACTCATTTACTTCCAATAGAACGAATTCTTTCTTGGTGATCACTCACAACTGCTACTTGCCCGACATAGCCGTACTTCGAGGTCGGCCCTAGCAAAAGATAAACTGACCCTAACGAATCTAGTAACTAACTAGACATCACAAGTACATTGTGATCATGACACCTCAGGTCTAAGGTCCACTCATATGATCATAACCAACAGTCACAATCATTGGCTGTCAAAAACTAAAACCCATGTGATTGGATTGTTGCTAGTTATGTTCGAATACACCAATCCTAGTGACATATTTATGGCATATATTGCAATATTCTGTAGTGTTCAACTAGCACTCTTTGTCAAAGTATATGTCATACAAATCCTTACGAATTTTTAACACCCAATTAATGATTCTCTGATTTTGAACTATTTAAGTGTATAAGTACCATTTTCTTCTAGTGTCCTACTCTTTATCTCACAAAGAGTAGAAGGTTTAACTTAATACACATGGACTATGATGTTCAAAACTAATTAAAAATGGCATCACAAGATTTATATGAAAATTAAAATAAATGCTTAATAACAATAATAATAATAATAATAATAATAATTAATAATAATATGAATGAAAAGCTCTAATACAAGTATTCTCGTTGTCGTTCGAATGCATGATCCTAACAGTTGTTAGAGAGGTTGTTATAGAGTCGGTCATTATCCTTGCACACGTAGTGTAATTTTTTTGCCATACTCTGTCTCTTACTTCCTCTTCTTTCTTCTTTTCTTCCCTCCTTCTCCTTTGAAGTTACTAGGGATGGCAATTTATACCCTACCCGATGGGTATACCCGTACCCGTATCCAGTCAAAAAGGGTATTACTCTCTTTGATAGCGGTACGGGTATAGATAAGGGTATGCCCCTACCCTATCCGTACCCTTACCCATTAAAGAGGGTACGAGTTTTACCTGTACCTGTACCCGTACTCGTACCCTTATTCTCATATATATATATATATATATATATTTTATTAAACTAAACATTTGACCCACAATTTACTCAAGATACATTTTCATTGTGGTTAATTTGAAAATAATACTTTAAATTTTCTTTTAATATATTATTTTGAATTTTATTTAATTTTTATATTTATATTTGATATAGCATAATATTTTTTGGATATAAATATTAAGAATCACAATTAAATTAAAAAAATTAAACATTATAAAACAAATATAAAAAATAGTGTTATAATAATTTATTCTATAAATTATAAAAACATCCTGAAAAATAAGATACTAATAAAAAATCAATTGGTAAGAATTACTTTTAATGTTTTTATATTAAAAATCTCACTAGACATTTATAAAATTTAAAACTATATAAAATATAAATTGTAGATATATAAAAAAATTTAAACAAAAACCAAGATAGTTAAACATAAACAAAAAAAGGTAGAGTTGTCATTGAGTTCTAAATAGATGCCAATGAAAATCAACAAACTTGTTATTTTGTATAAATTAATTTGTTACGTATAACTTTTATGTAATTATATAATTTAAGATAAACAAATATATATCAATTTATAATTTTTAATTTATGGATATGTGTTTACACATTGTATTATTATTATTATTATTATTATTATTATTATTATTATTATTTAAATTTATATTTAAATTTAATTCGATAATTTGAACGACGGGTAAGCAGGTACCTTGCGAGTATACCAGTATGCTGCGGGTAAAGGTAAGGGTATGATTTTTTATACCTTGGAGGGTACGTATAAGGGTACTGGTATGAGATAGGGGTTACGGGTACGAGTAAGGGTTTTGGCATACTCTAACCATACCCTACCCGTTGCCATCCCTAGAAGTTTCTCTTCTCTATAATAGTGTACCTTTGTCCTGAACCATAAATCACTTCCTAAGTGTCCTTGCTTTGATTTTGGCAAGCAATTACATCTCCTCAATCTGATTTAAACCTCCATACACGGCCGGCCCTAGGCGTAGGCGACCAAGGCCTATGCCAAGGACTCTAAGATTTCTGAGGGCCCCAAAATTTATATATATTTTTAAAAAATTATATTTAATATTTTCATTTACTATTATTCTATCCATATAATTAACATATTGAAGATTTTAATTTTTTTCCCAACTATAAAATGTGTAACAAATTTAGCCTAAGGACCACATAATTTTACAGAGCCTCACAATTCATATTTTTAAATTATATTTTAAATTTTTATTTCCTATCATCCTATAATCCTATCCATATAATTATTTTGAAAATTTTAATTATTTTTAAACTATAACACTTTGGCTTATAATAGGGCCCCATTAGTTTTTACGGTCTCACAATTTTCTTTTTTTTAAAAAATTTATATTTAGAATTTAAATTTATTATCATCCTATAGTCATATCCATTTAATTATCTTGAAAATTTTAATTACTTTTAAACTATAACACTCTTAATAGGGCCCACAAATTTCTAAGGCCTCACAATTCATATTTTCTTTTTTTTTAAAAAAATTATATTTAAACTTTTTATTTACTATCATATGATCCTATCCACATAATTATAATTTTAAATAATTTTAATTATTTTTTTAAACTCTAAAATTTATCTTATTTAATTTATTCATTTATGATAATATTTTTATTTTTTATTATATGATTTATTGTATGATAAAATAATTAAAAAACATTTATTATGATTTTGCCTAGGGTCCATTTTCTCTAAGATTGGCCCTGCTGACATCGTCACACCTACTTGATTGTAACTGGGCTAATAACTCATGATGTTGATGTTGCATGCACTAAATTAATAATTTGAACATCAAGTTATAGGGCCATTAGGGTATGTAATACTTTGACAAGGATGGTGCATGGTTTATCAATTTTTGGGAGATCTAAATTATTATATTCATATGTTGAAAGATATGCATCTAGAGACATATTATATTTATACTTTAATAAATAGTATATGAAAATTTCAAATATACGAGTGAAGGGAGAAATGGTGAAGGTACAGGCATAATTTAAAAATCAAAATATTCAATCATTATTTCTAATATGTGATTCGATGGTACAGTGTATTTAATTAACCTCTCTAATACAACGTTGTCAGCTCTAAATAGAATTATAGTTTATTACAATATGAATTTGATAGATTCTCAAAAACTAACTGACTTAGGAACATGCAACCAAGCTAATGTTGAAGGAAAGTTTTATTACGATATCATAAAACTTATAGCAAGATGAGCAGTGTCTAAAAAAAAAACACACAGAGAGACAATCTTATTATTCCATGCCACAATACGGGAATAAACTAGTAAACACAATGTCACATAGAGATCTGCTTCCACCTACTACTTGCTAACAATCAACAGAACATGCTCCTCTGGCATGAAGTGGTAAACTGGCATGCTCCAAGGCTTTATCTTGAGCACCCGGAAAGCCAAGTGCTTCAGGATCCACTTAGATGTGTTAAGATAGCACATAGTTATAACCTCCATCATCGTCTCATTATTCCCCTCCAACGCCATCGTATATGCCTTGCTCTCCCCCTTCCATATTGCATAGCAGTAAAACACTGCATATGAATACAGGTGTAAATAGAACACCACTAGCTTCTTTCCACCTATCGCACGGAGAACGCCTGGTGCAATGCTATAGGACGGTTTCATCTCAGCATCACCATTCTACTCATTCACTATTGTTAAGCTTGCATGCACGTCTTTTGTTCCGCAACACATCATGGTGAACTCCACCATGGATTCTAATGATATAGCATAGAGCTTACTCACCCTTTCCATTTTCATCTCTTCATACTCCACGAGTGTCTTCTTCATGGCGCCAGTCGTAACAGACCTTGGCTTGACATGGAAAAAGGTTAGGATCTCAACTAGTTTGTTTTATGAGAACGGGATGGTGCTTGTCGGTGAATGAGATATAAAGGATGACCTAAAGGTTATCTTGGTAAACCGGAGGTCAAATTTGGAACCAGAATTCAAGTCCTTTTCCAAGAATAAGAGTGTTATGTTAAGGGCGTAATAAACTTGAGTCTCATTGCCAACGTACAAATACTTGAAGAGGTCATTCACTCCCCCACCATCGATACCAATGGTGAACTTTATGTTCTTATGATGTACTCTCCGCATGTGTACGGATCATAACCAGAGTGATACCCCACAAATGGGTTAGGGTTGTTGAACCTCAGGGACTGGACTTCTAGTACTAGTTGATCCTCTAATGTCTAGTCAACTGAAAGGGTGATAAAGGGATTAACTACTACAAGATTTAAAATCAATGGGATGGAAAAACTAAGTGGACTAGGATTGAGTTTCAATAACAAGATAGCAATGGCCCGGGATGATTCCTAAGTGCCCTAGATACCGACTTGAGTCTAATGCCTACCAAGATACATTCTAAGATCCTTGTGGGTGCTTAAAAGTGATGTTGCATCTATGGCTGTCAAATGCATCAGGTTCTGCAAGTTTAACCATGGGTTTCATACACGCCACGTTTTGCAACTACACTAGGTAATCACAACTACTGTAATTTACACACGCCAAGTTTCACACAAGCATCTACGCACATCAAGCACGCTAAGTTATGCAAACACATGAATAAACACAAGAAAACAATCGAACTCCATAGGCATTAGAACTCAAGTAGTCAAAGTATGAGAGACAACATAGTTCACAATCCTAGGGCAACAAGGAACGGTTAGCCCTTCATGAATTCTTATAAATGAGAGAGTAAGATAATCATAAGGAAAAGAGACATTTAGACTTCCCCCTTTCACAAAATCTCCTCAAATGTACTTCAAAAGCTTTATGGGATGGGCAACTCCATTTCTCCGGTGTCTCTAACTCTCCCTTGGCTTCCGAGCTTAAGTGGCAATGGAAGATCATCGTTCTCTTGAGAGTTCCCCCGCTGGAGAAAAAGACTCCCGAACAAAGGATGTCAAGAAACCCTAAATATGAGCATTAAAAGGGACTTTTCGGTCTCGACACAATTTGAGTACAGCCGTGCTCAAACCATGCTCTTCTTGAAGCTTCTGAGTAACAAGGGCTAATTGTCATCCAGAGGGAATCACGGGGTGAGCATGGTCGTGCTCCACCCATGCTCAGCTTAAGCACACCCATGAAAGGAGCACACAGACCATGCTTCCCCTGAAAGTATAGGTTACTCCTTTCCTAAAGTAATCATAGGGAGATAGCACCCCCATGCTTCTCCCATGCTCTCACTGACAACCAGAGGAGTCCCAAATAGAGAAAACCATGGGGAGATGGCACGCCCATGCTTGTATTGGACACTTAGAGGAATTGTCTTCTTTGGTTGGTTTTGTCCTTGATTTCACTCCATATGTGTTACGAGCCCTAAAAGCCTACAATAGAGACAAACATACCCAGAATAGTATTATTCATAAACAAAATGCACTAAAGACAAGCTAAGGAGTGCATTAGAGGTATGCAAAATATGATATAAAATGCACTCATCATCTTGTGTGTGTATGAGAAAAACTATGAAGTTTAATTAACAATAGTGTTTTATATAAGTTGTAGATAAATTGGAGGAAGATAAGACAAGGACAGCAGTGAACACTGGAAACTTGAAGGCAGTTGCACAAAGTTCACCATTGGTCTTGGTGGTGGTGGAGTGAAGACATCTTCAATTATTTGTACGATGGTAGTGAGACTCAAGTCCATTATGCCCCTAACATAACACTCTTCTTCCTGGAAAAGGACTTGAATTCTGGTTCCAAATTCAACCTCCAATTTACTAAGATGACCTTTGGGTCATCCTTTATATCTCGTTCACAAGAAAACATTATCCCGTTCTCATAAAACAAGTTGGCTAAGATCCTAACTCTTTTCAGGTCAAGACAAAGCCTATTACTGCTGGTGCCATGAAGAAGACGCTCGTGGAGTATGAGGAGTAAGCCATAGAAGGGGAAAGTAAGCTTTGTCCTATGTTATTGGAATCCATGGTGGAGTTCACCATGATGAGTTGGGGAATAAGAGACGTGCAGGAAAGCTCAACAACAGTGAATGAGCAGAACGGTGATGCATAGATGAAACCATCCTATAATGTTGCTCCGTGCGGTGTTCATGTGATGGCTGGAGAGAAGCTAGTATCGTGCCATTCACAACTATGCTCGTACACAATGTTTTACTGCCACACAACGTGGAAGGGGAAAAGCAAGGCGTATACGATGGCGTTGGAGGAGAATAATGGGACGAAGATAGAGGTTATATTTGTGTGCTATCTTGACACATCTAAGTATAAACCGAAGCACTTGGCTTTCCAGGTGCTCAAGATGAAGCCTGGGAGCGTGTTTGTTTGCCACTTCATACTAGAGGACCATGTTTGGTGGACTATTATTAAATAGTGAGTCGAAGTAGATCTCTAAGTGAGAATGTGTTTACTAGTTTATTCCCTTATTGTGGCATGGAATAATAAGATTGTCTCTCACCTTGTCATATGCTTTGTGATATGGTAATAAAACTTTCTTTCAACATTAGCTTGGTTGCATATTCCTAAGTCAATCGGTTCTCGAGAATCCGTCAAATTTACATTGCATTAAACTATAATTTTATTTAGAGTTGACAGTGTTGTATTAGAGCGGATAATTAAATACACTGTACTATCAAATCACGGATTATAATTAATGATTGACTGTTTTGATTTTTAAATTATGCCTATACCTTAACCATCTCTCCCTTCACTTGTATATTTGAAATTTCCATATAGTGTTTATTAGAGTATAAATATAATATGCATCTAAATAAATGTCATTTCAACATATGAATATAATAATTTAGATCTCCCTAAAAATGATAAGCCATGCACCAACCTTGTCAAAGTATTACATACCTTGATTGCCCTGTAACTTGATGTTCAGATTTTGGTTCATCATGCTATCAAAAATGCAATGAATTTAGTCAACATTAACATCATGAGTTATTAGTCCAATTGCAATCAAGCAGGTGTGACGATGTTACGAAGGTTGATCTTATTGAAAATGGGTTATAGGCGAAATCATAATTAATATTTTTTTAATTATTTTTTATCAAATAACAAATCATAAAATAAAAAATATATTATCAAAAATCAATAAATTAAATAAGACAAATTTTAGAGTTTAAAAAAATAATTTCAAATTTTTAAAATTATAATTATGTGGATAGGATCATATGATAGTAAATAAAAAGTTTAAATATAAGTTTTTTAAAAAAGAAAACATGAATTTTGAGGTCCTGGAAATTTGTGAGGTCATATTATAAGTGTTGTTTAAAAATAATTAAAATTTTAAAGATACATATATGGATAGGTTTATAGGATGATAATAAATAAATTTCTAAAAAAGAAAATTGTGCGACCGTAAAAACTTATGGGCCCTATTATAAGCCTTATAGTTTAAAAAAATTTAAAATTTTCAAGATAATTATATGGATTGGATTATAGGATGATAGTAAATAAAAATTTAAAATATAATTGAAAAAAATGAATTGTGAGGCCCTACAAAATTACCGGTCTTTAAGCCAAATTTGTTACACATTTTATAGTTGGAAAAAAAAATTTAAATCTTAAATATGATAATTATATGGATAGGATAATATTAAATGAAAATATTAAATATAATTTAAATGTATATATATATATATATATTATGGGCTCTCGTAAATCTTGGGGCTATGGGTAGACCTGTCCATGGGCCGGGTTGGGCCGGGTTCGGGCCGGGCTTTATCAATAATTACTAAAATTCAAGCTTGTCCAAGCCCGGCCCGGCCAGAAAATATGGGCCTTAACCCTTTCTAGAACCTGCCCAAATTTAATAACCTCTACCCAAGGCCCGCCAAAATAGGTTTTTCATCAAATAATACATAAGTTATAAAAAAAACTTAACAATAATATTAATATTTGAATATGACCAAATATTATATTCTACAAAACACTTAAAAATTAAAATACCAAATGCAAATATTATACAATTTCAACAACTAAAATTCAAACCATTATAATCAATAACAATCAACAATAAATATATATTATATAAGTATATACAAAACTAATTAATAAATATATTTTATAATTTGAGCCGGGCCGGGCCGGGTCGGGCTTTTAACAATGAAAACCAAACCCGGCCCATTTTTAAAATGGGCTTCTTTTTTTGTCCAAGGCCCGGACATCGGGCCTTATATATTTGTCCAAGCCTTCCCATTTTTCAGGCTGGCCTTCGGGCTTGGGCTGGTAACCTGGCCCTTGGACAAATCTAGCTATGGGTCACCTATAGAGCAGGCTCAAGGGTAAGGCCAATGAAGCAATTGCTTTAGGCCCAATGTTATTTAATTTTTTTAATAATAATTTTAATGTTAAGGCCTCATCTTTATATTATTTAATAATAATTTTAAAAACTTAAAATTTTGAAATACTCCCGATAATTATCATAATACAAAATATATTAATTTAATATTTAGCCAATATTATATAATCTTAACTAATTTTTAAAATTTAAAATAACATAGTAAGATATAAAATATAATCTTCTCTAACCAACTTTTCAAAATTTTATTTTTATCCTCTATAATATCTTTTCTCATGCATTTATTTCTCCAAAATTAATATAATATTTATTTTTTAAAAATATAAATAAGAGTTTTTCATAATTTTTATATTGTTACATTTATAATTTAATGAGTTTTGCTTACAAATTTTAAATATATCTCTTGAGTTTAGTAACACGGAGAAAGATAAACAAACAAGTATTTATTAAAATAAAATCTAAATAAAATTTAATTAAATCTAAATAAAATTTAATTTTTATTAAATAAATTAGAGGGTTGAGTGATGCTATTTTTACCGAATAGATTTACCGAATAGGTTTCCCGAATGATGGAGATGCCCAACTTGTCATCCACATCCTCATCCACGTCATTATTTTTTATATATAAACTTCAAATTTGAACTTTAAAAATTCTTAATAACTTAAAATTAAAAAAAATTATAAAACTATATCTAAAATCATAAACCCGAATACTACAAAATCTATAACCTAAAAATCTAAAATTTTAAACCCTAAATAATAAACACTAAACCCTAAACACTAAATCCTAAGCCCTAAGCCCTAAACCCTAAATCCTATGCCCTAAACCCTAAATAATAAATCACAAACCCCCTGTAAGGGTTTGTGATTTACAGTTTATGGTTTAGGGAGGGGTTTTAGTTTATCATTTACATGTTTATCTTTTACGATTTAAATTTAGGATTTAGATAATAAAGATAAATTAATTTTTTTTTAAAAAAAAATTGATAAATAAAGAATGACGTGGATGTTGACATGGAACCCAACTTAACATCCACATCATTCGGGAAACCTATTTGGGAAATCTATTCGGTAAAAATATCATTACTCTTATTCTAAAATTCCGATTTAGGCCACTAGTTCCCTTAAGCAGCCCCTGGTCACCTTTGCCTAGGACTGGCCCTAATGTTCATAGTATCTTCACATACCGAAGTTCTTGATTTGACATAAGTAATGGGTCGAGGTTCTATCCCAAACAATCTTTATTAAACAATCCCATCAGTTCTATTACAAGTTTCGTTATAAATTGACATGTTACTATCATTCCCTCAAATAGAAAAAGGATAAGCTTTATGATCTTAAGATCTTCAATCCTCAACATGCGTTCTTAATGATAAGACAAAATGTATCACTGAAGCAACATATCTATCTATCTATATATTTATATGAACCATCTTTTACATAATTTCATAAAAACTAATAAATTATTTAAATCTATATAGAAGTAGCAATAGTACTTAATAATTAAAATAGAATTTATTGAATGCTATCAACTACAATACAGATTAATATAAGTAATCAATATGAGCTTTCTCCTAATTTTTCTTTACCTTTTCACATAAATAAAATAGATAATATATACGTGTCACTATTATAAAAAAATTATTACAACTGTACAATTGAACTAATGGTATTATAAACACATATTTAAATGTAGTTTGTTCCATAAAAGGTGCGATCTTGGTTCTTCACTAACACAATTGAGGGAGATCAAAATAGTATTTTATATTTGATTAAGACTTCATTAAAGAAGTGGAAGAGCTTTTTAATTTCAAAAGGGAAAGGACATTGGAGAAGAGGATATCTTAGAGTTTTTTAATTTCACAGGTTCTTCATGGTTTCGAAGAAGTATGTGAACCACCAAGTAATTTCACAGCTCTACAGCTGAGTGTCAACATTCACCAGATCTGATAGGTTTGGTGTTCCGGTGAGAATTCAAGCCGCGAAGACAGCTAGGGTTGAGAAAAAGGTTGCTGCCTTATTTCTTTTGATATTTAGAGGGATACAATGGTAATTTTTAAAAAGAAGAAAAAAACGCTTTTGTTCGCAAAAAATGAAAAACCCCTCAATCACTTATTGAGAGGGTCAAGAATTAAGCGTAAAATGGAGGGTTTAAAACATCTATTTTACTCCTTAAACCATACATTCTCCAAAATCATGGACCCAAGCATTGGTTGGTCTAAAATCTTACCTTATAAAACCTCTAATAACCCCAATCCAAGCAAGGCCTAGCTATGACCTTACCCCTCCCAATGTCTTCAAATGGGCCTTTCTCTCTCTCTCTCTCTCTCTCTCTCTCTCTCTCTCTCTCATTCAGTTCTCATATCTTCTTCATCTTCTTCTTATATGAATAAACCATTAATTTATTAGGAAAAAAGGCAAGTGCAAAACATGAGGTAAAGAAAGTAGAAAAACAAGTTAACCATGGTACCCAGTCTGGCCACATGACCCACTATTGATGGAGTAAGATGTAACAAAAGTAAATCTATTGACTAGTAGGAGGTGAGACTAACTCACAGGAGATGATTATTAAGGATGGGTTATTCAACCATGGTGGATGTTAAGCCTTTTGGGCAGGTTTGTTGTTGGAGTCCATTCATTGCGGATAGAGATCAGTTTTAATAGAAAGTTAAGGCTATGTTTGATTGCTAGTGTGAACTCCTCTAGCCTAAATTGTTTCCCATCTGGTTGCAGATATCCAACTAAAGACACATCCCAATGGTTATGAAGTAAAAAGGCATGAAAATGTTCAAAAAAGAACACTTAAAATATTTTTTTTATTTTTTTTATTTTTGGGAAATTTATACAACAATCCCTCCACTAATTTTACAAAAATAAAAGAAAAACATTTCCATGAATGCATTCTACATGCAAAGGCTTAAAGTTCCAAAGATAGAGAAGGCTTGAACCTTTGGATTGGTTCGTGAGTTCCATAAAAGACAGCTCATTTTTTAAGGGCCTTTGCTTGTGAGCATCTAGCAAGTGCTACAAGGATTTAACCAGGTAATCCTTTAAGAAGTAGCCTCTCACTTTTATACTTGTAAAGTTAGACTTATCTAGGGTGTTCCACACCTCATTTTTATTTCACCCTACCATATAGGCTATAAGTTTATTAAAGACTTGAATTTCGACCTTTCTTTGTTATGGAACTATCAACGCATCTAAGAATGGAACTTCAATAGAATAGTCTTTGTTTACCCCAACTATTCCAAATGAATGATGCATTATGAACATCGTTATATTCATTAACAAGCTCCTAGATAACCTAGTTGAGTTTGCCATTGAACTCTCATACATACCAATTATTGATTAGAGAAGTATTTTTTAATACATAAAGGATCAACTTCTTAAACAACATCAATAAGATAGAGTTGGGCTCACGTTAGGTTATTTATTATAACCAATCTTAATCCCATACTTCTCATTGTTTTGGTGATTTGTTTACCACTTAAAGGTTTGGAGAATGGATCCACTAGCATATTATTAGTGGGTAAATACTTCAAGTTCACCTTACCCTTGTTCACAACACTTATCACATGGTTGTACTTCATTTTAATTTTGTTTGTATTATTTGCTTACCTTTCATTCTTTGAGTTGTGAATAGCAACATGGTTATTACAATATATATTGATTGATTCTTTAGTTCTCTCTATAAATGGCATGCTTCTTAGAAGCCTTCTTAACTAAAGTAAATCATTTGTGGCTTGTGACAGAGCTATGAACTCTGACTCCAAAGATGACAAAGCAACACAACTTTGTTTTTTGGAGGAACAAGCTATAATAGAACCTCCAATTGTGAATACTCAACCACTTGTTGATTTTGAGCTTCTTTTGTCTAAAGCCTAGAGTATTGGATTCTCGCAATCATAATGAATTCCAAAATTGAGAGTATACTTTTAAGTATCCCATCAACCTTTCAAGTTCACTCCAATGTTCTCCAATAGGAATACTGGTGAACCTTGTTAGGAGAACTTCTTTAGAATACTTCATTAAAGCTATATTAGGTCTTGTATGATTTATAACATAAATCAAGCTTCTACTTATTTTAGCAGAATTATTTTGATTAATGCTCTTACCTTGATTGGGTTCCAATTTTACATAAGTACTAATAGGTGTCTTACTTGGTTTGCAATACCAATAGCCAAACTTCTTTAGAAGTTTCTCTATATAGTGTTGTCATGACAACACATACTTATCATTAATTTTGGAAATCTTACACTTAATATTGCATCCACTAGACCTAAATCTTTAATGTTAAAAGCTTGTCTAAGATAAAACCTAGTCTCATTTATACACTCAACATTAGAACCAACGATAAGTAGGCCATCTACATATAAGTTAATTAATACTCGATATTCTTTTGTTACTTTAATAAAAACACATGACTCTACTTTATTAATTTTAAAACCAAACCTCTTTATTTCCTTTTTAAACTTCTTATACCATTGTTTAGGTGCTTGTTTAAGACCATAAAGAGACTTGTTGAATTTACATATCTTCTGCCCTTGTCCTTGAACTATGTAGCCCTTTGGTTGCTCAATATAGATCTCCTCCTCAAGATCCCCTTCAAGAAAACTATCTTTACATCCATCTGATGAGCTTCAAGTTTGAAGATTAAAGCTATGACAAACATTATTCTAATAGATGTAGATTTAGAGACAGGAGATCGAAAAGGTTCTAAAATAATCTAGTCCTTTCTTTTGACTAATGTAATACCCTGAACCTTTGGATACGTATTGGAAATTATGTTCAAGGTATTATCATCAGTTGTAGTAAGGCTATCCTGTATAGTAGTTCTGTTGAGGAACCCAAGTGGAAAGCATTAGGACCTAAATAAGAGAGTTTTTAGAAGATTTTTGGGTTCACAAGTAAGTAATAGAATTAGACTTAAAGTATTTCTGGAAACTAAGGACTGAGAGGTAAGTTGGCAGGGAGCTTTCTGAAAGGTTGAGTTATGATTGAGAGACCGTTGGTGTTTTATAGGAACCTTTTAGTAAACCTTTTTCCTAACAGGGACTCAAAGTGAACTTTCTAAAAAAAAGAGAGAAAAGGATGGAAACTAGGCAGCTTTAAAGATAGGTTTTCTTCTCTTAATGGAGGCTGCAATAGTACTTGAAGAAAAAAAAGAGAAGAAAATGGGAGAGTTGGAGCTTGGTGTTTGATGGAGGGGAAGATGGAGTGGATTATCCTTTGGTAAGAATTTTGATGGTTTATTTGGTTGATATACTTGGATGTGTGTGTATTTTGGGTTGATGTTTCTTGTTTTTCTTGGAGAAGAGGAAAGATTTGTGATGAAGATGATAAAGTTGTTGTAATAGATTGTTGTTTTTATTTCTTTTGGAAAAATACTTGTATTTTGAGTGGGATCATGCTTGAAATGGTGAAAGAATTCTCGGGGTTATTGTAGAGGTATTGTAGTAACCGGAATTAGGGTTAATCTTGGTTAATTAAGTTGAAATGGATGATGATGATGATGAAGATGATGATGATGGTTGTAATTGAATTGGTTGAGTTCATTCAAATAGATTTGGAGTTGGGTTTGGCTAACTCAATTGAGTTGAGAATTACCTTGAGTTGAGTTCTTTTGGGTTGACCCAATCAAGTTAAGTTAAGCAAGTTTGGTTCAATCAATTGAAGTTAATGTCGTTGGGTTTAGCTAAGTTGATTTAGTCTAGGATTGATCAAATCAAGATGAGTTTGTGGTTGGGCTTGAATTGTTTTGGCTAAGTTAAGTAAGTTGAAGATTGATTTGAGCTTAGGTATGGTAGTGGGGTGGGGTGGGGGCGGGGCAAGCCTCTACCATCCCCGCCCCGCTTGAAGCATAGTCCTCCACATGCCCGTCCCGCCGCACCCCGCCCTCTCATTTTTTTTTCATACCCCTCCCCACCCTGTTTTTCTTTTTTCATAAAGTTTTTAAAATTTAAAGAAAAGTTTAATTTACCCCCTATACTATATAATCTTTGAAATTGAAACTTTGAGTTTTTTAAATGTTAAAAGAAAATTTTCATATTCCCCCTATACTATATAATCTTTATAAATAAATTAAATTATTAGTGGGGTGGGGCGGGGCAAGGTAAAACCAAACCCGCTCCATCCCGCCCTCCTCACATAAAATCCCCACCCCACTCCGCCCCATGCCCTAATTTAAAAACCACTCAGTTTGGGGAGGATCGGGTCGAAAACCGCAGGTGGGATGAAAATTGCCATCCCTATTTGGGTTTGTTTCAGAATTTGGGCCAATGATTGTGGAGTGAACCAGTTCAATGAGAATTGGGTTTAGTTGAACCAAGTTGCTTCAAAAGATTTTATATAAAAATTGGAATTGATTTAAGGCTAGCTGGTTCAACTGAACTTGGTTCATTAAAATTGAGGTTGGTTCAAGTTGTTTTAGGAGGGTTTAGTCTAAATTGAGTTAGTTTAAGTGCAATTTGGAGGCCAGTTAGATTATGTAAGGTCATGTTTGAACTGGTTGGAGCGAATGGGCCCAATTAGAAAGTCCGTTATGCTTCTTGTATTTTCTTTTGGGGTTAGTATTGTCATTAGTCTATTGTCTTTATTTTATTCCATTTTTTTGTTAGGTAGGTTTCAGGTTTGAGAATGAGTTCCAGGTCTAGCAAGAAACCAGGGGAAAACCAGGTGAGTTGGTAGTGGCAACTATTTTGAAATAATTGCTTAATGGCTACTATTTTGCAATAATTTCTTAAATTAGTTTATTATATTATGCTTAATAATTTATTTTGTTAATTGATATTTATGTATATTTGATTTGCAAATTGTTATCCTATGCCAATTGCGTACTTACTTTTATTTGAGATTTTTTATGCCATAGTAATTGTATTAATACATTTATTTTTTTATATAACTATATGTAGTTTTAGCTGTGGTAAATATTTGTATATATTATTTAATTATTTATTTAATATATTTATTTTAATGGTTATGTATGTCTTGATTTTGAAAATGTTGAATGGCAAATCAAAGTTTTTTTACTTGAAACATTCTTTTGGTGAAAAGCTATATCGGCAAAGATTTCTATGTTCAGCATAGTTGCTTGCTAATATTCTTGAGTTGCATAACTCTTTTGTGGTGATGGTGGTGAGCTAGAGCTCAGCTTACTACAGTAGAGGGTCTATCCACGGACTCACTTGTTGAAGAGGTGGCGTGGATGACCAGGGGAAAGTGGATTCCATTTGGGGTGGCATGGAGAGTCCCTGATGGACAGGATGGGCGCCTCTATGTGAACTAAGACATTGTGGGTCACCATACAAGTGGACTCAGTGCCCAACGCTAAGGTGGCTAAATAGTATTTTCTATGAGTATATGCATATATAAATAATTATAATGATGCCTTGGTAGATTCGGACTTAACTGTGACCACAGTTAAGACTGAGATGATTTTGGCTATCCCTATTTTTGATTTTTGTTTTATTGGTTATGGCTTTTATCTGTTATACTCTATGCTATTGGCTTTATTACAATATGTATATTTTATTTACAATTCGCAGCTAAGAAAAAGTTTGAGCAATTGAGTTTTGTATATTTTATATTGTTTATTTGAAATTAAATACCCACTATCAACACTGAAATTTGTTACAGTTGCAGGAGCAGGATATCACTAAATCTCCTATATGAGTATAGAGCCAGACAGGATTAGACCCGTGGTGGTAGAAAGGCACCTTTTACTTGTCATTTTGTGTGGTCCTGTAGCGGTAGTACCCGCAATAAAAATCTTTTATTATTATTTGTGGCTATGTCTTTAGACTTGTGCTCTTGTGTTTTGGTTACTTGTTATGTTCCAGTACATAGTTGTTATTACTAAGTGGTGTTTGATTCCAGTTAAAATGGGGTTTTAACTGATGGGTGCCACATTCACTTTGGTAGAATGAGTGGGTCTGACAACTAAAGCCTTTGGCTACCAAACTATATTTATCAATTGATCTATCGGTCTTTAGTTTTCTCTTTAAAATCCGTTTGGTGCTTATGAATTCAGTGTTAGGAGGAAGGGCAACCAAAGTCCATGTATTATTTTGATATATGGACTTAATATCCTCATCCATAGCTTGTTTCCATAAGTGTAAATATTGCCTACTCATGGCTGAAGTTTAGTTAGATGTAGTTAAAAGATACAATGGATTTTATATTGCAGTGTATTTGTAAATCCTATATTTAAGAATGCAGTGAATGTCAAATTCAATGTTTGGTTAGATGTATTTGGAATGTTGGATTATAAAATTTTGTGTTTGGTTGAAATGATTTGTAAATTTGGATTTGGCATATAGTAGTAGGTTTTATTAATTATAAAATACACTATTATATTTTATTAATTATAAAATAAACAAAATATTTAGTTACTCTAATATATTATTATGCCTTTTGCATTAATTTATTTCAAATGTTTACTATTTATATTAAATATAATATATACTATAAATTATTCTTCAATAACAAAAAAATTTGAAATAAACATTTTGAGATTTAGTTATAAAAAAATTTATAAAAATTTTAAAAATTTTAAAATTAAAATATTTGTATCAATAATAATTTTTTTTTATAAATATCAAAATGACATAAAAATGGACTTTCACATGCTTCGTGATAAGCATTTCAAAACTCGGATTTTGGAATATGCTCAAATTGGCTATATTCCAAAATTCCCTTAAAAGTGGGTCGATTGGATTTACAACTAGATCAACTTTTTAAATTCCTCCAAACAAGTAGAAGATTTTGAGAGAATTTTGTTACTCCAAATACATGGAGTTTCAAATCCCCTCAAACAAACACCACATAAAAGTCTTTGGATCTTCAACCATGTAGGTCATCATATCTAGCCCAAAGTCATTTTCTATTCTTTTTCTTTTACTTATTCTTAATATGGGAATTGGAGACTTATTTCTTTTTGAATTGTCTCCTTTTGATGCACTAATCTCTTCATTGGTGTTTTCTTCACCAGGTCCTTGACTAATTAATTATTTTGACAAATTTTCATCAAGTTCATGTAAACTTGCCTCTTTAATGGTTAAATTCTCAAAGTGAATGACATGAGAAGATTCAATTATACTACTTGTTTTAAGATTCAAAAATCTACATTCCTTGCTATTTTTAGAATAACCTACAAAGATAGACTTGATCACTTTACTAGCCAATTTAGGCCTTTTGTTAGTTGCTTCACCAACATAGGTGATGCACCCAAAAACTCTTAAGTAATTGATATTAGGTTTTCTTCCAAACATCATCCCCTATGGTAATTTTTTACATCCCTTATGCAAAATTCTATTATAGATGTGACAAGAAGTGAATAAGCTTCTCCCCACTAGCTTAATAGAAGATTAGAGTAAATTAAAATAGTACTTACCATTTCTAATAATATTCTATTTTTTCTTTTTAGCCACTCTATTTTGTTGTGAAGTGTTTAGAGAAGACATTTCCCCAACTATTCCATTCTATTCACAATATTCCTTAAGTCCTAATGACATATATTCCTTTCCTTTATCAGTTCTAAGTCTCTTAATCCTTTTGTTAGTCAATTTTTCAATTTGTTCTTTGAAAATTTTGAACCTTTCAAAAGCCTCATCTTTCAATTTTAGTAAATAAACATAAATAAATTTAGAACAATTAATAATAAAAGTTATGAAACATCATTTACCTCGTCTTTTTAAAATATCTTTGCTATCACACAAGGCACTATGAATTAATTTAAGTAAATCATTTGTTTTGAAAACTCTTTTATAATGAGGTTTTGTGAGTTTTACTTGTGCACAATATTCATGTGTTTTAGTACTTAGAGTACATCAGAAAATTTAGGAATTATGTCATGTCAATATGTCCTAATCTAAAATGCCATAAAGAATTAGAAAAGGAATTAATAAAATAAGCATAATAACTAGGAATTTTATTAATATTGAACACATACATGTTGTCATTAGCATATCCCTTTCCCACAAAACACCTTTCTTAGTTAACATGACTTTGTGGTGCTTAAATATAAGTTTGAAACCATTGTTATCAAGTTTCTTAACAAAAATCAGATTTATCATAAAGTTAGGGTAATGGTATATATTTTGGAGGGTAAGAGTCTTACCACTAGTTAGAGAGAGGTTGGTCATTCCTTTGTAGCCACCTTGCTAGTAGAGGAATTCCCATGTAGACATTTTCTCTTCTTTAAACTCCTAATAGTTGGTGAAGGCTTTACAAAATGGTGTCACATGGCATGTTGCCCCAGAATCCAACCGCCAATCTTGATGGTTCTTTATCATCATGATCTCAGTTACCATTCCTATAAAGTCCTCCTTTTGGATGCTATTGGCCTCCTTCTTCATGGTTTTTTGGAATCAACACTCCTTGGCTTAGTGGCCCATCTTGCCATACACAAAAGTAATGATGCTTTTTCTTCTTGAAGCTCTTGGTCATCTTCTTAAATTTGGTATTGTTCTTGCCTTTGCTATTAGATTTCCTTTTTTGAGCCTTATCCTTATCAATATTAGAAGACCGTTCCACACTATGGGTTCTTTGTTCTCTATGGTGGAATCAACCCTTGCCCTTGCCTCTTATTCTAGTTGAATGTGCTTCAACAGTTTATCTAAAGAGAGTGTTTTCTTTTTATGTCTAAGTTTTATTTGGTAATCGTTCTATAAAGGTGAGAGTTTACCAATGATGGTAGAGACTTGAAAGGCTCAAAAAATTCTCTCCGACTCTTTGACACTCATCAATAATATTATTAAGGGCAAAAATCTGATCCATAATTGGCTTAAAATCTACTAATTTAAATTCCACATACCTATTCACTAAAAAAGATTTATTGTCCTTATCCTTGTTCTTGTATCTCTTTGCAATAGCATTCCATAACCCAATCCCTATCTTGTGATGATGGAAAGAGTTGAAGAGATCGTTGGACAATGATTGAAGGGTCCACATCAGGCAAATATAGTCATCTTCTAACTATTTCTCTTGTTTCTCCGTCAAGCCTCGATTGTTGGTAACACTTTTAGTGCCCCCACTATTTGATCCTTCTCCTCCAATATTGTTGGACGAATATCTTCCCTCTCCATTGTTTTTGTTAGTGGTGGTATTGTCCTCAAATGTATAATACTTACGGAGAGTGTACACCACTTTCAATAAAGATAACTGGTAGTAAATCTTCAAGCTCCACTGCTTGTAATTCATGCTATTGAATTGTTCTAGCCTTTTCACTCTCTCCATAAGAGAATGGCTTTATTGAAGGAGTTGACATTGTTAGGAGGATTAATATCCAAGAATTTTTATATAGAATTGCACCAAGTATGGCAACTTGAAGAAAAATCTAGGCAAAGAAAAAAAATGATAAAAGACAAGATGAAAATTCACTACAAAAGTTAAGACTTTTAGTGACAACTTTTTTGTGTCTCTTCGATATTTCGCCACATATATTAGACTTTTTGTGTCAAAAAAGTTAACTGACACTATTTAGATTAATTGTGATAAGTTACGTTTTCATCACTACTACAATGATAATTGTGACAATTTAGTTTATGTCATAATTAAGTCGTCACTATTAATATATTAATAGTGTCAAAATTTCTTTTGTGCCTAATGTGTGTCAAAAATTTCTTGAAGAAATTGATGTGTAATTGTGACAAGATATATTGTCGTCACTCAACATCTATTTATTTGTGACAATAGTTTTGTCACAAAAAAATTCAACCACTAAGTGACTACTAAATATTGTCACAATTTATAACTTCAAACTACCTATTTGATACATAATATTGCTAATTTCATTATTTATTTATTTATTTATTTTATGATGAACATATCCTTCACTATAAAATTTGCTTAAGGTGCCATAGTCTCAACTATTTTTAAAAATAAAGAAAAATAATAAACTAGAATCTCAAACTAAGAACTACATTTTGCCTTCACAAGTTCAATGGCGAATTAATGCAACATTAATAGACATAATTTCAATTTATTAAAAAGCTTTCTTGGATGTAATTAATGAGTTTTGTGTAATTATTTAATCAAGAGGGGTTTATATGTAATATGGTCACTAGTAATTTATTTTGTATCTAAAGATTAACCGTCATTAGAGCTTTAAAATCAAATCAATTTACTAACCCATAAAAAATTAATATATGTATATACAGGTTTTCTAAATTAGTTTTTTGGGATTCAAGCAAATATGAGTAATTATCTAGTTCAACATGGATATTTAGCCAATTTTCTCTATTATATATTTAACAATTAAATATACTGGAAATTGCCAAAAAAAAACCCCTAAGTTTGCAATATTGCCAAAAACACCCCCTTAATTTGGCAATCCCTAAAAACCCCTTCTTTTTAAACACAATGTTTTCCAAACCCCCATAGCATGTAATGGTGATTAACAGAGTCATTTTTAAATTTTATGAATGAAAGTGCCCCTTGCATGGGCAGTCGTGGCACTGCAATCATTTCGCCGGTGTGAGAGAAAATGGGGGGTTTTTCTTAGGGTAATCCCAAGAGACGACCTTTACTGGAGCCGCATACGTTTTTTTTTAGTACTCGCCTCTTCAGCTTTTCCCTTTTCGAAGTTGTCTCTGCCTGGACATCCCCTGTAATTTCAGCTTTTCCCTTTCCACCGGTGTCTCGAAGGAGAAGTCCTGCGCAAGTATTTGGCATTTCATCAGTTTGCAGTCTAATGTATTGAAGAAGTTGTGATTATGATTTTATTTTAACTATTCTGTTACAATGAGAGATTTTTCGGTTTTGTTTTGTGGTTCTATTTTTATTGAAAGATATTAAAGTTTGCAAGGGGATTTCTCGGCTAGGGTTTTGTTAGTCTGCAAGAAGATTTCTCGGCTTGGGTTTTATTTTGTTTTACATTTTCGTCTGTGTACGCGATCGAAAGAGTTTTTCGATTGTTATGATTTGTGTAATGTTTATAATGTATGTTTCCCTTTTCATTTGATATGGTTGCAGTCTTACAAATGAGGTTTACTTTTAAAAAATTAGTTTTAATTTAAAACATTATGTCTCCGTTTAAATATTGTAGTTTCTGTTTAATAAACTAGGTCTCTGTTTAACAAGTGATATCTCTGTTTAAAAATAGAGGTTTCCGTTTAAATACTTATCTTTCCGCTTAAACATTTGTGAATACCGCTAAATGTGTTGTTATTGTCGCAGGATTGTGATTATAGCAGTAAACCTAGTTAATGGGCGATGCTACTTGACATTGGTAGTGGAGACCTTGGCTGAATTGAAAGTTCACATGACCCCTCAACACTGGGAAATCATTCGAAGGACACCGTTTGCAGCATTCACTGAGATGGAAGGTGTATTCCAAGAGAGGGCCCTTCTTGATTCTCTGTTGCAAAGGTACGATGGCCGCACCAATAAATTTAGGATTGAGGCAATCTTGTTGAGTTTCAAGCCTGAAGATGTGGCTCTTGTTCTTGGTCTGTGTTGCGATGGAGACGCAGTCGTGTTTCAGAAGAAGAAAACACGCTAAGCTTTCAAAGAGAGGTATTTATCAAAAACCTACGAGAGACACAGAGACTCCATCAAGAGAACTCTTAAGAAACTTGTTCGACAGAGGGGAGAAGAAGAAAATTTTGTCAAACTCATGATAGTGTACCTCATGGATACAATCTTCTTCCCAAATACCTCATGCTCGGTTTCGAATTGGATCCTTGACTATGTCGATGATCTACCTGCCATGTGGCGATATGCATGGGTGCAAGTGACGCACAAGTGGCTTATGGAGGATATTCCACAAGCTGCCGCTCATGTGCAGCTAGATGCACGGTGAAGAAGACCAACACGGGGTACATTAACGGTTGCTCAGTCGTACCAAATATCTAGTTTTACGAGCTGACCGAAACCTGAAAGAAAGCCCATTTTGGCAAGACCCCAAGGATGTTGTGCTACGGTGAAAATAGTTACCGGAAGCAAGCATTGATAGAAACCAGTTTGTCATCTCTCGAAGAAAAGGAGGTAATAAATCATGAACAATGTGTTTAACAATAATAGTTAATGTTTAAATATAGTATTTATCCTTTAACAGTTGTAGTTTGTCTTTAAACATATTCTTTAGTGTTTAAACCATTTGTTTTCTGTTTAAATATATGCGATACCATTTAAATATATAAGTTAAATGTTTAAACACATTTGTTAGTGTTTAAATTGAATGATTTCGCTGAGATTATTTTGTTTACATATATTAGTTTCCTGAGCAGGTCCTGGTGAATGCTGATAAAGATATATTTGTTTGGGCCAACCGCCGGGGGGATTTAATTGCTCTGGAACCACTTGCTCGAATACAAGATGAGAGGCCAACCTCTTACGTGCGCGCTCGACGCCGTTCCCCTACTTCTAGCCCAACGCACGCACATATTCCTCGGCACCAGAGAAGCCCTCCTACCCTGCCCGACGGCAACACCTCCCCCGATAGCCACAGCTACCCCAACCGAGGCAGCCCCCCCGACGGCAATAGGTGGCGATGTCACTACAACTTTTCTGCAGGCGTGCCAGATACTGATGACCGAGTTCCCTCAGCTTGTCGCTCGGATTGAGGCATTAGAAGGACAGTCACAATCGACTGCGCTATCCCTCCAAACAAATGAAGTTGACAAGATCCCCTTGCGTATATCCCGCAAGTGCACTGGTTTGTCGAAGTAATAATCCCGGGTGAGCGGGTATCGAATCCACAGGGAGTAGGGAGTAAAGACACTTAATTCGATTCTTAGCTATATAGAATATCAACAATGATAAGTGTGACAATGATTCAATTCTCAACAATTAAAAGCAACAAGTAAGAGAGCAAAAGTAAAGAGGAGATAAGGCAATCGATAAAGATGGGGTACTCGGATGATGATTCACCTAGGATAATCGCTTCAAGTGCAAGAACTCTCTATTATGCTTCCTAATCAATGCAATGGTGAGTTGTGGAAATCCTTACATACATAGTCCCAAATCTAAGGTCAACTATGTCTAACTCTATTCATGTCCCGGAGGAGAGATTAAATAATCTCTCAACCTCGCACTCGAATAAAGTTGCAATGAGCTCTAGGGATTCCAGGTGATAAATCTCTTCCTAATTATAGACCTAACCCTTTGGTCCAGGCTGAAGGTCCCTAACCACAATTAAGCCCTAGATACTAAGATCCCCTCAAAGCTTCACTCTGTTGCACGCACAACTAAGCCCCAGCGGAGATTCATCCCTTAGACCATTCACTCTATTATGGCCGCAAAGAACTCGAGGAACGGAGGTAGAATCTATCACGTCGGAGGGGAAAGAGGACGCTCCTGTACCTCTCGACTCACCCTCTCAACCCTCTCCAACCTAGCTCTGTCTAACGCTCGTGGTGTGTCACTCACTCACAAGGTTACCAACAAAAACTCTCAACCCTAGTGTCACTCTAGGGGAAATGTTCATACAATCAAGCATTCAAGATTGGAACTCACAATAACATCAATTTATTGAAAGCATAATAAAGAAGTTCAAAGAAACGAATACATCCTAGTGTTCACAATCACCAAAGTACCCACTAGGGGATTAGCTCTCCATGGAGCTAAGTACAATCAAAGAAATCGAATGTAAAAGCAATGAATCCATAAAGAAACCCCCTCGATGGTCGTGTCGATGGTCTTGTGGAGAGTCCTCTACTCGTCGCAAGGGAACCTTTGTCCGGCCTAGGATACTGATAAGTGTCTAAATGTAGGTGTTTTCATATATTTATCGTATTCACTTTGCATGTATTTTGTGTGGTTTGATGCCCGTTTTATGCTTAATCGTCTTCTATTTGCTTTGTAGGGCATAAGGAAGCCATGGAGAACAAGAAGATATCATTTGGGCAAAAAGAGAAGAAAACAAGAATTTCATACTACCCAGTATGGGGCCATATGCACTGTAGCAGCGGATTGTTTTGGAGTGTCTGCCAAGATTTCCATACTACCCAGTATGGGGGCCGTATGCACCCCGTATGGATCGCGAATCTAGGGTTTTTGGGTGCCATACGACCCCCATACGACCCCCATACGACCCGTATGCCTCGGGGGGGTATAAATACCAACTTTAGGGCAGACATTGGGACTTTTTCAGCTAGGCTTTTTCTAGACCTTTTCTTGGCCGATTTTGGGAAGACACTTGAGAGCTTTTCGGGCGACCTTGGGGAGGAGAAGAAGGGCAAGGAAGCTAGAAGATCATCCAAGCCCAAGGTCCAAGACTCTCAAGGCAAGAAGCAACATCATTCAAAGGGGAGATCTACCACGCTTTAAAGTAAGGAGACCCGCGGCTAGAGGAAGCGTCATTCGGCATTCCTTTGGCGAAGGAAGCATCATTCAGCATACATTCTACCTCCTCCTCCACCATTTCATCTAGGGAGTGTCACTCATGCTTTTCTTGTGTGTTTTACTTGATTATGTTACTTGTTGTGGGATGATGACACTAGACCCCCAAGGCCACCGGGTGTTGGTGAACCTTGGGGGAGGGGTTTATCATGTATTTTTGGATGATTACTTGTTAATTCTTTTGCTTGGGTAATTTTTGAGATCTAATCCATTGTTTTTCATGCTAAGTGCTACATTAAGGAGAAATCCGTAGCTCTTTTATGAGTGATGCATGTAGATGTGACTTGCTCGCATGTATTAGATCATGAATGGATTAGAAGGGGATACTTGTATCATCACGCCGAGAAATTGGGTGTTTGGTAGCCCTCCATGTAGGTTTAATCCGAAGAAGAGTAGGTTTATTCCTAAGCGAGATTTCCTCATACTTAATGCAATCGTAGGGATATAGATTTGGGAGAAATTCCTATCTATGTTCGTATGGGATTAGGGTTCAATCGCCGAGAAATTGGGGTTGTTCTAAACTTGGAATCTCATGGTCCATTTTACCCTTGCATCTTTAAATCATCATCCATGTTGCATGATAACCCCTCAAGGGGATCCACATCCATAGGCCTTTGCATTATATTGTATTTCTTGCTTGCCCATTGCTTGTTCTCTCTAATTTGGTCATAATCTCATTTTAGTTTTAATTGCTTTAGTAGAGTAAAAATCCATCATTTGAGATCTTAGGCTAGATAATAGCTCGAGAAGGAGTAATAGGAGATCCTTAGCCCCGTGAAATACGATCCTCGTGTCTTCACGCGAGGTATTACTTGGCGATCCCGTACACTTGCGGGGAAGCAACCAAGTTTTTGGCGCCGTTGCCGGGGACTTTAAGGAATTCTAGGAAACTTTTAGATTATTACTCTAGCCATTTATCTTTTCTTTTGTAAATATTTGTCTTTCTATGTTTCTTTTACACCTTTTGTCCATATTTATTTATTTTTCTTCTTAATTGTTTTCTTTGTTAGCTTATTGATTTTAGTTTTACATGTTGACACAGGGCCATGGATTCTCAACAATGGTTTTACCCTCACCAAGGATTGCTACAGGAACCCACTTTTCGAAAACCATGGCATTACCAACCTCCAGTCGATAAGCAACTTAATCGTTGGGGATTCAACACACAAGAAGCAAATGATGTAGCATCAATACCTTCTGAGCAAATGGTAGAGGTTTCACCTCAATGTGAAATTGAAGAAGAAAAGGGGGAGGATGGCATCATGGTCATGAAAACATGTAAGGAAGTAGAAGAAACTCAATCGACTACATGTGAAGATGCTACTTGCCTTAACATAGATTTTTCCATCCATCCATCAATTTTAGTCAAGTGCAAAAACAAAATTCCGGGAATTATATTTGAAGATGTGGGGAGGAAACCAATGTCATCCTTGAACCCACCAATGCCGGGCTTGGACAATTCCCAAGCAAAAATTTTTCCTTGGCGGCCCAAGCAAATGTTATGGGCACTTGAAGTTCATCACACCATGGTTGAGAAAAAAATTGTGGATAGGATGTTAAAGCCACCAATTGTTCCACCTACACAAAGCTTCACGAGTTCTCAACCAAACTTGTTCCCTTGGAAGCCCAAGCAACTCCTTTTGATGATCCAAGGCAACTTTCCAAGAGTCGAGGAAGAAAATGTGGGTAGGAGGTTGAGGCCGTCCAATGACCCACCCATGCCGAGCTTAAACAACTCTCGATCAAAGCTTTTTCCTTGGAGGCCTAAGCAACTTTGTGGTGGGGTACTCAAAGGAATTCTTGTCGGGACCAAAGAAGAAGCGGGGAGGAGGTTCAAACCATCTAAGGATCCGCCCAAGTTTAAATTGCACAATTCCCGGCCCAAGCTTTTTTCATGGAGGCCAAAAGGTAACTCATGCTTGGCCTTCAATTTAACACCATCCCGGAAGGTATGTTTCGTATTTCTTGGTAGTTCTTATGCAACTTCAAGTTGGGATGAACACACCATTTTCAAGCCTCCTTAGGTAAGAAAAAGGTACGTCAAGCTCGTGACGTTAAACAAGCGCTTCTTGGGAGGCAACCCAAGCGTTCGGTGGTCTTTGCTTGCATTTTTCGTATTCTTGTTCCTAGTTCATTTCAAATTTTCGTATTTCTTAGTTTTGTTTTACTTTTGAATAAGTTCATGCTCACACACTTGGCATAGTGCTCTCATCATTTTAATTGTGGTATGTTTGTGCAACTTCTTGAGAAACTCATGTTTAGGTGTTAATTCATGCACCAGATCGTCATTTTATTCAATTCACTCATTTTTTTGGAGGAGTCTTTGAGCTTGCTATATCATTTTTTCATCAATTGGGGGCAGATTTTCGAAGTTTTAATTGATTCTAATGGGTATACGGCCTTACTGGGCTGTATGGTAGCCGTCTGAGACGAGCACAGAGGCTCTGTGCTGTAGCAGACGGCCCCCATACGGGGCCGTCTGCTACGGGCAGATCCTCTCGGCCGAGAGGGCCATTTGGCCCATACGGCCCCCATACGGGGCCGTATGGGGGCCGTATGGGGGCCGTATGGGGTCGGGTTCCCTCCTTTTATAACCGCTCTCTCTCTCTCTTTCTTCCATTCTTCTCTTTTCTCTCTTTTTCCACCGATTTTCTCTCTTCTTTCTCACTCAATTCTTGGCCAAATCTCTTCATTTTTCCTCCTAAATCTTCTCCTCATCCATTTGAGACGTCGATCTAGTGGTTTTCCCCGAGTTTAAAGCTTGTTTTCTCAAGATTTCATCGGTATGCCTTTTCTATGCCCTAGTTTTATTTTTCTCATTTCTTGGGCATTCTTGGAGATTTTGTGTGGGATTTCTTTAGCATTTTGCTTGGTTTGAATGATGTGAATGTCATGGATGAATTTTCTTTCAAATTTATGTAAAAAATTTTTGATGCTTTGAATATAGGGGAAACTCTTGCCGTATAAATAGTGACCATACATCCCCTATACGGCCGTATGACCTTCAAACTTGGATTTTTCTTGAGTTTCCTCTATCTCTAGCATTTTCCTTTGCTTTATCTTGTATCCCTATGAGCTTGAACAAAGTTTATCTTCATTGTAGGGATGCCTAACACAAAACGGCTCGCCTCCAAGCGCCCAAGGACCTCCGGACCCTCCTCTACACCCGATGAGCCCGTCTTCAAGTTATCCCATCATCGAGGGAGATATGATCGACTGAAAACAAAACCATTTGGAACAATGTGCTACCTTGATTGGGGACTTGTGGAGAACCTTGGGATTGCAAGTCAAGTAAGGGAGTAGCTATCAAAAAATTGTTGGGATAAACTTTTCGCCATAAACAAGCAAACCTTTCGTCAATTAACCTTGGAGGTTTTGAGTACATTTGAGGCACAACAAGATGGAGATTCCGTGCGGAATAGGAAAATTCTCACCATCAGTTTTCAAGCTTTTGGACGGAAGCGTACTATGCACCACTTGGATTTTGCCAAGTACTTGGGGATTTATGATGATGAGTTTATCAACTCTATGCCCGGTAAGCGTCTTAAGCTTGATTTCCCAAGTGGAGTGGGATGAAGCAACTATTGGGCGACCTTGGCGGGTGATGATCAAACACGAAAGGCCTCGCGCATGATTGACCCGCCCACGATTCATTCATGCTTTGATTGCTCGATCCATTTGGGGGCCGGACCGATAGCAAAGGGGTTGTAACTCAATCGATCTTTATACGATGTATGGCATCTTGACGACGCCCTACTCACCTTGGCCACCTTGTCGCCGATGCATTTTGTCACCAGGGCTCATATCCACGATTGGGAGCTATATTTATTGGGCCCTATGTGACTAGATTAATCCGTGGCATGGGTTTACTTGAGCAGACGCAAGGCATGACCGTTGTAGGAGGTACAGTACCCCTTGGACCAACCCACATACGGGCGATAGGCTTGATGGTCGCACGTGGCAGACCCACACGCCCCCGGGCCACTGGTGAGTCTAGTCGGCAGGGCCCGAGCACACGAGTTAGACCACGAGGCGCGCCGCTCCGACCCCCGGCGCTACATCTTTACCCCGACTTTGACATGAGGCCCGAGGGGACTTGAGGGCGAGGTTCGGGCTGTGCGTCAGGAGCAGAGTGAGATTCGTGGCCAGCTTTACCAGATCATTGAGGGACAACGCCGGCTCGAGGCAGATCTTCACCGTTTTATCACTTCCTATTGTGGTTCATCCTCGCACACTGTTGCCACTCCTTCTGCCACCATGCCACCACCACCGGCACCTGATTGTGATGAGTAGCAGATTGTTGGAGCCTGAACAAATATTGTTTACTTTTGCTTGCTTTGTTTTATGTTTTGTTAAATTGGCATGGTTCTACCCTACCGACTTGTGTTGTTGAACTTTAGTTTATGTTCATCTTTGTGTTTTTGTTGACTACTCTCTAGTTTTTCCCCTTGTGCTTGTATTTTTCAATTTTTGTGGAATGATGATGTCCCCTTTTTGCCTCGCAGGGCATTGAGGGAATTCGGTGAGCTTCCCTAGTTCTTAATGGAGGTCGGACGAGACATGTATTGCTCACCAAACCTTTTGTCGAGTCATACCTCACGACGAGCACAAGTTAAACCGGGGAGTTCGTTTTCACCCTCCTTTATTATTTGCATTGCTTCATCATGCATGTTTTTCATGATTAGTGTACATTGAGGGCAATGTACAACACTAAGTGTGGGGATGGGTGTATTTCATGTATTAGGACCATTGTTACATGCTAGTGTTACCTATGATGGTTTTGTTCATTCTTGTAAGATTCTTTTAGCTTGGACTAATGATTGATGTGAGTTATTTGTTTCTATGCTTTATTGAATCGTGTTTTACCCCTAGTATTATCATGTGCACTGAATATTTTGTCGATGCCCTGGGAATAGCCAATGTGACTAACTCTCTTGTATGCGTAACACACTACTTTGAGTACTTAGTCTTAGAAAACTAAGTTCTATCCTTCAATGGACTCTTAAGAACTTCTAAGTCTTGTTGAGCTAATCCTAGTTTTGTGTCATGTAGAGTACTCTGAAGATGTGATCTAGGGTGAATGTAAAAAAATGAATGAAAAAAAAAAAAGAGTCTATGTCAGTATTCCTCTGCTACTGAAGCATGAATGCGTCTATGTAGACTGTAATCGAGTAGTTGGGTGGCCCTTGTGCCTAACCAGCATGTGCATCCTCCAGAAAGATTTCAAAATGATGTTGATGCAGTCTACGTTAGTCGGACTCGAAAAAAAAATGAATGAAATTGAAAAAAAAAAAAATGAATGATGAAATGAAAATAAAACCTAGTGATCTTTTTGAGTACCTACCAAAGGTTTTGAGATGAAAGTGGATTTAGTTTCAAGCTATAGATTTAGAAGGATCTTACTTGGCCATTGAAGTAGCACTTAGTAGTTTAAGACTTAGTATTCATTGTAAGTGAAGTGATTAGCATCTAGAGTCAGTCTTGATTGAAGTCCTTAGGCTAGACCGGATCGAGGGCAAATGAGACATAAGATTCACTTACACGCACGGACATATAAGTGGTGAAGCGGGGATATTTTTTTATTATGCTTATTGACTTTGACTCAACATCTATGTATCATTGTCCATTGTTATTGGAATCTTATATTTGCTTAAGCCAGAGGTAATGCATTTAGCCACTTCTCAGTCTCTTTGTTTTTCATGAGTTGTTTGCTTGGGGACAAGCAACGCTTAAGTGTGGGGATATTTGATAAGTGTCTAAATGTAGGTGTTTTCATATATTTATCGTATTCACTTTGCATGTATTTTGTGAGGTTTGATGCCCATTTTATGCTTAATCGTCTTCTATTTGCTTTGTAGGGCATAAGGAAGTCATGGAGAACAATAAGATATCATTTGGGCAAAAAGAGAAGAAAACAAGAATTTCATACTACCCAGTATGGGGGCCGTATGCACTGTAGCAGCGGATTATTTTGGAGTGTCTGCCAAGATTTCCATACTACCCAGTATGGGGGCCATATGCACCCCGTATGGATCACGAATCTAGGGTTTTTGGGTGCCATACGACCCCCATACGACCCCCATACGACCTGTATGCCTCGGGGGGGTATAAATACCAACTTTAGGGCAGATATTGGGACTTTTTCAGCTAGGCTTTTTCTCGACCTTTTCTTGGCCGATTTTGGGGAGACACTTGAGAGGTTTTCGGGCAACCTTAGGGAGGAGAAGAAGGGCAAGGAAGCTAGAAGATCATCCAAGCCCAAGGTCCAAGACTCTCAAGGCAAGAAGCAACATCATTCAAAGGGGAGATCTACCACGCTTTAAAGGAAGGAGACCCGCGGCTAGAGGAAGCGTCATTCGGCATTCCTTTGGCGAGGGAAGCATCATTCGGCATACATTCTACCTCCTCCTCCACCATTTCATCTAGGGAGTGTCACTCATGCTTTTTCTTGTGTGTTTTTACTTGATTATGTTACTTGTTGTGGGATGATGACACACTAGACCCCCAAGGCCACCGGATGTTGGTGAACCTTGGGGGGGGGGGGGGGTTTATCATGTATTTTGGATGATTACTTGTTAATTCTTTGCTTGGGTAATTTTGAGATCTAATCCATTGTTTTCATGCTAAGTGCTACATTAAGGAGAAATCCGTAGCTCTTTTATGAGTGATGCATGTAGATGTGACTTGCTCGCATGTATTAGATCATGAATGGATTAGAAGGGGATACTTGTATCGTCACTCCGAGAAATTGGGTGTTTTGTAGCCCTCCATGTATGTTTAATCCGAAGAAGAGTAGGTTTATTCCTAAGCGAGATTTCCTCATACTTAATGCAATCGTAGGGATGTAGATTTGGGAGAAATTCCTATCTATGTTCGTATGGGATTAGGGTTCAATCGCTGAGAAATTGGGGTTGTTCTAAACTTGGAATCTCATGGTCCATTTTACCCTTGCATCTTTAAATCATCATCCATGTTGCATGATAACCCCTCAAGGGGATCCACATCCATAGGCCTTTGCATTATATTGTATTTCTTGCTTTCCCATTGCTTGTTCTCTCTAATTTGGTCATAATCTCATTTTAGTTTTAATTGCTTTAGTAGAGTAAAAATCCATCATTTGAGATCTTAGGCTAGATAATAGCTCGAGAAAGAGTAATAGGAGATCCTTAGCCCCGTGGAATACGATCCTCGTGTCTTCACGCGAGGTATTACTTGGCGATCCCGTACACTTGCGGGGAAGCAATCAGATACACCTCGCCGGATCGATGCCAACAAAAGCTCTCCCAATAACCTTCTTCCAAATGACGCGCGATGTCGGAGCCGTAGAACCTCTCCAAAAACCTAGCCAATACTCCTCAAAACCCTAGCCGAAGCCCTCTCGCAAGTTGGGGAAAAGATGGAGAAAAGAATACCAAAGTCGGGGCTGAATCGGCTTTAAATAGGGCTGGAATCGGGCGACTTCACGGGAGTGGACGGTACACGCGCCCGTGCGGAATTTCCACACGCCCGTGGATAATTTCCACACGCCCGTGTGGATTCTCTGTTTCTCTGATTTCTCGGCCGGCTGTGAACAGTGCTGCTACAGTATATGCTGCAGTGTTTCTACAGTGCTCTACTACAGTCTTCGACCTGAATAACTTCCCAATTCCATATTTTCATCGAGGTAACGCAAACGGGCACACGTTTACGTCGTGAATCACTTGCTTCTTCAATGATATACATGTTGGTGGAACTCTTGTTGTTATATGCATAAGTCGGAATGCTCGAGTGTGACTGCCTTTGTGCCCCTCCAAATGGATGTGCTCACTCGAATGCGAGGAGGTTGGCACACACTCTAGCATCTCACACCTGACCTGTGTCTTCGCGTTTGAACCTTAGTAAGATCTCCTCCAAAATAGGTGCATTATGATCCACATTGGCCTATTTCCTTCATACTCGGCCTCATAACCCTACCTGCATAAAAGTAACATAAAAACACACATATTAGTGTAAAAACATAAGAAAAGTAATGCTCAACATAAGGAATGAACACTTCGCATTCATATCGCACAAGCACTTATCAGAAGTACCCAGGACAGACGTTAGTAGGATGGACTCGGATTTTTACGACGAGGAAGTCATCAGAATGACCATTCGAAGAGGGCCACATTTGAAGTGGCTTGCAAAAAAGAGGAAAACAATAATATCTCTTTGTCCACCACTAGATGACGATGAAACAATAGTAGCACCATCGGCAACTAATGTTGTTATTGAGTCTGTTGCCATTGATGACATGCCTATCATGGTGGAACCGGTGGCCGACCGTGCCGCATCGAAGGTAGACACAATCCCTGAACAACAAGAAACAACAAAGGATGTGTCTCCTATCGATGCTGTTGTTATGGCCGCTGTTGAGAAGATCGTTGACTCTGTTGTCAAGGAAATCCCCATCATGGTGGAACCGGCGGCCGACAATACCTCATCGAAGGTGGATACAATCCCTGAAGAACAAGAACCAGCTAAAGGTGTGTCTTCCGTTGATGCTGTTGCCATAGCACGGTTGACAAGATCGTTGACTCTCTTGTCAATGAAATCCAAGTCACGGTGGAACCAGCGGTCGACAGTGCCGCATCGAAGGTAGTCACAATCCCACAACAACAAGAAGAATCTAAGGATGTGTCTCCGGTTGATGCTGTCATCCTGCCTGCATCAAAGGAAGATGTTGGTGCTGAACATCAACAACGGTCAACAACAGTACCGTATGATGATCCCAAAAAAGCTATTGACAAGGACCAAGGGAAGTTCACCGACAAAAAACGAAAGATATGATCCTTGCCACCCAACAATATGAAGAAGTTCGGAAAGACTTTATTCCGAAGAAGAAAAGATACCTTGGACAATCTCGCCTTAACAAATTCGAGCAGGAGTTGATAAGGATTTTCCTCAACTTCTCTATGGACATGTAAGTATAAAGTTTTTATGTTATTGTTTAAATATATATGTTCCCATTTAAGTTATGTAGTTTTTGTTTAAATATTAGCGTTATCATTTAAAATATTGTTTTACCGTTTAACCTTGTCAGTTACCATTTAAATATTTACATTATCATTTAAATATATATATTTTCAACTTAATATTATGTGTTTATGTTTAATTATATCTGTTACCATTTAACCACAAGACTGTCGTGTGGAAGAATGACTCTGTCAGCACCACACGGGCCAGACTATTCATATTGCTTGACGGGAAGGAGATGGTGACAGACGATGTGATGGATGCTTTTGTATGCATAATATAAAAGTCTCTGACCAGAGTACCATATTCTTATAAGAAACGCGCCTCCATCACTCGGCCACTGGCACTGTTTTTGTCAAAGCAAGAAGATGCGACTGACATGACGTTCGCTATGATCAGAGATACCGCGCGCAACCTATATGATGTTGACATTGTCATCCTCCTAATAATCATGAATGACCACTTCCATGTCGTGGTCCTTAACAATAACAAACAAGAATACGAGCATTATTCTTCATGCCAAAGTGACGAGTACGATAACGACGAACTCGAAATGGTGAGCTCTTTGATAAATAGAGTTTGATTAATAGAGTTTGATAAATAATCGGTATTCTAATCTCAAATTGTATACCTCGACAATAGAGACTATTCAACTGCATAATCGATATGGAGTTCAATGATACAGTGACCATAAGGTACCTGCTAGTTCACGACATTGAAACCCCACGACAAAAAAAAGGAAATGTCGACTGCGCCATCTATGTCATGCGGTTGTTTGAGCAATTACTCGACGATGAAAAGCTACGGCTACCACAAGCGAATGTCCCTTATCTGAGATTAAAGTATGTTACCCGCATACTTATGGAAGGGAGTGCAGCTGGCATCACTGAGAAAGGAGGGTCTTCGACTGCAGGGAAACAGATTTGACCTGATATTTTTTGTTTTCAAATGTAAAATAGTTTTATCGTTATTAATTTAAATTCAATTCATTGTTTTCAAAGTTTTCAATGTTTAAATATCAGTGTTTCTTTTTAAAATGAAGTATTCTCTGTTTAAACAACAATGTCTCTATTTAAATATATGTGTTAATGTTTAACAATAAGCGTTTCTGTTTAACTTTTAGTGTCTACGTTTAAATAACAAAGAATGACAAGTAAAATTAGATTTTCTCTGCTTAAATATCAAAAGTTGACACATAAATAAGTTTGTTTCTTTTTAAAATTTGTTTATTTACAATGCCTAGGCAGCGACAATTTCATTACAAGATCTACGATTGTGACCGGGCGTGTGGCAGCAGCTGCAATGTAACTCGCCGACCTCAGACAATTGTGACTCGATCCTCTTTTGTCTAGGACGCCCAGGTTGTCTTCTCGTCACAGGCGGTCGCAAACGTAGTTCGTGATTTCCGTCCGTAGGCTTGTCATTGTCGGGTATGGGGAATATAGCTTTCTTATACGCTAGTTTGTAATTGTCGACGGTGAAGTAGCCACTAATAAATTGATGAACGTTGGTGTCTATCTGCATTATTGCAGCGCAAGCGTGTTTGCACGGGATACCATAAACTTGCCATCTATGACATGATCAAGTTCTATTGGCAAGATCTATAGAGTTGCTGTACTGGTCAATCACTTCATAATGATCATCGACACAACGATCAACATGAAGACTTCGGCTTTCCTCAACAAGTATCTCTACCTTCGAATGTATGTCCGAGCATAAGTAGGTCTCCCATTTGTTCGCTTGCTCACGGTGGTGGCATAACATGCGTATCAACATGAACCTGTGCAACATAGAACACGGAAACTTAAACAAGGTTAAGTAAAGACATTGCTATTTAAACAGAAACACAATGTTTTAAATGCTAGGATAATAAATTAAATGACGATCGAGATAATTAAACACAGACAATGATATTTGCACAGTAAGGAAAAGTTTTAAAGGATAAGACAATTCTTACGCATTAAATAAAATCAATGTTCGAATACCTTATGGAGTCGACCATTTTCGTCATTGGTAAATGCTGAGCTTCTTTGATCCACGCATTGAACTACTCCGCGACATTTGAATACATTTTGCCATAGCGTTCACCTTTGACAGATAATTCAACCAATGTGATATATCCGATTTATGAATCAACCACTGATGGGCTTCGGGTGATGTGGCCTACAATTCATTCATGGTATCATCGAATTCTTTAGCCGTTGATGCCCACGCAATACGAAAGTATATGGACCAGCACTCCTTCCTCAATGCCTTCCGAAGTCTGACATTGGCTTTCATAAAATTAGCCTCCAAGTGTCGAAGGTAGTATGCATGTGTGGAAGAAGGGAAGACTCTCGCAATAGTGTTTACAAGGCCCTGAGACCTGTCCGAGATGAATATAATTATCTCTTGATAATCTCCTTCATCGTATAAAGCATCACCTAACTTGGATATGAACCACGTCCAATTGACATCGGTCTCGTTGTCGACAATACCGAAGTTGACATGGAAAAAACCGTTGTTTCTATCTAGCCTATGGCACCCAGTAGAGTACCCCAATATTTTTCAAGGAGGTGGGTTTCATCGACAAACAGCAGCGGCCTATAAGCCCTCTTGAATCCCACAATACATGCATTGAAAGAAAAGAATGCACGTTTAAAATGCTCACCGTCTCTTTCCACAATCGCAATACTGTCGGGGTTTGTCACAACCACCTTATCCACATACCCAAGCAACAAATCGTAGTTGGAGATGTCGCTACCATCGAGGATCACCCGGGCATGCTCTTTTCCCAACCAAGCCTACTTGTATGGAATGTGGACACCATGTTCCCGCAACATGTCCTTATGAATGTCGATGGCCTTATATAAGGGTCAGTCCTTGAGCTTTTGAATCACTTGTGAGCTTACCCATTTTTTTGACACTTTCGGATGTGATGCCGACCTAATTCTACTACCGCAAGAGTGTGACAGGTGCATTGTCTTGATTTTGAAAGTAGTTTTACTATATTCCTTTGATGCATGAAGGCGCCATTCACAACCATCGGCAGTGCATTCCATAGTCGCCCGGTGTTTTTTGTTCTTTAGGAATTTGAAATCAAAATTCAGTTTGATTGCAAAATTCCAAAGTGTGTCTTTGAAATGTTCAATGGCATGAAAACATTGTCCGATATCCAATTACAACACTTCAGATTGATCTGATGAGGAAGGAAGGCATGCCATACCGTCAGGGTCTGCATGAGGTGGAACAGAAGCGCTCCCAGAATTCGAATTTCTGCCAACACTTTAGTTTAAAAGAAAACGATCAAGATTTTAAGTAGAAACATAAAATTGTTAAATGATAACTATAAAATTTAAAAGGTTAAAACAAATATTTAAATAGAATCAAAGTAATTTAAGCGGAGAAGATAATTTTTAAATGGAGACTTGATATAGTTAAACAGAAACTGGGATAATTAAACAATAATTAACTTCTACAACTAGATAAACATAAAAGAGAAGAACCTTACAACGAGAAGAACTCATTTTCAATAAAATACGATGGCACATCATTTGTCTCAATAACAAGATCGACTACAGAGCTTTTGAAGATAAAGTACACGTGACACATGCGCTGGAAGTCAGCCTCGCTTTCTATTGGACAAACCATTTTATGTCCATCGGGTGTGATAAACTTCACCTTGACACGGGAAATATCGAGACCCCATCGCTCACATATCTCACCTAACACTAATTCTCAAGAAGTCAGTGCCATGAACATTAGCACTCGTCACTCCCCGTTGTATCTAGTAATAGCACAAAAACTCTCTATAATAGCCCTACATTTTTATAAATTGTTACTCCCTCCCATAGAATGATCAAAGTGAGAGCAACGAAGAAATTCTCACCTTATCAGGAAATTGGCAGAACTCAAATCCAACAAACTAAATGAGAAGAAGAAGAAGAAGAAGAAGAAGAAGAAGAAGAAGAAGATGTAATGAGCCTTCTAATCTTTGTTTGACAAAAAGCAAGCAGAAAGCAAAAAAAATGTAAAATTATATGCATAAAGGTCGGACATGATGTGATTGGGCGATATTTTTCCCACCGTTTGCAAGGGCAAAAATGAAATTTCATAACATGGACCCACTTGAAATGACCGATAGGGGATAAAAGGAAATTTAAACAATAACGAAAGGGTTGTCCGGGTTGTGCAAAAGTTGGAGGGGGATTTTAGGAATTTTTAAAAATTATGAGGGGTAAACAGTAATTTTCCCTTAAATATACTAATTTTCTTAATTGTTACATTTATTTTAAAAAAATTGCAAACATGAGATCGATCATACTAGATTTAATGAGTTATTAATTAATTGTTAAGTAGAAATTAATTATATCCCTTAAGGTATATTATCACATATTAAATATACGGATCCCAACAAACAACGCATAAAAGCATTAGAAGCAATCAAATCTCGAGGCAATCTACAATGGTCACTCTGATTCCCACAAAAGAAGCCATAAATCTAGGCCTTGTTTGGATTGGCTTCTTAAAAAAGTATTTTTTTTTTTAGTTTAGTAGAAGTGCTTCTGGAAAAAAGTGCTTCTCTAGAGTAAGTTAAGCATTTTTTGCATTTTATGTTTGGATTAGCTTTTTTGTAGAAGCAGAAGTTGTAAAAATAAGCTTAAAAACAGCTTTTCAAAAGCTGGTCATGACTAGCTTTTGAAAAAAGTTGTTTTCAGCTTTTTTTTACAGCTTCTGCTTTTGCATAAAAGCCAATACGAATAATTTTTTTTGAACCCATAAGTGCTTAAATTATAAAAAAGCACTTCTGGGCTTTAAAAAAGCCAATCCAAACACCTCCCTAATCTCCTTCATTAGGTCTAGATGAAAAGAAAGTGAAAAAAAATTGGGGCTTCAATTTTACTCACACACTCTCTCTCTCTCGTTACAGATTAAAGAGGAATTAAGGATGAACAGCGGAGGAGCTAAAAAATTTATAAAATGGAGTTTATATACAAAGATAATATTATCATCTATTATATAAAATAAATCATATATATATATATATAATATTTAACAGTTATAGTTAAAACAATATAAAAATCAATTGAAATCCACCAACCCATAGAAATTATATTAAAGAATTTATATTTAAAAAGAATTACCTCAAACAACTTAAGTTTTAAATTAATTTTAGTGTTTAACTGAATTTTTTTAATGTAGTTCCAAGGGTGAGAGGAAACAAATTTATTTTTTTAGGATTTAAATTTTTAAATAAAAAGAGAGTGAGGTGTCATGGTGATCCTATTTGTATAGTTAGGCAAAAAAAAAAAAAGCTATGAAATTTCAAAAATGAAGAAGCAAAAAAACTAGTCTTTAAGTTTTAGGTTTTCTAAAGATATAAAAAAAATAAAAAATAAAAATAAAAATTGCTAGACCTAGCTTTTAGGTTCTTTACAAGTTTTAACATTTATAAAATGACCTATATACTTCCCATAAAAATAATTTAAATATTATATATTTAATCTCCATTTGCCCAATTTAATGTGGTCAATTTAATAATTTTTTTAAAAAAAAATATACATATTATAATTGTTATTGATATTTTTTAAATTTTTGTGGGGTCAATTGACCACACAAAAATGCATGTAGCTCCGACCCTAAAGCTGAAGAACTTACCAACTATAAAGAAAGGATGGAATCATAGTAAGATTTCCTTTAGCTAGCTCAATAGCCTCACCCTCTTCGACATATGCTCTTTTTTCTTTCTTCTCCTTTGTTGCGCATTATTGTACATTGAGTTGTTCTTAGACTTAGGGAATTATAGTTTTGTGCTTGAATTTATTATATTTTGTTTGTAAATTAACTGAAAATTTGCAACGATTTGTTTGATATTTATGCCGACAATTCAGACTAAAGGCCCTTTTTTTCTACTTTTTCTTCTATTTTTCTTGTAGAATGTTTATTAGAAATTTGTAGACTCCTTTGTGAAAGAGTACACAAATAGCTGTCCAATCTAAACAAGGTGAGTGTTCTACATAATCTCTTTCAAATTTATTGGTTTTTGGAGGACTTAACTAAATCAACTTTTTCATTACCATGATAGTTTTCTCACCATGGTGTTAGTTATAATAGTATAGCAAATTTGATGGATCCTTTTTTTTTTGGTTGTTAGCACAACCTAAGATAGTTGAAGCAGGGTTGCAAAAGATGGATCTGAAATGAACGAATTAAGATATGCAGCATATCTTCTTTGTGCTTATTTCTTCCTGGATGTTGTTTGGCAAAGAATTTGTGAATGATTGTATCCATATAGCAAGTTAGATATGATGAACTATCTTTAGAACATGGCCAATACTTATGCCACAAATCAATAACTTTAGCTTCTACATTATCAAACCACATAACAGATGTGAACTTTGATAGTTAGTCTGAAATTCCTGAATGAGTAGTTTGTAAGTGAAAAAACATGTTATCAATAATATCATAGTTCTATGTTTTCTTAAAATTTAGATGCGATAAATAAGTGAAGTGAGGATTTTTTTTCCCATCAAATTTACTATTATGTGCTAAGTTCATTTTTTTCATTAGCTTTATTCTCCATTTGTTCCAAGCCTTCCTAGTTATTTAGTTTGTGGATATTGTATATTTAGAAAACCACAAGCTAGCTAACCAGCAAAATATAGTGCTTCAAAGTTAAAATGCACATTTGATTACTATCTCCTTTCAATTTTTTTTTTTTTGAAAGTGATAGCTACACTGACATTTAGGATTATGCAAAAGAGGTTGTCATGCTTGTGTCTCTCCTTCATCCAACTTAGGTTCTTTTGTATGAACATACAACATTGATTTTGCCACATCTTTCTCAACGAAAAAAATTATACACAGAAAAATATTTTCTTATTCATTATTATACAACTAATAAAGCATCAATAAGTGTTTTGATTTATTGTGATCTTCTAACTGCAGGCATGTGAGTTGATTTGCTAATAAATTGGCAAAGCAAAACCAAGAGCAATGAAGTTTTCCTGTAGTATCAAAGTATGTGGTCACTAGAGCTCTCTTGATCAGAGTAATCAGTCTCCAACAAACGCTAGCTTCAAAGGCTGTAGTTCTGGACCCCATGATTTTTTTATCATTAATATCAAATTTTTCTTATGCTTATCACTTTTATTGGTGGCCTTGCTCAAATATTTACTTTGTTTTAGATATTTTTAAAGTGCGGAAGGCAACATGAATGCATAGTGGAGTACTTCAAGTAGAAATTTACATTTGAGAGTAGTTTAGGATAGTTATAAGCTTTATAATTGTATTTTGGATATTAATATTTTCAATTTTATATTTCAAAACTAAGAATTTTTTACATTGATGAAACCATGTGAATGGAGTAATATTTACAAGGATGAAAGGTCTTTGTGAAAATAATACAACTCTTGGAGACACACATTTTTTAAATGCATTGTGTTCTTTCTAAGAGAGGTCATCCTATACCTACCATCATGAAGAGATATTCCTAAAAAAACTATAATGAAAGGATGCTTCTCTTCACAAATGAAATACTTAAGAAAAGATATTTTCATTCACAAATAAAAATCATAAATAACAACGTTTCCCAGAGAGGGTATGCAAAAACTATTTATTTATGTGCAACCTAACCTGGTATGGTGTATTTTTATTTGAATGTATAAATAGATCTACTTAATCTATTATAAAACAAATAAAAAAAAGAATTCCAATAGGATCCATTAAAAATTCCATAGTCTCATTTATTAGCTTTTTGTATTTATATCAAAAAAGCCATACAATAATGATTTTTGAAGTAATAGAGATAATAAAATTTAGTTTTTCAAGCTTGTAGAATCTTTAGATTTAAATTCTTCACATCACCGACTTCTTTCGGTCCTGGAATTGTTGAGCTACATTTATATGTCATTACACTTTTACATAATTAGGCCACTTGATTGCTTTGGCTTATTTGAATTTGGATTATATTTTTAGATTTCAAAACTTGATCTCTTTATGTTGATGAGTCATAGATTTTATTTTTTATTTTTTACTTCTAAGTTATATTTGTTTACTCAAATAGCTATAATCCTTTTATATCATTGAATTGATCATGCTTTGACTTGTTTGGACATTGAGTGTTTCCTTTCCATGTGTGTGTGTACATATATATATATATATATATATATATATATATATATATATTAAATTTTGTTCTTTATTTGTTTGAGATCTCGTACCCTTTAACATATGAATTGGCAAACTGCCATATAGGATGAGGCTTCCTTAAGAAGAAGGAATGAACTACTCTACAAAAGTGACAAGCGCTATATATATATATCAAGGGTGTACCAGCCTACACTCCTTGATTTGGTGACACAGGTTTGGGTATCAAGCCTACACCCACAATCAAACCTATTATTTGCTCAAATCTTTGCTTGTCCTCAAACAAAACAACTATGATATGCAATGCAATGAAAAAGAATCATGTATGAGTCTTTTCTCAGGTAAAGTTCAACTTAGGGAACCAATTTCGCATAAATAGTGAAGAGACAATCACAAGTAAAATCCACAAGGATCTACAGAAAAATGGAATATGCCAAAGCAAATAGACATACATAAACACCATTCAAGGTGTCCTATTCAGACCACCTGCTATAGTCACCGCACTTAACTTAGTATATATCCAATCAATAAACTCTTGAGAGCTCTTAGGACTCTATACCCAAACTAGAAACTTTTTGGCAAACTCATTAGAGAGATTAATAAGCCTTTTATTCAATATAAAATATTTATTTTTTTCTTCCATTTTTTTGCCACTTATTTATTTATTTTTCTTTTCGAGACAACCTAGGTTGTAAACCACCTTTCTAAGAGACGCACATGCTTTATAGGAATTAGAGCACCCAACTACTTAGCTAGTTATAGGCCTAGGTGTATGCTCATACTCGAGTGCGGCTGTCTACAAGGGGAACATCCTTATTAGGAGCCAGACCTTCGAGCTCCTCAACCACACACAATAGCAGAATAGTGTCTTAAAGCACTATCAAAACTAATTTGTTTTTACTAGGCTGCCTATATCATTTCTCTATCATTTGTTCTAATGTAAAATGTATTTTCAACAAAAGTAAGGGTTTATATAAGAGTCAAAAAATTCAAAAAAATTCATTGAGAGTGTATATAATAACTTAATAAAAACATGACTAGGAGCAATGGAGTTAGTGTAGACACACTATTGTGAATGCAAGTGTATGCCTTAATCATTAAGAGTGTGAACAACTATTCTGTCTTAGAATATCTCTAGCTATCATGCCAAATGATCTACATAAGAACTCTAAAGTCATTAGGGAAAGGTTTTTTTTTTTCAAACAGATGTAGAAATGTAAATACTATACATAATGCGATATTAATAAAAACAAATGAAAGTGCAAATGCAATGTAATGATCATGTACACAAGATAACATGCAATGCAAATGCAAACTCCCTCATACTTAATATCCACATTGCCCTCAATGTAAAAAAAAAATCACTAGAAAAATAGAAAATTGAGGTTAACAAACTCACAAAGTCAAGAAGGTAGGGGAGGGAAGTGCCCTTAAGAGATGTGTGAATCATAGATAGCTTGGTGGGATTTTTACATGGGCGTGGTGATGGACATGGGCTGGTCGAGGCAGGCTCTGGATTTTTAATAGTTGTGTTCAAAAGAGAGCACAACCATGGTATGGGAGATGGCTTGCCATACTTGGGAATCAAATTTGTATGCTCGAAAAATGCCACGATTATATATTTAGCACGGGTAGGTTTTGTTCCTTTTTGTTTTATCACTTTGAGTGAGGTCTCCCTCTAAATGCCATCATTCCTCAATAGAACTTTGTGATGATATATTTTTATCCAAATCAAAGTCAGAACCTATAAGAAGAAGCATAAAATCATACGATCAAACCGATATCAACGCAAGCCAAAAAGTAAAATTAGAAAAATATAATTATAAAAGAAAGAACTAAGAGAGAAAACTTGGGCTACCTCCCAAGAAGCGCTTAGTTAAGGCCGTAAGCTTCACCCTTGTGACGTTATTAAGTGGAGATTGTGGGAGGTTTGCAATGGGTATAACCCATCTTTATCTTATTTGATTTTTTAGTGTTGTGATAAGTGCCTAAATGCATTTATTTTATTATGCATTTTGTATATACTTAGCATGTGATTTTATGGAATTGATGCCTGTTTTGTGTTTAATTTTATATTATTTGCTTTGTAGGGCATGAAGAAGCCATGGGGAACTCGAAAAAATGATTTGGGGTGCATAAAAAATTGTAGGACATCATGTATATGTGGTTATTGTTCATAAAAAATTATATATGTGAATCATCTTTGATTTGCATGTCCCATGTCCTTGCACTTCTTTTATTGCCCCTGGCAAGTGAAGGCTCGGTAGTCTCAATTTGCTCTAGCTGCACTAGAGCATCTTCATGTTCTTCTGCAGTTATAGGTGGCACTAATGAAGTTGTAAGTGGGCTACCAGAATGGTCGGAGTCCTCATTAGGATTCGTTGAAACACTGAAGGCAATGTATCATTTTGTCCTAGGTATACTGCAAACTATTCACATATGCAAATGATTAGTTTAGTAGCATGTAAAGACAACAAAAATAATAAAAGAAGTACAATTGAAAGCAATAGTAAGCAATAATTACCAATTCATAACAATATTCACAAATATTTCAGAATTACGTATCATTGATATTATCTACATCATCTTGACCCAACCGAAGATGTGTATCTTCATCAAGAAATAAAGTATCCAAATTTTGCCTTGGGTAGCCTTCAATATTGGCTATGGTATCTTCTTCACCCTCGCCCATGTCATACAAGTCTTTAGGTTTTAGATGTACTGGTATACACCATAAGTCCTCTTTTTGAGCATCAACATAAAATACCATATGTGCCTCATAAGCTTTAATGTATGGCTCATCGTCTTCAAGTGCTTTGGTGTGTATAGGTCTTCCAAAATTGATAGAAATAAAACCTAATTTGTCAATTTTTATACCTCTCGAGTGAGTTGTGTTATCTCGTTCACATTTGAACAAAGTCAACATAAATATTCCATAATAATTGAGTTCAATGATGTCAACCATTTTACCATAATATCGCACACCTCCATACCACATGTTGCCATCATTAGTGCTTGAGTAACTTCTTATTCCAAATGTGCCAAAAACTCTACTATTTTGTGTCTTCAATCCTCTCTGGTGTTTCAAAGTACGGAACTTGTACCCATTAACACTGTATGCAAAATATCATTTTGCTTGATTAATTGGTCCTTGTGCAAGAGTTAAAAGCAAAGTTTTATCAGAATCCTGGATCTTGTCGTGATCTCGATTAATCTAAAAGCAAAGTAAAGTTATTTGAAAGCATATTATCAAATAAAATTCTTTATATCAATAGGAAGCTTACTTGATTTGCAAACCACTGATTAAACTCTCTGTGAACCATCTTGTCTACCTCAATAGGATTTCTACTTCGAGTCCTTAATTGTCCTCTTGCAACAATTCTAAATTTCCTATGGCATTTGAATTTGTAGTTTACTAGCTAGATCAATTTCAGCAGTGTGTAAGATGAACACTTAATAATACTTACTGAACATAAGAATCAACCGTAGGGTAATTTATTAGAATGTGTCGATGGGGCCTGTAATCTCCCAATAGATGTCAAAGTGAACCACGTAAAACCACCAATTCCTTTCCCAACATAAGAAAATAATTCTACAATTCAAGCATTTGGATGCTGAGAAATGGCAGGATCATCATCGACACATATAGGATGATTCCAAATTGTCTCAATATTTTCAAAATATCATGATAAAAAAAATAAGAACTTCTTGTGTGATATAACCTTCTACAATAGATCCTTCTGGTCATGCTTTGTTACACACGTATGATTTCAATATTCCCAAGTACCTATAGAATTATATACTTAATAGTTATAATATGTACATATTTTGCTAATATAAATTACAAATAAAGCATTTCACCATTAATTATCTTTCTATTGGATACATCCAACAATAGTAGACCAGACCTCCGAGTTTTGCTTCATCTACCAAATGAACAACCAAATGCATCATCAATGTGAAAAATGATGATGGGAAGAGCATTTTCATGTGGCATAATGTCACTACAATTTGGTTTTGTAGTTTATCTAACTCCATGACACTCAATACTTTGCTAGATATTTGTTGAAAAAATGAGCATAACTTAAGTAATACTGCATATACGTTATCATGAAGCTATGAACGCATAGCTAGTGGTAGAAATTATTGTACAAGTATATGGATGTCATGGCTTTTCAATGTTCCAACAATTTTAAGATTAGTAGCATCAATGCACCAAAAAAATGTTACTTGTGTATCCATATGGAACACAATATTCTTTATAGTATCTAAAAATAACATCTTCCCTTGATTATTCATTGTATAAATTGCTGGTGCAAACTTCCCATTATCATCTGCCCATAGATCTGGCTTGCAACACATATGTTTGAGACCTTTACAAGCATTTACATGATCTTTTGAGTGAGAACTACCATTCAACAATGTGAAAAGTACATTGTCACAAACATTCTTCTTTATATGCATCACATCGAGATTGTGATGTAGCAAGTTATGTTCCCAATATGGGAGCTCAAAGAATATGCTCTTCTTCTTCCATTGTTGTGGTTCATCTTGAGAAGTGCTTGCACCATGTCTTCTTTTTCCTCCAAATTGATTATTCACAAACCTACCAAATGTGATGTTAATATCTTTAACCTGTTGTAATATTTATGTCCCTGATAGTATTCTTGGAGGATTGTATAGCTCTTATTCTCCATCGAATCTAATCTTGTTTAATCTGAATTTATGTCTAGTGGTAAAAAAGCCTCGATGACCCATGAAACACCATTTACTATAAGAGAGACGATAAGGATTAGAGGCATAGTTACAATGTACACAAGCACGACCAGTATAAACATTCCACCAAAATAGATTTTTGATACCAGGATAGTCACTAATTATCCACAACAAAGCAACCTACATTTTGAATATCTCTTTTTTAAAAAAAATCATATGTACCACAACTCTTCCACTTCCTTATCAAAGGTTGTAAGTAGACATTTATATCATTTCTTGCATTTGTTTACCAAGTATTATTGTTGAAATGATAAATGATGCCTGCTTCATGCACAACCAAGGTGGTAAGTTGTATTGAAAGAGAACAATTGGCCAAATACTGTAACTTTGGCTCATACTGCCATAAGGATTAAATCCATCTATAGCTAATGCAAGCCGCACATTTCAGGGGTCTGTTGCAAACTAACTGTTGGTCGATTCAAAATTTTTCCATGGTTCACAATCTCTTGGATGTCTTAGTAATCCATCATTATTGGTGTCAAAGCTATGCCATCTCATATCCTTAGCACTTTTCAACGATAATAACAATCGTTGCAATTGAGATTTCAATGGAAAATATCTAACCACTTTCGCAGGAATCTTTCTTCCACCTTTGTTACTTTCAGAAATGTCATATAACCTGCCATTCTTCATTTTCCATCTAGAGGTACTACAAACCTTACAAATTGTCTCTCTTCATCTTCTATGTTTCCCTAATAAAGCATGTAATTGTTTGGCCACGCATGTATCTTCTCGTAATTCAATCCAAGCTTCGTGATGGTTTTCTCTACATCATAAAAAGATATTGGAATTTTTATATTTGAAAGAGCGTCATTTAATAGCTCCAATATCATCGTCATTGCTTTGTCACTCATTCCACAAAGACACTTGATGTGATACAATTTTAATATGAAAGATAATTTTGAATGATTTGCACATCCTTCATAAAGTGGTTGTTGACCGTCATTTGATTAGTCATAAAACTCATCTGCTACATTCCGATATTGGTTCAAATTCGGTGTCGCATTGTTGTAATGTATGCTCCCTTCATTTAATGCAGGTGGAGCTTCTTTAGAATGGTCATTTACTCCTAATGCATCATTTACCATATGACTAATTGGATCATGAACAAAGAAATTGCTTTGTGAAGCAACGTCAAGGTTGCATTCAACATTGGTCATTTCATTTGGATGGGACTCCCCATGTAGATACCAAATTGTGTACCCTTTTGGAAAAGGCTTGATAAGATGATCTTTCCCCTCCAAATGTGTATGACATTTACTAAATCCACATATAGGGCATGGACATAAAATCATGTCCTTAACTACCCCATGTTGAAAAGCAAACTCAATGAAAGTCTTAACTCCTTGGTCATACACAGGTGAGTTTCACGGATTTGTAATCCATGACTTATCCATACCTAGTAAAACCAAGGGGGTTAGGACTCACATTTTTTTCATTGGCTCCATATTTGTTATTCACTTCATAAAAGTGGTCATTCTATCGACACAGGTCATTCATATTACTAAAAAATGTTCAGCGTTAAGTCATTTTATAGTTGATGTTAACTAAAACTTATTAAATGTTAAATCTTTAGAAGGCTTCCAAAAAAATGACACAAATCTGAAAACAATTCCTATTTATCCTTCCATTTATGTGATTTACTTATGATCAAATATACAAGTGGCAAAAGTTTATTTTGTTAAGTATTGTATATATAGACATAGAGCTAAGAACTTCTAGTATTATATAAAGAGGTAAACATTAATACCCTCCACTAGTTAACACCAAAACATGAATCATGGTAGATATCATTAAGCAAGATATTTCAATGGTCATCATTCAATAAGATAATAGCATGATGAACAAGGAATAGATCTCTAATTATGGCCACATGTAACTTAAATTTTAATCATTCACAATTCCCCAACAAATTAAAGATGGCATAATAATTGATAAAACTGATAAAACTAGAGGCTCCTATTGATTAATAGGCATTCATATTACTAAGAAATGTTCGGCGTTAAGTCATTTTATAGTTGATGTTAACTAAAACTTATTAAATGTTAAATCTTTAGAAGGCTTCCAAAAAAATGGCACAAATCTGAAAACAATTCCTATTTATCCTTCCATTTATGTGATTTACTTATGATCAAACATACGAGTGGCAAAATTTTATTTTGTTAAGTATTGTATATATAGACATAGAGCTAAGAACTTCTAGTATTATATAAAGAGGTAAACATTAATACCCTCCACTAGTTAACACCAAAACATGAATCATGGTCGATATCATCAAGCAAGACATTTCAATGTTCATCATTCAATAAGATAATAGCATGATGAACCAAGGAATAGAACTCTAATTATGGCCACATGTAAATTAAATTTCAATCATTCACAATTCCCCAACAAATTAAAGATGGGATAATAATTGATAAAACTGATAAAACTAGAGGCTCCTACTAATTAATAGGCTTACCTTCAAGTATTTAAACTTCAAGAAAGCTATTCTTTGATTAATTAATTAAATTGCAGAAACCTAAAAACAAATTGAAGGTTGAAGATGGAGAAATGAGTTCAATCCCACAATTCAAGTTTGATGACATGAACGTAATTAGTAAAGCAAGCTCTTCTTCTTCTTCTTCTTCTTCTTCTTCTTCTTCTTCTTCTTGATATATAGAACACAAATCAAAATATATGGACTTAAATTTCTATTAATTTGTTTAATCTCATTGTAGTCATGGCTTTGACTTCAACAAGCAATTCATTTAGAACTAGACCATGGCATTAGTTTGAGAAAAAATTGGATATGTTATCAAACAAAGATTTTTTTTTTTATTTGAATTCATTTATAATTTTAATGACTCAAAACCAATGAAAATTTTCACATATTTCTCATAGGATTACTCAACATTGGAAAGACATGTCAATAAAGAAATGGATGTAGGAAATGAAGTAGATAAGGAAGAAAAAGACAGGTTAAAAAGAACACAAATTCATACAGCCGTATCTGTTGCAAGATTATCATCTGCTCATGTGGCAATTATAGCATAAAATGTAATTTTTAATACAACTACCAACTTATAAGAAACTGCAGAACTTATTCCACTAGGATATTTATCTACAAGTAGCTTTACATTTATAATGTAAGTGTTGTTATAATTTTATGCAGAGGTCCTTTAATGGTCATATTGCTATTTAACTGGCCATAAGATCACCAAAGTTGAGCATAACAAGTATGGATCCTCCAAACAATGCATGACTAGTCAGCAATTTCTTTAAATATTATAGGTTTAATACTGATCACAGTGAATTGTGTATTTTCTGCATTTTAGTCTTGCAGTATTTTTTAGGTGCAATTAGGTCCCTCATTTGGTCAGGTTGGGTGATCCCAGTCGGGTCAAGTGGTGTAGATGGGCAAGTGTAAATTGCAAGGACTTAATTGTACCTAAAAATATTATTGTGGACTAGAATGACCAACTCGACCAAATATGAGGACTTAATTGTACCTAAAAGTATTAGAAGGACTAAAAAGGCAAAAAATACATAATTATAGGGACATGTACGGCAATTAAACCAATATTATAGCATTCTTTTTTAAAAAAAAAGCTACCATTCTCCATACTGCTTTTACAATACAAGCCTAAATCCAGATACTCATTCATTTAAATATTTTTTTATCATTTGGATGGTGTAGATCTTCATTAACCAAATGTGAAGAACTTATAGTGCATGCAATGGATGGTGAGTTAATACTTTATCTTTTATTTATATGTACATACATATATATATATGCAAAGATTAATACGAGTTTTATTTCTAACGAGTCAAAAGGAAGCACACCCAAGGGAAGGAATAAAAGAGATCACCAAATATTTAAATCACAGATCAGAAACCTAACAGGAAAAAAAACATTGTGGTTAAAATATAAACATATGGAAAGGACAATTTTATCATGAACATCATTATAGAACTATCTAATTCATCAATAGTTGGGTAATATGTGCCTTGGCAACTTAATGTTAAAAGTTGTGAGCAATGGAAAGAAATTAATGATTGTAAGGTATGCATCGACCATGCATATATGATCACAAAGCAATGGGCATGAGCTTTATTACAAGGAAATTGAATAGGGAAAAGAAATCATAGTGGAAACAAACTGCTGACTTTATCCTTGCAAGCAATCCATACTAAAAGTAAATCAACCCTAATACAAAATTTAGTGATGAAAAGTAAATTCTCCCTAATACAAAAGTAAATCCATGCTTAATAGTGATGAAAAGTAAATCCATACTTTTATTGTACTCATGAAGGCATTTGCATAAAATATTATTTTCATTTTCATTTTTTTTTGTGCACATGGTGTCTTAGTTGTCTCATAGGACAAGATATACAGTGCTATAGGTTTTGTTCCATACAAAAGACACATGACTCATAATACTAGCTCAGACCTGGGTTCTATTTTATAAAAAACAGTTTTCTAAACAATCATATTCATTCTAATTCTTTTTTTTTAAAAAAACTTATTTATTCCTAAAATATGTGCTACTAGAAAGCATGCAGTCATATCATCAATTTTGGTGGCTATGTAGCATGATATTTTTCATGCCACTTGACTCTATTGCCTATCTTTGGTTAAGTAGAATGTTTAAAGCTAAGTACTTTTTTTTGTTTAAGTGTTTCTACTTTGATAAATGTGCATGGCATTGCTTGTTTGTTGAATTCTGCTATGATTACTACAAGTCCATTAAGCTCCGAACATGGATGATATAAGTATTTCATGAAAATAACATACTTCTGTATTGTTGATTGAAGAATACAACTTTGACATTAGCTAATTTGACCTCAAGAATTGAAAAATATATTAGCCAATCTTAGCAGAAGCTACAATTTTTTTGTTAGTTTCTAATGTACGTTATGAGCAATCATATATGTATGGATGTTATTTGAATCATTTATGTCCATTCAGACTTCTTGCTAACAACAAACATATTTTATGATGTTTTATATTGTGGCATGGTGAGCTAGTGTGTGATGCATCTTTAAGGTATGTCTAGAACTTTGTCCTACTCTGCTTCTCAATTATGGGTACCATAACTAACATTGATCATTTCCTTAAATAATGCTTATGTTTTAATCTTTATGATAATTGGAATGTATGTATATATACCATTCTTTTTTATGTGAAGTGAAGCTTACTATTTTGAATTAAATTGAGCAACTTTTCCTTAAAAAATTATAATCTTGCGAAGAATTTTCAGCATCATTCTTGTTCTTTTCCTATTATCATGTTCTTATTTTTGGCATGTATTGGTTTAAATTGAATCTTCTTTTCAATGGAAAAAATAAATGGTCATGTATATAATGATTCGGTTCATGATGAATTCTTGAATTAAAGTATTAGTGAAAATTCTTGATCATAATGATTCAATTGTCTGCTGACAGTTAATTCCTGCAGTTAATGTTGCTTGTTAATGGTTGTTGTGTTGTTTTAGGATCAGTTAACTTATTATCTAATGGCCAAAGGGTTTTTTGTGCATCTCTGTACATGTAAAGGTTGGTTCCACGTGCCTTTTCTTATTTACACTGTGGTTTAATGCCATAAGTATATTATCATCTTCTAGCCTCAATCAATTTCGAACTGTCTTAACTGTGTGTCCAGATGTGAGTCCTAAATTTGTTATTAAAAATTGTCATCAGATTTTGGTTTAATGTGGATTGCAATGTCCCCCTAGTTCTTATTTCCTACAAACAATAATAAGATTCTGTTTATTAGAAGTGCTAAAGATAGAGCTCAAACGACTGTATATTATGTTAGTAGCCAAGAAGCTATGCTTAAATATTACTATTTGTAAATGGTTAAGCTGAACCCGCACCTCCAAATGCCATATTCATCCAAAAAGACCTAAGCAGCATGTTTGCTAATGTGGTTTGTTGATTGGTTCAGAACAAGGTCATATTGCTATAAATTTATTGGGACTCATTTGCTTAATTATTTAGGGTTTCTAAATTCCCTTTTGAACCAACATCTATTGATGCAATCCTTTTTTGATTATACCTTGCATTGTGCAGTTTAGTTGATGATGTTTTTGTTTGTGGTTTTTGATGGCTAATATTTCTTACCTTGAAATCTGCAGATCTTGAGAAAAGCATGTCAAGAATTGCAGTGCTAGTTTTTGTCCCTTTTTTGTACTCAATATATTATTTCTACCTTTGGTTGGTTTGTTATATTTATTGCATCTTTAGTGATTAGTTAAACTGATTTATTCCCTCTCAGCAAGAACTCATCAATTAATGATATTATAGATGTTCTTGTTGTGTTGTTTGTTTGTAAAATGCTAAGAGGTTTTAAACGGGAATTGTGTAAGATTTGTTTTGCAAATCTAGAACTCATTTTCATGATGGTTTTTGTTTCCATGTTAGAGGTAGATATCTATAAGTAACATCAACATCAATAATAGATTGCACTATTAAGTATGGTGGGACAAAACTTGATCACAAATCCTGCTTGTTGTGTAAAATATTATTGTGGAACTACTAAGAAATATAGATAACAAAATTGGCTTCTACCATGTGTCTTTATCTCAACATTCTTACCTATACATCAGTTGAATATTTTTAACTTTTACTTGTCACTTGTATTTCTTCCCGTTATTTGTAGTAGTTCAATAATGTGTTCAATTTTCCTAGTAGAAAATCCCTTTTAATTTATCTTTAGGTTACTTTCTGTTTTTTTTTCCCTTCCTTTTCCCCATTTTTTTTTCTTTTCATGTGTATTTATCATTATCACTTGCAGAATTTTCATATATAAGCTTTTATGGCGAGGAATGGTGTTGTTTTATTTTATTTTATTTTTTAATTTTTCACTTTGAAGAATTATGGATGATTCTTTTTTAGTTTGGAGGTCACCATGGTTTATGCTCCTATACATCACAACTTCTGATGACTTTATATTGTTGGCTAATAGCGAAACCACATCTAGGTGAAATGAAAAAAAAATAGCAAAACACATCAAGAACAAAATGAAAAGCTTCATAAAAATGATATGAAGATCCTTATCAAAATTTTAAAAAATAAAATAATAATAAAAAAGAGAAAACAACAAACAAGATATGAAAACCATGATAAGAAAAGGATAAAATACAATAACAACCATGATCAAGGAGTAAAAAAGAAACGTACCCAAGGGAGGGAAAAAAGAGAGCACCTGAATATGTGAAACCCAGATGAGAAACCTACTAGGAAAAAAGAACAACAAACGAGATTAAGAACACAAAACTCTAATTATAGAGCAAAATGAACTTGATGGACAACAAAAAAAAAAACAAAAAATAATAACAACAACAAACATATTATGGAAACAACAATAGCAAAGGTTCAAAGGAATAATCTACATTATTCCTTCAATATAAATCTTAGAAGCAACAAAAATAGTTGTTAAGACTTATTTAAGTCCAGACTGTTAAGCTCAATGGGGGAGATAATCATATAATTGTTAAATTTACTTTAGATTTGGAACACCAAAATAAAATAGATAACATTATCTATCCTCCTCACCCCTCTCCATTGATTCGAGTGGCCAAATCAGTGGAAAGGAGTGTGAGAGAGCGAAAAGAGCTTTGAGCAGCCAACCCCAAATTTGATTAGAAATCTAATCGATCTTCAAAGGTTTGGATGTTTCAGAGACACTTACTCTAGCTCGGTTTGAGGAATTAAACAGTGATCTTTTCAAGAAGACTATGGGCTTGTGAAGAAGGCAATGAAGGATGTAAGACTTGAGAAGTACATAATTAATGAGATTGTTCTTGTTGGTGGGAGTACAAGAATTCCCAAAATTCAGCAACTTTTGAAGGATTACTTTGACGGGAAAGAACCTAATAAACGAGTACCCTGATGAGTTTGTTGCATTTGGCGTTGCAGTTCAAGCAAGCATTCTAAGAGGAGATGGAGGATAAGATTAGTATAAAATACCTTCTTATATGCAATTTTTGTAGACTATGTATTATCCTTCATCTTCTCAAGCTTCGACAACTGATGAAGATCCTGCGGCCGATGTTGAAGATCCGGTAGCCAATTTGAAGCTCGAGCGCCCGATGATGAAGCTTCGACAGTCAATGTTGATGCTCCCAATCAAGCAAAGATGATGCAGTCGGGAAGAAAAGTTAAAAGATGAAAACCTAGAAGTGAGAAAGGATGAATTGAAGGTTGTGAAGTTAAACTTAATAACACAAGGCCAATTTTGGTACACACGACGGTTTCAATGTAACCCGCTGTGGAAAGTTGCTAGTTATGGCAGTTACATTACAACTACCAAGAATTCATAGAATTTTGGGTGGTTTTAAAAAAAACCGCTCCCAAATTTAATGAATTCAAGGCCAAGTTACAACAGCCACGTCAATGGCCGGGAATATGCACATTTGTGGTAGTTTATGGTCAACCATCACCGAATGATTGACGCAAAGTGAATGTTTCTTTGTAGTGCTAGATCCGAATTTAAGTTTTATCAGCCTTATGGAATTTAAATTAATATAACAACATTACATAATATATATGTATATAATATATATATATATATATATATATAACTCTTAAATTATTTAGATTAGGGATTTAGATTTTTTTTTTTAAGTTTTAGCCCTTGTAAAATTTAATTTATTAATGTATACATATAACTATTAAAGGGGCTAGATTATGAATTTGGATTTTTTAATTTTAGCCCATGTAAAATTTAAATTTATATATATATATATATACTTAAAACTGGATCGCATTAGTTTACATTTATTTACTAAGGTGTTTTTGTCGAAGAAAGATATTATTAATTTTTTGGGAAAAGTACAAAAAACATTTGTGGTTCCGAGTTTTGCAAAATAAAGACAATTTTTTTTTTTGATTCTATAACATGTGGTTTCCCATATTTACAAAAATAGAAAAAACTGTTATCAAGCCATTAACGGTATTAACTTCACATGGGCGAAATCGTCATCTCATTTTAAAATTGACTTATATGACATATATATACACAATATATATATATTAAGTTTATTTATCTCTCCGAAAATTCCACTAAACAAAAAAAAGTTTAAATTTCAAAAATAAAATAAAATAATGTTAAAAAATCATATTTTTTATGTCATGTGGTGGTTTTTTACATGAAAGGACAATTTTATCTCTGTCAAAAATGAAAAAATTAACATCGGTTTTTCCCATTTTACAAATCTGGAAACCACTTGTCATAGAATAAAAAAAATATCCTTTGTACTTATTTTGCAAAACTTGAAAACCACAAAGATATTTTTTTGTACTTTTTCCTAATATTTTTTTTATCATAGAAGACATGGATCTTCTTTTGATATCCTCCAATTTTCTCTATTTTTTTAAGATTTTTATATTTCCATTTTCCCAAATTTTTTCTTTTTTTAATATTTTAGTTGTTTTTATGAATTTATTTTTTAAAATATAATTCTTTTGAACTTTTCTACTCTTTGATTTTTTTTAAAAAAATTTCCTCCAATTAATTTTTATATTTTGCTGATTTTGTTTTAATTATCCCCCTTATTCTATCTCTTCCTACTCCCATCAGAAATAGAATAATAAAATATTGTATGTTTGGAGGAATTTTGAATTTAATTAAGATATCAGGTATGATATAATTCTATGTAAACAAATTTATTCACAAAGCCTATGTAAACTATTGCTTAAAATTAATTTTTCAGTATATCTGTCACGTTCCGTTCCGCGGGTCCCACACGTGACATACCGCCACGACAACCCAGGGGAGGTCCAACACTGCCTCGACCCTTGGTTGTCTTAAGGATAACCTGTTTCTTGCACAGAACCACTATAACAATAATAAATATTCTAACAATCCAACATACACAAATGCTCCTACACAACCCATCACTTTAATACAAGTCATGACACAAGGATATTCATAATATTTTGTTCATAATAACAATGACAACAACCATTCACATAGAGAGTATACTTTTCATACACAACATAAATCTAACCAACATATATAAAAGTATCTAAGAAGAAAGATACATAATAATATTAGGGTTGGTAACATCCTAGTGGATCCAACAAATACATGCCAGAATGTTTAAGCATCATACACGGCTAAAAAAAAATACAAACTACTCTGCCAAGCACTTCAAGCTTCTATCCCGCTGCTGTGCTATCACCTGGGAGGGAAAAGAAGAGGGTATGAGTAACTAGGTTACTCAGTGAGCGGCTAAACATGGAGGTATATCTCATACATAATATATTAAAGTAAAATGTCAAAAATATATTTCAAATCCTCAAAATATTCAATATACTTTGAATGTCAAGTATAAAGTAAGAAATAAAATTTACAACAATGAAATGCTTGATAAAAATCTTTAAATCATCATGAAATCCATACAAGTAAGAAATCCAAATCCATTCCTTTGTTAAGTAACTCATAATCCAGAACATATAAATCTTCAGTTAAAACAATCAAATATATATCTTAAATAGCCTCAAAAACCATCCTTTGCTAACCGTGGCCGCGGTTAGGTCAAGAGCCGCCAAGATGCGCGTATCTTGGCATTGGCCGCTGGGAAGTTCGTGTGGTGACTCTAAACAACCCAACTATATCCAAGTCAGGGCTCTACGCTCCCACCTGAAATGACATAACCGGTTTGACAGTATTCAACACCACCTCTATACAGGTTGGCCCATGGAAACCATCCACACTCTTACTGCAGTAAGTACTGGGGTTTCCCCCTGTCACCATCAAAACCACCCCGTCAAGAACATGAAGGCCGTGGCCCAATATTTCTATGGATATGTTCAAGACCCCACGGGTGTTTGCATAATAAAATCCAATTATTCATCACAACATGAAAATGGTCCTAATTCAGGACTATGTTCACAAATCATGAATGAAAGCAATAAATAGCATTCTGGCCCGTAGGCTAAATATATTCATTAATATGGAAGCATAAATCTCATCAAGAGATCACAAGTACTCACAATTGGTCATCATAGGAAGAACATCAATCTTTTATAAGGATACATAATTCAAACATATCTTGTAAAACATATAGTTTTCAAATCATAACAACAACATATATATATATATGTATATATTTATGATCTTTAGTAAAAACCATGAAGGAAATCAAATCATAAATCCTCATGATTTTCAAATCCAATGAATAACATCTCAAGAGTTTTATAGATAGAAAGCTTGTCATTTAAAGGCCAATATATATATATGCATGATATATAGTCCATGATTTAATAAAATTCCACTCACAAACTTGGCGAGCTAACACCCTCCAAAGCTACTTGTCTATAATCTCTTTTCCTTTGCTTTAAGCTTCACCTCCTAGAAGTAGTTAAACAACCAACAAAAGCAAGATTCATCAACAACAATACAACCAATTAAAAAGAAGGAAAATGTGCTTAAAATAGGAGGAAATTGCTTCTAGAGTTTTCTAAGCACTCTATCAAGGTGATCTATCAAGAATGGAACCTTTAAAATCCTCAAAATCAACAAAAAGAACAAAAGGAATTCAACTTGGTTTGGTGCTACAGTAACCCGAACCCTAGAGGTGCAAGATCTCTCTCATTTCCTCACCAAATCATGGTTTTACAACTTCAAAATGATTCTAATCTTTAAACCACTTCAAAAACTAGGATTTCCACAAAAATTTCAAAGAAACTTAACAAAGAAGAGAGGAGAGAAAAGGAGGAAGAAGAAGAAGATAATCAAACTCACCGATGATCGTCTCTACACCTTAATCGAACTCTTCTTCATGAAAGGAAATGAAATCTCCACTTCTTTCTTTGTTTGGGGACCAAAGATGAGAGGTTTTAAGAGAAGAAATGAAGAAAATTAGAGGAGGAGGAGGAAGAAGGAGAGAAAAGAGGGCTCAAGAAGACCCTAGAAGGTCCAAGAACTCCCTTTTATAGGCCAAAACACTTTGGAGCCTAACGAGTCAATATACTGGTCAATATATTGGCGCTATTACAGCCCATTAACCCTCCTAATTAGCCCTATTGAAGGCACACTAAGCTCATGCAAGCTTTGGGCTTTCTGTTAACTCTTCTTAAGGCTTTCTCCCATCTTTTTAACCTTCTTAAAAACCTCAACTAAGGTCCTAACACAAGAAAACATTCGAAGCAACTTAAACACAAAGTTTAAACTCAAGGAACAAAATATGAGCAAAGTAAAGAAAAAAAAAAGTCGAACTCTCACAATATCACTTAACTATAGTCTTGGTAACCAAATTTTAATTTGTATCAAAATAGTTACTCATCTTTAATTTTGTTTCAATGGAAGGTCACTCACGAGATTTAAAAAACAAATTATAAAGTGGCCACTCGGAAAATCCTTGTCTGCCCCTCTTTGACATGCCATCTATCATCTTTGGCCTGTCTACATCAGCCAATCTATCCATGTTAGCTAGATGTCACCACGTCAGCATACATAAAATTGATGTATTTAACTATATGCCACGTTAGTTAGAGAGGATGAATGACGTGGCTGCTGACATGGCAACATCCACAATAATTGACATATTTTGGCAAATGCTATGCTAGCTATAGATGAAGTGGTTGCTAATGTGGCGGAGCAATAAAAAATTAACAAATCTAACTAGATGCCATGTTAGTTAGGAAAGATGGATGATGTGGCTACTAACATAGCATCATCTAATATGGCGGCATCTGGTTGGCTGATGTGAACACAAGTCGAGTGACGTGAATAAACCAAAATGATGGATGGCGTGTCAAAGGTGGGTTGAAAAGGATTTTATAACCGGTATGTCAACAATTTTTTACTTCAATCCTTCACGGTGATCTTCGAGTATAATAAAATTAAAGATAAGTGACCATTTTGATGAAATTAAAATTTGATACCAAATTGAAACAATACTATACTTAAGGGATTTACTAAAAAAAAAAATTAACCCAAATTTATAATCTAACATATTAATTTGTATCCAACCACATACCATTGCCATCAGTTTGGAATCACATTTGGAATATATAAAAGAAAATAAAAATTAAAGAAAAATAACAAATAATAAATAGCGAATTTCTCATCACTACGGTATTGTGCCCTGGCGCCCCTCTCTAAAACCCTCAACAAGAATCGCCGCGCCGCTCATAGTTCTTCTCCTTGTCCCTCGACCTCGATCCATCACGGCGACGGCATCACCTGCGACGAGATTCAAACTCTCTCTTTTTCTCTCTCTTTGTCGCCACTGATTCCCTCCTCTCCACCATGGCTGAGGTATCAATGGCCGACATCGAGGCTACCGCTCTTCGTCTGGGAATCGACATCTCTTCTGTAGATCTTGACTCCATCCAGCGTCCTCCTGGGGAGGACTTCGGCATCAAGAGGTATTGCCTAGCACCTTTCTCGAATTCTAATTTTCACCAAATCCCTAACCCTAATTCGCTTCTGCAGCGACGATGATGAGGATTTGTATCAAGAGGACGGCTTCGAGATGGAGGCGGGATTTGGGAATGTTATTGTGGTGGATAACTTGCCGGTGGTGCCGCCGGAGAAGTTTGAGAAGTTGGAGAACGTCATTCGGAAGATCTACAGCCAGATTGGGGTTATTAGAGATGGTGGGCTATGGATGCCAGTGAATCCGGAAAGCCAGAAAACCCTAGGGTATTGCTTTATCGAGTACAACACCCCTCAGGCAATCTTCTTTTCCTTTAGATTTAACTTGTTTTTTCTAAGAAAAGTTTGATTTTTTTTTTATCCTTTGGTTATCCAATAGCGCCTGATTTCCTCCTTTCTCTATGTGATTATAGGAAGCTGAGCTTGCGAAAGAGAAGACTAATGGTTACAAGCTGGATAAATCACATATTTTCATCGTTAATTTGTTTGATGACTTTGAGAAGTATATGAAAGTTCCTGATGAATGGACCCCTGCGGAAATCAAGCCATATGTTCCTGGGGTAATATTCTCTTCTGTCTTGTTTTGAAGCGATAATCACAACTAGTTGACATACTTTTGTTCTTTTATTGCCTATCAGCCCTTTGTCTATTCTATTTCCCAACTTTCCTCGGGAGAGAGAACAATGGAAAATTGCATTTGGAAACAGGATAGAAAATAGGACCGTGGTCATTTTTCTTTTTCTAGTAAATGTCCTATGTCATGTTAGATAAATCCAAGCAGATAAGTATACTATACATGATCTATATTACTAGTAATTTGTTTGAACTTGGTTTTATCTAAATGCTGCAAGTTTCTCTAGAAACTTTGTATTGAATGGTCATTTGGGTGGATAGCAAATTACTCAATCTGTGTATCTGCTGCAGGAAAATCTACATCAGTGGCTTACTGATGAAAAGGCAAGGGATCAGTTTGTAATTCGTGCTGCTACTTTCAGTGAAGTTTTCTGGAATGATCCTAGGCAAATGATGCCTGAGCTTGTCTACCGCCGCCAGGTAATAAAATCCTTTTTTATAAGTTTAAACTATATACTTTCTAATTTGGACTGTGAATGCCTCTCTCATATGAATGCGAATTCACAGTGGATATGTGCTTGTGTGATTGCAAATCTTGTTGAGTGACACCATGTCATTATTTTTTGATGGATTGGGTTGGTTGATAGTTTTCAGCATAAACTTTTGTTACTATTGTGTCCATTTACATGTTTTGTGATATCAAAATTATGTAGTGGTGATGATGAGCAAAATTTTTTTTGTTAGGTGTAATACTATGTCGCATAGCTTGTGATTATTGTGGTTCTGTTCATCCTTGGTTTACACGAAGCCCGCAGCTTTATTGTTGCTTGGAGGAGATTATTAGTCTATGTAAATGCCATTTGCTTGTGGAGGTTTTTCTCTTGTTTTGTTTAGAAGTTTGATTTGAAGCATAGTCCATGTGTTGTATGTGTTGTGTGAATGTTTTAATATTTATTATTTTTATGTTCTCTTTCTAGAATTAAGTAGTTTTTATTGAGGAACAATCTATCACTGATTTGCTGTATGTAAAGGTAGTTTTTTATTAGCAAGATTATTTGTGAGTTTTCTTTTATAAAGAGTGATTGAAGGTTGGATGTCTCTTTTTGCAGTATTGGACTGAGGGTTTTGTCCAGTGGTCTCCCCTTGGGACCTACTTGGCCACAGTGCATAGGCAGGGTGCTGCTGTCTGGGGTGGTGCCACTACCTTCAACCGATTGATGCGATATCCTCACCCGCAGGTTCTTTCTTTGCCGCGAATTTCATTCTCTTCTATGTAGCTTTGATGTATTTTATTACTTGTGATTAAGCTGCTGCTAGTGAAATCAACAGGTAAAACTGATTGATTTCTCTCCTGGCGAAAAATATCTGGTCACATACAGCAGCCATGAGCCCAATAACCCTCGGGATACACATGTAAGATTGAATACTAGCAGAATCTACTTTTACTTTTTTTTGTCAGCTGGTTATTTCTCACAGTTTTTCTTATTATTATTTCAGAGGGTTGTGCTGAATATCTTTGACGTGAGGACAGGCAAGGTGATGCGTGATTTTAAAGGAAATGTGGATGAATTTACTACTGGTGGCAGCGGAGGTGTTTCTGGTGTCTCCTGGCCAGTGTTCAGGTGATACTTATTTCAAACCCTGAGTGCTTGATGCTAATCTGCGCTGCTAAGTTCTGTTATTAATGGAAATGCGCTTATTATCTATGATAGGTGGGGTGGTGGCAAGGAAGATAAATATTTTGCTAGAATTGGGAAAAACATGATATCTGTATATGAAACAGAGACTTTCACTCTTATTGATAAGAAGTCTATGAAGGTGGAGAGTGTGGTGGACTTTAGCTGGTCACCTACTGATCCCATAATATCTCTTTTTGTTCCAGAGCTAGGGGGTGGAAATCAGCCTGCAAGGGTACTTAGTTCTCTGGGTTGCTGGTTGCTCAACATTGTTTTGTTCTCTAAAATGAATCATAGGGTTTATAACCTTTTTTTTTTCAATGTTTTTTAACAGGTAAGCCTTGTTCAGATACCAGGCAAGGAAGAGCTAAGGCAGAAGAACCTTTTCAGTGTCAGTGACTGCAAAATGTATTGGCAGGGCAATGGTGAATATCTTGCTGTCAAAGTTGACCGGTATACAAAAACAAAGAAGAGCACTTATACTGGTTTTGAGCTATTCCGAATCAAGGAAAGAGACATCCCAATTGAGGTTCTAGAGCTCGAGAACAAAAATGACAAAATTGTAGCATTTGCTTGGGAGCCAAAAGGCCATAGATTTGCAGTTATACATGGAGATGGCCCTCGGCCTGATGTAAGTTTTTATTCAATGCGAAGTGCTCAAAACACTGGCCGCGTCTCCAAGCTTGTGACTCTGAAGTCCAAGCAAGCCAATACGCTTTACTGGTCCCCAGGTGGGCGCTTCATTTTGTTAGCAGGGCTTAAGGGGTTTAATGGCCAGCTGGAGTTTTACAATGTCGATGAGTTGGAGACAATGGCCACAGGTGAACATTTCATGGCCACTGACATTGAATGGGATCCTACTGGAAGGTAAATTATTTGCTTTTATCAGTGCTAATGCTTGTCCAATGATTTAGTGATGTGAAGCAGCCTCAACAGCTTTCCTTTTCTTCTGCAGATATGTGGCTACAGCTGTCACATCAGTTCATGAAATGGAGAACGGGTTCCATATTTGGTCCTTTACCGGGAAGCTGTTATACAGGATTCCTAAAGATCACTTCTACCAGGTGAATTCTCCAATACACATAATGTAGTGTTGAAAATTTGATTCATTTGAATCAAAGAATTTAATTTGGCCTGGTTTGGCTTTGTTTGTGTAACATTCTTATATGTGTTGATCCAACAGTTCCTCTGGCGCCCAAGGCCCCCTTCATTACTGACCCCCGAGAAAGAAGAAGAAATTTGGAAGAACTTGAAGAAGTACAGCAAAAAATATGAGGCGGAAGATCAGGATGTTTCTTTGCAGCTGAGCGAGCAAGACAGGAAGAAGAGAAAGTTGCTGCAGGAGGAATGGGATTCCTGGGTGGAGAAGTGGAAGCGGCTCCATGATGAAGAGAGGGAAATGAGGCAATGGCTGAGGGATGGAGAAGCCAGTGACGAGGAAGAAGAGTATGAGGCCAAAGAAGTAGAAGTTGAGGAAGTCCTGGATGTTAAAGAAGAAGTGGTTCCGTTTGACCTGGACCAAATGGAATAAGGGCATTGATCATCCATTCTTTTTCTTGGTTTCCTATCCTCTTCTTGTGTTGAGAGACTTGGTTAGTATCCGAGACGGTTTTGCTCTTTGAACTTGTGTTTGCTTCAGAGCTTATTTCTATGTCATGTAAACATTATTTTAATCTTGTTCTTTTTTTTTTAAGAATTTAAATTATAAAAATAACAAATATGTCTTTAACCTTTTCAAATGTTTTTCAATTTGGATCATCAAATTCTTGTAAGTGATGGTAAAAGAAACATAATAAATACAACTCAGTCAGGTTTTCTACTGCTACGCGTTCTTGCAACGGGGGCAGCATTGTTACTTTAAAGGCTTCTTTGGATGGTCCCGGTTGGTATCCGAGGTGCCTTTGATGAGATCCTCATCAACTTGGATGTAGTGGATGAGAAGTATTTGTATGAAGGAGGTGAGCAGGATGAGATTTGAAATGGATTCTCCAGCAATCCTTGGTGACAGATGTTTCATGATATTGAAGAAGAAATGAAGTGCATGATGTGTTTGGAAGAGCTCGTTGCCAATGTGTAGGTCAAACGTTTGCTGCGTTCTCATCGTTACCACGTACACTGCATTGATGGTTGATTTACAGTGGGGGAGACTGCTGATTCACGTTGCATGGTTAAAGACGAGGAAGAGTAGTATTCATATTCAGTGTTGTAATTGCAAGGATTTCTGAAAGCTAGATAGTCCTGATAGTATGTGTTTTCCGAAGATTGAAAATTTTACTATGCATGTCTGAGGCAGTTGAAGATGATTATTAATTTAGAATTGATGTTTTTGTTATTCTAGTTCAGTGGTTTGCATTTCACTTGTAGTTTCTGATAGTTAGCTTGTGTGATTACTGACTAAATTTGTTGGATCAGTATTAATTTTCTTTAGGTTTTGGGATAAAATTAATATTCTTATCTACTCCATACTTCTCATATGCTGGACTAACTGCTCTGAAGTGGATGTTTGTCTGACCTGACATGAACATATGAGTAAAAATGAGAAATTCGCTTAGACATTTAACTAGAATCTCATTCATTGGATTTCCTATGCAATTTTCTTTTTATTTATCTCACAGTCAAAACCTACTGCAACATAAAAATACTAGTGAAAACTGTGTTTTGTTTTAGAAAAAATAATTTTGGCTGACTTTATAATAGACATATATTAAGATTCAAAGTGTGATTTTTTACGGTATATACATACATATATATATATATATATATATGTAGGGATCTAAAAGCTATGTTTCCTTAAGTATCAACAAGTTCTAACTAAAATTTCAGTTGTTATAAATAAACAAATAAACTCGATTTCTAAGTAAAGAATTTTTTAATTAAAATCATAAAATTTAAATTTTAATCAGATTTCCTATCTTAGTATGGAAGGAAAACTAAGAACTCAGTAGAATTCTGTAGAACTCAATTTCACTCAGTTTATGAAGTCGTATGTTTATGTAGTACATGCATCGCCCGATCCTTAGACTTTATATCACAATAGTCTTATGCTATTTCTCTCAATCTCTAACAAAATCACCATCTCCTTTGTGTGAAAACTATGATATTGCTTATATATATAAACTTTTGTAACTATATGCTGCAATAAACCTAACCACAGATTGACATCATGAAATCTTAGTTCTTCTCCAAATAAAAATTTTATAAAAGACATACATATGTGGTGTAACTGAAGTTTAATTATATGCCACTTAATTATAAGTACGCTTTCTCAATTCTCACCAGAGTAACAATATCTTTTCACCATAATTTTTGGTTATACCATCTACAACCTTAGAGAGACACATCATGCTTGCTAATTAAATACTACACTGGCCACATGTTAACCTCTTCTTATTACAAGTTATCAATACTTGGCTGAAATCTTCTATTGAAGATGATCATAGTGCCCTTTTGTTTGTTTGTTTGTTTTGTGACAAAAGAACTAGAAGCTAAACAAAACTACCAACCTAGTCCCAATGGCCAGCAGACTTTTTCAACCAGTTTGGGGTCTCCAAACCCCTGTGAAACAATGAGATAGGTGGGTTGCCTCTTCCATAGTTTGCCAAGTCATTAGCCAAGCCAGTCTGCTCTGAGGAATGAACTCCAGACGTGCCAATGGGAAGCAATCTAAGAGTCTGTTGGCACTCTTCAAGGTGTTGCTCAACCTCCAGCTAATGTAGTCATCTTCTTGGTGTAATAATTGAATCAAACTAGAGCAGTCCATGAGCGTCAAATTCGGCTGTAAACTCCAAAGTCAGTAGAGTTTGAGCGTAATGGCAATTGCGACAACTTCAGTTGCTACGCTGGATTCTGTTTGAGCAGGTATTGCCCCTACTAGAATAGTGCAATAGGAATTAGAAATCACAATAAAAGTAAGTACACAATTAGAAGAAGCATCAATCCAGGATGCATCAAGATCAAGATTAGCACCACTAGAAACAGTATGAATACTCAAAATCTTGTCCATATCCGCATGATGACCTAGGAGTTGTTGTAGCTGCCCTATGTCAATATCATTATCCCTAACAAAATCTTTTGAGTGAAGTGTTTCAAGAGGGCAATGCATGTTAATATATGTAGGTTTCAAGGCCATAGGAACATCATTACACCAGGGATCCTTCCATAAGATTATTGGGATTGCATGCATTAATCAAAACATTGGTCCTTACAGATTCTGCAATTTTGCAAAGGGTTTTTATAAACCAGGAGGATTTGGGTGGTGGAGCACTGCTCCACAAATTAAAATTCCCATACTTAACTTGAAGAATATCAACACAATATTTATCATCATGATTAAGGACCACTAAGAGATTTGTAGCCATAAAGATAACCTTAGAAATTCTAAGATTTCTAAGGCCTAAGCCCCTCCTCGGTCATATCAAGTGTAGTATTAGCCCAAACAATTGAGTGTATAACACTACGATTGCTACCTTTTGTCCAAAGGAACTCCCTGGTAATCTTAGTGATTTTGTCAAGAATTGTATCAGGGACAACATAAAAAAGGACATAGCTAGGAGTGGTCAAGATGACACTATTTAAAAGAAGAACACTACTAACCCTAGAAATACAAGAAGGATTCCAACCCTTGGTTGTCAAGGAGGCTTTATTAATTAAATTCTGAAAATAACTAACCGCTAACCTCTTAGGAGATATAAGAGCACCTAAGTATCTATAAAGGAAATTACCAAGCCTCATGCCCAGGATTCTTTTAATAGCATTAGCAATTTTCTTGTTACACCTAGAGGGAAAAAATAAATTAGATTGAGACTTTGACCAGTCAGGTCCTTGTAGATACTAAGACAAAAATTGGAGTTTGTAGTGACAACTCTAGAAGCTTCGATAACAATAATTAAGTCATCAACAAAAAAAATTGATTAAAGTTCCTAATAAGCCTGCAATCAAAACTAGGGATCATATTAAGATGCAAAGCAAAGTTTACGATAGCATTAACATTTTGAGAGACTAGGATAAAAAGATAAAGGTAAATAAAAGCCCTTTGTTTAACACCCTTTTGACTCTTAAACCAATTGCTTGGCTGCCCATTAATGATAAAAGCAAAATTGGTTCAAATAAGACAGGCTCTGATATAAGAAACTCAGATCTCAAGGAAGTTAATTTTCCTAAGGATTTGTCATATTCTAATGAATTGGCCACTTCTTGTATTGCTAAAATGTTATCCATTGTAGCATTTTGGGCCAAGAAATGGCTTTGTTCTAGAGCTATAATCTTGTGGATTATGACTCTAAGCCTGTTAGCTAGAAGCTTAGAAATGATCTTATAAGAAACATTACATAGCGATATGGGTCAGAAATTTGACACATTTTTGGGAGAATTAATATTGGGAATTAAAATTACTGGAAAATTTCAAGAAAAACCTTGTGGTTTCACAATTTTGTGAAATAGGGATAGGAGTTTAGATATCAAAATAGGAAGAAAAACATCAATGACGTTAAGCCCTACTTGGTTGGGGCAATTTTGTTAAATCATGTAAACCTTAGATGATGTGGCATAAAGAACAATTTCTTTTTAAGATGTTGCGCCACATAGGATCAAGGGTAAGTCAATAGGGATTACGGGGTTAATTGCTCTCTTTCTCCATGTCATTTTCCTCGATTGTTGTCCAACTTCCGACAAAGAAGTTCCATTTCTCAGTAAGAAGATTGTGAAGATTGTTAGTTTTTTGGATCCTTCTAGCATCAAAATGAATGCCTGTGATCACGATGAATGCCTTTCGAGTTCCTCACATTAGAATTGCAAATCTTCTTAGTTCCCTCACAGTAGACTATCAAACCCTCGAGCATTGCTCCCCTTCTCGATTCCTCTTCTTGATCTTTTTTATTTTTTGCAAATCTTATGAAAATTCTTCTTTTCTCCCACAAATAGTTTAATTTATTTTGTATTTAGGCATTGATGATAGAACCCCTCTCTTTGTTTTGTGTAGAGAAAGTAGATAATCTTGGAAAGAAGTTGGACTTTTCTTGGCATTTTTTCACTTCTGCGTTTTGCAATATTGGGGGATAGTTAACCTCAATCATAATTAATTAATTTATGTGCTTCTTTTAATATTTCATCTTAGCAAATAAATTCTTTGTCAATTTCATTTGATTTAATGAGAACTGTCTGTGTCAATTGTATATATTTACTTGTTGGGATGGGGTGCATATTGATGAATATATCATCTTAGAGAATTTTTTTCCCTATTGCATAGAGGTGTTTGATTGTAAGTTAAATTGCAAAATTAATGCTTGTACACATAGGGCCCGTTTGGTGAACATAATAGGATAAGGGTAGATAGGATATGAGGACTGGATATGAGTAGGAAAGGATATGGGCAAGATAAACCCATATCTAATATGGTGAAACTAATGTCATATCTAGTTGTTGACAAGCATTTCATACTATGCCTGAGGTTTTAATATCAAAAGAAAGAATACAATTAATGCATTCTTCGCAAGTGTACGGATCATAACAAGTAATAAAGTGGTACCCTACGAGGGATAGGGTTGTCGAACCAGAGGGACTGGACTTCTAGTACTAATCACTCCTTTAATGTCTAGTAAAACAAGAATTGGTTAGTAGAACAATCACTAAACAAGAATAAAAAGATAAGGATGAAATGATCAAGCATACTAGGATCGAGTTTTCAACAGCAAGAGAGCAATGCCCCAGAATGATTTCTATGTGCTATAGTGTACTAACCTGCTTCTAATGTCTACCAAGTACATCCTAAGATCCTTGCGAGTTCTCTAAAGCAATGTTGCATCTACGGCTATCAAATACGCCAAGTCCTGCAAGTGTAACTACGGGCTTTATACACGCAAAGTTTTGCAACTACACTAGGTAATCACAACTATGGTAATCCACGCACACCAAGTTTTACACAAGCATCTATGCAAATCAAGCACACCAAATTATGCAAACACATGAATAAACACAAGAATGCAATAAAACTCCATAGATATTAAAAACAAGTAGTCAGAGTATACCAAACAACATAGTTCGACATCTTGGGGCACCGTGGAATGGTTAGTCGCTCATGAATTCATATAACTAAGAAGAAGAATCGAATGTACTAAGGTAAGCAAACATGATTCTCCCTTTTACAAATTCCTCTTAGTTGTGCTTTAAAAGCTTCATGGATGAGCTAACTCCACTATTCTTGTGCCTCCAACTTGACCTTAATCCCCTTAGACGGTGTGGTGAAGCTTAATCATCGTCCTTTGAGAGTTCCCCCCTTTATAGAAGAAAAAACCTAAACAAAACATGAGGAGAAACCCTAAATCTAAGAGTTAAAAAGGAACTCTCGAGCTCGACACAGTTTGAGCACGGTCGTGCTCAAACTGTGCTCTTCTATGGGACTTATGAGTGAATCGGCTAAGTGTCTAACAGAGATAATCACGAGGTGAGCATGACCGTGCTCTGCCCTTGCTTCGCTTGAGCAGGACCTTACAAGGATCATGACACATCCCTTGCGAGTACATACTGCAAGTGCATAGGTTGTCGAAATAATGAAGTACCCTGGTGAGTGGGTAGCCGTATCCACAAGGAATAGTGCTCAGAAACACAAGTATTGCTATTTAGCTATAGAGAAGATGATGTAAGAATGGTGTGAATAATATCAATGCAAACAGAAATAAAAGAAAATAAGAAAGAGACGCAAGAAAATAATAGGAGAGGCAATCGATAGAAAGTGGGGCTCCCGGACATTGCTCACCCTAAGACTATTACTTCAAGTGCAAGACTAATCATTATGTCTCCTAACTAATGTTTAAATGAGTCGTGATAATCCTAAAACACACAGTCCCAAATCTAAGGTCAACCGTGACTAACCCTCACACTATTTCCAGCGGAAAGGAGTATTCTTGACGCCTCACACTATGTGGGGTTGCAAGAAGCTCTAGGGAACTCAAATGATAAACCCTATTCCCTAGTATAGATCTAACCCTTTGGTCCAAGCGAAAGACCCCTAGTCACAATTAAGCCCCCTAAGGACTACTTCAACGCTTCACTCTGTTGCTTGTGCAACTAAGCCCCGGCGGAGTTTGTCTCTTAGCACTTCACTATATTTTGACCGTAAAGAACTGGTGGAATGTGTAGGTAGGATAAATCACGTCAAAAGGGAAAGGGGACATTTTGCTACCTCTCGATTCACCTTCTAGACCCTCTCCAACCTTGCTTTGTCTAACCCTCATGGTGTGTCACTCATCCACAAGGATTAGCAAGATAGATTCTCAACTCTAGTATCACTCTAAGGGAAAATCAATTCAACAAGCATTCAAGGTTGGAACTCAATTAAAGACATCAATTAAAGAAGCATAATGAAAGATCAATGAAACAAAATCATCCTAGGGTTTACAAGTCCAAGCACCTACTAGGGATTTAGCTCTCCATGGAGCGAGATACAATCAATAATGAAATCGAATGTAAAAGCATGCAATCCATAAGTAAAACCCCCTCGTAGTCCGAATCGATGGTCTTGTGGAGTTGCCTCCTTTTCTCTAAGGGTTCCCTCGTCAAGCCTAGGGCATACCTCGCCGAATTGATGCCGACGAAAGCTTCCTCAATAACTATCTTCTGAAGGAATGCGTTGTCGAAGGTTGTAGAACCACTCCAAAGAACTAGATGAAGCCTCTCTAAACTCTAGCCGTGAGCACCTCTAAAGATGGGGAAAAGTTGAGAAAAGGAACCCTTAAAACGTCTGAAATAGCGGCTTATAAAGGGCTAGAATCGGGTATCCACACGGGCGTGTGAATTTCCAGGAAACTGAATTTCTACGAGCTGTAAATAGTAACTGCTACAGTGATTTGCTACAATACTTTGCCAAAAAACTCCTGAATCCATACTCTTCATCGAGGCCACATGAATGGGCACACATTCATGCGGTAGATCATGTTGCGTCTTCAATAAAAATCACATTAACGAAGATCTTGCTAGTATTGCACAAGTCGGAACACATGAGTGTGACTGTTTTTGTGTACCTCCAAACTTTGTATTCACTTATGCACAATGGAGGTTGGCACACACTCACATGTCTTTGAGAACAACTTGTGTCTTCACAGTTGTTCACTCAAAGATTTCATCAACAGCATGGATCCACGATCTACTTTTGGTTCTTTTCTTCCATACTTGTCTCCACAACCCTAAATGCACAAAAGAACACAAATACGCATGCATAAATGATAAAACCTGAGAAAAGTAATGCTCAATGTAAGAAAAGAATATTTCGTATTACTAATACATAAACACTTATCACATCACGCTAATCGTGCTTCCCCTGTGAGCAAAGGGTGCTTTAATTCAGGGGAAATCACTGAGAGAGAGCACGACCGTGCTTAGCTTAGAAGCACCCCTTGCTTGGTCAGCTCCTCAGGCATCTTCAGACAGTGATAATCACTGGGACAGAGCACGGTCGTGCTCTGCCCATGCTTGGCTAGGACAATTAAAAAAACCTACATTCTTTGCTTGATTTGTCCTCGATTTCACTCATAGTTGCATTGAACCCTAAATTCCTGCACCATGAACAATTATACCCAGAATAGCATCAAATATATCCAGAATATGCTAAAAAACAAGCAAACGAATGAATTGGGAGTAAGAAAAACAAGATACGAATTGCACTCATCAACAATGAAACCCTAGATGAGGGAGACAAACCAAGTCAAAGGGCAAAAAAGTAAATTTAATTTTTTATCCTATCCTAGTCGTTTCTATTCTAACTCTCCCCATAAGATTAGTTATCATGTGGTCGGTAGAATAAAGTGGGCCAATAGGATAAGCCTATCGTATCCTATTGGCTCACCAAACAAAAGATAATAGTATGATATGATACTATATCCTATCCTATCGTCATTATCCTGTCTACCAAACTAAGTGCTTTTATAGCCATCTAAGATATGCAAGTCAAATTTCTCTAATTATAAAGACTCTTTTAACTATGCTACAGTAAAAAGTTTACTTTTATTTTTCTTAATTCTTATAGTGATTGGTCATTACAAAGTATTATTTATCTTTTAAATACAAGTTATATATGTTTTATGGCCTTGGCATTTGGAAAAAAAAAAGACATCCAAAGTGATCAATCTCTATTTGACTATCCAAGAACCATAATCGTTTATGTTACCAACATAATTTTTTTTTAAACCATCAAGATGTTGATTGTGACCCATTATATATATATATATATATATATATATATATATATATATAATTATAGTGTATATGCTTAATGGGATATACTGCTAATAATGATAATGGGAGAAATAATGACATTATCATAAGTGTGGATTAAATTGGATTAAGTTAATATAGTGGAAGAAGTAAGTAGGATATGTTGCTAACCAAGCGTATATGCATGGATCACCACCACATTCTGCTGAATTTTATTAAGTTTATCTTATTTGATTAAATTTGTTTGTTAAAAAGTTTGCGTAACCATTGAATTTAATCTTTGTAGAATTTTTTGTAAGAAAATAAAAGCAAAGCTAACCTTGTTTGATTCTTCCCATGTTTACTCTTGAATTTTTTCTGAATTGTATTGATTTTCTCCTACATTTTCTTAAAGCAAATCACACCACAAATTTTTTTTTCCTATTCAATAGGTTACTTTCAATGGCAAGTCATGTGGCTTGGCATGATTTAAATCTTGACTTGATGTAGAAGTGTCCTATATACTTAGCATTTTAATCTTGTTCAACTGTTTAGTAGGTTACTTAACATTATGTTGACCTTGTCCTGCACTATGTTTTGAATTGATTCTCTATTAAATTTTGTAAAAGCAAATAAAAACAAAGCTAACCAAATGTGATTGTGCACTAGTTTACTTTTAATGGTAATTTTTTTATTTAGTTTTCATTGAATGATCTCAAAGCAAATCAAAGCAAAATTAACTTATTTGTTGGTTTAGTAGTTTACCTTTAATGGCAAGTCATCGGGTTTCGCATGATTTAAATCTTTAGTTGATGTAGAGTTGTTTTGCATACTTAGCATCCTACTTTTTGATATCCTTTTTTGATAATAGAGTTTCATGGGGACTTATGTGGACCTTGTCCAGCACAATGGAGGAAAGTGGAGGAATGAGAATGAGATGGTCTATGAGGATGGCTAGGTTAAGAAGGTTGAGTAAGTAGATGTTGACTACAGATTCTATTTCACCTTGTGGGATTATTTTTCGACATTGAGTGAGAAAGAGGGGAAAGAATGTGTTTAAAATTAATGCACTTTTTTGGAATTGAGCGATTAGAGGAGATTTTGAATGATACAAACACTAGTAATTTGGTGAGTGGCTATAGTAGTATTAAGGTGTTTATGGTTGAGTATGATGCTCTAGTGGCAGTTTTACCTGGTGAAATAGCTAGACATTAGTGATAATAGAGCATGGGCAATGCTATGGAAGATAATGACATTTGTAGGGATAATGCAGAATTGGTTGGCATAAATAGTTCACAAAATTTTCAATGTGATCTCGACAGCAATTGTTTTTCAGACAAGTCACATCAGCCATCTGAAGAGTCAGGGAATTTAGAAGTTTATGATGATTTAGACTTGGGTAACGCTAATTGGTTATAAGAAGATTTTGAGGGAGATGAGGATGACATCTTCAAGAATGGGCAAGGCGTTGATCATGGAAGACCAGATGGAGCTTATACTTCTAATGATGCCAACATGGAAGGAATAATAAATTATGCTGAGAATGCAGATCAATAAGAAGATGAAGTGGATGAGTTTAATGAAATTGCACACTATGAAAAGGATTTGCTTAGCTTGAAAGGGTTTGATGATGAAAGAAGTCATGTGTATGATGGAAAAGGTCATGTGGAATCAAGGACACATGAAGATGTAATAAGCATGCTAAGAGAAATTATTGTTTTCCAGTTTATATATTTGTGTCTTGAGGCTCAAAGTAGAGTTATTTTTTTAGGTATAAAGCCTCTGATTTGCTTAGATGGTTTTTTTTTAAACATAGCAATTGGAGGGCATCTGTTGTGTCCAATAGCTAGGGATGGAAATGAGAAAATGTTGTCTCTTGCAACTGCAGGTGTTGATGCTAAATGTAAGGAATCATTAGATTGGTTCCTTAATGTTCTATGTGAGGATTTTGGAAGACTAAAAGATAATGGCTAGATTTTCATGTATGATCAATAGAAGGTGTTGTTAAATAATTAGTTAATAGTACTATTCTAAGTATATTTTATTCCAACGATATGTACTTTGCTTAATTTACAGGGATTGATACAGATATTTAATGAGTTAATACCTAATGAGAAGCACTGGTTTTTCGTTAAACATATGTACGAAAGCTACAAGTAGAAATTTAAAGGAGTTGAGTGCAAGAAATTACTATGAGCAACAGCTTTTGCTACAACTGAGAAGCTTTTTGAGAAGCATATGGTAAGGATAAAGAAGTTGGATGAGAAATGCATTTAAATGGGCTATGCAAAATGATCCCCATACATGGACCATGTGCTTTTTTTCAACTAATACTAGATTATATTCTCCACAAAACAACATCTATAAATCTTTTAACTCTTACATTAGGAAAGCAAAGAGTTTGCCAATTTTGAGAATGTTCAAGTGGATTAGAAAGAAATTGATGTAGAGAATTTATGTGAAGCTAATTGGTATGAAAAATTATAAGGGTGACATTTGTCCCAACTGTCAAATCATGTTAGAAAAGGATGAGTAGCACCGGTGTCGGGATCCACTGGCTAGTAGATTGATATGGAAAACTAGAAATAGGTGCATGAAACTCAGAAAAAGCAGACGGATTGTATGTAGGAGTTGATGAAGCAGCCATCACAATGTTTGCTTGAGGGGAGAATGAGCGAGTTTGCTGTTGTTGCCATGGTACATAACGTTGTCGGCATCGATCAGCTGTGTGATTTCGAAAACCACAGATTTGACATGTTCATTTATTCCGTCTGCCTCCTCCTTGAGGGTGCTAGTTATTCCTATTAAATTGATTAGGTGGCGGGGGCTGAGTATAGGACTGATTTGAGCTAATAGAAACCTGCATTGAAGACCAAGGGCTTGTGATTGCCATATAAGCCAGAGGAAGTTCATGCATGGTGCGAATGAGAATTTCATGTGCAATGAGCTGTCCATGAAGCTCTGGAAAAGACATGGGTGTGGACTACTGATTGAGCATTGTGATCAGACCAGTATACTCACTACCAATGTTATGGTAGATTACGACATTGAAATCTGCAGGTGAAAGGGTTCGGCTAGTAGCCGCCAATTCATCAGCTAGGGCTTTAGCTTTCTAGAGGTATTGCAAGATAGGCATATCATTATGTTTGAGTTTCTTTAGTTCAATATTCAGCTATAGTTGTCAGGTCTGAGATACATATCCAAAGGCACTCTCAAGGGCCTTCCAGGCAGAGAAGTAAGTGATCATGAAAATCACATAGGAAACACCTCTTCAGTTAGAGAGGATATAATCTATGAGAGAACAAGTTGATCTCTTTGGAACCATGTAGAATACACTGGATTTGAAATAGAGTTGTCACTATTTGCAGGGTCAAGAATAGTCATCGAAGGGACGGGAGTGGTGCCATTAATAAAACCTGAAAGATTGTGATAATTGAGAAATGGAGTAAATTGAGTCTTCCACAAGAGATAATTTTGGGGTGTAAGCTTAATGGAAAATGAATAATTTGTTGTTGGTGTGGCTAGTGAAGGAAACACAGTAGAAGTGGGAATAAGAGCCATTAGAGTATCGAAAGAAAAAAGGAATGATGATGAAGTTTAAGGAAGCTCTGGTACCATAAATGATAATCAGTAAATATATTAGATTTTCATATGTATTTTTGAAGAAGAGATTACATCATATATATACAAGTATGTGATATGTCTATATACAATGTAACACAAAGAGATAAAGATCACAAGCAAAAGATAAGAGATATATTACAACTGAAATACATAAAATAAAATATCTATCTAGTTAGTTTGAGAAGTTAAGAAGACTTATCATGCCAGTCCATAGTTTAATGAGTGTCAGGTTTTGATTTTTGAAATGTAAATGCAATAGCTGCTATTGCAAATCATAAACAAATGTAAGTTTTTGTTTTTGGAGTTAATCGAATTTAGAGCAATGCACATGCTCCTTTTAGGATTATATTGTACTAAGCAGATGGAGATTTAAATTGTTAAAAAATTATGATCATTGAAATTGCTCTTGCTTACTTAAACTGATGTTGCTTTAATTATGATCAAATTTAGAACAGTATTCATGCTCTTTTAAATTGCATGTAATCTTTTAAGTTTATTGCGTTCTTTCTAATAGATGGAGATTTAATTGTTAATCCAATTTACAGCAATGTTCATGCTCTTTTAAATTGTTTATCCTCCTTTAAATTGTTTTTAGTTTTATGTAGATGGGATCCCTTAATAAGATTTAGATTAAAAAAAAAAGAAATTCTCACAAATACTTAGAGGGAAAAAACTTTGCACACCACCATCTTCAATTTTCAATATCATTACACTTCATGCCATATAGGTTACAGTAATGGAAAATATAATTGGAAATTACAATTGCCATTGGAATTCATAATCAAGTATATTATACACTGCCACCGTCAGCTTAAATTCCTGCTCACCATTAATGCCCGCTGCTTGTGCAGCTGGTTTCTTCTTCAATAGAAGAATCACATGAATTTTACATACTTCACCAAAAAATTATTCTAGCTACATTCAAAACATAGAAAAAACTCACCAATTCGCCGAATTGTGTTAATGGGAGGAATTTGTGGTTTAGACTTTGGCTCAAGGAAGATACTATTTGAAATTAGGGTTCAATATAACAAAAGGGGAATATTAATAGAAGGTAAAGAAGGGCAAGAAAGAAAAGATATTATTCAATTGAAGAAGATGATATCATTCAACTGATGTTCTTTATGCAACGTTAGCCAGGGTTTTTGTGATTTGATGAAATTGTGATAAGTGCTTGTGTATTAGCAATGTGAAGTATTCTTTTCTTGCATTTGAGAATTACTTTTCTCAGATTTTATTGCTAATGCATATGTCTTTATGTTATTTTGTGCATTTAGGGTTGTGGAGACAAGCATAGAAGAAAGGACCCAAAAGTAGATCGGGGATGCATATTGTTGATGAGATCTTGGAGTGAACAAACGCGAAGACACAAGTTGTGCTCAAAGACATGTGAGTGTGTGCCAACCTCCATTGTGCTTGAGCAAACATGCAAATTGGAGGGGCACAAAAGCAGTCATGTTCATGTGTTCTGACTTGTGCAATGCTAGCAAGATCTTCGTCAATGTGATTTTATTGAAGACGCAACGGGATCTACCGCATGGATGTGTGCCCGTTCATGTGGCCTCGATGAAAAATGTGGATTCGGAGCATTCTAGCGAAGTATTGCAGCAGCTCACTACATCAAATCACTGTAGTAAAATTACTATTACAGTTACTATTTATAGCTCGCAGAAATTCAATTCATGGAGATTCACACAGGCGTTTGTAAATTCCACACACCCGTGTGAATGCCCGATTCCAGCCCTATTTAAGCTGCGACTTGAAACATTTTGAAGGATCTTTTTCTCATCTTTTCCCCAAATTTAGAGGTGCTCACGGCTAAGGTTTGGAGAGGCTTTGGCAAGGTTTTTGGAGTGGTTCTACGACCTTCAACACTGCGTTCCTTTAGAAGATAGTTATTGGGGGACATTCATCGGCATCAATTCAGCGAGGTGTGTCCTAGGCTTGATGAGGGAACCTTTGAAGAAGATGAGGCTACTCCACAAGACCATCGATATGGACTACAAGGGGGTTTTACTTATGGATTGCATGCCTTTATATTCTATTTCATTATTGATTGTATCTTGCTCCATGGAGAGCTAAACCCCTAGTGGGTGCTTATACTTGTAAACCCTAGGATGATTTTGTTTCATTGACCTTTTATTTTGTTTCTTTAATTGATGTTTTTAATTGAGTTCCAATCTTGAATGCTTATTGAGTTGATTTTCCTGTAGAGTGACACTAGGGTTGAGAATCCATCTTAGTAATCTTTGTGGATGAGTGATACACCATGAGGGTTAGACAAAGCAAGGTTGAAAAGGGTCGAGAGATTGAGTCGAGAGGTAGCGGAAAGTCCCCTTTCCCTTCTGATGTGATTTATCCTACCTCCGCGTTCCAAGAGTTCTTTGCGGTTACAATAGAGTGAAGTGCTAAGAGAGGAACTTCATCGGGGCTTAGTTGCACAAGCAACAGAGTGAAGCATTGAAGTATTCCTTAGTACTGAAACTTAATTGTAACTAAGGGTCTTTTGCCTCGACCAAAGGGTTAGATCTATACTAGGGAATGGGGTTTATCACTTGGAGTCCTTAGAGCTTATTGCAACCCCACATAGCGTGAGGTATCGAGAGTACTCCTTTCCACTAGAAATAGTGTGTGGATTAGTCACAGTTGACCTTAGGTTTGGGACCGTGTGTTATAGGATTTCCATGATTCATTAAACATCAGTTAAGAGACATAATGATTGGTCTTGTACTTGAAAAAATGGTCCTAGGGAAAGCTATGTCTGGGTGCCCCATTTTCTATCGATTGCCTCTCCTATTATTTTCTTGCGTCTCTTTCTTATTTTCTTTATTTTTTTATTTGCATCGATATTGTTCACACCACTTTGAATCATATTCACCATAGTTAAATAACAATTCTTGTGTTTCTGATCACTATTCCATGTGGATATGACTGCCTACTCACCATGGTACTTCATTACTTTGACAACCCGTGCACTTGCGGTACACACACGCAAGGGGTGTGTCAAATTGCCTCTGCCAACAAAGTAGGGGTTAACACCGACGATATTTTTTCCTCTTTTTTTGATAGTTGGAGAAACCACATAATTTATAAAAAAAACAGTTGTCCTTTTTTGCAAAAGTAGGAAACCACAAGTTCTTTTTTTTGAAATTTTTGCTAAAATTAAAACCACTTATTTTTCCCACAAGAATTTGGGAGAGAAGTAGTATGAAAGAAATGATAAATGGACTGCAATAGGGAATCTCTAATAATATGGCAATAATAAAGATAGAATTCCACATTAAGTCCATCTAGGCTAAGACTTTTACCCTTGGCCATAGATTTAAGAGTATAAAACACATCTTAATAGTAGATGGTATGATAAGGAAGGCATTACTTCCAAGGACAAGGTATTTAAGGTATTCCAATCACAGGGAAGAACATTGTAAACATCATCAACAGCATTTTCTCATAGAAACCTAAAGCTTGGAATAGAAATCAATAAAATAGTTCTCAATATCTTGCTGATTAGAACACACCTCACCAACTTCATTCAACATAATTGAGATTTTGTTGAAGTGATTATGGATCCAAGTAGGATTGTGAAAAATTTTGTATTGAGATTTCCATCCCTAAGCCAAATTAAGAAGCTACGCTCTTTGGGCCCACTTGTTGGATTACTGTCTAAGGAGAGTTGAGAACCTATTATAAATAGAATTCAAGCTCTTAATTTAAGTAGGATTCAACCTGGTGGAGTTCTTAAGCAATTCTAAATTTTAGATTTACATCAGTGTTATAGATCTCATTTTCAAGAGAGGACATGCTAAAGGTTTTGTGCTTAATTAAATGGTCCTTGGTTTTATAAATACAGTGAGCAACAAATGTAAGGGGGAGGAGTAGGGAAGAGTAATTCCAAGCTATAGGAACCAAGTCATGGAGGGCTTCATACTCAAACCAATAATTCGCAAACCTAAACACCTTGTTTTTCCTATCCTCAAGGAAACATGCTTTTAAAAACAAAGGAGCATGGTTGGAAATAATTCTAGGTAAGTGTTGATCAGAATAGGAACTATAGTGAGAAATCCAATTAATATTAGCAAGAAATCTATCTTGCCAAGAACAACAATTGGCAAGCCCAGTCTGGCCATCGCGCTAAGTAAAAGCAGGACTAAGATAACCAAGATCAAGTGATTGCCCATAATAAAATTTTTAAACAAAGTAGCTTTGATAGAGTAATAAGGAAATCGACCACCCCTATGTTCATTAGTAGTGCAAATAACATTAAAATCACCTACTAGAATCCAGGGAAAGCCTACTATAAAGATACTAGAAAGATTCTACCACAATTGCTTTTGAAGAAAAATGTTCTGAGTATTATAAACTATTGTTAAGATCCAATAAGAAGGTTTAGAGTTAGATATTACTAGATGGATGGCATGGCGGGGAAATAGCTATTAGTAAATATCGTAAGATTATATGACACCGTCAGAGGCATGCGGAAGCAAGAATAAAATTGTGATATGATCTAATTGTTTTAATGAACACTATTTTAATTGAAAGGTTTAGAAAATTACCTCTAGATGTTCGAAAACCTTTCCTTTGATGTGCCGAATTTGTCCCTCGGATTGTCATAGATCTTCTAGCTCTGAAAGAAAGTCCCACGCCTTTAGATCACATGCTAGAATTAAGAAACAATCTTCTCTTCTTCTCCAAATAGTGGCTAGGGTTAGAGAAGAAGATAAAGAGTAGGGTTTTTCTCACAAGAGAATCAATTAATGCTCTTTAAGGTCAAAGATGAGTCATATTTATATAGACTTCATAAAACATGATAAAAATTATTCAACTATGAATTCCTATTTGAAATATGAACCTTCATAATATGATAAACATTATCATTGAAGTTTTATTAGAAATATGAGTCCTAATGTAACTAAAACCACTTTTGTCTTTAAATCCTTATATTTTTGATTTATTATTTGACTCCATCGAATTTTAATCAATATTCAAACTTAGGATAGAAAACCCTAGACCAATTTACAATTTCACTTATCCCATAAAGTAAAATTATAAATTAACAATTTTAATCCTGTACTCAAAATGAGACTAATTCTTAATCCCTTTAAGTGTGACTTCCTAGGTTCATTTCGATTGGCAATGGGAGGATACCAAAGGACATGGGTGATACCTAACTAGCTCCGTGGCCCCACATCATAACCCAATTGAACATGAATTAGTAGATTTTACAAACTTTTCCGATTATGAATACCATATATGTATAAACCTTTCGTTCTTGTATCCCAATTTAGTAAGAGCCATGGTAATTGTCAAACTCACTAAACTTGATCATATGTAAATAACTATAGTAGAATGAGATTACCAAACTACCCTTTGTGCCCCACACGATTAGTTTGACTACCTTGGTTAAGGTCTTCTAATCTCACATACTTATAATCGCATAAGATACTAACTCATTTACTTCTGAGAGAATGAATTTCTTCTTGGTGATCACTCACAATTGTTACTTTTCTGACATAGCTGCACTTTGAGATCGGCCCTACCAAAAGGTGAACTAATCCTAATGACTTTAGTAACAGACTAAACATCACAACCACATTGTGATCATGATACCTTAGGTCTAAGGTCCATTCATATGATCATAACCAATAATCACAAATTAACTGTCAACGAGTAAAACCCACGTGATTGGATTGTTGCAAGTCATGTTCGAATATACTAATCCCAGTGATATATTTACGACACATGCTTCCACTATTACATAGTGGTCAACTAGTACTTTTTGTCAAAGTATATGTCATACAAATCCTTACAAACCTTTAATACCTAATTAAAGATTCTCCGATTTGTGAGCTATTTAAGTGTATAAGTACCAAACCCTTCTAGTGCCCTTCTCTTTATCCAACAAAGAGTAGAAGGTTTAACTTAATACACATGGACTATGATGTTCAAAACTAATTAGAATTCTATCATGAAATTTATATGAACATAAAAATAAATGCCTATTGGTAATTATAAGAATGTATAATACAAATGAAATGCCTTAATACAAGTATTCTCATTGGAATTCGAGGGCATAATCCTAACAATAGCAACTAGGGTAACACATCCAATACTTTTTTGCTAGAAGATGATGATCCCCTTGAAAGCCTCATTGCATAGATAGAGGTCCATTCCCCCTTTTATTTATCAAGATGCTTGCAAAACTTCTAGCACTGATTAATATTAGTACTAGTTTCAACTAAACTTAAGAATTGAAGCTTTTGATCAGCTATGAAATTTCTAGCTCTAATCAAAGTGCAGTTATTAGACATTCCTCTATAATTTCAATAGACAATGCTTAGAGAATCCATGAATCATTTAAAATAAGAAGAGAAGAGATTAAACAAGATTTATATTCATAAATCAAGCTTGGAATGTTCCATGGAACCCACCGGTTGATGCTAACCACTAATACCCCTATAATCCATATCTGAGTATAGGGATGGTGTCAAAAGTGGATTTTCAGTAGTAACAATAATCTTTTAGCAATCTCCTACACTATGGGCATAGGTGGAGATAAGGTAAGGGCATTTGGGTTTTTAAGGCAAAGAGGAGCCTTGATGGTTGTCTCAAACATTGTTACCTATCCTTGCCCTCGCTAATGGAGGTGGTGAACAACCATCAAAGATAAAAAATCCATCTCCAATTTGTATTTAGTATTCTCCATTTAATTTATAGTGTTCAAGATTTTCTTGTTCCTTAGCTTAATTAAGACCATCCTGATCTCCATGTCGCTTATAATCGATTCTACTGGTAGCTGGCCCATGGGAGCCATAATAGCACAATTAGCATCACCTTGATCCAAACTACCGAGGCTCGGTGCCCAACTATCCTCACCATGTCTCATTTTCTGATAAATGATGCAAAACACTGACAACTTTTTATACACCATTGCCACCATAGCCTCTCATCCTTAGATTCCACTCAGAACTCCTATCTTAAGAAATTTGTATTACACCTCCACCATAATAGTGTGTTTATCCACTTTGAGTAACTATCCAAACAACAGCCCAATTGTATTAAGCATATCACCTTTTTAAAGCTCAATGGGAAGATGATGCAGCTAAACCTAAACTATAGCTACGTCCAAGTGCTCAAATGTTGGTCGGAAGTTCTCCCTCTAGTGACTTATTGCAACACCATGCTAGCTATAGTCTATGACCCTTTCCATAAAAGTCTCTCATGCATCTTGATCGAGTGGCATTAAATTTGGTAATAGCCATTGACCATATCAGCTACTGTCATATGAATTCCAAAGTCTAGCTAAGGCATCCCACACTTTTTCTAACGGGAGAGCTTTTTCAAAAAATTTCGCAAAATGAATCGTTTGTAGTTGCTCATGGGATTGAAGCCTAAATTTCCCATCCACACATATCACCTCTTTCAAAGATCCCTTCAATTTACAATTGTAGCTTTCTGCATCACAGGACAAGGAATGTTGATGTCAAGCTCACAACCATCACTCACCACATTATCCCAAGAACAATTAGAAACACTACCAAGCTCAGGAGGTTAACTCATCCCACTTACTGAAGATTTAATCCCACTCACCAAGATAGATGGGGTGGAGAAGATGAATGAGTACACAACTCTCTCAAAGTCTCTCAATCTCTCTCAGTGGTTTGAAGACAATTAGAGTTGGAAGCCCCAATTTTTTGGGTTGTAGGCCCTATAAATGTCCAGGTTAGAAATTTCATGCATGATCTTATTTATTTCACAAATAAGTCATCCATCATGGGTGCAAAATCCTTAGCTTACACAACCTATGGCTTTGGTTAACAATGTGCTTAGATGAATTGCTAAAAATGTGATGACCTCTCCGCTTAGCTTATATGTTTATAGGAATATTTGTTTCTAGGTAAATAATGTTATGGAAAAACATACTTTGGTTGATGATAGGGTTAATGTTGATGTTGGAGTGGTTGAAAATAAATTGGAAGAATAAAATAAAATCATAAAAATTGGAAGCTATTTTTACATGTATATTTATGTAAAATCTTGTAATTACCGAATGTAAAGTAATATTTTCATAAATAGCTCTCCAAAGTTGGTATTGATGAACAACCAAATATATCAATAAACATAACACAACAAATCTTAAAAAAGAAAAAAAATTCCATTTGCTAACATGACAGTAAAATCTTATTCATGCCTTATTTTATTTGCAAATAATGTATACATCCACATAAAAAAATAAATGAAAAAAATTCTTCTAACCAAATTTGTTACCACCTGTTGTCACACATCATATACACTAACCCCTTGTTTGGATGGAGGATTGTGGAGGGGCAGCAAAGAAAGAGGGGTAATGATGGTTGTTTAATTGAAAGAGTAAGGAGAAGTTTGGAGGGGTGCTTTACCCCTCCACATCAAGTCTTTTAGAGGGGTATGGGACTTCTGAAAAATAAATTTTGAAGTCAAAACTTATGTGAGAAGATCAAATTACCCCTCATAAATTTGAGAAATCACCATAGTTTAACATTCTTAAAAGTGATGATATATATTGAAAAATAGTCTTAAAAGTTATCAGACCGAGGTCTATAACCAACTTAACCAACAGATATTTTAGTACTTCAACCAAGCCAACTTTACTCTTGATTTTTATTTATTTATTTATACTTCTAATGTGTGTTGGTGGCTCACATTCTTTTCTTTTCCTTTTGTTTAATCTATGCATATATATAGTCTACAAAGAAAGATAGGTTTAAGTTTGTAAAACTTTATAGATTATATGAAAATTCTTTTTGATTCTGCTTGATGAGATGGAGGCAACTCTTGATTTGAATCCAAGTATCATATTATCTGGTTTAATAACAAAAAAATATATTACTTGTGTATACACAAATAGAGACTGCATGATTTAATATGCAATATGCATCATCTCTCTTCATCTCTCATCTATTTTGTTTTCCTCTTATTCAGCACCCTTCGACATCTTTTTTCAAAAAAAGTGGATAAACCACAATCATGCATTGTGATGGAAAAAGTACAACAACAATAACAACAAAGCAATCCACTGCGGTGGAAGCTAACAAAGTACAACAAAAAAAAAATGACAATAACAACAAGAAAACCAAGCAAGGAAGAAAAACAAGACCAGACATAAAGACTAGAGACAAGACTACAACCCTTAACCAAGCCAAGGGCACAATTGCGAGCAGCACTACAAAGCCAGCTTTCTAATTTGTTGATCACTCATTGCCATGTCCTGAATGCTGACTTAGGAACTCTATACTACACTTGACCGTGGTAATAAACCGTTCCAACCTAGCTTTCTTGGCTTTTGAAGCTACTACAATCCATGACAAAAAAAATATAAATGGTTTTAACAATCACTTAAGACAATGCAAATTATTTATCATGAAAAATGTGTGCATTTATTTCCAACCATAAGTTCCAGGTTATGGCCCTCATAATAACCTCATCATCATCTCTCATGACAAATTAAAGCTGGGGGCTCCACTGACCCCACAATTCTATTAAGGATGTCGATGGTTCTAGGAGTTGGAAAACCTAGGCAAAAAACTCCAAATATGCCTAGTCATCAAGCATAGTAGAAGAAGGTGATTAGATGATTCATTTAACGAATGACAAAGGACACAAGTATTGGTAGGAAGTTTGTTTCACCTTCTTGTGGCCAGTATATCCATGGTGGAGATGCAATTATCCCATGCTAGCCAATTTAAAAGGACAACTTTCTTTGGGCATAATCTTTTAAGGTTCCATCTTTTAGTATCATAAGAACCCTGGGTAGGGGATCCATGGCTAAGTCTCCTAAGCATTAGATGATGTCTAACCAAGAATCATGTAGAACTAACCTAGTATGGGTTCACTAATAGTGCCAGAAGGATGGTGTGCAATTCTAAAGAGATCTAGCTGGAGATACATTGGTGCATAATTGTTCACCCATTTGTTATACCAGAAGAAAGTGGCGCCTCCATCAACATGATGGGGGATGTGTAGGTCCTGAAGTCGGGTAGGGACTTTTGAAGACCATTCCAAAAGGACTTCCTACACGAGAACTAGCAGAAGAGATTGCAAGTTGGTGAGTCCTGGTAGTAGTTGAATTGGATTACCTTAGTACCACACTAAGGGTTTTGGAAGAGATTTTCCACCACCATTTTCCTAAAAGGGTGGTATTAAAATTATTCAAGTTCAAAGTGCCCCAACACTCTACTCTCAAAGCAAACAGATGTATTTCCAGTTTACTAACTTGGCTTTAGGTCTATCTATATCTGGCCCTGTCTAGAGAAAATCCCATCTTATTAGATCAATGGATTTAATCACCCAACTTGGTAGTCTGAAAATGGACATCAATTTGATAGAATAGATGATAGGACAGAGTTGACAAGGGTTAATCTACCTCCCAAAGAGAGGAATTTAGCCTTCCAAGTGATTAACCTAGACTTTATTTTTGCAATTAACGCTTATGAGTCTTGTCATTTCTGTTTTCTACCAGATAGGGCACTCCTAGATATGTTACTCTGAGAGACCTCTTTGTGCAATTCAAAGTTTGAGCTAGTGAGTCCGTAGGTATCTGACCAGTTGAGACCGAGAAAATATTAGTCTTGTGGAAGTTGATAGTCAGCCAAGACAAACCTTCAAAGAGGTATAGAATTAGCAAAATGATTCACAGATCCTTGATCTCCCATGCAGTCATGACTAATAGATCATTTGCATATTTTAGATGACATATTCTTCCTAAAGACCCTAATAGTGCCCTAAATAGAACTCCAGAGTCTAGGGCATGGTTAAACATAAGGCTTAGTACATGATTATGCCAAATAGAAGTGAGGAGATGATGTCTCCTTACCTTAGGCCCCTATGGTGTCTACATAACACTTTTGGACTCTGTTTACTAGGAAGTTTGCTTTATAGGAAATCAAAATCAATTTCACCCACCCAATCCACCTTAATCCAAACCCATATGCCTCCAAAATTTCAAAGAGAACGTCCCAATAGGCCATATCAAATGCTTTTGCAAAATTGACCTTGATGATATGTCCCAGTAGTCTTACTTATAGAGATGAAAAATTAGCTCTTCTTCCATGGCAATGTTATTGAGGATGCATCACCCTTTGATGAAAGCTAATTATGAGAGATCTACAAGTGATTCAATAACCTTGCTTAGCTTGGAAGCCTAGAATTTGGACAAGGTTTGAGAGACCAATTAATGAGACTGATTGGCCTAAAGTTGGATGTATTTGCCGAGTTTTTTTTATAGGAAATTAGGGTAGTGCTAGCCGAGTTCATTCTTTCTAAGTTGAATGATCCCTCAAAGAAACCATAGCAAAGAGTGACCAAATCTTGTTCCACTATATTCCAAACTTTCTGGAAAAATGAAAGTGGGAAACCATTTGGCCCAAGCACCTAATCCACACCTAGATCAAAGTTTTTTTTTTTTAATTTTCTCCTTAGTGAAAGGAAGTTCCAACAAGGAGAGGTCAATGAGTTGCTTCTTACTTAGGAGACTGATCTAAGAAATTTTAAAGGGGGAATTCCTTCTCGCCCCAAAGTGGGTCTAAAAATGATTTGTGGAAGCTTGCTCTATTTCATCAATGCCTGCCACCAAGTGGTTTCCATCCAATAGCCTGAGTTTGAAGCTCCTATTGCGTCTTTCATTAGCCACTGCATGGAAGAATCTTGTATTTTCATTCCCTTCTCAAATTTAAGTGTCTCAAGAGTGTCGCTTCTAGTACATTCATAATTGAGTAGGGTACCTAACTTAAGCTTTATGTGTGGTGTTAAATATATGCAAGTGTAAACATACGAATATGCAAATAATTGGTCCGTTAATACCGCAAGTGTACGGGTCGTCAAGTAATACCTCGTGTGTTAGCACAAGGATCATATTTTCCCAGGAATGATGAGAGGCTCCTATTATTTCTTTTTCACTTAATCAATAACCTAAGCATTTACGTTCTTTCTTTAATCTACTTCTACAATATTTTATACAATATAATTGGCGAGTCGTTAAGAACAATTGAAAGGAGTTTAGAGGTTGTATGATAGTTACCTTGATTATTGCTTATGGTAGGCATTTATTGTCATAATTGTGTTCTAGAATTGGACCAAGGGGATTCAAATGCCTACTAGTCCCAAATCCCTTGGCAACTAGGTCCAAATCACTAGGAATTTAAGATGGAATCTTCCACCCCAGCCTCCTATGTTTGCCTTAAGTACGGGAATTCCACGAGAAGGATAAATCAAACCCTAAGACTGAGGGGTAATCAATCCCTAATCCAGAGATCTAGCAATACCTAACCTCTAAGAGCATGCATACATCTAACATAGCATGGGTCTCCTAATGCGGGGCATATCTTCCTCATCCACACTAACATGAATATCATTCAAGCACACATGCAATGATTTATAAAAACTAGAAAGATTTATTGGATTAAACGATCAAGATTCATGAATAATAATAGAGGGACCTAGACATACAATTTCCCTCGAATTAGGTTCTTATGGATCATAAAATAAACAATTATAACAAGAAAAAAAATCATCAGATCAAAAAATCAATAAGCATTTAAAAGAATTCTTAAAATAACTCCCTCCAATGGGTCTACCAAGGTTGGGGTGAGAGGATCCCAAGATTGACAAGATGATGTCTGTCACTTGTGCCTTCCTCTAATGATGATCATTGGATTATCCTTGAGAAACCTCATTGAAATCTATTGGAATATGGAAGAACCTTGTCTTGAGCCGCTCAAATCTCCAGAACTCTAGCTGCCCTACCTTATTCGACAAAATAATCCCCTTATAGTGATCAGATTCACCACAGCACCACCACGAGCGTTACGATGCCCGTGGTGAGTAAGTTACTGCTTGGGCTCCAAGTCATGTCCTAGCACGGTCTATGGGTATTGTGTAACTATATCACGGCCATTGTGGATCTTTGCAATAACCGTTGTAAGGCTGTTGTGACTTCGGTGTTTCTTCCAATGGTTCCACCTTGCCACGGCTTCGTAACGGTGGTGGTAAGTGTAGACAACCGATGTTGTAACTTGTTACCACGCCTGTTGTAAGATGTTGTGAAGTTCTGTATCAACAACTTGGCCTGTTTTACTTCAAAACACTCTCGTATTTGCTTCTTTTTCCCTAAACCAGAAATAAAAGCCGTGGTGAACAATAGATTGAAATTTTGTACTAATACGGTGCTAAACATGTCAAATTCCATTCTAATCACAGTGTGAATGATATAAAAAATATAATCTAATTAGCCCTTATCAACACATAAGATTAGGAGGAGTTCAATTTCTTGCTTTACCTCCTTAGCAGTACGAGATCCATTTTCCTTGGCAAAATTTAGGGTTTCTAGTTCATGCAGTAGGTTCATCTTGTTTAGTTTGATCGACCAAAAGTTGAATTTTTCTTAGTTACGTAATATAGCTTCAAGAAGAATGAGTTGTTTAGAAATAACAAAAGCTCCACATCCCACCAGTAAGCTTTCATTCCACCAATCCCTGATTAGTTCTCCCAGCCAGTCATCTAAGAACCAAGTTTGTTCAAAATGAAAGTTTTTCGATTAAAAGGAATGGCCACCCAACTCTAGTATAATGGGAACATGGTCTGAGCTTAACCTTGGTGAGCTAGTTTGGTGAATTCTAAGGGAAGAGTCCAATCCATTCTGAGTTAGCAAGGAAATGGTCGAATCTCACTCATGTGGGGTCAAATTGGCCATTGGTCTAGGTGAATTTTCTACCGACTAGAGGTGGCTCAAGTTGGTTCAGGTCTCTAATTAAGTATTAAGCACAATGAATGTCCTTGAGATTTAGAATGCCACCATTCTTATCTCCTAGATAAAAAATAGTGTTAAAGTCTCACACAGTTTACCCAAGGCAAATGCATGTGACATTCTCTAATCTCATCCCAAAACAATTGCTTAATATGTCTAAGGTTGAACCCATAGACCGCTGTGTACACCCAGTTGGATTGACCTAGGATATTTGTGACTGTTGTTAAGAGGCAGAATGTGCCAACGTGAGTAACCTTGTTTTTAGTTAGGGCATTGGTCTATCCAATAATGATTCCCCTGAAGATCCATGTGATGGGACAAAACATAATTGGTCCAAATGACATCCCCCTATGGATCTCTAGATTACAAGGTTGATCGTGTCTAATTTTGATTCTTGGATGCAACAGACATCCGCATAATTAATTTCTAAAAAATCCTTGACTAGAATCCTTTTTGCGACCCTACCTAGGCCCCTAATATTCCAAGTTATAATGTTTATTGGAAACATAAGAAAACTAGCGGTAGACCACCAACATGATCTCCGAAGGGTTCTTGCTAGGAGTCGCATTACTAGATTCTAATTGACGAATATGGGCAAAGTATGCATTTTTTATGAGATTGTGTATCTACAAATACTATACCACATGCATTACAATATTTGTCAAGTTGAGCATTAGACCATGCTGAAATCAAAAGAGGGACAGAGTTGGTACCTTCTAGAAATTGGGTACCAGAGTTAGCTCCCTTTTTCTTTACCGATCTCGGTGGGGAAGCTAAATATCCTGCTTCCTCAATCCACCAGGTAGAAGATTTCTTTTGCCTCTCACTCCTCCTTGCCCCTATGGTTTCTTGCTTCCTCGATTCATCGTTTGTAGTAGTACTGTAAGAATCAAGGAGTAATCACTTGATATTCTTTGCAAAATTAGAGTCTAATTCCTAAGAATCTTCACTCTTATCTTTGTCTTAATTTATTTTTTTCTATGGAGTTCCCAAGACAACTTGTTCAAATTCCCATCAACGTTGTCTCAAGATATTTAGGAAGTAAGGAACTATCCAACATTGATGTCACCAAAAGGATTTGATTCAACAAAGACATTATAGAAGGCTGGTACTATGGTCTGTCTACAGAACATCAAAATGAAATAGATGAAGGAAAGGTGATCCTGTTGACAACACCAAGAAGGGATCATCATATTATGATTAGACATGAAAAGAATAATGATAGATATTACTTTAGATCATTCAATGATTGGCTGAGAGTGGTAGATGACAATGATTTTGTTCGGGAGGATAATGTTATGTTTGGGCCTCTGAACATGAAGCCCATCACAAGGCTTTAGAGTATGCTTCTGTAGGATGATGATGATACTAATGAGGACAACATGTTAGGAATTAGATTCCCACCGATGGTAGAGAGAGAAAATACAAAGCATACACAATCACAAGAAAAGACAAGATTTACATATTGCCTATGTCCAAGGCCGTAGTAAGGTTTTCTTTCAATATCAAAAAATTACATCTTACAAGGATCTGCCCATATATATATTGAAGAAATCTAGGGCAACATTAGAAGAGAGAAATTACAAAAATTCCCGTACTTTCCCAAAATTATCAGTCGGCCAAGATTGTCAGTCTGCTAGGGCACTACTACATCCACATTGCAGGGGGTGTCACATAATCAAGCTCAACATACCCAACACAACAGCCTAGAAAGAGGAGGAAAAAGGTGAAGGAGAGGATGATGATCCTAACTGAGAGGAGGAAAAGGACGATGAAGTGCACGGGTCACTCACAAATAATATAATGGTACCCCGTTAGGGGTAGGGTTGTCGAACCACAGAGACTGGACTTAAAGTACTGACTTATCACTAATCTCTACTTAGAATCGAAATGAGGATTATATTAACACAGAAAAATAGAATAATAAAAAAGGAAAAGTAAAAGGAATAGGTGGAGATAACTGGCAGAGTGGATCAAGTGTCAACAACAAGAGAACAATGCCCCTCATAGGCAGGTACAACATGGAGAAAAAACCAATAGATCTAAAGAAAGAATACATGACTCCCTTCTCTTTAAGATTCGTCTCCAATGTCAAGCTCCGTGTGCTAGCACCACCTCCCTAGTGCCTCCAACTCGCCATTTGTTGCATTAGAAAGTGTGGTGAAGCTTGATCTTCGCTCTCATCAATGTCCTCCCGGTGGAGAAGAAGATCCCTAAACAAAGTTGATTGAGAAACCCTAGAAACTATAGTTAAAAAGGCAGATTTCGGGCTCAGCACATTCGGCGCACAAGCGTGTCTGGACCATGTTGTGTCGGGGAAGATCTGAATGAAATAGTCAAGTGCTCGCCTAGAAAATTCAGTAGGAGGGACAAGGTCGTGTCCCGACTGTGCAGTGGTAGATCACGATCATGTCAGGGGCACCCAGCGCGTGTTTTTTCACAGGATTGTAGATGTTGAAAGGAGACTTAGAAGAAGAGAGAAATTAAGGTTACACTTAGGGTCAGTTTGGTTCGTGGTAATGTAAACAAATTACCATGTTTTACGTGGTAATTTTTAGATTACCACATTTGGCATTGCACCGGAGGTAATATGGATGGTAATATCACATTACCAATAAGAGAATATTACCAAGAAAGTTGGTAATCTTATTACCACCAAATTTGGTGTCTATCTTGGATTACCAAATATGTGGTGGTTTCATAATTTTTTTTGGGTCAAATATATCATTTCTTTTTATATAATTTTAAATGAACACAAGGTGCAAAATAAAAAAAAAAAAATCTTTTATCTCCTTTCTCTCTCGTGCTAGTTTTTCAAAAAAGAGGAAAACACCATTAACACACACCATTAAACTAGGGTTTCTCCCTTCCCTCTTCTCTGACTTGACACTCACTCCATTAAACTTCTCCTCCTCCCTTTTCAATTCCAAGTACAGAAAACACCCCATCTCTCACAAATCAAAATCCAACAAAAACCAACAAAAATAAAAAGGGAAAAAAAAAGGATTTTCAATAAAATCACATCTCCAAATCATAATCCTCCTCCCGCTTCACATCAAAAAGCCACATGAAATCAAACTCCCATCTAAGCCCTAATCGAAAGGAGGAAGCTTACGAGAAAATGGATCGGAAAGGTGGAAGCTTTGGTCAGGAGAGTGTCCAAAGACAAAGCTGGCCGATGGGTCACTCATACCATGTCAAATGAGGGTATTTTGGGATTTTTTATATTTTACTAAATTGATTACCATGACAAACCAAATAGGGTAATGAACTATTCCCAGCAATAAGAGTTCCCAACCAAACATGGTTATATTAAATTACTATAATATTTTCAACCATATAACATTCCCACCCATATTACTATGATATCTCATTACGTGGTAATATGTCATTACCACAAACCAAAAGCCCCTTAGAGAAATCCTTATTGTGAGTAGTTTTGATTTTGTGTTTTAGGAATTCATGATTTACTTCTTCCAATAGAACTTGATAGTTTTTTATTGATTATGTTTGAATTTCTACATTAGTTTTGTGTGTTAATTATTGTTTTGAGTTAGTAAAGGAGATTTATGATGGTGGTATGTTGCATGGCCGGTTAATGTTTGTAAGGTGTTGAGAGATTGTATCTATGCATAGTGGGTATGGGTATTTTTAGATTAACATACTTCTTTCCTTATAAGCTAAGTTTTGAGTGAGCCTTAGGTTAGTTTAGTTAATTAGGTCATCTTAATTCAATTGAACCACAATTGAACCAGTCTGGTTCAATTGAATTGAGGCTGAACCGGTTCAATTAAATTGAACCGACCTAATTCAAGCAAATTGAGCCCGATTTTGGTTGGTTTGGCTCCAAATTGGATTGGTTCAATTTTATTTGAAGCTAATTTGAATATAATTAGGGGCTTTCAACCTAATGGTGTCTAGATGGGTCAATTTGAACAGATTTCAAATCGGATGAGACTTAACCATTCATGCATTGCATATCATATAGCATTTCCATCTTCTTGGTTAAATTTATGCTAAGTTAAACTTGGTATAAGTGGTGAGGCCTCAATCAAGGGTAAAGAGCTCACCGAGGAGCACAGGGCCTGAGCTCTTAAACCTACGGGTCTAAGCACTGTGAGTGGATGTCCTTCCCTAACAATAATTTTATAATGGTTTTATTGTTTGTTTACGCGATCGTTTCCTATGTTGCTATTTTTAGAGACTAATGTTTTTTTATCATTTTAATACAAATGAACTATGATTTTTTTTAAATGATTTTATAGTGTCTTTTCATAATGTGATTTATGTTGAACTTGTAAATATGCCTTGAGATTGTGATATAAATGAAAAAAAAATATTTTATGGGTCATACTTGGAAACAAAATTAAATGAATTCATTTATTGTAAATATGTATATGTATGGTGTTCATTTATAAGGGTGACCATGAGTCTATGACTCGGCTACTCCAGTAGCGGCCTCCATGGTCCGGCCTGGTAAGAGGTGGCATGGTTGACTCACTGATATTAGTTACCCATTCATAAGGCGCGGAGAGAATCTGATTTGGGAATGGGTGGGTACCACCACTAATTTTTAGAAACCATGCTTCACCACATGGGTGAACTCAGAGGCCAACGCCAAGGTGAGCTTTTTTTCAAGTTAAAAAATGTGAAACTAGCCTTGGCGGTCCATTCCTAATCGCAACAATGGTTTAGTCTAGGAACGATTTTTCTTGGCCAGCTTTCTAATATTTCATTTTATATACAATTTTTTATTGATTATTATTATTATTATTATTATTATTATTATTATTATTATTATTATTATTATGGTTACTTTTAAATCTTTGAGTTGAACCTATTACATTATGGAAGACGTTTTTATCAATATCAATTCTTGTTTCAAAATTATTCCTTAAATATGTATTTCAAATGTAATATTTTATGATATTAAATGACATATAAAACACCCTTAATAACCACTCATTGAGTAACTATGTTACCCATCCACTCTAATATACGTTTTTCCTTATGTAGTGATTGTTAGTATGGTGGGCGTTAGAGAGTTATGCTACGTCGCTCAACTTTCCCGAGTTGTTCTTAGGTCGGATTATATTCTTATATTCGGACACGTTAGTTGGATCCACTAGTGTGTAATAAATGCTTACAATTTATCAATTTTTGCTTTGTTTTCAACATTTTTCCAAATGCTGCTTTTCATCCCATGATTCTTGCACTAGTCTCCGATCCCTGTTCCAAAAAAAATCATCAACATGATTTATCCATACATCTGATTATTCCCAAGAACTCCAAAATGAAATGAGATCAAATTAGTAAAGATAAAGAGAATACGATGATCGGCATCAGATTATAACCAGCCACCTCTTCAAGAGATCAGGGTTTCTCTCCTTCATGGATAGAGAGAAGAAGAGAAGAATGATATTGATGGGAATCATAAAGTCTCAAGTGTGATCCACGTATATTTACAGAGCATGGTTCCGGTCACCGCTAGTACGGTGATTCACTGATTCACTAATTCACTCTCTAGGTTGGCGTAGGTCTACAAATGAATCAAGACGCTCGCAAGCTACTCGAAGCTTGATTCAAAAAAAAAAAAAGCTCTTTTATTAAGCAGAGGAACCGAGCTTGACTTTTGATCTTGAATAATTAATCGAGCTAAGCGAGAGCCACATACTGCTTGGCTCATTAAGGCTTACAAACCTAGAAACTAGCCTGTTAAACGAGCTTTCTCACGACCTTCCTTACCATGCTTGCTCACAAGCATGATAAACAAGCTTGCACGCGAGCCTACTAATGAGTATGTCAAACAAATCTGATAATGAACTTACTTGCGAGCCCACTAAACGAGCCTCCTAAATGTACGTTTTTTTCTCTAGTAAGGCTATGAAAGAACTGATACATTCGTTGAAAGCTTGAAGGCTCAACTCATTAAGGGCGTAGCTCTACTTGCTTATTAAGGTAAATGAGTGATTTTCGAGTGCAATTTCTAAACTCATAAGGTAAACTAGCAGAGCTTGAACACCACTAAACTTAGCTAAGTCATAAGGCTCATGAACAGCTCATTTATAGTATTATTAAAAGATCATTTTAAAAAATTGTTAATAGGCTTATTTATATTATTATTAGCAAGCTCATATATAAGAATTATTACTAAAATTATTTATAGTATCATTAATAAGCTTATTTATATAAAGCATTTACAGGTATGCTTATAATAATGTTAAATGGTTATATATGGGATCATTAATAATAATCCGTTACAAAAATATTACAACATCAATTTAGTATAAATGTAAGTTAAACATAAGATTTATTTATAATTTTTACTATAAGAAGGTTTAATATTATTTTTAAAATAATAATAACATATTATCTATGAAAAAAATAACTAAGATTTATCAAGCTAATGAGCTGAGCCTGAACCTTAGAATTTTATGAAGCTCGGAATAGGCTTAAGCTTGACTTGGGCTCAGTTGAAATAAGCTCGAGCTCAACTCGGGCTCGATTAAAGAAGGCTCGAGCTCGTCTCAATTCATTTATGGTGAGCCAATCTTGAGCATGGCTAAGCTCGGCTCGGTTCATTTACAACCCTAGATTCGCAAGGTGATTGTAGGAAATACATTTTGGTGTAAGATTACAGACTAGTGATCTTATCATGTCCAAGAATTTTCGAAATTTATCCGTAATTCGAACATTAAAGGCTATCATAGTTCAAACATTGAAGGCTATCATATCTTTCATGAATCATGATCATGGCCGTGCATTAGATATCAAGTTTTCATTTTAGACATTTTACCTTTTAGAGATGATCCTTATAAGAATCATTTGAAAATTAAGTTTTTTTAATAATGAAAAATTAAGAATATTTATAGTAATTTAAATTTCAACACAAGCGTAAATTGTATTGAAATTTAAATTAGACCAAAAGCCAGGCAATATTTATTAGCCAAAAGTACTATAAAAGTATCATCGCTATAATATTCTTTGTAAGCAAGATTTTTGAGCATTTGGTGAAATGCTGAAAAATATTGGATGGCTTATTTTTCAGCATTTACGCTTGTGTTATAAATGGGATGAAGCAAAGAATTTATGAGTTTTCTAAGGTAAATTTTTAGTAGATCACTAAACTTTGACTCATTTTCACTTTGATCACCGAACTTCAATTTGCATCAATTTTATCACTTAATTTTAATTTAATTTCACCGGACAATAAATCAAAGATTTCAACCCCCAATTGATTGCATAGTTGTCTAAAAATCAGAGTCAGTCCTCCCCATAACATATTATTAAGTCTATTGGAGGTGTCCATGTCATCCAAAAAGAGCCACATCATTCATTTGAGGGCAGAAATCCATTGATTTATTGTCTGATGAAATCAAATTAAACTTAAATGATCAAAATGATACAATTAAAGTTCAGTGATCAAGTGAAAATAAGCTAAAGTTTAATTACTTAAAAAATTTACCCCATTTTCATTAGTTTACAACATTGATTTTTATATACAATGAACAAAAGCTATAGCGACTCCCATGACTTATGATCCTACGGCTGTGATTTAATCCCGCTACCAACTTAACACTTGACCAACGGTTGAGCCTACCAAATCAGACTAATCAGTTAACTGCCCAACACGTCAGCTAATCAGCACCAATCATCATGCCAACTCAGTTAACTAATTAACTGACTTCACAGAGCACTAAAATGCTATAAAACCTGGAAAACAGGGACCTGCTCATGAATTCACATATCATACATCTACAGAAATGCTAGAGGATAGCAATAAAATAAAAGCAATACCTTTAGCTGTAAATTTTCCATTCGCTACGGCAGTGGATTTTTCTATCCAACAGGCTAACGGCTATATACATTCGTGAACAAATTTGCTACCAAATCTTGAGCATTTTGCTAAAAAAGATTTAACAATCATTTTAATTTGTTTATTTTATTGCCAATAGCAATTAAAAAGAAATTGTCAGGATATATATATATCATATTTCTTATAGTTTACATTGAATACATCATAAATGACTTTTAAAATATTAAATGGTGAGAAAATTTAACTATTTCACTGTCAACATAGACTTGGTAAATGAACTCAAGTTCATACAGATTTTGATTGATAGGGATGAGAGACAAGAAGATTCAAGTGACATGAAACACATGTACAACACAATTAATTTACTTGATGTAAACATATCAAAAGAATTCACATGAATAAAAAAATAAAATAAAATAAGATCTTCTACAAGTTTTGGGCCGACAATGAAAAGTTGCCACTTCCAGAGCAAAAATAAAATGGACAACAAAACCACCTTGGCATGAACCAATATGCAAGTATCTTAGAAAGGTTTCATACCAACATGTTGGAAAATGAAAGCTACTTCTCAAACTAAAAAAATATAGATAAACTAACGTGAAATTTAAAAACATGAGTAGTAAAAAATTATTTATCCCTAAATTGATAAAATATTGATCAATAAATTGACAATAGTTCATGAGGTGAGAATTATTATCGCATATCTATATGTTTGTACCACTAACATAAAAAAACATTTTGAAAAATGAGATTTCATGTCGTGATCAAGTATTGTTCAAAATTTTTTTTGTTCATTCTCCTTTCACTGCTAATTAGTTATCCCATTCTCCTCCCAACTCAAAAAATTAAGTGTTGAAATTCTATGTGCAACTTGTCACATTTCATAAAAAACTAATAAAAAATCCTTTTGCTCACAAATCGCAAGTGCACCAGCAGATAAAAACTTCTGATCTATTTTTGTGATTTATAAATAATATGCAACTAGTAATTCATGTTGATGCATAATTTTATGTTCATTTAGAATGAAAATAAATAGAAATTCTAAGTAAATGTTTTTCTCCAGCTATTTTCTTTCTTTCCTTATATATATGTGTGTATATATATCTTCAACATATTTTTTATATTTTTTATAATGTTTGACATTTTTTTCTTTTCGATAAGGTGATTAAACCATTTATCTCAGATAATATTGTGTCACTTGACAAAAGAAAGAGTTATAATCTTTCCAATGTAAAGGTAGTTTAAAAATTCAAATTAAAAGATGGCAACATATATCTATTATTTAAAAAAAAAGGTATAATATACTTTATACTAAAATATATAAATATGAAATAAATTTAGAAAATAACAAATTACCTCAATGATCTTTATATTTTTACCATAAATATTCTAGATACAGTTGTTTCATTCTTCCCACGCTAAAAATCCTTAATAAAATTTATTAAATTAATGTTATAATTAAAACTAAAACAAATTCAAAAATCAAAAATCAAAACCCAACTAATTATTTTTCTCTTAACCCTATTTACAGAATCCTCCAACAACAACTCCAGGCCAGCTTTATGAAGCCAGGACCATTACATATATATATAGTTCCAAGAAAACTGATTAGCATTATGCGGGGATAATTTTAGCTGGATAGGTTATTTTGAGGACCACTGTACATGAAGAGTCATTCTCACACTAGTCTTGTGATGGTCCATACACTTGAATATGTTCAAAATTTAAAAGATTCATGAAGGGCCCATCCCTTTAATCCGTTGCATGCACTTTAAAGAGAGAAACTCATAGGTGTGCATACCCTTTTAAAAGTTATTTTTTTATTCTTTTCTATTGAGGTTTTTTTGACTTACTTTTATATTTTTTATTTTTATAAATTATTTTTATTACAAGGCCAAGAGTTCGAACTTATATAAAAAAAAATCATTTCATTTACTCCTCACTCTCTTATTTTCATTCATCCACCATCGAGAGCAAATATGTTTTTTTTTTCTTTTAAAGAAGATTTTTACATTGATTTTTAATTATTTTTGTATGGATAAAGATGCTGTTTTTTTAACAAATAATTATCTGAAGTGTAGAGTTATAAAAAATAATTTTCTTAATTATACATATACTTGAAAATCATATTTATTTTAATATCCTTAAATATCTAAAAATAATAACTACTCTACTATATGCCCCCCGGGCGCACACACACATTAAGGAGTAAAACTGTAACTTTATTTGAATATTGCACATATGCATAATGTTTTTACACAACTATAACTTGAAACTACTACAATTCTTGAGTAAAAATGCATGTAGTTTGGTAAAAAAAAAAGGCTCAAAAATCAAGAGTGTATGCAAAAAAAATATATATATATATTATTTTATTATATTAGGTGTCATTTTTACCCAACATAATGCCAAAGCTTCACTCCTCAGATATTTTATTATTCACACAATTAATATAAGAAAATTACATAGTTTAAGTTAATATATATGCCAAAACTTCAAAACAACAAACGTATAATAGATAGAGCTATATATATATATATATATATATATATATATATATATATAGGCACACATTTTATGTTTATATATATAAATATAATTATATATAGAAGTGACATGGCAAAGAAAGATAACGTGACGATGATGACTTGGCAAAAAAGAGTGACTAGGATGATGATATGGCTAATGCTTGGTGTCATGGCATGAGAAGATACAAGAACCAAAAGATCATGATGGAAACTATGTTTAGTGATTTTCCTCTCAATGTTTCATGTGATGATCAACTAATTTTGGAAAGTGCTTCAAGTTAATTAAATACATCTCTTCAAAAAGGGTAAGTTTTATTTAAAGTATTTTTATTTATCCTTGGTAAGATCCGGGATGATAAATCATATCTTTAATAGAACTCCTTTTTAGGAAAGATCTATCTTAAAGAGAGAGAGGAATATCCTATCGTTGGCAAGAATAAAAGATCATCATGAATATTACAATGAGCTTAGTTTGGTATGAAGTTATTTGAAGACATAACCTAAGATAGGCAATGGCAAACTTAGTTTGGTGAGAAGCTATATGAAGACACAAACTAAGTTAGGCATTGACAAGCCAATGAGATTATCAAGACCATATTTAGCAACACAATTTGAAGGAAGATCTAAGAGCTAATTATGGGCGGAGCTATTCAAGGAGACTAATCATGTATGGAGATTGTTTGGAGATTACATAAGATATGATTAGTGATAAGTGCTTGAGTAGACATATTTTTATATATGTTTTACATGCATTGAGCATCATTTTTACCATGGTTTATGTCTCATATTGTGTATTTGGTGTTCTTTAATGCATATATGTTGTGAATGCCTTGAAGAGTAAAAAGGAAGCAAAGATGGGCTATAAAGACATAATGTTGGGAGTTCTTGTTCAATTCAAGGACCAAGGCACGAGAGGAGTTCATAAACGTGGAGATGTGTGCCAAATTCCAAGAAGATTCAAGTCAATTCACTAGTTGGAAGGGCACAAAGGCAGCCACATTTTCATGTTCCTTCTCTTTGTGAAGATTACAAGACCTCTCAAAGATACGTCGATGAGGAGAAGTTTTATAGCCTACCACATGAACGTGTGTCCGGACATGTGGCCTCAAAAGAAGAGTGTTTGAACCGCGTTTTGTGAAAAGTATTGTAGCAATTTTACTGTAGCAAATTTACTGTTCATGCCCCGCGTGGAAATTCCTGCAACCCACGCGGGCATGTGGAAAAATCCATAGTGGGCGTGGGGGCACGTGGCGAGGCAGCGGTCTAAGGCCTATAAATAGCCATTTTGCCTATTCTTTCTCATCTTTTTGTGCGGCTCTTGAGGGGTGAGGCGGCTAGGGGTTTGGAGAGGAGGTCTTTCTGCGGCTTTGGAGGCGCTTTATCACCAACTTTGATCGATTCCTCCTCAGTCATAGCATCGAGGAAGCCATCGGTGAACCTAGCTTGAGTGGGTCCTTGAGGCGTCGAAGCTCTCCATCAAAGCCATCGGTTCATATATAAGGGGTTTATTTCTATGGTTTTTAATGTACTTTCATTCATTGATGGTGTGTTTTGTATGTTGCTCCATGGAGGCTAAAACCCTAGAGGGTATTTGGGCTTGTGAACCCTAGGGATTCTCATCTTTTTGTGGATTTGCTTAGTGTTTCTATTTAATCCGAGGTTTGATTAAGTTTTAATCTTGATTGTGTAATGCTTGCTTGCCTTATTGATCTTTTTGGTTATTTGGTTTGCATGATTTGTTACCTTGGTGAGAGAGAGGTCGCCGTTAGGGGTTAGAATCTCAAGATTGAAGAGGGTTGAGAGGGTGAGTCGTGAGATAGTGAGCATCCCTTTCCCCTCGATTGGTGTATTCTATCTTCAGTTCCTTAAGCTCTATGCGACCATATTTGGTGTGAGGCGTGAGATTGAGAGATTTCTCCCTTGAGGGACCTTGTAGGGGGTTAGGATCCTTGGCAGGGAATTAGGGTTGGATCAATCTTTAGGAATCGGATACACCTCTTGGAATCCCTAGAGTGCTTTTGCGGTCGTATGTGGTGTGAGGTGTTGAGATTGAGTGATTTCTCCATCGGGACCTCGTGAGGGGACTAGTATCGATGATCGGGAGGCCGGATCGATTATATTTTGAGTTTCCACGACTTAACACTCATCATAGAAACACTTTGCTTATCCGGTACCTAATACCTGAATCCTAGGGGAGCATTACCCGAATACCCCACTTTTAATGATTGAGATCTCCATCCATTTAACCCTTGCATATTCGTCTTCGGTATTCATTTCTTCGCACATTAGATCACCACACCTTTCCATTTATCATTAGGTTAGAAAGCAGAGAAGAAGTTAGTACTAGTAGCCCTGTTCCCTGTGGATTCGACTACCCGACTCACCGGGTATTTTATTACTTCGACACCCGTGCACTTGCGGTTTACACGCATATACGGACGCGTGTCAATTAGAGATTTGAAGATCCAAGCATGAATGATTTGAGATCATGCTTAAAGATATTGAACGCTAAACTTGGATAAGATGAGATCAAGTTTAGTAACAATATTTTCATGAGTCAAACGAAGATCATTTGGGAAGACCAAACTTAAACCAAGTTTGGAAAAAAGATCGGGAGATCTTCGGTGACCATCTTTGGTGAGATGGTTGCGTGTGTGACACGGCGTCCGAGATATCGTGTAAAAGCGCGAGGTGCGCAGGGTGTCGAGTAATAATTACCCGGGTGAGGTGGGTGAGTCGAGATCCATAGGGGAGCAGGGGCTACTAGTACTAACTTCTTCTAGCTTTCTAACCTAATGATAAATGGAAAGGGTATGGTGATCTAATGTCGAAGAAATGAATCTGAGAGCGAATATCCGAGGGTTAAATGGATGGAGATCTCAATCGATAAAAGTGGGAGTGATTCGGGCGATACTCCCGTGGGATTCGGTGATTAGGCTACGAATAAGAAAAGTGTTTCTATGATGAGTAAGATTAAGTGGTGGAAAATCAAATGTATCGGATCCGGCCTCCCGATCACCGTCTAGTCCCCTGCGAGGTCCCGATGGAGAAATCGCTCGATCTCGACACCTCGCACTATGACTGAAAGCACTCTGGGATTCAAGAGTTATATCCGATTCTAAGATTGATCGAGCCCTAATTCCCGGGACGGATCCTAACCCCTACAAAGGTCGGCGGAGAAATCTCTCAATCTCACGCCTCACGCCAAATATGGTTGCATGGAGCTAAGGGAGCGGAGATAGAGATACACTCAGATCGGAAGGGAGGGGGACGCTCCACTATCTCATGACTCACCCTCTCAGCCCTCTTTTAACCTGAAGTTCTAACTCTAATGGAGACCTCTCTACATCAAAGTAACAAATCATGCAAATCTAATCAACCACAAGGATTAATTAAACAAGCAAGCAATGAAAATACAAGATTAAAAACTTAATCAAACTCCGGATTAAATAGAAACACTAAAGCAAATCCACAAAAGATGAGAATCCTAGGGTTCACAAGCCCAAATACCCTCTAGGGTTTTAGCTCTCCATGGAGCAACATACAAAACACACCATCAATGAATGAAAGTACATTAAAACCATAGAAATAAACCCCCTTATATATGAACTGGGTGTTGCGACATCTAACTTTGGAAGGTGTCCAAGTTAGGAAGCCACGGAGAATTGTAAAAGAGAAAGGTTTATTTGGACGTCGGTGCGTCTATATAAGATATCCTGCTTGAAGATTTAGGATGAGGCACAAGTGAGAGACCCTTCTGTGAGGGTTGAGGAGAGTGGACATCGGGCAATCTTAAGAGGGTATTCTTTGTCTTGAGTGAGAAAGGGAGTGTTGTACTCTTTATTCTATCACCTCTTTTAATGGATTGTTTCTCCGGGCTTGGCCCCCAGATGTAGGCAAAATTGTGTCAAACTGGGTATCCAACTTGTGTGTCTTCTTTCTCTTGCTTGATTGTGTGTGTGTGTGTGCTCCATATTCTTGTGAGTTTTTGAATAACTCTCTTAAACACACTAACCCACCGGAACTATCAAGTGGTATTACAGCTTGGTTGCCATTGTGTGCTTTGGTTTCAAGGCTGGCGAGGTCCAAGTAAGTTCCTGCGATGGCCGCAAGAGAGGGAGCATCCGTCACACAACCACCGCTACTCAATGGTTCCAATTATCCTTATTGGAAAGCTCATATGAAGGCATTCATCAAGTCTCTTAATGAGAGTCCGTGGACGGCGATGGAAGGAGATTGGTCTCCTCCGATTAAAGAAGATGCCAAGAAGAATGAAGTCAAGAAGAAGAAGTGCAACTAGAGTTTTGAAGATACAAGGATAGCTAATGCAAATTAGAAGGCTCTCAATGCTATATTTGGATGAGTAGATGAAAATCAATTTAAATATGTTGCAACATGTGAATCGGCAAAGGAAGCTTGGGACATCTTTTAAAGAATACATGAAGGTACGAATCTTGTATGTATCTCAAAACTTCAAATGTTAGCAAGTTGGTTTGAGAATCTCAAGATGGAGGAAGATGAGACTATTGTTGTTTTCAACGCCAAACTGATGGATATGGCAAACCAAGCTTTTTAACTTGCCAAAAGATACTCCAATGAGAAGCTAGTCCAAAAGACTTAGATCGCTACCAAAGAGATATGAAGCAAAAGTAGCAGCAATAGAAGAAGCTCGAGACATCAAGACCATGCGATTAGATGAATTGATGGGTTTACTCCAAGCATATGAGATGAACCCGAAGATGGACAGAAAAGAAGAATGGATGACGATGAAGATAGAAGCTGAGATACAGAAGATGTTGCAACAGGCAGAGTTACAACAGGAAGATGACTGTGAAGATGAAATTGAACTATTGTTCAAAAGGCTACACAAGATGTTCAGTTAATACCAGACAAGGAACAAAAGATTCCAAAAAGAAAACTCCAAGGAAGAAGAGAAGAAAGATGAAGAAGACCATAACAAGAGAAGCAGAAATATAAAGTGCTGAGAATGTGGTGGCATTGGCCATATTTGAAGTGAGTGTGCCAATACTTTGAAGAAAAATAAAAAGTCACTTAAAGCCACTTGGAATGATGAATCAAAAGGAAGCCTGGAAGACGACGAAGAAGCAGCAGAAGGTCTGACTAGCCATTATATTGGTTTTCTTGCAGTATTTTCCAATAGAGCTAAGGGTGTTGTAAATGGTGTTGCAATATCAGAAACAACATCTGGTGACAGTAACAGTAATTGTGAAGAGATAAGCGAGAAAGATCTTTTTGTTGGGTATGAAATGATGCTGAAGAAGTTTGACAAGATAATCATGAAGAACAAACGTCTTGAGGAAGAAAAAGAAAGCATTCAAAAGAAGTTGGTTGTATGTAAGAAAAAGTTGAGTCATGCAGAGAAAGCTATTGATTCCATTAACAAAGGTAAAGCCAAGCTTGATGAGATACTATCAGTTGGAAGACCAAGTAAAGCCTGACAAGGTATTGGGTATGTTGGAGAAACATTGAGAGTCAAGAAAAATGATTTAGGAGTAGTCTTTGTTAAATCAAATGCTCAACAAAATAAAAAAGTAAAGCAAAACTAGATGGAAAGAAGTCAAAGAGAAGATGTCTTTGTCAAGCCTAATCAACAATCAAAGAAGCAAGACGAAGTCTAGAAGAGAAGTCCTTACTTGTTTTTATTGTGGAGAAAGTGGCCATACCCGACCCAAGTGCAACAAGTTAAAAGATGATTTGAAGAATGGGAAAATCATTAGATATGAGCAAAAAACTATTAGAAGAAATATCAGAGGAAAGATGATGGTGATCAAGAAGATATGGATCAAAAAGGATGACAGGATGAAAGAAGGCTAAGTAAACTCAAGTGCCGAAATGAAGAAGATAGATGCAATAAAAAATCATGATGTCAGTTACAATCATAAAATTGTTGTCTGAGTATCTCAAAAGTCAAATTTTGGGAAGACACACGTTTGGGTGAAAGGCTTTGAACCTCCATGATTATGTTTTTCTTCAAAAAAAAAAATAATAAATGAAGGAAGGAAAAAGAAATATATAAAAAAATTGAAAAAAAAAACAAATCTTGGAGGAAAATGAATTTGGTGCTTATAAAAGGCAGTTAAAAGAGTAATGTGAACAAATGCCTAGTTGGTTACAACTTCCCAAAAATAAAAATGGGATCTTTCTTTTCAAATCCCAAATCTCAGAAGAAGCAAAGAAAGAAGGGAAACTAAGATGAAAGTGAAAAGTATAGCTCATAGAGTTCCAAAGAAGTAAGAAAAGGCTGGCAAATCATCACAAACCATGGAGAAGGCTGATGTCAGAAAGAGTTCTTCTCCTGAAGCGTCAAAAGATTTATCCATGGTGATTGTTCCATATGTGGCACCAACTCCTTTAAAAGAAGAAGCACCATCACCTATTAAGGAAGAGCGAAGAGATCCCATGGTATGGTTTTCCAAACATCTACCAGAATTGTTCAAAGAATAAAGAAAGGTTGGAGAATCAAATTTAAGGAAGAGATCATCCAAGGTATTCCATATGGATGGATGTCAGATGCATTTCCTAGAATCTTCAAGAAAGGAGAGAAGAAGAAGATGGAAGTTCAAAGAGAAGGACCTTAAATGATCAACCCGGAAGCTAGCAAGAAGGATGGAACAACTGCTACATCCGAAATAGAAACTTAAGCAAATCAACGTAAATAGATGAAACGCCTGAGAGTTCACATAGTTTAGACAATATTCCTTTGCAGGTTAAAGAAGATTGTGTCAACACTCTGGAGCCAAAAGAAGAATGTAGTGAAAAAGTCCAGAAGAAAATCATTCTCGAAGTTGAAGTTGAAGAATAAGCACCTAGTCCAAGGCCAATGAAGAAGAGCAAGAAGTCAATAAAGAAGAGAAAAGAAAAAGGCATCTACTCCACGCAAGGGCAAGAAGAAGAAAATTGGCAAAGATTCTAAAGCACTCGATTGAAAGAAATTCAACCTAAGTGAATTCATATTTTAGAACATAATACTAATGTCACAGTTCCTGTTGCAATATGGGATACAACAAGCCAAAATAGTAACTACTCTCAAGAAGTCGAAGAATTCCAAGAAATTATTTTCATTTAAGAAAAGGATAGGTTTGTCAGTTGCTAGAGTGTCACCATACCACCATTTGCAGAAGAAGATGAAAGCTTAAGCCCCAACATTGAAGAAGAACATGAGAAGCTCTTGAAGGATCAACTAAAAGACCTTGAGAGACGACAAAGAACTCTTTTTGCAGAATTGATACTCATTACAAAGCAAAAGCAGACTATTTAAGAAGTTCTTAGGAGGTTTGTCATGAAGGGGGAGTTTGTTCAACTACCAGTCCAGAATATAGCGGGGTTACTCAAGGAAGTTACAACCTGATTTGCATCAGACAGCAGAAGCACCGCATCAAAGCTCAACTTCAAGCTATCAAGCAGAAGCAAGTGAGAGCTTCCAGTAGTAACCCAGCAACCTAGGGGGAGTTCAAGCTACCACTTTGCCATGATCTGACACAAAAGGGAAGATAGTTGTATCTACTGATTTTTTATGTTCTGTCAAGTTGTGTGAATAATTTCATTTTTTATGTTGTTTGTCTGACTGGACTGATTTAGGTTTCTGGTTTGTATTGTGATAATCTCTAGTTGGTTGTTCTTCGTTTATGTGATGTTCATTACAACAACTAGATACTATAATAGTCATAAAGTCATATCCAGTTGTCAGTACATGTTGTAACAGGATGTTGTAACAGGCACCAGTCTAACAAAAGCAGAGTCAAGAAGGTTGTGTCAAATAATGCCGAAGGGGGAGATTGTTAAGTCTGATGACATGGATTGGCATTATATAACAAGCCAAGAAGTAACATGGCAAAGAAAGATGATGTGGCAATGATGACTTGGAAAAAAGGAGTGACTAGGATGATGATGTGGCTAATGCTTGGTGTCATGGCATGAGAAGATACAAGAACCAACAGATCATGATGGAGACTATGTTTAGTGATTTTCCTCTCAATGTTTCATGCGATGATCAACTAATTTTGGAAAGTGCTTCAAGTTAAATGGATCTCTTCAAAAAGGGTAAGTTTTATTTAAAGTATGTTTATTTATACTTGGTAAGATCTAGGATGATAAATCATATATTTGATAGAACTCCTTTTTAGGAAAGATCTATCTTAAAGAGAGAGAGAGGAATATTCTATCGTTGGCAAGAATAAAAGATCATCATGAAGATTACATTGAGCTTAGTTTGGTATGAAGCTATTTGAAGACATAAACTAAGATAGGCAATGACAAACTTAGTTTGGTGAGAAGCTATATAAAGACACAAACTAAGTTAGGCAATGACAAGCTAATGAGATTATCAAGACCATATTTAGCAACATAATTTGAAGGAAGATCTAAGAGCTAATTATGGGCGAAGCTATTCAAGGAGATTAATCATGTATAGAGATTGTTTGAAGATTACATAAGATATGATTAGAGATTTGAAGATCCAAGCATGGATGATTTGAGATCATGCTTAAAGATATTGAAGGCTAAACTTGGATGATATGAGATCAAGTTTAGTAACAATATTTTCATGAGTCAAACGAAGATCATTTGGGAAGACCAAACTTAGACCAAGTTTGGAAAGAAGATCGGGAGATCTTCAGTGACCATCTTTGGTGAGATGGTTGCGTATGCCTTGGTAGGCGCTTTCCTCAGGAGAGGAGACCTGCTGAAGTCATGTGAGGAAGGAAGTAGCTGCATGCAGGAGAAGCTCAGGTCGAGTCAACTGCTACGAGGCAAACTAAAAGAACCGGGAAGGTTGAAGGTCACAGATTTGGGTGCAATTGGCTAGAACTCAGTCATGTTTAGTAAGGTGGCCAATGTTGCAACTGGGTGTTGCGACATCTAACTTTGGAATGTGTCCAAGTTAGGAAGCCACGGAGAATTGTAAAAGAGAAAGGTTTATTTGGACGTCGGTGCGTCTATATAAGATATCCTGCTTGAAGATTTAGGATGAGGCACAAGTGAGAGACCCTTCTGTGAGGGTTGAGGAGAGTGGACATCGGGCAATCTTAAGAGGGTATTCTTTGTCTTGAGTGAGAAAGGGAGTGTTGTACTCTTTATTCTATCACCTCTTTTAATGGATTGTTTCTCCGGGCTTGGTCCCCTAGATGTAGGAAAAATTATGCCGAACTGAGTAACCAACTTGTGTGTCTTCTTTCTCTTGCTTGATTGTGTGTGTGTGTGTGTGTGTGTGCTCCATATTCTTGTGAGTTTTTGAGTGACTCTTCTAAACACACTAATCCACCGGAACTATCAACTTATAACCCAATTATCCAAGTTTTAGTAGAGTGAGAGTACATAAATGGGATATTAATGCCTCTTGTGCATACGTCCCTAATTATGCATGTGCATGTTGCATTTTGTTATAAAAAAAACTATTTAAAATGTCTCTCGTGAAATGATAAACCCCCTCCAGAGGCGCAACAAGGCTTATGTAAAAGTGAAATTCAAGCTATACTAAATGGTTGAAAACTCAATATCTAACCCATATAAGATATTCGAATCCTTGTACTTATAGGTAAGTCTTTTATTAATTTCAACCTATTCTTTTCATTTCCAATTGTTTAGATTTGAAGGATAAACTATTTTTTTTTTTTTACAAATGCGACAAGCACTATATTCTTTGTTATTTTTTGTTCTATTTGTCTTTTAAACTTCAAAAGTTTTAAAGGTAATTGCTTACTCATTCTTCTATTTATTTTTATACTCTTAGATATTAAAACTTAGCTTTTTTTTTTTTTAACTCATTCTTAATCATGGATTTATAAATTTTATTGTTTTTATTATATAATTTAAGGACAAGTTGATAATTATCTTAAAAGATCAATGCCTTTTACTTTAAAAGTTATTAAATCTAGATAATCCAATAGGTGAGGTCGAGTACCATCTCAGTTCTATAGTAACAATCACGGAACCAATTTTATGGAATTATCTCTCATGAGTCGAAGCTTTGAATTAGTGGCTTTTCAACCATTTTAAAATAAAATATTAAATTAAATAAGAAATTCCCATATTGGGAGAAAATTAGAAAAATAAATAAAACTTCATTTTGATTGATTCTGTGGGCATTGTCTTCCGTGTATCATGATTCCAATCTATCCATCAAAGGATTACAAACACAACCATGTGATTCTTGGCATTTCCTCTTAAATAAAAACATATGGATAGAGGAACACAAGCCATATATATAAATATAAATCGAAATGGACCATGTTCATTCTCATAATCACATGCTATGCTTGTGGCAAAGGTGCAACATATTCCCCACCCTTAATCGATGCCATCTTGATGTGGTGCTTAGCTTCAGTTGAGATTTTTTATTTTTATTTTTATTTTTAAAACATTTTGTATATGTTTATATATATATATATATTTGTTGCTATAATTTTTTTAGTGAGTGGAGTAATCTCGGCAAATATGTGCGTGTGTGTGTGTGGAGTAATGTCGACAAATAGGAGACATTGGGAGGAAGCTTTCATCTACAATTTTTTCTATTTAAAAAAAAAACATTAGATGAATCACGAATTCATTGAAACAAAAAAAAGTTACAGAAGGAGAAACAACAAAAACAAGAAAAAAAGAGACATATCACCAGAGATGAAGTGTCGCAAACAAAACTGGAAAAAACAAAGAAGAGCCATGCCATTAGGAAAGGAGACAGGAACTATCCATGACGAAGAAATCACCACAGAGGAGAACAAACACAGGTGCTATGAGCTGCGTCAAGAGGAGGCTTTCATCTACAATTAACTACAATTTAATTATGTTTAAAATAATAGATTTATAATTATAATTACATATTTATAATTAAATCTAATAAATTAAAGGGTTGTAATAATTTTAATATGTAACAATATATATGAAAAATTGTAATTGCAACACTCAGAGATAATTCTGAGTCAAAGTTTGAAGTCTGATAAGAAAATATAAAAATTTATGTTGCCCGTGGTGGAATGCTAACATGGTTCAAATTGGTGGATAAAGGAAAAAATGAAAAAGTCATCTAATTTGATTTCAGAATCAGATTATTTTCTAATTTTCTACTATTACAGTCTGACATATATCCCTCAATCATAACATTAAAAAAATAGCATCATATGAGAATCCATATTAGACTGTAATAGGGGAAAGGGTTATGGAAGATGAGCATTAAAGGCAGTCACTCCTGTTGTGGCTCAGAATGCGACTAATGTTCACTGCCAACAGATTAGACAATCGAAATACGAGCCAATTGTTGTCAAATCTGCTTGGGCTAGTGCTTTTCCACCGGAGATTCGGCATCCTACAAAGGGGTTCACAACTCGATCCAAGCTCCAGCTGTTGGGCGAGCCCAGTTTCAATCAATGTTCTTAATACTAAATCCAATCAAGATGTTGGTTCCACTTATATAATTACAGCACCCGAAACATAAGTATTTCAGGTGGAGCCAGACTACAATTCTTCTAATAGACCTCGATTATATCTAGACATGTTTAAACCAGTATTTAAATATTGCGATCGGAGCCAATCACATTAAAACTGATTCGAACTTGAACCCAATTCAAGCTGATGGGCTTGAGCCCAAGTTCTAAATAAATCAGCCTATAATAATATGAACACCATGTTTACACTTAATGCATCTGTTTTAAGATAGCTAAATTGGAGAACTCAATTGTGATAGGTAAGTGCATCTTACAGCTCATTAGACAGCATCAGGTTTAGGCGATTAGTTGGAAAGGACAGTGTAGCACAGTGGGTGAGTCAGATAATTTATTAAAATTTATTAAGTGGTGTCACTGTATAAATATTATATCATTACATATAATGTAAAAGAAACATGTATATGCACAAGCATATATAAAATAGTAATGTTAAAACAATATAAATTTATAAATAATGAAAAAAAAAATTTGTTTAGAAACTTATATTAAAAACTTAATTCAAAATACTAAAAATTGAAACTCAGAACTTAATTAAAATATTTAATGTAGCTTGGACGGTAAAAAAAACCCTATTATGATTAAAAGTTTACTTTTTAAATTAAAAAAATTAAGCAAAATGATAGGAGAGGGGTTGGAACATATTCATAATGATGAAGAGAAAAAAGATGGCTAAAAAAAAAGTTTTTAATTTAATTTTTATATAATAACCCATATGTTTTTCATAATTTTTTTTGCACATTGACCCTTAAATTTCTAATCTTATGGGTCAATTTACAAATTTTTCCAAAAATAATATATATATATATAAAAATATATAAATATATATATATATAATATTTTAAATATTTCTAAAATTTTTGGGGGTCATTTGACCCCACAAAAACACAATGTAGCTCAGCCCCTGGTGTGGTATGAAGTAGCTCTTAAGGCCACTGTTCCTCTAGTCCTCCAAAGAATTATCTTGTTACCTTGTCTTTTTTGGTTTTTATGTTCACTTTATTGTTATATCAACTTCCACTGCTAGTAGATTGTTTTGTTCTTTTTATCCTCATCTCTTTTTAATTTGGTGTTTTGTATTTCTCAGGTGGTGTAACCTTTTTTTTAAAATTTTTTTAATGTATTTGGTGGTTTATCAAATTTTTTAATATATATATAATGCAATTAAATCCTATAGCTATACATGGTGAGATTATTTGAGAAAAATTGTTTTTAGACTTGTTAACCAAATGTACAAAAATAGTTAAAAATAACTCGAATCTTATAAGTTAATAAGTAAAATAGCTTAATATTTTGGAGTAATATATACTACGTTAAACATAACCAAACAATACATAAAAGTAATGGTGTTATCAAGCACTTCCTCTCCTACCATGAGGTTAATATGCAAGTTCTCCCTTATAATTTTCATTGGATATATTGTATATGACAATAATACTTTTCTTTTTCACATTCTCCTTTTGTAATACTACTGGTGATTAAAATTGATTTATATAATGTTTGGAACAATTTTGCTCATTAAAAGTATGGTTTATCTATTTAAAAAAAAAAATAAGAATCCAATTGTTATGTGGGGTTCCACACCTACTAAAGAATCTATCTCTTATCAAGAATTCCATGTAAATCAGGTTGTCTGAACTATGATGAGAAGCATGCAATGACACAATGACTAGTTTCTATGCTGCTACAGTGAAATCTTTCCACAATCTTTGGCAGAATTTTCGAGTTAAACATAAGAAATGAAAAGATGTGATCAAAACCATCAATTATTATGTCTGTCCCTTTTGCTAGCAAACAATCTACAAATTCCCATTTTTATGTCAGGTAAAAATACCCAGAACACAAGGTTCTTCACCATATAAAACACTACAAAATTTCAAACTGGAAGACAAGAATATTTTCAAACTGGAACACAAGGTTCTTCACCATTTTGGATTAACTTATTGAAAAAAAAAATAAAAAAACGATATTATTATCTTATTTGAGAAGTTTTTTAACATAATTTTTTTCAGGGTTAAAAAGGAGCTTTTTTTTTTGGACAAAAAAAATATGCTCAAGTCCTATCTTCTTCATCCCCAAAGTAACTTTAACTTATTTAAAAAAATTATTAAAAAAAGGATATTTCATTTGCTCCTAGACGTATCCAACATAATTTTTTTTCCCAGGGGCTTAAAAAAGACCTAATTTTTTGGACTAAAATAAAAAAACTTAAGTAGTATTGTCTTTATCCTGAAAGTTAATCAAAAAAATTCTTTGAAAAACCTATATATATAATTCACAAGATTAAGTAAATGAGTGAAAGTTACTAAAAAAAAATTCTTTTGTATTTTTTTTTTAAATTGAAATAGTTTATCCATCTTTTTTTTTTAATTACTCAACAAAATCTTTTCAAAACCCCATATATACATTCATAACAGTGAGTCAATGAGAAATAAAAAACTATAAACCATTGTAATCTTAAGTGTATCTTGATCTATTGACTTTGAGCCTTTTGTCTAGAATATTTATGTTATTACTAAAAAGATATTTTTGAATAACAACTCACACAGACTAAAAACATATATACGTTAAAAACTAATCTCTCACTTGTGCATGTCACTACCGCATGACATATTTACATTTCATCAAAATAAAATAATCCATCATAAGGAGATTCATTAATAAAGCATACCCTAAATCATAAATATGTCAAGATTAACTAACAAAATTTAATCATGAAACCCTAGACCCATATCAATTATAATCCTGAACCCCTAAACCTAAATCAATTCTAATCCTGAATCTCAAAGATAAGCTTTACCAAACTTATTGACACTCACCTCAATCAATCACAAATAATCCTAAAAATACAAAATAAATAAAAAACAAACTACAATAATTATTCTGCCCTTCCCTGGATGAGCTCGAGTAGTAGCTGCCATAATAATAGATAGATGCTTAATGCCTCTTAACTGTAAAGCCAAGCAAAATTTCCATGTTCTCAAGAACCCAGTCCCCACACTCTCACTTAAAACCCCCACACACAAATAAATAAATAAATAAAGTTTAATAAAATAAGCAAAAGCAAACAGGATTCCCATGCACTTGTCCGCACCCCATCTCTCCACTGCTGACTCACTCCTCACAATTCACTCCCACTCATTAAAATAATATAAATTCCCAACAAAAAGCTTCAGTTCTATCAGACCCCCAGTTCTCTCACTTCCTTCACCGCCATGGCTTCTCAACATCCTTCCCTTCTGCTTTCCCTTTTGTTCTTAGCCTTAACCATAATAACACCAGGGCAAGCGATAGAGGAAAAGAAGAAGACTTACATTTTTAGGGTGGATCGTGAATCCAAACCGTCCATTTTCCCATCGCACGCACACTGGTATGCATCTGCTGAGATGTCTGGTGATGCTCTCTCCGTGCTCCACGTGTACGATACCGTCTTCCACGGCTTCTCGGCCTCGCTCCCTCCCTCTCGCGCCGACGAGCTCCGCAGCCACCCTGCTATCCTTGCCGTTTTCGAGGATCGCCGCCGGTTCTTGGATACCACTCGCTCCCCTCAGTTCCTCGGCCTCCGAAACCAGTTGGGCCTATGGTCGCACTCCGACTACGGCTCTGACGTCGTCATCGGCGTCCTTGATACCGGCATCTGGCCGGAGCGCCGCTCTTTCTCCGATTTTCATCTCGGCCCCGTGCCTTCCCGTTGGCGCGGCGTCTGTGAGTTCCAGCCTTCCTCTCTCTGCAACCGCAAGCTCATCGGCGCCCGTTCTTTCTCCAAAGGCCACGGAGCCGACGGATCCGGCCCCGGGATCAACGCATCCGTTGAGTTCTTGTCCCCTCGCGACGCCGACGGCCACGGGACCCACACTGCTTCTACCGCCGCCGGTCGCCACGCCTTCCGCGCGAGCATGTCTGGTTACGCCCCCGGTATCGCCAAGGGCGTCGCTCCGAAGGCTCGCATCGCCGCCTACAAAGTCTGCTGGCGCGGAGCCGGCTGCCTCGACTCCGATATCCTTGCCGGCTTCGACGCTGCCGCCTCCGACGGTGTTGATGTCCTTTCCGTCTCGATCGGTGGAGGTGACGGCGCTGCATCTCCCTACTACCTCGACCCCATCGCCGTGGGTTCCTACGGCGCCGCCTCTCGCGGCGTCTTCATCGCTACTTCCGCCGGCAACGACGGCCCCTCTCCAATGTCAGTCACGAACCTCGCTCCTTGGCTCACCTCCGTCGGTGCCGGCACCATTGACCGCACCTTTCCCGCTTCCGTTCGCCTCGGTGACGGCCGGACCCTCTCCGGCGTCTCTCTCTACTCAGGCGCGCCTCTCGCCGTCGACTCCATGTTTCCCCTCGTCTACCCGGGCAAAACCGGCGGCCTTTCGGCCTCACTTTGCATGGAGAACTCTCTAGATCCGAAGCTAGTCAGTGGCAAAATCGTGATTTGCGACCGCGGCAGCAGCCCTCGCGTCGCCAAGGGCTTAGTCGTTAAAGAAGCCGGCGGCGTCGGGATGATCCTCGCTAACGGAATCTCCAACGGCGAAGGCCTCGTCGGCGACGCTCACATGCTCCCCGCGTGCGCCGTCGGTTCGGACGAAGGTGACGCCGTTAAGGCCTACGTGGCATCTTCCCCATCCCCAACGGCCACGATCGTCTTCCAAGGCACCGTAGTCGGCGTGAAGCCGGCTCCAGTCGTGGCTTCCTTCTCGGGCCGAGGTCCCAACGGGTTGAGCCCGGAGATACTCAAACCCGACCTAATCGCTCCAGGTGTCAACATCCTAGCGGCTTGGACAGACGCGGTAGGCCCAACCGGGTTAGACTCGGACAAACGGCGCACCGAGTTCAACATCCTATCGGGGACCTCGATGGCTTGTCCTCACGTGAGCGGCGCTGCTGCGCTGCTGAAATCAGCGCACCCGAACTGGAGCCCGGCTGCGATCCGATCGGCGATGATGACAACAGCTACACTGCTCGACAACCAGATGCATCCGGTGACGGACGAGTCAACCGGTAACCCGGCGACGCCGTTAGAGATGGGAGCCGGTCACCTGAACCTGGAGCGGGCCTTGGACCCGGGCTTGGTCTATGATTTATCGGATCAGGATTATGTGAACTTCTTGTGTGATATCGGGTATGGGCCTCGCACCATCGAGATCATCACCCACGCGCCGGTCACGTGCCCAGCGAGAAGAGGATCAGCGGAGAATTTGAATTACCCGTCGTTAACGGTTGTGTTTGACGGCGTGACGGCGGGGAACGGAAGCAAGACGGTGGTGAGAACGCTGACGAATGTGGGAGCTGACGGTGTTTATAGATCGAAGGTGGAGATGGTTGCGGGGAAAGGCGTGGTGGTCGGGGTGAAGCCGGGGAAGTTGGCGTTCACGAAGACGGAGCCCAAGCGGAGTTTCGCCGTTACTGTGACGGTGACGGAGGATGCGGTGGAGGCAGAGTCGGGCATGGTGGGGTATGGCTACTTGGTGTGGTACGATGGAGCGCATGAAGTGCGGAGCCCTATCGTGGTCTCGCGGATCCAACCGTTGTGATTGATGTAGGGCAGCCCTCACGATGGACTGTTGTAGATCGGTTAATGCGAGTCTCTGCCTTGAAGACGGGAATATTATTAAATTATTATTAAAAAAAGGTGTGAAAATGGTAAAAGAGAGAAAAAAGGGGAAGGTAGTAGAGGAAAGGGTTTGTTTGTTAATTTAAGTGTTTGTGTTTTCGAGGATAAATAGTTAATTTAAGATGTTTGGTTTGTGACTGACGGTGACTGTGAAAGTTGTCTGGGTTTACTTGAAGAATGGGCTTTATCTTTCCGGCAGGAGAACGTGTGTATTTTTTTTTTTTTAAATTTCAAGAACTTGTTTTGACAGCCTGGAAAAGCAGAGGCTGATTTTTTTTCTTTATAATTTTAAATTGTTTTATCTTTTTGTTGGGGAGTGATTAAGCAGTAATGGCTCTGGATTTTTCGTATCCGAGATGAAGTTGATTGATGGTATTGGATTCCGGGGTGCAGGAGTCAAGATAAATTAAGCAGAAGGACAACAGATATAGGAAATTTGTCATGTGGGGCGCATCTTCAAACGATTTTTGGAAGTTATGGTGGGCTAGTGTTATTTTTAATTTTAACCCTTTCTTGAATTCACCCGGGGCTATTTGGTTCTTTGTAATTAAAATTATATATTTTTGTAATTAGAATTATATGTAAGTGAAATTAAGTTTAAAAAAAATATATTATATTTTAACTTATATCATTGTTGTTTGATTTACTAACCAGAAATAATATATTTATTTTATTTATTTAGTTTGATGTAACTTCAAAGGCATAGTTACCATGTAAGTGAGTTAGTAACATTACCTTATTATTATTATTTAATATTTTTTATTAAAATTAATTTAAATAAAAATAATTAATCAATTTAATAAATTTAAAAATATTTAATATTTATTTAATTTTATTAGTTGAAAAATTATAATTAATATTTATTTAATTATATTACTTAAAAATATTTTCAAGAAAGTATTGAAACATCCCTCTTAAATTTTCACTTTCCCTCTAACTCCCTGCAAGGTTTTCACTTCTTTTTTAGTCCCTCCTTTATGGGGTCTTTCGTTTCAGTCCTTATTCCCCAAACGGAGTTAATAAAGGTGTTAAATGGCTATGGAAGTTACCATAATATCCTTCTTGTATGGAGAAACTTCCCAGGTGCGTGAAATGACGAGTGTGCCCTTGAAAATCTTGGTAACCGCGCATGGTTGGACGGTTGGATTTGTGCGGCGTTGGGATTCGCGGAGTGGCCACTTTTCTCTAATGGTGGCGTCTGTTCGTCTTCTATACATTGTGGGCAAGCCAGTGGAGAACCCTTTCCCAGCAATCGTCTTCCTCGCGAGCGTCGGCTTTCGTCTTCTTCGAATCTCTTGTTCTCCCGTTAACAAACGGCCGGCCACTAAAGAAGTTTGTCAAAGGAAATGGCAACCAAAAGATGAGAAAACATGCCTTCAAGAAGGTGGATGATAGTGCTATGTGTGGTGTTTGGATGTTGTGCCATTGCTTTGTTTGTGTGTGAAATAAGACATTATTATGATGATGCGTATAGACTTGAGATTGTCATGTAGTTTGTGCATTGTATTGTGTAATATTTGAGTTGATGTGTAACATGAGATGTTTCTGTGTATAATACCTTCTTCGTGTGTAAAATAAGTACGCTCGTATTTAAGGTATTGATTTGTTTTTGTTCTATTTCCACAACAGACGATGTCGACAACGTTTGTAAATGCACGGTATTACCCAGCTCCTGTTGTAGAACTGATCTCCGTATTAAGGAAGGATATGAACAGGCGGCACTAGGAGATACTCCGAGGCACTCCTTTTGCCCATTTCATGGATGTCGCTCCAATCATCCAGGAGAGAGGGGTGATTGACGCGCTGTTGCAGGTGTATGACGATCAAACCCAGTGCTTTGAGATAGGAGAGAGCATGCTCTCATTCAGGCCAGAAGACGTGGCACTCATTCTCGGTCTCCGTTGTGGAGGGGATATTGTATTGTTCAAACACGAGAAGATCCAAAGCGAGTTTAAGGAGTCATTCCTTAGTAAAATGCATAATCGTCACCGTGACGCAATTAAAGACAACCTATGCTTGCTCGTGCGAAGAAAAGGCGGTGACGAGGAGACATTTGTAAAGCTTCTAATCGTCTACTTCATGGCTACCATTTTCTTCCCAAGCACTTCTCTCAACACGGCAATATTTGCGGCCAAGTACGCTAATGATCTTCCCTCACTTGGGCGTTACGCTTGGGCCCATGCCGTTCACAGGTGGCTGATGGCCGATCTCCCCACAACAGCCGAACGTATACAGATGCGGTGCAAAGGAAAGTACACCACTGCAGGTTACTTGAAAGGGTGCACCGTCACCCTCATTATTTGGTTCTACGAGGTAACTGGCAGTGTGAAAAAACAGCGACTGGGAAGGACACCCCGCATAATGTGTTATGGGGAAACCAATTACATCAAGGCAAGTTCAATCGGTCCTCTGTTGAAGTCACTTAAAGGAAGAGAAGTTTGTGTCAAACTCTAGCGAAAATATGTAAATTATGTTATTTTCTATATATTAAATTGTTTAATTGTGTATAATATTATTGTCATATGTATAATATATTGTACATGTCTAATGATATATTTTCCTATGCATAACAGAGGCTACCTGTGTAACAAAACATATTCATGTGTAAATTATATAATTCATGTATATAATAAGCCTTACATGTTTACATTAATAAAGTTCATGTGTATAATGTTGCAGTTCTACGAACTTATTCCAGCCAACAATGAGGAGACAGAACTCATTGGCGTGGAAGGCGGGAAACCAGAAAGCAAGGTTACGAGAGGTCATCTGAAGTAATTGAGCGAAAGAGAAGGGACGGACGCCGCTCCCCGACAATGAGGCCTGTAGAAATGAAACATGCCTCCCCTAAGGTATCCTCAACAAAACCAAGCGGACAGCAGGCAAGGAAGCGATCTAGGGAGGACTCTTCCCCTTACGACTCATCAAAATTCTCTCGCCGTCAATCAGAGGGAGACGGTGATGATGTACATAACCTCTTGCAGTGGGTATTAGAGGAAGTTCGTGATATGTGTGCGCGTTTGGACGAGCGCGACGCGAATGATGAAAGGCGGTCGAGGGCCGTATCAAGGTCACCACCGCCGGATAGTAACATACAGCGGGAACCAACGGTTCGTTCTCCCCCTTTTTCTTCAGGTAGGAGATTCAAGCGGGTAGCCCGGGGTTTTAGGGGCCGGTCTGGCCTGACTCGGGAAAAGGACACTTCAGAAACGGCCCCTGACGCTCCTGATGCTGATGATACCCAAGAACCCCCAGCGCCATCCCCTGTTGCAGAGGATGTACTTGTAAATAAAAATACCATGCTTGATGGCCCAGCGCCTTTCCCCGTTGCAGAACCAGTGCATGTTGCCGGACGTGCCCCTATGACAGAGCCTGCGCCTGTTGCAGCGACTTCCACCGGCGAAGGTAGTAAAGTTGACACACCGCCAAGGCGAGTAACTCACCGCACAGCTAAGGCAGATATATCTCAGGCTGTCCCACCCAAACAATCATCGAAGAAGGTTCCACCAAAGAAAGCTCCAGTCAGGGCCCCCAAGAAGGTTCCACCTAAGAAAGCTGCGCGAAAGGGAACACGAAGCACAAGGACACATGCTCCGAAAAACCAACCACCTATGCGAGCCCCGCCAAGGAGAATGTTCCCACTTGACTCCACTTCAATTGACACAACAGATGCCGACAAAGCGGCCTTAGGAGAAGTGGCAGCACTTGTCGAATCCGTAACTGGAATGAAGAATACATCAGAGGAAAGCAATCCACTTGCAATAGTGCCATACGAGGTTCCACCAAGAGAGACAACCCCTGAAGCGAAGAACCCTCCAGGTTTTCTCCCACAAAAAACGAAATACCCAGGCTTCGGTAGGTTGAACTTGTTGGAAAGCACAACCCTTACGCATTACTTGAACACCCGAGTGGACAGGTAATATCCGTTGACTGTGTATGCCTCTTGCTTGCATGTCTATATTACATTATACATGTGTAAATAAACTTCATAATTGTGTAAACGATAGCTATATATGTGTATATTAGATAATATGTGTAAATAAACACGTACCTATGTAAAATGTAGCTATTTATGTGTAAATAATGTTTTAGATTTAACATATTATAAATTGGTGTGTAATACAAATAGTAAATGTGTAAGAATAATTATTTGTATGTAACATATGATTGACGTTGAACTTTTCTTGACATATTGTTTCAGTTCAGTAGTGTGGAGGAATGACTACGCGTACACAACGCGTGATAGCATTTACATTCTCCTCGAAGGCAAAGATCAAGTCCCGGACGATGTTATCGATGTCTTGGTCCTCATCATGCGTGAACAGTTACTATCAAATCCACTAGCATTCCAAAAACGAGCCGTCATCACGCGTCCTTAGGCATTCGCCAGAAGTCGGAAACCACGGCAGACCTGGCTGTGTACATGATGGAGGATATAATGTTTGGCTACAAAAATGCTAACATTATCCTGATGCCAATAGTCTTCAACGACCACTATCATTTGCTAACGCTTGACTCGGAGAATTCAAAATACATGCACTACTCGTCACTTCAGTCATCTATATACGACTCAGATGCCGTTGACATGGTAAGTCCTTCGCAATCGTTTGCTATTCCTCTTCTAATGTACTTCTGATCTTTTTGAACTCGTACTAGAGGTTAACTTGGGCCACAACAAATTCAGAGATCTACCTCTAGAGCATGTGCGTGACTGCCCCCAACAACCCCCAGGTAGCAACGATTGCCCAACATTTTGTGTACGCTACATGGAGCAAATTTTGAATGGGGAACAACTGGACATACCATGGGGGGACATCCTGTATTTGAGACTGCGTTACGTGTCAAGGATATTAATTGATGGAATAAGGCGAAAAATTATTTCTGACATAGTCACGGAGACTGCCAAGGAGGGTAAAGAGAAAACTAAAACTGCCGTGGAGATTGGCCAGGCTGCTGAACCTACCGCAGAGTCTGCAGCGGACGAAGAACCTGCCGTTGAGACTACTGACGACGCTGGTATTGCCCAGAACGCAGAACTTACCGCGAAACCTGTAGCCGACAAAGAACCTCCCGTCGAGAATACCAAAGATGGCAACTGTTGACAACATTTTTATAATATGGTGAATTGAAACTGCAAATGTTTGTACGTAAATCATATATGAATCCAGTTTACTAGAATTTTAACTATCTCTTAAACATATCCAACTTAGTTGTATTTTACACAGCAATATCAATTGTATACACAATGACATCATTAACAACACAGAAATTTATCATTTTACTCAGTAACCTTAAATATTACACAGGAAAAACTTTTAACACACAACAAACTGATTAACTACATAATCCAAGTGATTAACTACACCAGCACACTATAAATGTCTAACAAAAGGTAAAATTACTGCATAAAGAAGTTTTTATATCTAGTCCGCAATGACTACATTACAAGATCGCCGATTATGTCCAGTTTGGTGACACCTTCCACAATGTAAATCGAGCACATCAAAGCATTGTGATTCGATCTGTTTCTTTCGCGGACGGCCGGGTCGTTTCTTTGCTATCGGTGGCCGCATTCTCAGTTGACGGTCATCATCCGATGGCTTGTCACTGTCAGGGATCAGGTATATTGGTTCGGCATATGTACGACAATATGATTCTGCTGTAAAATATTGGTCGACATAGCAGTGCACATTTGTGTCTGTTTGCATAATCACAGCAGTTGTATGCTTGCATGTCAGTCCATGTACGTCCCATCTCCTACAAGAACATTTACGTAAGCGTAGGTTGACGGCATTATTGTGCTCGTCAACCACTTCGTAAGTGTCATCGCTTGATCGACCCACCCTCGAAAACCGACTGATTTCGACGATTTGTTCAACCTTCTTGCGTATCTCAGGGCAAAGGTATGTGTCCCACATGGCAGACACTTCGCGCCACTCAGTAAGCATTTTCATCAGTTTAAACCTGGGTATTAACATGCGCAAAGCTGGTAAGAATTACTAATGAGCATAAACATAATTTAATACACATGAGATCGTAAGCGCACATAGCAACTCACTATTTTAACTACTAATTCCAAATATTACACAGTAACATAGTATACTACACATGTGAATTTATATGTATTTAACTAGAATTGTACATAGGAACCCATATTTGTACCCAAGACTTATATAAACTATACCGACAAATAGAATTTTAAATAATAGTACCAATTATTATGTAGCATTATTGATTACTACACATTAAACAATGAACAATAGATTAATCTTACCTTATGGTATCGACCATGCTTGTTACCAGTAGATGCCTTGCCTCTTTGATCCAGGCATTGAAAGACTCAGCTACATTAGAATACATTTCGCACCACTGCATACCCTTGAACAAATAGTTACACCAATGATCAATGTCGGACTTGTGTAACAACCAATCATGTGCATCGATCGATATAGCTACAAGTTCATGTGTTGCATCATCGAACTCTTTAGATGTGTACGCATACGCAATTTTCACGATTACTGACCAGCATTGTTCTTTCAATGATTTCCCAAGGCTGCCGTTCGCCTTCATGAAGTGGCTTCCAAATAGCGTAAACAATAACCATGTGGTGATGACGGGAATACGCGCGCGACTGCGTTAACAAGACCTTTCGATCGATCCGAGATAAATGTAATAACTTTGTCGTAATCATCTTCTCCATACAATGCCTCCCCTAGGGTAGCAAGAAACCAAGTCCAATTATCATCTGTTTCGTTGTCAACTACTGCGAATGCCACATGGAAGATACCCTCATTGCCATCTTTGGCAGTTACACCCAACAGAATCTCGCCGTACTTGCCAAGCAAGTGAGTTCCGTCAATAAAAAGTAATGGCCTCCATCCCAACTTGAAACCCAACAAACATGCCCGAAACGAGAAAAAAGCACGTTTAAATCGATCACCGTCATTCTCAATGATTACAAAACTGCCGGGATTCATCTCAGCCACTTTGTCCGCATACCAGAGAAGCAAATCATAACTACTAACCTCCTTACTATGAATGGCGGCTCGTGCAATCTCTTTCCCCATCCAAACACGCTTATATGGTAGGCGAACTCCATGGTCCTGCAATATATCTTTCTGAATGTCGAGAGATCTATATAATGGCCGCTCCTTGAGTTTTTGTACTACACATTGAGAGACCCCATTTTTTGCTTGATTTCGGGTGCGCTGTTGTACCAATGCCCCCACCGCAACTGTGTGTTGCATGCATTGTCTTCACCCGAAAAGTGTCAACGTTTCCCTCTATCGATGCATGCACACGCCATTGGCAATTGGAAGCAGCGCACTTGACGGTCACCCGAAGTTTATCATTTTTTATAAACATAAAATCAAAATTTTGTCTTATAGCATTGGTGCGTAGGCAATCTTTGAACTGCTCTACATTGTCAAAGCGCTGACCCACTTTTACGGTCACCCTATCAAGTGTTTGTGAAGACTGAACAATACTGAGTGCCCCTGCCGAAGGATGTTGGGACAGATATGTCTTGACATCTGCATTCATACTTGCTGAGAAGGCGTTCCTACATGACAATGCATAAAACAGACAATGTCAATATGACACTTTATTACACAATTTATTACACAAATAAACATCAATCCTACACAAGAATATGTTATTTTAGACAATAAAGTATATATTTAAACATAAACAGATAATATTACACAGGTAAAGTATTTTAATATACATGAGACTAATATAATAAACATGTATGAGATAAATTAAACATATTACACAAATGAAAGGTAACCGGCAATAATTATCATTGTAATTACGATGGAATCAATGAGCCCGAGTTGTTATCCATTGACCCATTCGCGTCCTCGATGATGATGTCGACAACGGTTTTGTTGAAAGTATGATGTATATGGCACATGCGTTGAAAGTCAACATTCGACTCAATTGGGCAAAGCGTCTTGTACGAGTCAGGTGTCACAAACTTTACCCTGACCTGAGAACCGTCCAATGCCCACCGCTCACTTATGTCACCCATTACTGTTTCCCATGAACTCAATATGGTGAATTGAAGCATACGTCCTTCACCTTTGTATCGTGCCACGACACAAAAGGTTTCCATTGATATTGAACAAATGCATGAAAGTTGAAAAGTTACCAAGGCTATCGTCTGTTACTTAGTATAAAAGATGAAAACAAGAAGAACCTCAAAAAACTTTCCCCACGGCAGCAGCCTCGTACTCTACAGGATGGAGAGAAGAAAATGAGACAATGATGAAACTAACAAAGCTCTTTTCCTAGCCTTAAGAAGGTGCTCAAATATGAAGAGAGCAAAATAATCGAAGGAGAATAAAAAAATGAGATGCTTCAGCACTAAGAAGAAGAAGAAGAAGAAGAAGAAGACTTACATAAAAAAAAAAATGAAAAGGCTCAGACATTGGTAGCTTCTTTAGATTGCTTTTTAACTTTTCTCCAAAAGGTGATTTGACATGGAGGGAAAAAGCCCTCCAATGCTTGCTTTTGAGCCAAGGGCAAGGTTGCCATTTCACAGCCCCATAACTGACGCCTTTAACGGCAGGGACTAAAGAGAAATGCAAATATTAAAGGAGGGACTTTTATGAAAATGAAAAAGTCAGAGGGACTGCAATGGAAGTTTAAAACTTTCCAGGGACTAAAAAGTAATTTTCCCAAATATTTTTATAATTATTTTTAAAACAATATAATATTTTCAATAAAAAAATATTTTTGTCATAAAATTTTTTAATCATATAAATATCTAATATTTAATTTTATTACTTAAAAATATTTTTATAATTAAATTTAAAGATAATTTACTTTATGAAATATTTTTATAGTTAAATATAAAATTTTGCTGTTTGTTGAAATACTGTAAAAGTGGGTGAGATGTAAGTCCACTTACAAGTAAGTGGAAGTTTTACAGTAAACCAAATAGTCACTTACATGTAAAACCACTTACATTATAGCCACTTACAGCTACTTACAGGTAACCAAACAACCCTTAGTACTTCCATGTGGTTCCAGAGCTTGTGCAATTTTTTATACAATTGTGATGATTTGATTGATTTTTAATAAAATAAAAAAATAAAATCAAAAAAATTACTTTTTACTCCCTGAGAGTTTGTCACCTTGCTAATCAGTTCTTTTGTTCTGTTATAAGTAGAATTGGTTCTGTTCTGAGTTCTGATATTGTATAGTCCTTTTCGTAATTTTTAAATTAATTACTAAATCACGAGTGAGGAAAACGCAGAAAACTGTAAAGTTTTACCCTTTTCATCGCTGGTTTTTATTTTTTATTTTTACATTTTAACATATAAAATATTTTTAATTATAACACTATTTTTTATAGGGAAAATTATTGTTTACCCCTCAAGAATTTCAAAACTTCTCAAACAGCCCCTATGAGTTTTGAATACCTCAGACAACCCTTCCGTTATTGTTTCACTTCCTTTTTGCCACCTGTAGGTCACTAAGACTTTGTTCATGTTATGAAATTTCATCTTTGCCCTTAAAAATGGTGGGGAAAAAATTGCCCAATCACATCATGTCAAAACTTTTTTGCATACATTTTTTTAATTCTTTTTGCATTTCTTTTTGTTTTTTCTCAAACAAATTTCGGAAGACTCATACCACCTTGGATTGTTGGAGTTTTTCAATTCCTCCCCATTTGGTGTGTTCTATTGGAGTTCTCCCGATTACCCGATAAGGTGACAATCTTTTCCTTCCCCTCACATTGATCATCCTGCGAGAGAGAGTAACAATTTTTTTTTTATGTAGGTTTACTATGGAGAGTTGTTGTGCTACTGTTAGATACAAAGGGGAGGGACGAGTGCTAGTATTCATGGTGCTGACTTCTTGGGAATAAGAGTAGATTTCTTATGTAGTTTTCTTCTCGTTGTAAAGTTCTTCTCCTTTATGTTTGCATAGTTGTAGAAGTTAATTATTGATTAATTATCCAAGTTTCCGCTTAATTATTCTAGTTCCCGCTTAAAACATAAGTTTCCGCTTAAAACAAAGCAAACAACTTAAGTTTTGCTTTGTTATCCTTGTCCAATCACTGTTTCCGCTTAAAATTATCCAGTTTCTGTTTAAAATGTTAATTTTCCGCTTAAAATGATAGTATTTCCGCTTAAATTTTCTTCTCGTTGTAAATTTCTTTGATTTTAGCAAGTATTTGGATTCTACGAGTGTATCCGTTCCACCTCAGGGCGACCCTGACGGTGTGGCAGGCTTTTCTTCCACAAAAGAAAACTAAGCAGAAAGACAACCATTCTTTATTATATAGAGACAACGATATTTACATGAAAAAATTAATAAGTTTGTGGAAAAGAATTTAGGTTAGCATGAGTAAATTATAACTACAAACAAACTTATAACCACAAACAAAAGAATTTAGGTTAGCATGAAAAGTAATGTCTGTACTCATTTTTTTAAACAGAAGACTCATTTCTTAAACAAAAACATTGTGAGTTAAATAGAAACATTGATATTTAAACAGAAACATTGATATTTAAATAAAAAAAACAAATATTTATGTGACAAATTAATATGGGGTATAAAAACCAATTAATTCTGACCACTCTTACATCTTTAAATAGAAAAAACGATATTTAAACACTTTTTAAACGCAAACACAATATGTTAAACAGAAACATCGATAGTTAAACAAAGACAACCAAGCATAAAGATGGTTGTTCTTTATTATATGGAGACAACGATATTTACATGAAAAATTTAATAAGTTTGTGAAAAATAATTTAGGTTGGCATGATTACATTATAATTACAAACAAAACAATTTAGGTTCGCAAGAAGAGTAATGCATGCACTTATTTATTAAACAGAACCCTTATTCCTTAAACAGAAAACTTATTTTTTAAACAGAAACATTGATATTTAAACAGAAAAACAGATATTTATGTTACAAATTAATCCGGGGTATAAAACCTATTAATCCTGACCACTCGTACATCTTTAAATGAAAACAACGATATTTAAGCACTTTTTAAATGCAAACGCAATATGTTAAACAGAAACATCGATAGTTAAACAAAGACAACCAAGAATACGGTCGTTCTTTATTATATGGAGGCAATGATATTTACATGAAAAATTTAATAAGTTTGTGAAAAATAATTTAGGTTAGCATGATCACATTATAACTAAAAACAAACTTATAACTACAAACGAAAGAATTTAGGTTAGCATGATTACATTATAACTACAAAAAAACTTATAACTACAGACAAAAAAATTTAGGTTAGCATGAAGAGTAATGCATGTACTCATTTCCTAAACAGAAAACTTATTTCTTAAACAGAAAACGCATTTTTTAAATAGAAACATTGATATTTAAACAGAAAAACCGGTATTTACGTGTCAAATTAATCCTGGGTATAAAAACCAATTAATCTTGGCCACTCGTACATATGTAAATAGAAACAACGATATTTAAGCACTTTTTTAAACGTAAACGCAATATGTTAAACAAAAACATCAATAGTTAAACAAAGACAACCAAGCATAAAGACAGTCATTTTTTATTATATGGAGAGAACGATATTCACATGAAAAATTTAATAAGTTTGTGGAAAAGAATTAAGGTTAGCATGATTACATTATAACTAAAAACAAAAGAATTTAGGTTAGCATGAAGAGTAATGCATGTACTCATTTTTTAAACAGAAATATTGATATTTAAATAGAAAAACTGATATTACGTGACAAATTAATCCTGGGTATAAAAACCAATTAATCTTGGCCATTCGTACATATTTAAATAGAAACAATGATATTTAAGCACTTTTTTAAATGTAAACGCAATATGTTAAATAGAAATATCGATAGTTAAACAAAGACAACCAAGCATAAAGACGGCCGTTCTTTATTATATGGAGAGAACGATATTTACATGAAAAATTTAATAAGTTGGTGGAAAAGAATTTAGGTTAGCATGATTACATTATAACTACAAACAAACTTATAACTACAAACAAAAGAATTTAGGTTAGCATGAAGAGTAATGCATGTACTCATTTTTTTTTAAAAAAAATCATTTCTTAAACGGAAACCTCATTTCTTAACTGAAAACTCATTTTTTAAACAAAAATCTCATGTTTTAAACAATAACCTCATTTTTTAAACTGATACTATTAAACACTACATAATGCAACCATATCAAATTAAAGGGGAAACATACATTATAAACATTACACAACACAATGAGATTTCATAACTATCGAAAATTTATTCTTTCTAACAGAATAATTTACAAACCAAATGGGCAAAAACAACACACAAAATGTAAAACAAAAGAAAACTACACAACTTATTCAACGGCGCCCATCTCGTCTCAATACCTTAGAGCGCAAACTTATGAAATGTCGAAGAGTTGAATGGGAGTTCTCCTTCGAGACAATTGTGGAATGAAATTTTAGTCCTTCACAAGATGCCGAGGCAATGACAACTTTGGAAAAAGAAAAGCTGAAGAGGCGATGAGAGCAAATAACCGGTGTCAGTAATGGTGTTCTCTCGGGATTACACAAAGGAAAAAACCGCTTCCTCTAAAAGCGGAAAAATCATTGCACCAAAGGGCATTATGGTCAAACCATGTCACACTTGCCACAATTTCCCACATAGAGAAAAATTTCGTCCAAAAAAATTCAAAATTAACTCCTGTCAATCACCGTTAGATGCTTGGGGGGTTTAAAAAAATTATTGTATTCAAAAGGAAGGAGTTTTTATGGATATTCAAATTTAGGGGGAGAATCTGTGCATATTGCAAACTTTGGGGGTGTTTTTTTTGGAAATTCCCAGTTTTTTATATAGTTTTTTAATATAAAATTTTTACATTTTAACCACTAATTTTTTTTAGAATTTCTTTTCAAATCCTATTTAAAAAACAACCCTATCATATCTCATTATTACACCTTCATCTACCTCTCGTGTGTTGTTTTCATATTTACTAATGTTTATGTAGATGTAACACTATTAAGGAATTGGTTTTTAAACCAAGTTGTTAATAAATATGTAGTGTTTTTCTTGATTTTTTTTCCTCTTACACTTTCAGAGTATTTTCATTTACATTTTAATAATGTTCATCACCACTTAAGGCAAAATTATATCGTATTCCAAATAGTTGAAAACAATTACATATGTTATAAAACATTACAACAACTACATTATGCTCATAACATTAAGACTGATTACTAGGACTAAGTACATTAGGACAATTCCTACAGGTATGTCTTTTATTATGACATATACCACAATGCTTTGGTTGATTGTCTTCTAGTATATCTATTTCGTTGCGAATCCTTATGGATTTGGGGCGTCATTTCAAAGGTCTTCGCATCATAAGTTCAGGACATAGACGTGGATCATTCTAAAGGTTCCAATATTCCTCGTTTGATACAACTTGAAATTCTCTGTGATATACATTAAAAATTGTCGCAAGCTTGTACACATTATCAACATATTCTTGCCAATGTAGATGAATGGAAGCACATGCTGCAATAACATGGTGACAGGAAAAATGAAGCATTTGAAACTCACGACAATTGCACCATCGTGCCCTCAGATCAATGTGGTAACTTCCAGCAACACCACCATATTGTGGTGGGGCCATTTCGTCTACCATAAAAGAATTTTTTTCACAGTCAAATTGACGAACATAAATACTACTTACTGATTGTTGATATATTTTCTTGAATTATCTTTGTTAGTGACTGAGAACGTTTGAGTAGATGCGCTTTGAGCTTGTGCTTGTATACCTTTTCTTACAAACAACTCAACCAATCGAAAATACGTCGATTTAACTAAAACTGTTATAGGAAGATTTCTTATACCCTTAAATAGCAAATTAACACATTCAACAAGATTGGTAGTCATATGACCATACCTTCGACCTTTGGTATCAAAAGGCTTGAGCCCACTTCTCCGGTGGTATGTTGTCTAACCACTTCATCGCTTCTATATCGTATTCTTGCACAAGACCATAATAGTAGTTAAAATCATGAGCTGTTCTTGAGTAACAAGAATGAAATACCATAAAAAAAGGTAAGGCCACACTAAAAAATAAAAGCAATATATGGTTAAAGCTAGTAAAATGTAGGCTTTATAATTTACCAACATTTATAATTATCCATTGCATTTCTTTATTTTTGAAACAACGCATGAAGTTTGCGGATATATGTCTAATGCAATACACATAGTACGCATGCGGAGGGTGTATCGGCCGACCAATTGCTCGAAATGCTCCTTTGATGGCCTTGTGACGATTAGAGATGAAACAAATTCCTTCTTGTGGTGTCACATTCTCGAGCAAATGTTATAAGAAAAATTGCAAAGTGTAGAGTCTCTCATTCTACAGTAGCAAATGCGATAGGAAGGATGCTTTTATTGCCCTCGTGAGTGACTGCCATTAGCAAGGTTCCTTTATATTTTCTATAAAGATGTGTGCCATCTATCTGCACCACTGGCTTACAATATTTGAAAGCCTCCACACATGAAGGGGAACTCTAAAAAAGTCTGTGAAAAGCACAAGTATCATGTACCAGTTGGTTCCCATTATACACAGGTTAAGTTGTAGATCAATTATTGTCCTTATTATTCCAAGGACAAATTGCTCCAAAGCTGATAACCATCTTGGTAATTCATTATATGACTCCTCCCAATTACCGAATGCTGCTTCAACTGCTTTCTGCTTGGTAACCCTACGTTCCTATATGTTGGAGTATACCTATATTGATTTCTGATCTATGCTATTATAATAGATACATAATGCTCGGCTTCTCTTTAACCAAAGCCTGTACGTGCCGACAAATCTTATTGGAATAAAGCTTAGAATGGTTTTGGGAGATCATTGCCGACACACACATATGGGGACCGTTGTACTTTGTAATTTGCCAAATTTGCTTCTTCTTATTGAATGATGAATGCACCCTCCAACGACATCCGACACCATATAAGTTGCATCTTATTGAATATTGAGTCGGAGCATCTTCCTGAATATCGAGTCGGATCAGACTCAAGCACAATGTAATCTACTGACTTTTGGAAGCAGTAATGCTTAATCACAATGATAGCATCATCTTTGGTTTTGAATTGCATGTCTGCATGTAATTCTCCATCTGTCATTGTCCCTCCATATCTCTAGGTGTTTAAGAAAGGATGGTCTAGAAATTCTTGGGCGGACATTGCTTCTAAATCTAATGCTCTCATATGAGTTGGAGGCTCAAATGGTGGCATCCTAAAATCTGCGCTATGCCTAGGGATATCTTTCAAATTACAATCTTCTTATGAAGATTTTTCAGTACTTACCTCACTATTTTTTGTGTAGATGTCACTATCATACTCATCCCCACTAGAGCTCCCATACTCACCAACTCCATGAGGGGTATGTTGGTGCATCTGATGGTTGTGAGGGAAAGAACCCAACATTGCATGGTAGATCATCCGATGCCATCCGGTCTGTGGATGTAGTTCGCTCATATTCGATAGCATGTTAAATATTGTCATCTTTGTTGATGTGTCGTTGAGAGGAACCATCAACGGAAGTAGCGGCATCAAGCTCCATGTACAAGTTCAAGAACTTGAATTTCTGGAAATCTTTTGTGGTAGTTGAACACCATCAAAACATCACGATCGTTTGCACAATTTAAATGATCGATAGCAAATCCTCCCATTAATGCAGAAGAAATAGGGAGCTTGTTATACATAACCATTTCACTATTCACCGCTTTTATGTTTTCTTCAATGATTGTCTTTAAAAATCCTAAAGAAATATCATTTTCCATGTCGAAACAAGATTGATTGTCACACAAATAGATGACACTATCTTCACTTATTGTAATGGAACCATTGTAGTAAACTAGAACAAGTGATCTTTCTGCCATTTTTAATAGGAGGAATATATTGCAGAGTTACAAAATGAGTACGGTAAGAATCAAAACATAACAGTTGGAGTTATATAGGGAAGGATCTCAAGTATTTCAGGTTTTTTAATGGGATAGATTCTTGTTGGTTGAAATTTTATCATAGTACTTTTGACGCTTATCAATTTTTATTCATAGGTCACATAATTTTTGAAAGTTGTAGGTTCGACTATCTTGGTAGGTGCAAGTTTTGACAATTGCAGATTTGATAGTTGTGACATTTTTTTTATTACATAGTTCACTTATTAGATTGATTATTGCAGGTTTGTCTGTCATAATTCATACCATTGCAGATTTGATTGTTACCACTTTTTATCATTCCATATCTGATAGTAATAATTTCATATGGATGTAGTTTGAATTTAAACAAATTAAGTAGGGTAAGAATCAAAGCATAACAGTTGAGGTTATATAGGGAAGGATCTCAAGTATTTCAAGCTTTTAATAAGATAGATTCTTGTTGGTTGAAATTTTAATCATAGTACTTTGAACCTTTATCTGTTTTTATTCTTATGCCACATAATTTATGAAAGTTGCAGGTTTGACTGTCCTGGTAGGTGCAAGTTCTGACAAGTGCAGATTTGACTGTTGTGATTTTTTATTATTGCATGGTTCACCTTTATTTTATTTGATTGATTGTTGCAGGTTTGATTATCCTAATAGGTGCAAGTTCATTACAAATGTAGATTTGATTGTCATAATTCTTACCATTGTAGATTTGATTGTTGTCGCTTTTTACCATTCGATATCTAACAATAATAATTTTATATAGTTGTAGTTTGAATTTAAACAAAGTGAGTTGGGATTATATAGAGAAGGATCTAAAGTATTTCAGGCTTTTAATGAGATAGATTCTTGTTGATTGAAATTTTAATAATAGTAATTTGACCCTTATTAGTTTTTATTCTAAGGGCACATAATTTCTAAGAGTTGCAGGGTTGACTGCAATTTTTTCATCTGAATTTGATAGGAAATTTTTATAATTTAAAATTTAATTTTTAGTTTTAGTCTAATAAATAGTTTTAATTATACAGGATTTATGAAAAAATTATAATTAAAAACATTTTATTTGTTAAAATCTAAAAGTGTAAAAAAATTAAAAAATGATGAGCAAAGGAAACAGTAAACTTTTTACCATTTTCACCGCATATTGGAATTATTTTAAAAATTAAATATTTATATAATTAAAAGAAATATGTAATATTTTACAAAAATACCCACCAGCAGCCAGCGTGTTTTTTTTAATATTTAAAAATTATTATTTATTAAGTACACATCCTACACAACATTGAGGTTGCCCAGATGGATGATGTGAAATTTTTTATTCTTTACTCATGCACATTTATTTTTAAAAATTTAGAAATATATATTTTTAAATTTTTTATTTTTCATTTCAACATAAAAAAAAGTAAATTTTATTTTATTTTTCATTTAAACCTCCCGGACTGGCAAATATTAAAACCTTTTTACTAGATGTAGTTTTAACAGTGGTAAAAAATCACAACAGTTAAAATTTTAATAGACCAAACCATTAAAATATAATTGTCAAATTTCAACTGGTAAAAACCTTTTCATCCAAATGTAACTGTCAAAAAATCTTCTTCCATAAACCTTCTCATCCAATTTTGTTTTTTCCCTTTTTTATTGTGCTTACATTTACTCTCTTTAATTTTAATTTTTTATATTTAATAAAAAATCACTTCTTCTCGTTTACTTAAAGGACTCAATCACTACAAGCGAGAACACTGTTATATTATTCTTGAATGATCAAAATTTTTTTTATATTGATAATGATATCTCTTTAAAAAATTTAAGGAGAATCATTGAAGAAAATATAGAAATAATAGACGGTTAAAGAATTCTGCATATCAAATACTAATTGTTTAATTTTTAAGGTTATGACAAAATTTGCTATTAGTTATTCAAATAACATAATGACTAAGATGTTTAGATAATGTGTGTTTGCCACCAAACATTTTCTAATATTCAAGTTAATAAATTTTACGCTGAGGTTGGAGTCGCAGCTTCCATTGATTATACTTCTCAACAACAAATCAATAGAGATGACAACATTCAACATGATATATGATGGGAAAGAACTTTTGCATCGCTGATTAACCACGTAATGTCGGTTGTGAGGTTAATCGGCGATGCAGAAGATCTACATTAAAAGAAAGATGTTAATCCTATTAGGATAGTGAATATTAGGTGCTAATCCTCTTTCTATTATCTAGCCTCATCAATAATGGATTTAAGAATGGAGAAAAAAATAGAAAAAGAAAACAAATAAATGCCAATATTATCAATACAATCAATCATTTGAGAGGAAATCAATTTATAAAGGCGCTGCTTAGATGAAAAGTCCCTCTAGGTTTCCTATTATAAAAGACTTCTATAAAAGATTTTCAAACCTAATCTAATTGAGTATTAGACTGGCGGGATTCCTACCTTATACTAGTCCCTATCTTAGGTAATTAACACTTAATCCAATAAAGAGCAGGTGGAATCTCTAACAACATTCTCTCTATGATTGCATTATATGTTTTGTGAGTCTCACTATTAGGTCACCATAATTTGGAAAGATTTATCACTTTATCTCCGAGTGTGCACTTAATCACTAATACATAGATGGACTTATGAAGTTGTTATCTTGTACTGGTTATAAAACTACTACCATAGGCTATCTATTGCAATCGATTTGTGGTTTCATATCATTGTAAGTAATTTTGCATTTAAGTATTATATTTGAACCAAACCATTGCAAAAACAATTATATATCAAGAAAATATGCAACAGTTTTTACAACTGCTATAAATGTTAAAATAATGCAAGGAGTCATAATCATTGCATATTCATTCTAATATCATAGTTCTTAATAACTGCTGCATATTTGTCTTACTATGTACTAGTTTTGTAACTATAATATATGTGAAAAGTTTTTACAATTGTTATATATGTGAAAATAATGATGTGGATCATGACCACTACATATTCATTATAATGCAATGGTTCTCAATAACTGCTGCATATTTCTCATGATATGGAGTGATTTTTACAATCGCTGCATATGTCAAGATAATGTTGTGGTTTATAACGGTTGCATATTAATTTTAATGCAATCGTTCACAATAGCCACTGCATATTTGTCTTGATATGCAATGATTTTTACAGCAACTTCGTACATGAAAATAATGTAGTGATTCATAACTATTATATATTGACAGGGCTCCCCGCAAGTGCATGGAGTTGTCGAAGTAATAAATCCCAGGTGAGTGGGGTATCGTATCCACAGGGAAAAGGGAATAAAAATACTTAATTTGCTTCTTAACTATATGAAAGATGAATAATGATATGTATGACAAGATTCAATTCTCAAAAGTAAAACAACCCGAAAGAGAGAGCAAAAGTAAAGGAGAAGGTAAGACAATCGATAAAGATGGGGTACCCGGGTATTGATCCGCCTAGGAAAATCGTTTCAAGTGCAAGAACTCTCTATTATGCTTCCTAACTAATGCAATGGTGAGTCAGGGACATCCTTTAATGCATGGCCCCTAATCTAGGGTTAACCAAGGCTAATCTCCTACATGTCCCGGAGGAGAGGTTGAACAACCTCTCAACCTCGCACTCGTAAGAAGGATTGCATTAAGCTTTGGGGATTCCAAGTGATAAATCTCTTCATAATTGTAGACCTAACCCTTGGTCCAGAAGAAAGGTCCCTAACCACAATTAAGCCCTAGATGCTAAAATCACCTCAACGCTTCACTCCGTTGCACTCGCAACTAAGCCCCAGCGGAGGGTCATCCCTTAGCTCATTCGCTCTATTATGAAGTTGTTATCTTGTACTGTAGCTAAAACGATGTAGTTGAGTACTGTAGCACCGGCATGTTTTCTGGGCATTTGGCTGTGAGCTTCACGGGCTCCATGCGCCCGCATGGACTGACGGGATATAAATGAAACCGATTTTTCTAGGGCAAGGAGAGGAGTTTTTGGGAGAGTTCTTGGAGCCGATTTTCACCAGTCTTTAGGAGGCAAGATCACACGTTTTGGAGAAGGGAAATCAAAGGGAGAAGCCCGGTTTTGGCTAGATCTTCATCGATCTCTTCTTTGGGAGTTTGTAGACGACGAGGGAAGCCGCCCCCATCGCGGCGTCCGTGGAAGCATTTCCACCTAGCTTGGCTTGTCTTCCTACTTCTATTGTTTGAGGGAGTTTTTCTTATGCCATTTGTAGTTGTTTTCATGGACTTGTTGCTTGTATTTGTTTGCATGGACTGAGTAGACCACAAGGTCACCGGATGCTCGGTGAACCTTTGGGGTGAACTTGTGTATTTGGATGATTTAATTTTGTCTATTGCAATTGTTGTGTATTTGTGATTCATTCTTGGTGCATTTGATGTCTCGCTTACATGAGAACTCGTAAAACCAACTTCTAGATTGTACTTGGTAGCGTGACCATCGCCCTTGTACTAGACACAACAAGTTTGGAAGGGATTCATGTACGAATACGCCGTGACCATCGGGTATTCCGTGCCCCTCCAACATTAGGGCTAGACCAAGTTGTGTTCCGGCCCTAATTAGGGATTTCCCCACTTGTTAATGCAATCATATGAGGATTTGATCGAAGAAATTTGCGTGTCAATACTTATACCGGATTAGGGGTTAATTGCCGTGACCATCGGGTTGATCTAATTTAGGAAATCTCTAGGGTCCAAACCTTCAATTGCATGACATTCTTAGCATCCTTTGCACTTTAGTAGCCCCTAGGGAATCCGCATCCGTGACCATTTCTTTCCCCGATTTTTATACCCCTACCTTATCATAGACTCCATTTGTAGTTCTTTTTATTTCAAGTAATAGATTAGAGAAACCCTTTGAATCATTCGGCTAGACAATACGCAAAGAGGAAGTAAGAGTAGATTCTTGGGCCCAGGGAATACGACCCTCTCGTGCTCGCACGAGGGGTATTACTTGACGACTCCGTGCACTTGCGGAACGCTCATCAGAGCTCAATACAAAAGATAATGAAATCAAATGTAAAAGAAAACAATCCATAGGAAAACCCCCTCAATAGTCATGGCGATGGTCTTGTGGAGAGTCCTCAACTCGTCGTAAGATCCCTTTGTCCGGTATAAGATACGCCTCGCCGAATCAATCTAACGGAGGCTCCCTTACCAACCTTCTTCCTAAGAGATGACGATGTCAGAGCCATAGAACCTCTCTAAATCCCTAGCCAATACCTCTCAAAACTCTAGCTGCAACCCTCTCTCAAGTTGGGGAAAGATGGAGAAAAGAATGTTGAAATCGGGGTTGAAATCGGCCTTAAATAGGGTTGGAATCGGGATTCCACACGCCCCTGTGGATATTCCACACGGGCCTGTGGAATTAATGCACGGGCGTGTGGCTCCTCTGTTTTGCTCCTTCTTCGGCTGGCTGTGAACAGTACCCTGCTACGGTAACGGCCTGAAATACTCCCGAATTCATGCTTTCATCGAGGTAACATAAACGGGCACATGTTCACGTCGTAGATCATCTTGGTTCTTCAATAAACGGTCACGTTGGTGGAGATCTTGCTAAATATGCACAAGCCGGAATACTAGGATGTAACTGCCTTCGTGTCCCTCTGAATCATTGTCTTAGCTCCAATACAAGGAGGTTGGCACACATTTTAGCATTCTAAACCTGACTCATGTCTCCGCGTTTGAGCCTTCTCAAGATCTCCTCCAAATAATGCGTAAAACGATCTACAATGGTTTCTTTCACAAATAATCGGCCTCACAACCCAACCTGCATAAAAGTATATAAATACACACGTATTAGCGCTAAAACCTGACAAAAGTAATGCTAATCATAAGGAAAGAACGCTTCGCATTCTTATCGCACAAGCACTTATCATATATTCATTGTAATGCAGGTTCTCAATAACCAAAATTTGCACAATCTACATATTTTTTTATTATTTTGTGCATTGCGATAAACTATTAGTTTTCAAATCATGAGGTAAATTTAAGAGACAAATTTTAAAAATAAAAGTTGCTTATTTTTTTCGCTTCCCTAAAATCTTGGCCTATCAAGATTTTAGAAAGTTACATATAATTACAAGTAAGAAATTTTTATCAAAGAGAAAATTTTGAAAAGCAAAATTAAGACATTCAATTTTAAAGCCTTATCAATATAATTGGTAATTTATTATCAAGTATAAAACAAAATGGAAAAAATATTGAATTATATATATGTATGTTCTTTAACTTTTGTTGAGACCAACACAAAAGTTAGATGAAAGCAAAAGTTTATCTAAAAATACATACTCATTTTCATAAGTACCTTTAACATAATATTACATATCTCAAGTATAATCCACACACATAACAGGTGCTTTTCTTAAAGAAATTTTCATACTTAGTTTAATAATCTAACCACCATAATTAAACTAGCACTATTTTTTATCATAAGACAATGTAATTGTAATCATATATTTTTCAAATTTAAAATTTTTTGGATATTAATTTTTTACTTAAATCATTTTTTATAATTCCTATTTAATTTATTTTTATTAAAACATTATGGGGTTAATTGGATTGGCTTTTGGAAAGCCCAAAAGTGCTTTTTTATAAGTTAAGCACTTCTGGGCAAAAAAAAATGTTTGTATTAGCTTTTCTGCGGAAGCAGAGCTGATCAAAAAGCTGAAAAACAGTTTTTTTTCAGAAGCTAGCCATGTGGTTCTTTTGGAAAAAGCACTTTTTAGAAGTTGTTTTGGAGTTGTTAAATTACTAGGTTACCCTTATCAAATAAAGAAATGACTATGCTTTTAAATTTTTTGTTTTTTGAATAATAATAATAATTGTAATTATAATTATAATCATAATAGATAATTATAATCATAATAGATTAGTATTAGTCTTAGAATTAGTACATTAGTATATTACTATTAATACTAGTAAGTTAGTATATTAGTATTAGTACTAGTATATTAGTATATTTGTATTAGTAATAGTATTATTATTAGTATATTATTATTAGTATTAATATGTTAGTATTAATGTATTAGTATATTTGTATTAGTATTAGTATTAGTATTTGTATACTATTATTAGTATATTAATATTTGTATTCATATTAGTATTGTTATTATTTATATATTAGTATATTAATATTTATATTATTATTTGTATATTATTAGTATATTAATTAGTATTTGTATTCATATTAGTATTATTATTATATTTGTATTAATATTAGTATGCTAGTACATTAGTATTAGAATTAGTGTTGTTATTATAATAATTCAATGAAGGCCAATTTTAGTAATTTGACATTGAAAAAAGTCCTTTCAAGAATGCACATCCAAACAACTTTACACATATAAAAGTACTTCTGCATTAACATATCCAAACATAAAATACAGAAAAGCACTTAACTTATTCTCAGAAGCACTTTTTTTAAAAGTCCTTTTACTAAACTGAAAAAAACACTTTTTTACTAAGCTAATCCAAACAAGGCCTATATCCTTTGATGTTGATGGTTGCCCACTATAATCGCACGGGTCGTCAAGTAATACTTCATGCAAAAGCATGAGGATCGTATTCCACGGGGCTAACAAAGTACTATTACTCACTCTTTGCTTATTATCTAACCTAATTGATTCAAATGTGGTTTGCATCTAAGCTAATAAAGAAAAAAAAAAAGCTAAGACTAGGAAGCTTGACACCAAGCACACAATTTCTAAGGGAGGAATCAATAGGAGAAGATGGCCCCTAGATGTGAGTCCCCTTAGGGTTACTAGTATGATTTAGAAAGATAGTTTGATATTACAAAGTTGTGTTAGGGCTGTGAGACCTCTAAAATGAACTAACCCTAAATCCTTTGCAAGTAGCTCCTAATCCCATACTAAATTTGGATTAAAACTATTTAAATTGACTCTCCTATGATTTCATATAATTCGCATGCAATCATACACACAACTGTTTTTTTTCATTGTAGGATTTTATAGACTTAGCATGCAATCATAGGAAAACATGTACATTTAGACACTCTGATAACATCCCCACACTAAGGCATTTTCTTGTCCTCAAGAAAACAAACATGAAAATCAAGATAGAATGATGAGTGGCTTAATGTAAAATCCCATGCTTAAAGGGTGAAGAATTTCAATATTAAAAGAAAAGAGTTCAAGATATAAATCCTCATGAAACAAAGTAAAATAGTCCCACTTTATTCATAATGTTTCATGTTGTGTGTGAAGAATCTCCTATCTCGCCCTCTTTGACCCAGATTGGTCTAGTGACATAATAGAGTACCATTCTAGATGCTAGTTCACTCCACATATATATAATGATTACTGGCCTTAGAATTCTAAGTGCACTCTCAATGGACTCCAAAGGTCCTCTAACTCTAAATATCAAAACTACAAGCCTAAGTTCAACAATGGTAGATAGTCTAAGAGATCAATAGTTTTTTTAATTACAAATTTATTTTGGCCTAATGTATTGAAGGATGCACATATTGATTAGGAAGAAAAAAACCTAACTACTTGGTCAATTATAAGTCTACATGGGCACACTCATGCTCTAGTGGTTGTTAGCTTGAGGTACACCTTGCCTAGTAGCAGGAACCTCAAGCTACTTGGCTACCATAAGTAGCAAAACACTGCTATTTTCTTGTTTCTATCTACTACCCATGTCATGTCTATTGGACTAGTCTACATGTCATGAAATCAAATAAAGCTAAAGTTTGCATTAGAGCTTGAGATCCTTAAGACCCTATTAAAAGTAGAACTTAATTGTCTAAGGTATGGGATCAAGATAGTGGGTTAGCATCAGAGAGAGTAAAACGGTTACATTGACTTACTCTAGGTGTCTAAAGGGCTCAACAAAGAAATTTTGTGCATAAGCATATGGAAAATAGTAAGAGTAATGCAAGACTTCAATGTAAGCATAAATAAAAGAAAGATTGACATCTATCATAACTCCATGCTATGAAATCTCAACATGATATGACCATCATAGGTATGCTATTATGCATAATAATCCAAAACATACAAAATTTTCAATGCATCTTGATAAGTGCTTGAAAGAGCATATTTTCCATATCATTTACACTACATTAGTATGAAATTTTATTATTTTGTTCACCACAGGCTTTTATTCTTTTTTAGGACCAAAGAAGCAAATTCGGGGGTGTTTTGAAACAAAATGGACTAAGTTACTGAATTAGAGCTTCACCACGGCTCACAACGGCCATGGTGATATCTCACCATGGTTGTTGTCAGCTTTCAACGTTGTCATTATCAAGCCATGGAAGTGTGGAATCACCGGGAGCAATACGAAAGCCGCAACGGCCTCACCACAGCCGTTGTGAATCCATACGACCGTGATCCACCCACAAAACGCCCAGAGGAGCCATACCAGGATGTAGCTTGAGCCCCAAGCAACAACTTACTCAACACGGGCATCACAACGCCCGTGGTGAGGCCATGGTAAACTCAACATTATAAATACCCTAGGGTTTTCTGATATTGAGGAGGTTCTTTTGCCGAATAAGGAAGTGCGGCCGGAGTTCTGGAGATCTGAGTGGCTAAAGACGACTTTCATCACTATTTCAGTAGATTCTGGCGAGTTTTTCAAGGGAGATTCAACGTACATCATTAGAAGAGGGTACACGAAGAGATTTGGCACCGTCTTGTCAATCTTGGGATCCTCTCAACCTTAACCTTCGGAGATCTATTGGAGGGAGTTAGTTCATGAATTCTTTATACATTATTATTTGTTCTTATGGATTTAACTTTATTCATATCTTTATTCTAGATCCATAAGATCTCAATTCTAGGGGAATTGTATGTCTAGGTGTTTTGATGATTGCTTATGAACCTTGATTAATAATTCAATAAATTTATCTAGTATTTTATGATTCATTGCATGATTGATTGAATGCTTACTTTGTTAATGTAGTGAGGAAGATATGCCCCTACATTAGAACACAAAAGCCATGTTAGATCTATGCATGCACTAAGAGATTAGGCATAGCTAGGTTTCTGGATCAGGAATTGATCACCCCTTAGGCTTAGGATTTTATTTGCCCCTTTTAGAGGAGTTGTTGAACTTATGGCAAACATAGGAAGCTGGGATAGGAAGAGATTCCATCCTAAGTTTCTTGTGATTTAGACTTAGTTGCCAAGGGATTGGGACTAGTAGACCTTTAAATTCCCCCGGTCCAATATTAGAAGACGATTGTCATACTCAACGCATACCATAAGTAATAATCAAGAAAACTGTCATACAATGACCCAACTCCTTCCAATTATGCTTAATGGTCCTCAATTGTATTGTATTAATTAATTTGTAGAAGTAGACTAAAGAAATCATGTAGACATTAAGGCTATTGATTAAGAGAAAATGAAGTAATAGGAGCCTCTCGCCGTTTCTGGGGAAATACGACCCTAGTGCTCACCCACGAGGTATTACTTAATAACCTGTACACTTACGGTATTCACGGACACACTTTAAAATTATTTGCATATTCATATTGCACACTTTAGAGGTCAGTCACACCCTATCCCCACACTTATAGTAGTATATTGTTCTCAATATACATGAATCAATAGCATAAAATTATAGATAAGAAATAAATGTAAAAGGGAATTGTGAAATCAAACTTCCTCGATTCACTATTATTCCTTCTCGTGATATTGCTTGAATGAGCAATTGGCATCCTCTTGGACTAATGATGAGAATGCATGGGCGGTCCTATGTGTCAGAGTTGGCCACCAAAACAAGGACGGGAGAAGGCTCATCACATTCCTTCTAAACCTTTCAAGGCAAAAATCGACCATCAGATCTGAAGATTAAAAAAAGGGTCAAGACAAGAAATAAAAAACACTACAAACAACCAAACAAAACCAAAGTTTAGTAGGGTTGTGGCCTTACTAACTGACACAATAAAATAAAAATATAATTTATATGAAGATAAAATGATTAAAACAAAGTAACAATGGCATCTCAAGGCCAAACATCCCAATGTCTCTCCTATCATTGTGCTAGTGTTGAGGGTGTTACTGTGGATACTACTGTGACAATCGGCAGAATGAGGCCCTAGAAGAGTGAAATAATCTGTTGTTGCCCTTGAATAATAGTGTGTAAGTCTTCTCAAACTGCTTGATTCTCCTCCCTCAGGTATTGGTTTGGGATCCATGTCATCCATGTCGGCCTTGCCTTGGCTCTCTAAGCCCAAGCTTCAAGAATAGCTAATATGGCATAATATTAATACTTACCCCCAAGTCTATTAAGGCTTTTTCCTCCACTAAATAACTAATGAGACAATTAATAACAAATCCCCCCTAATCCTTAATCTTTTTTGCATCTTTTTCTATAAACTTGCTGATTAGTTCTCACTCAATGCCACTAATGATGCTTTCTCCATCTTGCACTTGTTTGCAAGTAAATCATTCATGAACTTTGGATATTTGGGCATTGAGGACAATGACTCAACAAACTGTAGATTGATGTGAAGTTGCTTGAACATGTCCAAAAACTTCTTGAATTGTGCATCCTCCTTGTCTTTCTTCAACCTTTTTGAATATAGGATTTGGGGTTGTTACTCCCGAATGTGAGGTTGTTATGGCTGCTAAATTTCTTCCATGATTTCCTTGTCATTTTCAACTTTAGTTTCTTATCAAATTTGAGTTTCTTTCATTGCTGGACTGTTCTCAAATACTAGACTTCTTTCAGTCCTTATCTCAATTTCCCTATGATTCCTTAGAAGGTGGCTTTCAATTGTTCTAATGGGTTTGCTTCAATGTTTCTTAGGAGGCTGCCATAATGTCACTTGGAATTTGCCTTGGTCAATTGCCCAACTTGATTTTCAAGGCACTGAATAGGGGCTTAGGCATTACTCAAAGTAGCACTAACAGCCTCAAACTTTGCATTAGTGTTCATCATGAACCTTACAATTACCTCCTTGGCAGAAATTTTTCTCTTGTGGTGGTGGTTGTTAAAACTGAACCCAAGCTTATATGTGTTGTTATATGGCTTCTCGAGTCCTCGCTGCCCATCACTCACATAATCAACACGCTCCATGGGAGCAGTAGAATAACTAAAGATCGAACATTGTGAAGCACCATGTTCAATGAGATTCATTGCTTGCCAAGTTCTCAAAAAGTTGTTTTATTTAATCTAGGTACTTATTACTCAAAGATCCACTCGTTGCAGCATTGATAACTTAATGGGTTTAATAGTTCAGTCCATTATACAACTTTTGTACCCTCATCCAAGATGTGGATAAAGTCAGAGGAGGTCCTCAAACCTCTCATACACTTCGAAAAGCATTTCTGACTCTCCTTGCTTGAAAATTGAAATTTCTTGTCTCAACTTAGCCACCATACTTGTGAAAAATATCGGCCCAAAAACTTCTCCACCATGTCATTCCAAGTCCTGATCAAACTTGGAGAAAGCGAGATTAGCCCATGGTATGATCCTCCTCTCAAGCTGAATAGAAATAGTCTCAACCCGATCACATCATCCAATACTTCATTTTTCTTGAAGGTAGAACAAATTTGTAGGAATCATGACAAGTGGGCATTGGGGGTCTTCATCTACCAAGTCATCAAACTACACTAAGTTTTGCATCATCCCAATGATGCGCTAAACTTAATCTCAAACTTGTTGGCAGCCACTGTTAGTGCTTGCACATTGAATTTCTCATTAGTGAACTACAACTTATCATATTTTAATAATGTCTTCCTCTGTTCTGCTATTATTTAGGATTCCTTGTCTTCACTCTCAATATCAATCTCTTAAGCTATTGAACTATCCAAAACCTTTCTTAATATGTGGTTTAATATTCTCTCCATTTCACTGTCTGCTTCCACTAAACCTGATGGGTTTGCTCAAGTCATGCACCAATTCCTTGCAAATAAAGACAATAGAGAGAACCAAAAGGCAAGATATAAAATAGAAAAATAAAAAGAAGAGAAAAGAGTAAAATAACTAAATTAATAAGCTACAAGTTTTTCTAATATTCTTTGTTGTATCCCCGCAAATGGTGCCAAAAATTTGATGGTTGCCAACTTTAAGCACATGGGTCGTTAAGTAATACCTCATGCAAAAGCATGAGGATCATATTTCTTGGGGAAGAAGAAATACTATTAATCACTCTTCATCTATTATTTAACTTATTCAAATGTGGTTTGTATTTAAGCTAACAAAGAAAACTAAGACTAGGAAGTTTTACACCAAGCACAAGGTTTCTAAGGGAGATATCAATGGTAGATGATGGCCCCCATATGTAGATCCCCTTAGGACTACTAATGTGATCAAGGAAGATGGTTTGGTATTGCAAAGTTGTATTTAGACAATGAGATCTCTAAGATGAACTAACCACAAAGCCTTAGTGATTGGCTCCTAATCCCATATTGATAAGTGCTTGTGCGATAAGAATGCGAAGCGTTTTTTCCTTGTGTTGAGCATTACTTTTCTCGGGTTTTAACGCTAATATGGGTGTATTTATGTTACTTTCATGCAAGTACGGTTGTGAGGCCGATTATGAGAGAAAGAAGCCAATGTGGGTCGTAATGCACTAATTTGGAGGAAATCTTGCTAAGGTTCAAACGCGAAGACATAGGTCGGATTCCAGATGCAGGAATGTGTGCCAACCTCCTCGTACTCGAGTTAACACAACTATTTGGAGGGGCACAAGGGCAGTCACATTCAAGCATTCTGACTTGTGCATATAGAACAAGATCTCCATCAACATGTCCGTTATTAAAGAAGCAAGGCGATCCATGACGTAAATGTGTACCCGTTTGCGTTACCTCGATGAAAGTATGGATTCAGGAGTATTTCAGGTAGGTATTGCAGCAGGGTATTGTAGAAAACACTATAGCAAAAATACTGCAGCAGCACTGTTTACAGCCGGCGGAGAAAACAAGAAAACAGAGAATCCACAAGGGCGTGTGGAAATTCCACACGCCCGTGTGAAAAATCCACAGGGGCGCTGACACAGGCGTGTGGATCCCCGATTTTAGCCCCGATTTCAGCATTCTTTTCTCCATCTTTTCCCCAACTTGAGAGAGGGCGGCGACTAGGGTTTTGAGAGGTATTGGCTAGGGCTTTGGAGAGGTTCTACAGCTTCGACATCGTGTGTTATTTGGAAGAAGGTTAGTGGGAGAGCTTTCGTCGACACCGATCCGGCGAGGTGTATCCTAGGCCGGACATAGGAACCCTTGCGACGAGTAGAGGACTCTCCACAAGACCATCGCCACGACTAATGAGGGGGTTTTCTATGGATGCTTTGTTTTTACATTCGATTTCATTGATTGTATCTAGCTCTATGGAGAGCTAAACCCCTAGTGGGTACTTGGGTATTTGTGAACCCTAGGATGTATTCATTTCATTGAACCTCTTTATTATGCTTTCAATTAATTGATGCTTATTGTGAGTTCCAATCTTGGAGACTTGAATGTATGAATACTCCCCTAGAGTGACACTAGGGTTGAGAGTTTTTCTTGGTAACTCTTGTGAGTGAATGACACACCATGAGAGTTAGACAAAGCTAGATTGGAGAGGGTTGAGAGGGTGAGTCGAGAGGTAGCGGAGCGTCCCCTTTTCCCTCCGGTGTGATCTATCCCACCTCCATGTTCCAAGAGTTCTTTACGGCCTTAGTAGAGTGAATGGGCTAAGGGATGACCTTCCGCTGGGGCTTAGTTGCGAGTGCAACAGAGTGAAGCGTTGAAGTGATTTTAGCACATAGGGCTTAATTGTGGCTAGGGATCTTCCACTTGGACCAAAGGGTTAGATCTATACATAGGAATAGGGTTTATCACTTGGAATCCCTAGAGCTCATTGCAATTCTATGCGAGTGCGAGGTTGAGAGGTTATTCAATCTCTCCTCTGAGACATGTATAGAGTTAGGCATGGTCGACCTTAGATTTTGGATCATGTAATTAAGGATTTCCATGACTTATTGTTACATCAATTAAGAAGTATAATAGAGGGTTCTTGCACTTGAAACGATTGTCCTAGGCGGATCAATATCCAGGTACCCCATCTTTATCGATTGCCATACCTTCTCCTTTACTTGTGCCCTCTATCTTGTTGTTTTTATTTTTTGTTATTTCATATTTTGTCACACTTATCACTATTCATCTTCCACATTAGTTAAGAACAACTTAAGTATCTTTATTCCCTACTCTCTGTGGATACGATACCCACTCATCTGGGGTTATTACTTTGATACCCATGCACTTGCGGTTTACACGCATATACGGATGTGTCACATATGAAAGTCAGCTTAAAACTATTCATAACTGACTCTCCTATGATTGCATTAAGGAGTCTCTGTCATGGGGTTTTCCCTAGAGCGGAGGCCTTGCCAACACTCAATTTCAATTTCTAGGGTATGTCAACATCCTAAAACCTTTTCAATTTATGTATGACTCAGTGCAAAGGAATAATCATTCTCAAATTCTCAATTCAAACATGAATTATGGAGTTCTTGATAATGTAATCTAAGGTATACAAGTGTCATCGATTGAATCTCAAACAACAAAGTTGCATTAAACCAAACCAAAAATCTAACAATCACGTGCTTTTTCACAAGGTTCACCGACATCTGGTGGTCTTGGAAGTTTAGTTCAACATAAGAAATAAATCAACAAAGTAAAGCATGTAAAACCACAAGAGACTCATTCTAAACTCCGCTTTGATGCAAGATGGTGAGGAGAGATGGAAGTTGAGGGTATCCAAGGTCGTCGCTCCTTATCCAACAAAAACGCGACTTCCTTCTAGGTTGCGTTAACCTCCAATGTTGGATCTTTAAGATCTATCCTCTCCTTATAGCAATTGCATCCAAACCTTACCTCCAGAATGAGAAACTCTCCGCAAGAGTTGTCGGCTGCTATGGCTTCCAAGTGTTTCTCAAAAAGTAAGCTATTTATATCTCCACTTGGTGAGGAGTCATGTGTGAGAGCATAAGTGCCTGCATAGGGTGTTAAAGTCTATGTTTGGAAAAGCGTGATGACATGTGCAGCATCCATTTCATGTAACCTATTGTGTGGGTCATATAAAATCCGTGCCTATGCTATAGTACCACTTCAGTTGCATGCCACACATTTCAGTAACTTCGCTTCAAAACTCACCCATTTTACCTTAAAACACTTTGTAATGCATTTTAGAGCCCCAATAGCCCTTTTCATGCTTTATAGTTAAAATTATAACAACTTAAGCCTAAAATGGGCATCAATCCATAAAAAATGCATGCGAAGTGTATAAAATAATACAATAAAAGATGCACATTTAGATACTCATCAGATATTTAAAATATTAAATTATAAAAATAAAAATTTACAATTTTAAAAAAATATGTTAACTTTTATTTATTTAATCAATTATTTAAATCAATTAATCTTTTTAAAATCATAGTGTTTGTATTTCTTATGAATACAATAGTGTTTGTATTTCTTCAATTATTAAAAATGCTAAAGTAATTTATCAATACTGACAAGATCCCCTTGCTTATATCCCGCAAGTGCACGGGCTTGTCGAAGTAATAATCCCGGGTGAGCGGGGTCGAATCCACAGGGAGTAGGGAGTGAAAATACTTAATTTGATTCTTAGCTATGTGGAATATCAATAGTTATAAGTGTGAAATTGATTCAATTCTCAACAATAAAAACAACAAGTGAAAGAGCAAAAGTAAGAAGAGGGTAAGGCAATCGATAAAGAATGGGGTACTCGGATAATGCTTCACCTAGGATGATCACTTCAAGTGCAAGAACTCTCTATTATGCTTCCTAATCAATGCAATGGTAAGTCGTGGAAATCCTTACATACATAGTCCCAAATCTAAGGTCAACTATGCCTAACTCTATACATGTCCCGGAGGAGAAATCGAACAATCTCAACACCTCGCACTCGCATTGAGTTGCAATGAGCTCTAGGGATTCCAAGTGATAAATCTCTTCCTAAATATAGACCTACCCCTTTGGTCCAGATGGAAGGTCCCTAGCCACAATTAAGCCCTAGATACTAAGATCCTCTCAACGCTTCACTCCATTGCACGCGCAACTAGGCCCCAGCGGAGGTTCATCCCTTAGACCATTCACTCCATTATGGCTGCAAAGAACTCGAGGAACGGAGGTAGAATCTATCACGTCGGAGGGGAAAGGGGACGCTCCTGTGCCTCTCGACTCACCCTCTCAACCCTCTCCAACCTAGCTTTGTCTAACGCTAGTGGTGTGTCACTCACTCACAAGGTTACCAACAAGAACTCTCAACCCTAGTGTCACTCTAGGGGAAATGTTCATACAATCAAGCATTCAAGGTTGGAACTCACAATAAACATCAATTTATTGAAAGCATAATAAAGAAGTTCAATGAAACGAATACATCCTAGGGTTCACAATCATCCAAGTACCCACTAGGAGTTTAGCTCTCCATGGAGCTTAATACAATCAAAGAAACCGAATGTAAAAGCAATGAATCCATAAAGAAACCCCCTCGATGATCGTGTCGATGGTCTTGTGGAGAGTCCTCTACTCGTCGTCTAAAGATTCCTTCGTCCGGTATAGGATACGCCTCGATCGAAGCTCCCCTACCAACCTTCTTCCTAATGGAATCACGATGTCGGAGCCAGTAGAACTTCCCCAAAAACCTTGGCCAATACCCCTCGAAACCCCTAGCCAAGTCCTCTCACAAGTTGGGGAAAAAGATGGAGAAAAGAATACCAAAAATCGGGGCTGAATCGGCTTTTAAATAGAGTCTGAATCGAGGCGACTCCACAGGGCGTGTACGGAACATGCGCCCGTGATTTTCTACAGTGATTTGCTACAGTTTATGCCGTGGATCGCTTTGCTTCTTCAATGACGGATATGATGATGGAGATCTTGTTTTATGTGCATAAGTCGGAATGCTTGAGTGTGACTCGCCCTTGTGCCCCTCCAAATGGTTGTGTAAACTCAAATACGGGGAGGTTGGCACACACTCTAGCATCTCGCACCCGACTTATATCTTCGCGTTTGAACTTTAGCAAGATTTCGTCCAAAATCGGTGCATTGTGATCCACATTGGCTTCTTTCCTTCATAATTGGTTTCACAACCCTACATGCACGAAAGTAACATAAAAAAACACATATTAGTGTAAAAAAACCCGAGGAAAGTAATGCTCAACATAAGGAAATAATGCTTCGCATTCATATCGCACAAGCACTTATCAAACTCCCCACACTTAAGCTTTTGCTTGTCCTCAAGCAAAAAAATTAAAATATTATCTGCATGGATGAAGGAAATATTGGAAGTGCTTGGCCTTAGGTTCACCAAAAGCATACAAAGAGAGCATTCTACAAGAAAGGGAAATTTCAACACTAAATATGAAAAAAATCAATGCTCTAGCTAAAAAAACTTGAATAAAAAGGACAACAAACCCGAAATCGTGTAAGTGTGTGAACTCACTCAAGTCAACCCAAAGTATACTCCTCAAAGCTCTAAGTATAAGGGACTTATTTATCTACAACAAGAAAACAACGATCATTTCAAAAACGGTAGTAGCTTCACACATCCTCTAAGGTAGCCCTTTCCCAAGCGGCCGCTAAGGTGGCTTTCACACTTTCGAGGTGGTAGCTCTTCCTACCGGGGTGGTAGCTTTCACTCATCCCATGAGATAGCTCTTTCTCTCATTAGGGCATAACTAGTATCCGACTTATGAGAGTAGCTTCATACTTCATAGGTGATAGCTCTTTCCACCCAATAGCACAACCAAATAATAAAACTATTTTGTTCTTTATTTTATTTTATTTTTTTTTTATTTTTTTTTTAATTTAACACAAGAAACAACTATAACTAGTCCCTTTAACATCGAACTTGAGTTTCCAAAAGAGTTTAAAAAAAATGAGTAGTGCACTAAGTGTAAATCGGGCAAAAATTCCTAAAAATTCAAGCAAGAACTAGAGCATGAAACCATTCAATGTTAACAATTCTCCTAGACTCAAGAATACAATCATTGCAATTAAGGCGAACCGCCATTGGCTATGTGAGCATATAACAATCAAGAACAATAAAAAAGATGTGTGCACTATGAAACTCCCCCCCACACTTAAGTTGTACATTGTCCTCAATGTACACATGCAAGCCCACTCATAATGTATATCAATGAAGAATATATGTGGGGGAAGCAATCAAAACAATACTCCCCTGACTCCTAGTGTGGTGTTTGATGGAGCTAAGTACTTGGGCGTAATGTTCCGACGGGTTGTGAAGCTCACACGGGCAAGTGCCGAAGCAACTTGGCCGTGCCCATGACAAAGTCTCAATTCCCATGATGACAAGACCATCTGCACGCATACACGAGGGGGTTCAGTGAAGCTCAAGAAAAACAAAAATAACTCGAGTGTATAAAAGATGAAGCAATGAATACAGCTCGATAATGCAAAATAACATAAAATCAAAAGGAAAGTCCTTTCTGAGTGAACAAGTCTAAAAATAAGAAAATAAGATAAAGTAAAATGCATGAAAGTAAAGAGGAAGAAGTCAAGTGTCGGTGCTGCGCTCAGGCTCCTGTGCTGCTGCTGCGGAAGTGGAAGCACATGGTGGGTCCTCTGATGCTGGGGTCGAGGATGTATGTGCTGGAGGAACTGGGGATCTGAGTCTCAGGAGATCTCGAAGGAAAATCGAATCGGGCCACAAGATCTGTGTACTGGGTCGACTGCATAACCCGGAGCTCCGCTATGTCAGTCCGAATCTCTCTAACCTCGGTCTCCATCCTCTCAATACGATCATAGGCTCGAGCACCCGGTGCTATAGAAGATGGAGGAGTCTGCTGGATATCCTGTGCAGTGTTTCCGTCGCTCCTGGTGGTCTCAGCGGTAGCTGTAGTGAGAATGTAAGTCCCTGGCCCAAACCTCCGTACCAACCCCATCATCCTGATCGTATCGAATGTAAGAGGAGTGGGTACAACTGTCCTCTCAGCTCCACGTAGAGCGTCGCCCAAACCCATTACCAAAATGAGTCTGGTGATATAAGGGCCAGCAAATAGTAGACTCACTCTCGTTGAATGACTCTGGTACTGCAAAACATCTGCTAAAATGCACCCTAAGTGAAGTGGTACATTGCGGGCCATGGAGTATAAGAAAAGCAGATCCAGCCTGGTCAAAGCGGCTGTGTTATCTGCTCGACCTGTCACGGATCTACTGATGACTGCGTGTACATATCTGTAACTGAACCGGGACAAGCTAGAGGCCTTCGACAATCCCGGTTCGTACTCCCAACGTCCACACAAAATTCTGTACGCATAATATGGGGTGACTGACACTGGAAAGTCTACTGGTAGTCGGCCATACTCCACGGTACCTGCATAAACGGCATCGTACAGGCCCGTCCTAATCGAAAACTCAGTGATGCTCATGGAGAATGGATGTCCGAATGCCTGAAACTGTATCGCCTCTGTGGTGTCAACTCTCCCATGCAGCAATAGAAACTCAAAGGACGCTAAAACCTCTAGCGTTAGTGCGTGGTAAGCTGGCTCACTAATCGTCAGCAGCCTCCTCCAGCTTCCCACTGCCAGCATCTCATCAATCTCATTTATCAACTTGTCACCCTGATGAATATCTTGAAGCACTTGTACATCCGCGAAGCAAGTCTGACCAAACCCAAGTGCTGAAAGTCTCTCGAAGCGAGCCTGATGCTCAGGGTTCGAGAATTCCACATGTATCGGTTCGGGTGAGGTGAGTCTGAGGCGCTTCACTTCGTTTTTCTTTGCGCGAGGTGCCATATCTATAGTACAAAAGAAGAAAACAATCAGAAATCTCCAACACAATATACTACAGAAATCCACACGGGCCTGTGGAAATTACCCACGCCCGTGTGGAACTGCAGAGCATGAAACTTCCGCACGGGTGCACAACAAATCTTAACAATTCACTTTAAAACCACTTCTAAATGCTTACTACACATCCATCATGCATGAAAATTCGCATTTAAAAGTATTCAATCCGTGAAAAACCATAATTGGCGAAGAAAAGAGGATAAAAGGATTACCAAAGAGATGAATATGAAAATGTCTGAAATTTGGTAAAATTAGCGAAGAAAGTTCCTCCAAATAGCGACGAAGGGTCGGAAAGATAATCGGGAACCGTTTTCCGGCGACTGGAGATGAAGAATGAGACGGATCACAAGGTTTTTAATGAGAAAATCGCGTCTCTTGGAATTCTGTGTATCCCCACGGGCGTGTGGAAATTACCCACGCTCGTGCGCCTCACTTCGAGAGCGCCACAGGGGTGTACACACGTCCCTGTGCCTTCTCGGGAAAACGCTCCATTGACTCTGACTGATCTCACACGGGCGTGCGGAAAATACCCACGCCCGTGCGCCAGACCCACAGGGGAAGACGCACGACCCTGTGGCTTCCCTGGTTATCCGAGAAAAATATCAAGTTACCCCCACGCCCGTGCGGAATATCCACACGGGAGTGGGCATTCACATGCCTCAACTCACAGGGGCGGCTGCACGCCCCTGTGTTTTCTCGGGATGGAGGGGGTAACCTGCAGAGTTTCGCACGGGCGTGCGGAAATTACCCACGCCCGTGCGTGGTTCACAAGGTCGCCCACAGGGGCAGCCGCACGCCCCTGTGCCCTCTCTGGACGAGTTTTCAGTACACATCCACGGGCGTGTGGAAATACCACACGCCCGTGGGTTTTCTCTGGATGACTTAGAAAAACCTGCAGGCTCTGCAGAACTAGCCTGAACATGTTTATACACTCAGAGCCTGCTCTATTGTGCAAGATATACCAGATAAAAACACAAAATGGAACTCAAACGACCAAACTTCATCAATTCTCAACAAAAGATATATAAAGAATTCTTGTAAATACCCACAATAGGATCACAGCATAAGCATTCAAAAATTGAAACACCAACTCTTAACAATTTATTCATGCAAGCAAACTAAACTAAAAGGTACGAAAACAGTAAACACTTGGGTTGCCTCCCAAGAAGCGCTTGTTTAACGTCACTAAGCTTGACGTATCTTTTCTTACCTCACGGGGGTTCATGAATGAAGGTTGCCCTCTTACCCATAACTTGAAAGCATGATGAGCAAAGTCTCTTGAGGGTAGAGGGTGTACTAGCGGGCTTCGGACCACCAAGCAATTGTTCGTCCAACTCCCTTGGCTCATGTACGTCTCCAACAGTCTTGGGGCATTTTCGGTGGCGTCTTCGAGCCCTCTTCATTTTTCGGAGCACCTTCTTCAAGATTCCCTGGGTAGATGTTTCCTCTCCAGTCGAACCAAGCATCAGTACTTCTTCATTGCTCTCCTCTTGGTCGAACAAACCTTCATACGGATCCGGGTTGAACATTTCCTGTATATATTCATCCACAATTTCATCAGTAGTGTCTAGAAAATACAAAGTATCATCAAAATCAAGAGAATGCCGCATGGCTTCAGCAAGGCGGTAAGTGAGCTTATCGTCTCCGACTCTCAACGTGAGCTCTCCGCCGTCCATGTCAATCAATGCTTTGGAAGTCCGCAAGAACGGTCTCCCAAGTATCAAGGGTACATCTGCATCCTCATCAACATCTAGCACTACAAAGTCAACCGGAAAAATATACTTGTCCACCTTGACAAGTACGTCTTCAATGATGCCTCTCGAATGTCGTACCGTTCGGTCCGCCAATTGTAAAGTCATCCGAGTAGGCCTAGGCTCACCCAAGCCTAGCTTTTGGAAGAAAGTATATGGCATGACGTTGATACTTGCCCCCGAATCCGCCAATGCCATTTCCTCACCTAAGTTGCCGATGTTACATGGAATAATGAAGCTTCCCGGGTCTTTCTTCTTGTTCGGCATGTTCTTTTGTAACACCGCCGAGCATGAAGCATCAAGCACCACTGAAGCACTCTCCTCCAATTTCCTCTTGTTGGTCAGTAGGTCTTTCAGGAACTTCGCATACTTAGGCATTTGAGCCAAAGCCTCAACAAAAGGAATGTTGATGTGGAGTTGCTTGAACAAACTCAGGAACTTCTTATACTGGTCATCCCTTTGGTCATTCTTCAATCTAGAGGGATAAGGGATTCTTGGCTTGAAAGATGGGGATGCCACCTCTTTCTCTTTGTTTGCTTCCTTCTCAACCTCTACGACCTCGGGTGCGTGTTCTTTCGGCATTTCACTCGGAAGCCACCCTTCAACCTCACGACCGCTTCTCAAAGCGATCGCCTTCACATGTTCTCTCGGGTTGGTTTCCGTGTTGCTTGGTAAACTTCCATGTGGCCTTTCGGAAAGAGATTTTGCAATTTGCCCCACTTGATTTTCAAGGTTGTGCAAGGAGGCGGTGTGATTGCGAAGTGTAGCCTCGACTGATTCAAATCTTGTATTTGCTGATTGAACAAATCTAGCCAAGTGCTTATCCAAATCCGTCATTCGGGTTTCCAAACATGAAATTCTGTTTTCCACTTGAGGGGCTTGTTGTTGTTGTTGGAACCCCGATGGCCCCATGGTCTTCTGTGGTCCTTGATTACTCCATGAAAAGTTGGGATGATTCTGAATTGTAGGTGTTGCTGTATGGATTCCCTTGAGGTCTCATTCCATTACCTACAAAGTCGACATTCTCAACTGAAAAAACATCACCAATGACGATTGGGCAATCGGAGGGAGCATGTCCTCCACCACAACTGGTGCAATTGGTTACTGCCGCAACTCTATTCGAACTTATAAGATCTAGCTTCTTACTCAAACTCTCCACTTGGGCCGCCAATGAAGTTACCGCATCAATTTCATGGAGACCGGCCACCTTTTTCTTCTCCCTCGCGTTCCACTGGTAGCTATTTAACCCCATTTCCTCAATCAATTGACGAGCCTCGTCGAGGGTCTTGCTACCTAAGGTACCTCCTGCCGCCGCATCCAAGAGTTGTCTTGTACCTGCATTCAACCCATTGTAGAAGGTTTGAACAATCATCCACTCCGGAAATCCGTGTTGCGGACACTTGCGCAGGAGTTCCTTGAACCGTTCCCATGTCTCAAATAGAGACTCCAATTCCAATTGCATAAAGGATGAGATCTCATTCCTAAGCTTGGCTGATTTTCCGGGAGGGAAATAACGGGCTAGAAAAAGCTTCTACCATCTCCTCCCATGTAGTGATTGATGCCCTAGGCAATGAGTGTAGCCAACGCTTTGCTTTCCCCTTTAAGGAAAAATGGGAAGGCTCTCAATTTGATGGCATCATCCGTCACACCATTGATCTTCGACGATGTCACACACCTTGAGGAAGCTCTCTATGTTCTTGTTTGGATCCTCATCGGCCAAAACCGTTGAATTGTGCTGGGATCTACTGCGAGCATATGGATGAATGCCGGCTTTAGCTCAAAAATTCGAGTCATGATTGGGGGACGCACAATACTCGATTGTGTCCCCAATCATCGAAGGTCCGGCATAATCGGATAGTGTCCGTTGTTGCTCATTACTGCTACGCCATGTTGTCGGATCCTTCTACGTCCAAATCAAATTTGAATTAGGTCGTTCTTGTCATGAGTTCTTTCCCTTTCCTTCGAAAGTGTACGTTCAAGCTCGTGGGTCTCCTTCAATCAATATTGATGGATTCCCTCGGGTCATAACTCGGAGTCAGTATCAAAGAAAAAGAAAAAAATCAGAAAAAAATGATAGAATAAGAAGATATGGAATAGAATGTGTGGTGAAATAGCTAAGAAAACAAAGTGCAAAGTATCTCTAAACGTCTAGCTCCCCGGCAACGGCGCCAAAAACTTGACAAGATCCCCTTGCTTATATCCCGCAAGTGCACGGGCTTGTCGAAGTAATAATCCCGGGTGAGCGGGGTCGAATCCACAGGGAGTAGGGAATGAAAATACTTAATTTGATTTTTAGCTATGTGGAATATCAATAGTGATAAGTGTGAAATTGATTCAATTCTCAACAATAAAAATAACAAGTAAAAAAGCAAAAGTAAGAAGAGGGTAAGGCAATCGATAAAGAATGGGGTACTCGGATAATGCTTCACCTAGGATGATCACTTCAAGTGCAAGAACTCTCTATTATGCTTCCTAATCAATGCGATGGTGAGTCGTGGAAATCCTTACCTACATAGTCCCAAATCTAAGGTCAACTATGCCTAACTCTATACATGTCCCGGAGGAGAAATCGAACAATCTCAACACCTCGCACTCGCATTGAGTTGCAATGAGCTCTAGGGATTCCAAGTGATAAATCTCTTCCTAAATATAGACCTACCCCTTTGGTCCAGATGGAAGGTCCCTAGCCACAATTAAGCTCTAGATACTAAGATCCTCTCAACGCTTCACTCCATTGCACGCGCAACTAGGCCCCAGCAGAGGTTCATCCCTTAGACCATTCACTCCATTATGGCTGCAAAGAACTCGAGGAACGGAGGTAGAATCTATCACGTCGGAGGGGAAAGGGGACGCTCCTGTGCCTCTCGACTCACCCTCTCAACCCTCTCCAACCTAGCTTTGTCTAACGCTAGTGGTGTGTCACTCACTCACAAGGTTACCAACAAGAACTCTCAACCCTAGTGTCACTCTAGGGGAAATGTTCATACAATCAAGCATTCAAGGTTGGAACTCACAATAAACATCAATTTATTGAAAGCATAATAAAGAAATTCAATGAAACGAATACATCCTAGGGTTCACAATCATCCAAGTACACACTATGAGTTTAGCTCTCCATGGAGCTTAATACAATCAAAGAAACCGAATGTAAAAGCAATGAATCCATAAAGAAACCCCCTCGATAATCGTGTCGATGGTCTTGTGGAGAGTCCTCTACTCGTCGTCCAAAGATTCCTTCGTCCGGTATAGGATACGCCTCGATCAAAGCTCCCCTACCAACCTTCTTCCTAATGGAATCACGATGTTGGAGCCGTAGAACTTCCCCAAAACCTTGGCCAATACCCCTCGAAACCCTAGCCGAAGTCCTCTCACAAGTTGGGGAAAAGATGGAGAAAAGAATACCAAAATCGGGGCTGAATCGGCTTTAAATAGGGATGGAATCGGGCGACTCCACGGGCGTGTACGGAACATGCGCCCGTGATTTTCTACTGTGATTTGCTACAGTTTATGCCGTGGATCACTTTGCTTCTTCAATGACGGATATGATGATGGAGATCTTGTTTTATGTGCATAAGTCGGAATGCTTGAGTGTGACTGCCCTTGTGCCCCTCCAAATGGTTGTGTAAACTCAAATACGGGGAGGTTGGCACACACTCTAGCATCTCGCACCCGACTTATATCTTCGCGTTTGAACTTTAGCAAGATTTCGTCCAAAATCGGTGCATTGTGATCCACATTGGCTTCTTTCCTTCATAATTGGTTTCACAACCCTACATGCACGAAAGTAACATAAAAACACACATATTAGTGTAAAAACCCGAGGAAAGTAATGCTCAACATAAGGAAATAATGCTTCGCATTCATATCGCACAAGCACTTATCAAATACAATAGTGTTTGTATTTCTTATGTACAAGGAGGTTGCATTAAAGGAGATTGAGCAAAGCACACATCACCAAAATTTTTCTACACCAATGGTATCTAGAAAGAAAGCACCATAGGAGTCTAGAAGATTCAATCTACTAAGAAGCAAAGTGATTTATTCACAAAATCACTTCTAGTATTTATTCATCAAAATATTGTGTATAAAATTGGGATGAGAAGACTCAAGAACATAACATTTATAACTAATTGACAGTTATTTTTATGAGGGAAATGTTGTACTCATTTTCCTTGCTATGGTTTTTAACCTAAAAGGTTTTGATGATGCGGCAATTATTCTACATATCAATGATCATTTACTCTTTTTCCTTCACCAAGCTTTTATCTCATTTGTTTTTTTTTTCGAGTAAGATTTTAATGATGCATATCCTTTAGTTATACACAACCAAAAAGGAGTGTTATGAAATATGGATGTGTTATAGAATATAAATATGGATGTGTATTTCCTTAGTTAAATTCTTTTAATTTTTGCCTACATTTGTAATATACATTTGTGTGTCCAATATGTAGGGGCTCTAATCTATATGTTTCATGTGTGAAATGTTAGCTATTCTCCTCATTATATTATCATCCATTTATCTCTTTTAGGTAATTTCAGGCATGCATTGTACTTCCATTTATTTATTTTTGTTATTTATTTATATATCATAAATTTATTTTGTTTTTAACACATATAGGGCCCATTTAATGGCATGATAGGATAATGGCAGATAGGATATAAGGACTGGATAGGAGTAGAAAAGATATGTGCATGATAATTTCATATCCTAACTTGTATTTAATGCGTACTAGATAAGCCATCGGATAGCATTTTGTTATCCTATTTTAGGTTTGAAGTGGACTAAATAATTGTAGGATTTTATATGAATTGTATGTAAATTGGCAAATTAACCTTTTTGATATATGTATATATATTTTTTTAATAAAAATAAACTTTTTCGGATCAATCTCGTCGTTAAGAGGCTTCTCATCCAAGACTAGAGTGTGACGATCAAAAGAAAAAAGAGATATAGTGAAATCCTCATCGTTGAGAGACTTCTCGTCCAACCGTAGAGCGTGGTGATCAAAAGAATAAGAGATATAGTGAAATCTAGATCAGGGAGAGAGATTGAATAAACAGGTAAAAAAAAATCAATTTTATTTTTTAATCATATCACACTTATTTCTATCCTGACTCTCCTACATAAAATTAGTTATCTGGTGGTCATAGGATGAAGTGAATCAATAGGATAACGTTCTCATATCATATTGGCTTGCCAAACAAAAAAAATAAGAGGATATGATAGATATCCTATCCCTGTCCACCAAACGGCCCATATGTTTTAATACCATCACAATTTAAAATTTTAAAATTTTACTTTATTTTTTTAATTATAATTTAATTGCAATAAATTTATTATTCACATAATAATCCTTGATTTTATAAACTATAATTTACTTTTTATTTTGGCTAAAATATCTTAATTTTTTAATTCCAATTATCAATTATATTATGTTTTGAATTTAAAAATAAAAAATAAAACCAAATAGTTATATGAGAAATTTGCCAATTGCATATATAAATTACAATTATAACTTCAAAGTCATAAAATGTATTCATAGCAAAATTTGATTTTTCTTTCATATGTTTATTTATATTTTAGCATGATATATATTTTTAAATCATTATTCTGCCAATTGCATATGTGAATTGCATGCATGCCTTCAAAGTTCAAAGTCAGTATATATTCATATCAAAATTTGATTTTTATTTCAAATGTCATTTTATATTTTAACATGATATATTTTAAAATGATTATTCATCAAATACAAATGACAATTTAAGCCATTTAATAGCAAAAAGTAGAGGAATTTAATTATAGTGATACCTTGAGAAAGCACGAATTTGTAAACGTATCATACAATCCACGAAATAATATTTTAGCCAGATTAATATATCCCTATAAACTTATTTTTATCGTTAAAATTCATATATAGCCTTGAAGATATGAAATATCAAAAATTCAGACTTATTTGATTACTTTTACTTAGAAGGGAGCACGGGCCGACATTTTACCCAGCTCACACTGTAGTGAGTCCAATTAGAGGTTAAGGTTTCCCAACCCGGTGACCCGCCGAGTCGCCTGAGTCCAACCGGCGGCTTAACAATATATATATAATTTTACGTAAAAATTTTATTAAAACCTAAAACCAGCATATCAAAGGAATGGAACCCGCGACTTCTCCACAAATTTGTAAACGTATCATACAATCCACGAAATAATATTTTAGCCAAATTAATATATCCCTATAAACTTATTTTATTGTTGAAATTCATATATAGCCTTCAAAATATGAAATATAAAAAATTCAGACTTCTTTGACTACTTTTACCTAGAAGGGGTATGGGCCGACATTTGACTCGGGTCACACTGTAGTGGGTTCAGATACAAGTTAAGGTTTCTCAACTCAGTGACCCGCCGAGCTGCCCTGGGTCCAACCGGCGGGTTGTACTATTCAACTCATCCAACATTTGATATTTACTTATTATAATCATTATATATATATAAGTGTTGGACATTAATTAATTAAAAAAACTACTTGTTCATTTTGAGCAACCAATAAATCTCAACAAACATTTAATGCTAAACTAAAAACTCATTGAACTTAACAAATTCGCAATTGTCATTATTAACATAAGTTTACATAAAAAATTGGTAGTGTGCTTTAGCTTAACTTATTCATCGACAGACATAATGTACTTAAAATTAACACCTCAAAGTTCAATACCAAAATCAAAATTTAAGTAGATCTCAGTGGTTATAAATAAGTGAACGGATGATAACTCCAATAAAAAAAATTACAGAACTACATTAGCATTTATCTATAGAATAAAAAAAGGGAAAATTACTGTTTGCCCCTCAAAAATTTCAAAACTTCCCAAACAGCCCCTGTGAGTTTTAAATACCTTAGACAACCCTTCCTTTATTGTTTCACTTCCTTTTTACCCCTTGCATTAAAAAATTCCATCATTGCCCTTAAACCTTTTTGCATACATTTTTTCATTCTTTTTGCATTTCTTTTTGCATGTACTCATTTCTTAATAAGAGAACTCATTTCTTAAACAGAAAGTTCAGTTCTTAAGCAGAGAGCTCATTTCTTTAAACAGAAACCTCATTTCTTAAACAAAAAACTCATTTCTTAAACAGAAACCTAACATAAACATCATTTCTTAAACAGAAAACTCATTTCTTAAACAGAAACCTCATTTTTATTAACACAAAACTCATTTTTTAAACAGAAACATTGATATTTAAATAGAAAAACCAATATTTACGTGACAAATTAATCCTGGGTATAAAAACCAATTAATCTTGGCCGCTCGTACATATTTAAATAGAAACAATGATATTTAAGCACTTTTTTAAATGTAAATGCAATATATTAAACCAAAACATCGATAGTCAAACAAAGACAACCAAGCATAAAGACGGTCGTTCTTTATTATATGGAGATAACGATATTTACATTAAAAATTTAATAAGTTTGTGGAAAAGAATTTACGTTAGCATGATTACATTATAACTACAAACGAACTTATAACTACAAACAAAAGAATTTTAGTTAGCATGAAGAGTAATACATGTACTCATTTCTTAAATAGAGAACTCATTTCTTAAACAAAGAGCTCATTCCTTAAACAGAGAGCCCGTTTCTTTAAACAGAAACCTCATTTCTTAAACAGAAAATTCATTTCTTAAACAGAAACCTAACAGAAATCTCATTTTTAAACAGAAACCTCATTTTTTTAAACAGAAAACTCATTTTTTAAACAGAAACATTGATATTTAAACAGAAAAACCAATATTTACATGACAAATTAATCCTGGGCATAAAAACCAATTAATCTTGGCCACTCATACATATTTAAATAGAAATAATGATATTTAATCACTTTTTTAAACGTAAACGCAATATATTAAACAGAAACATAGATAGTTAAACAAAGACAAACAAGCATAAAGATGACCGTTCCATATTATATGGAGATAACGATATTTACATTAAAAATTTAATAAGTTTGTGGGAAAAAATTTAGGTTAGCATGGTTACATTATAACTACAAACAAACTTATAACTACAACCAAAAGAATTTAAGTTAGCATGAAGAGTAATGCATGTACTCATTTCTTAAACAAAGAACTCATTTCTTAAACAGAGCTCATTTCTTTAAATAGAAGCCTCATTTCTTAAACAAAAATCTAACAGAAACCTCATTTCTTAAACAGAAAACTCATTTCTTAAACAGAAAACTCGTTTCTTAAACAGAAACCTCATTTTTTTAAACAGAAAATTTATTTTTTAAACAGAAACATTGATATTTAAACTGAAAAACCAATATTTAAGTAACAAATTAATCCTGGGTATAAAAACCAATTAATCTTGGTCACTCGTACATATTTAAATAGAAACAACGATATTTAAGCATTTTTTTAAACGTAAACGCAATATATTAAACAGAAACATCGATAGTTAAACAAAGACAAACAAGTATAAAGATGGCCGTTCTTTATTATATGGAGATAACAATATTTACATTAAAAATTTAATAAGTTTGTGGGAAAAAATTTAGGTTAGCATGATTATATTATAACTACAAACAAAAGAATTTAGGTTAGCATGAAGAGTAATGCATGTACTCATTTTTTAAACAGAAAACTTATTTTTTAAACATAACCTCATATTTTAAACAGAAGTCTCATGTTTTAAATAGAAACTCATTGCACCCAAGGGCATTATAGTCAAACCCTGTCACACTTGCCACAACTTCCCACGCAAGGGACAATTTCATCCAAAAAATTCCAAATTAACTCTATCAATCACTGTTAGATGCTTGGGGGGTTTAAAAAATCATTGTATTCAAAAGGAAGGGGGTTTTTATGGATATTCAAATTTAGGGGGAGAATCTATGCATATTGCAAACTTTGGGGGTGTTTTTAGCAATTTCCACATAAAAAAAATATATAAACAACTTAATTAGATAGATAAATGAATTTAATGCAAGATTTTTTTCAAAGTTATTTTGAATTTGGTTAGTTGTCTCAACTTCATTCATTCCCTCAAATGCTTTTTACTTCCCATTTTAGAATTTTTTTTAAATTTTTCCTTGTAAATTTACAAAATTCATTAAGCATTAAATATAATAATTTTTTTTTTCAAATTTTACCTTTATATTTAATGTAATTCTATAACTTTCAATAAATAATATTCAACTATAGATTTTATTAAATTATATTTTAAATATGGGTAATTTAAAAAGTTAATATAATTTTTAATAAATTTTAATATCAATAAATTTTAATTGACTTTCTTAATCTATGTGAATTGGTTAAAATAGGTAACTAAAAAGAATTAAAGGGTACTTTATTAAAATATTTATTATTTTAGAATTATTTTAAAAAACTAAATTTGAAATGTATTTCTATTTATTGTTTTTAATAACTATGCACAAAGGAAAGTTAGAGTGGATGGTTAGGAGGTGAAAGAATTTACAGTATATCTGTATATGTACATTCACAATTGTCATCTTTGTGCTTATAACCTTGAAAATACATGCAGATGTTAATAGTTGATCACACCGTACGGCGCTTGACAAGCCACCAAACGACAAACCAGCCTACCAAAGTCAGGGTTGAAAACCAACCCTAATACAAGCAACACAGATATGCTATCAAGTAAACTTAGCCATACAAGCATGCAAGCATCACAAGAGACATAAAAAAAACCAAGTCTTAGAGAGAACAATGAAACTCTATAGAATGAAAAGATTACAACCATGGCTAAGACTCACAACCAAGATATCATCCATCCTCCCTAAACAAAGGGAATGAGAGACATTTTATACTAAATCCCATATAAAGGATAAGAACACCAAGACTCAATCCAATGGCTAAGATGGAGTCAGCTGTCTTGTCAAGACAAGCACACTGCTACAGTGCCAACAAACACAATGCTCCACCCACTACCACAATCAAGCTACAGTGCTGCCCCAATGTCACTGCTCCAGCCAAGTCTCGGTAGTGTCACACCAACCCGATCACGCCGATACATATCGGTACCAGTCCAGCTATCGGCAAAGTCTCTCGGTAATGGCCGAGTACCCCTCTTATTACATAATCTCAGCCCATCAAGCCTCATAATTTAGCTAAGTGTCGGGCACCCGCCTCGGTTACAACATGCCCACCCGCGCTATCTCGGTCATGTGCATGCGCTTACGGTCACTTCCACGCAATACTCAGTCTCAACAACATGGTCTATCGAGATGTCTTACCCACTATCGGTCACAACTCTCGACCACGCGCCCATGCGTACTGCCTGGTCTGGGAGGTTGTGTGCCTGCGCACATATGCCTATCTTGACACCACTCGATAAGGTCATACTCGCTCTCCCCATCGCACTCCAGTGACCATGGCAAGATGCCATCCTACATGACATAAGCATCATATCGGATAGTGCCCATATGTAAGGGACCGAACCCTTACAAACCACCCGACCTGTTGAAGTAGACGTCCTCGTCGGACTCAACTTTGTCAAGAAGTCCTGCACCAACTCCTCGAACTGCCATAGAGTAGTATCGCATTCCTAACTTACATCCAAGGCCAGAAAATCTTTCCTCTACACAAGAAAGAAAACATGATGATTTTTCTTACTTTGGCCTTCGACCTTCCAGTCTAAGTTTGGCTCAACCCTACAAGTGAACTCTGTCCGCAACGTTGGTGAAGCTCTACTCGCTTAATCCTTTCTGGATCAGTCGGGTCTTCATGGAATGTCTTAAAAAAACTGACATGAAAAGGCCCATCATACTGTGCAATCAAGCCCTTATGCACATCCTTTTGATGTAACTTTTTCCACACGTGTGGAGTAAGCTTTAACCAAACCTTGTCCTGAACTTGAAATTCCAAAGGACATCTCCCTTGGTCCGCATACTTCTTCATGCAGCGAGCTGCCTTGGAGAGGCTATCTTGAGCACTCTCCATCATTTCTTACCAATCAAGAGCAAAGTAATAGGCAGCAGGGCACTTTCCTCCGGTCCTCCTTTTAGCCATATCTGAAGGGGTAATGGGTTGGTACCCATAAGCAAGCTCAAAAGGGCTTATCCCTGTCAAAGAAGATCGATAAAGATTGTAGCTGAACTAGGTTACATCAAGTGGCCCAGCCAATTTTTCTGTGAGGCGGGATATAGTGTCGAAGAAACTCCTTCAACAAAGCATTGATATGTTCTTTCTGTCCATTAGTTAGAGGATGATTGGTAATCGAGAACTTCAACTCTGTGCCCAACAATCAAAACAAGGCTGTCTAGAATCACCCAGTGAAGCGAGCATCCCTTTTGCTCACAATTTACTCTGGTACACCAAAGTGTTTCACCACATGCCTTAGAAACAATTCATCTGTCTTCTCAGCTGTACATGTCGCTGGAGTGGGTACAAACACAATATACTTAGTGAATCGATTAATGATCACCATAACAAAAGACATCTCATTCACCTACGGAAAACTAGAAATAAAATCCATTGACACCGAAGCCCATGCCCGTTCTGGAATCGATAGTGATTAAAGAAGACCAATTTCTCGTTTTCTTTCAGACTTGTCATGTTGGCATGCAAAGCATGTTTTCTCATATGCTTCTATGTCATTACCCATATCCAGCTAATAAAAATAACGCGAGAACAGAGCCATCATGTGTGCAAGGCCGAGATGTCCCTCCCATGGAATATTATGATGCTCCTTAAGGAAATCTTGCCGAAGCCGACCACCCTTCGGCACAAGGAGTCGAGCGCCCTTGGCGCAGAGAAGTCCGTCTTCAAGCCAGTATTTACGCACACCTCTATCTCGAACATCAGAAATAACTTTAGTGTATTGGCTATCTTCCTTTGCCACCTACCGAATTTGAGTTTGCGGATCATTCTACATGATAAGTGCAGTGAATAAGTAATACGAAGTATATTTTTCTTACATTGAGCATTACTTTTATAAGATTTTATAGCTCATTCATGTGTATTTGTGTTCTTTTATGCATTTAGGGTTGTGGAGACAAGTTTGGAAGAAAGGAAGCAAAAGTAGATTGTGGATGCGATTGTTGATGAAATTCTTGGATCAAACAAGGGTCAAGGCACAAGTTGTGCTCATAGACATGTGGGTATGTGCCAATCTCCATTATGCTCAAGTGAATATACAAAGTGAAGGGGTACAAAGGCAGTCACACTCATATGTTCCGACTTGTGCAACATTGTTAAAAGCTTCGTCAATGTTGTTTAATTGAAGATGCGACGTGATCTACAACATGGATGTGTGCCCAATCATGTGGCCTCGATGAAGAAAGTGAAGTAGGGAGCATTTCAGCGAAGTATTGTAGCAGTTTACTATAGCAAAATACTATAACAAAATCACTGTGCACTTATTGTTTACAGTGCACAGAAAAAGACAAGCTAGAAATCTACACGGCCATGTGGAAATTCCACACGCCTGTGTGGATGCCCGATTTCAGCCCTATAAATACCGCTTTGAGAGTTTTATTTGGGGATCTTCTTCCTATCTTTTAGGATGAGCGTGGCTAGGGTTTGGAGAGGCTTTTGCTGGGTTTTAGGAGTGGTTCTACGGCAATTTACATTGAGTTCCTTTGAAGGAAAGCTATTGGGAGAGCTTTAGTCAGCATTGATTAGGCGAGGTGTGTCCTAGGCTTGACAAATTAGTCCATGGAAAAGACGAGGCGGCTCCTTAAGACCATCAACACGGATGACAAGGGGATTTTCTATATGGATTGCTTCCATCTACTTTTGATTTCATTGTTGATTTTGTATTGCTAAATGGAGAGCTAAACCCTTAGTGTGTTCTTGGACTTGTAAACCATAGGATGATTTTGTTTCATTGACTCTTATTATACTTCCTTTAATTGATTAATTGGGTTTCAATTTTGTGTGCTTATTGATTTTATTTTCCCTCAGAGTGACACTAGGGTTGAGAATCTATCTAGGCAATCCTATGAAAGGGTGATGACAACACCCTTTGCGTATGTCCTACAAGTGCACGGGTTTGTCGAAGTAATAAAATCCCAGATGAGTGGGATATCGTATCCAGAGGGAGTAGGGAATAAAAATACTTAATTTTTTTCTTAACTAAGTGAAAAATGAATAGTGATATGTGTGACAAGATGTGAGATAACAAAAGTAAAAGAATAAGAAAGAGAGCACAAATAAAGGGGAAGGTAAGGCAATCGATATAAATGGGGTACCCGGATATTGTTCTGCCTAGGACAATTGTTTCAAGTGCAAGAACCCTCTATTATACTTTCTAACTGATGCAATAATGAGTCGTGGAGATCCTTAATAACATGATCCCAAATCTAAGGTCAACCATGCCTAACTCTATACATGTCCTAGAGGAGAAATTGAATAACCTCTCAACCTCGCACTCGTAAGAATTGCAATGAGTTCTAGGGATTCCAAGTGATAAATCCTCTTTCTAGATGTAGACCTAACCCTTGTCCAGGTGGAAGGTCCATAGCCACAATTAAGCCCTAGGTGCTAAAATCACTTCAACGCTTCACTGCGTTGCATCCGCAACTAAGCCCCAAAGGAAGGTTATCCTTTAGCCCATTTACTCTACTATGACCGAAAAGAACTAGAGGAAATGGAGGTAGAATAAATCACACCGGAGGAAAAGGGGACACTCCGCTACCTCTCGACTCACCCTGTCAACCCTCTCCAATCTATCTTTGTCTAATCTCGTGGTGTGTCACTCACTCACAAGGGTTACCAACAAGAACTCTCAACCTTAGTGTCACTATAACGGAGTATTCATAGAATCAAGCATTCGAGATTGGAACTCAAATAAAACATCAACTAATTGAAAACACAATAAAGAGGTTCAATGAAACGAATACATCCTAGGGTTCACAAATACCCAAGTACCCACTAGGAGTTTAGCTCTCCATGGACCTAATTACAATCAATGAAATCAAATATAAAAGCAAAGAATCCATAGAAAACCTCCTTGATAGTCGTGGTGATGGTCTTGTGGAAAGTCCTCTACTCGTCCAAGGGTCCCTTTGTCCGGCCTAGGATACACCTCGCCGGATCGATGCCGATGAAAGCTCTCCCACTAACCTTTCTCCAAAAAGAGCCAGATGTTAGAGCCATAGAACCTCTCCCAATCCTTAGCCAATACCTCTCAAAACCCTAGCGACCGCCGTCTCTCAAGTTGGGGAAAAGATGGAGAAAAAGATCCTAAAATCGGGGCTGAAATCTGCTTTAAATAAGGCTGGAATCGGGAATCCACACGCCCATGTGGGTGCCCGTGTGGATTTTTCACACGGGCATGTGGAATTAACACTACAGTGTTTTGCTACAGTACTTGCTACATGTTTTGCTACAGTACCAGCCCGAAACACTACCGAATCCATGCTTTCATCGAGGTAACATAAACTGGCACATATTTACGTCATAGATCATTTTGCTTCTTCAATAACGGACATGTTGGTGAAAATCTTGCTATACATGCACAAGCCGGAACGCTTGAATGTGACTACCCTTGTGCCCCTCCAAATCGTTGTTCTAACTTAAATACGGGAGGTTGGCACACATTCCCGCATTTCGAACCCGACTTATGTCTTCGCGTTTGAACCTTCTTAAGATTTCCTCCAATTAGTGCATTTATGATCCACATTGGCTTCTTTCTCTAATATTTGGCCTCACAACCCTATCTGCATGAAAGTAACATGAATACACACATATTAGCTTTAAAACCCGATAAAAGTAATGCTCATTATAAGGAAAGAACACTTCGTATTCTTATCACACAAGCACTTATGAAACTCCCCCACACTTAAGCTTTTGCTTGTCCTCAAGCAAAAATTAAAACATTAAAGTATAGACGAAGGAAATATTGGAAGTGCTTGGCCTTAGGTTCACCAAAGCATACAAAGAGGGCATTCTACAAGTAAGGGAAATTTTAACACTAAATATGAAAAATCATTGCTCTAGCTAAAAACTTGAATAAAAAAGGATAACAAATTCGAAATTGTGTAAGTGTGTGAATTCACTCAAAACAACCCAAAGTATACTCCTCAAAGTTCTAAGTACAAGGGACTTATTTATCTACAAACAGTAACAAAATTTCAAAGATGTAGTAGCTTCACACATCCCCTAAGGTAGCCCTTTCCAAAGCGGCCGCTAAGGTGACTTTCACAATTATGAGGTGGTAGCTCTTTCTACCAGAGTGGTAGCTTTCACTCATCCTATGAGATAGCTCTTTCTCTTATTAGGACATAACTAGTATCCGACTTATGAGAATAGCTTCATACTTCATAGACGGTATCTCTTTCCACCTAACAAGCACAAATAAACAATAAAACTATTTTGATCTTTCTTTTCATTTTTCCTTTTTTTTCAGAATTAACAAAAGAAACAACTATACTTAGTCCCTTTAACATCAAACTTGAGTTTCCAAAAGAGTTTAAAAAGTGAGTAGTGCAACAAGTGACAATCGAGCAAAAAGTCCTACAAATTCAAGCAAAAAACTAGAGCATGAAGACATTCAATGTTAAAAAATTCTCCTAAACTCAAGAATACAATCATTGCAACTAAGGTGAACCGCCATTGGCTATGTGAGCATGTATATCAATCAAAACTAATATATAAGAGATGTGTGTACTATTAAATTCCCCCCCCCCCCACACACACACACACACTTAAGTTGTACATTGTCCACAATGTACATATGCAAGCTCACTAATAATGTATATCAAACAAGAATAAATATGGGAGAAGCAATCAAAACTATACTCCCCTGACTCCTAGTGTTGCATTTGATGGAGCTAAATCCTTAGGAGTTATGTTACAACGGGTTGTGAAGCACACACGACCAAGTGCCGAAGCATATTTGGCCGTGCCCATGACAAAGTCTCAATTCCCATGATGACAAGAATATCTGCATGCATACACGAGGGGGTTCAGTGAAGCTCAATAAAATAAAAACAATTTGAGTATATAAAAGATAAAGCAATAAATACAACTCGTGCCAACAAAACGAAAATAAACTCAGAAGGAAAGTCCTTTCTGACTATACAAGTCCAAAATGAAATGCAAAAAGTGATAAAAATGAAAGAAAATAAATCAAGTGTCAGTGTCGTGCTCTGGCTCCTTTGCTGCTGCTGCTAGATCAAAGGGTGCTGGTGGAGGTGGTGATGGTGATGCCGGAGGGGTCTGAGGAGTCCTCGGCCGCAAGACAAATGACGAGGCAACTTCTCGCTCTAAAATATGCTGTAGCGTGTCGAAATGTGCGATGAACTCTGTATACTGTGTGGCCTTCGCAGCTTGAACCTCAACAACCTTTGCACGGACCTCAACGACCTCTGTCTGTATCACCCCCACAGCATTCTCGAGACTCAAAGCGATCATGGGCTCGAGATGGTGAAAACATGCGTACTGGGGGTGGGTCCTCTGCCATCAGAGGTGTATCGGTCTCCATCTGTGTCGGCAGAGGCTCAGGAATAGGCTGCGAAGCCTCGGCTCATACTAACCCTGACCACACAATGCTCTGTAAGCTCTCTGCGGGGTCAAAGCTCCAGGGTAATCTGTCGGTAACTAGGAATGCTCCTTAGTATCTGTAAATGCCTCCTCGTATAAGCCAAGCCGAACTGAAAATTGAGTAATGCTCATGCTATGATGATGTACAAATGCTTTGAACTGAATGGCATCAACACTGTCGAATCTTGCATAAGATCTATCGAACTCGAATGACGATAAGACCTCAGGTGTAAGCTCACGAATGGCTAACTCCCTAGTCGACAATAACTGCCTCCAACCTCCTACTGAAACGAGATCATCGACCTCATCTATGAACTCATCTTCTTTCTGTAAATCTCTTAATATGCTCATGTCCAAGAATCGAGTTTGTCCGAACCAAAGTCTCGACAAACGCTCAAAACGCACCTCGTGCTCGGGAATAGCAAAGCTCATACTCTCGGACTCAGGAGACGACTAACGCGGCTATTTCTCGGCTTGCTTCTTTGACTCAGGTGCCATAATCTGCAAAATTTGAAAGAAAATCGATCAAACTAGTTAATTAAGTAATGCTGCAGAAATCCACATGGTCATGTGGAATTTCCGCATGCCTGTGTGGATCCACGGGGCGTGAAAAAGACGCACGGTCACACCTCAAAAATCCAAAAATACACCGTTAAATCGCTTCTAACTTCGTTCTAAATATGCATAATTATTCTAATTGTAGAGAAGAAGCATTGATAACTAATTTCATTGATTAAGATCTAGAATTGGTGAAGAAAACAAAACAAAAGCTACGGCTTACTAATGAGTTGAGATTGAAAACCTTGAATCGGTCGGAAAACCAAACACAAATCCTTCCAAATCGGCAATGAGAGGTTGGGAAACGATGTGAGAGTGCTCTCAGATGAATGGAGAATGTTAGGATGAAGAGGAATGGTGATCATTTAAAAGGAACTCGCGCCTCTTGGCGTTTTGTACATCCGCACGGGAGTGTGGAAATTACCCACGCCCGTGTGCCTCCACAGGGGGGAGCCACTGGGCAGACGCAAGCCCCTGTGCTCTCTGGGGATAACACTCAATTTCTCTGAACCCAACCATACGGGCGTGTGGAAAATACCCACGCCCGTGCGCTCAATCCACAGGGGCAGCCGCACGCCCCTGTGGCTTCTCTGTATAACCAAGAAAAATCGCTAAGTGTTCCACACGCCCATACGGAAATTCCGCACGGGCGTGGACATTCACAGGCCCAACTTATAGGGGCAAGTGCACGCCCCTGTGACTTCTCGGGATGGAGAAAGCTCTTCTGCAGAGATCCGCACGCGCGTACAGAAAATACCCACGCCCGTGCGTTTGTCACATGTACGCCCACAGGGGCGAGTCCACGCCCCTGTGTGCTCTCGGGATAATTTGTTAAGTATCTCCAGGAAAACACATGCCCGTGTGGAAATTACCCACGGGTGTGGAGCATTACAAGGTTGCTCACAGGATTTGTCCACGCCCCTGAGCTTGCAGTACAAATCCACGGGCGTGCGGAAATTTCACACGCCCGTGCGTTTTCTTTGGATGCCTTAAAAACTCTGTAGGCTCTACAGAAGATTCCTGAACATGTTTACACACTCAGAGCTTACCCTATTATACAAACTATACCAGTGAAAAACATGAGAAACTAGCTCAAGCGAAAAAAACTTCGCCAAATCCACATGAAAACACACGATGACATTAAAAACCACAGCAAAAGAATCTAAAAATCAAGACACCAACACTTAACATTTTATTTATGCAAATACTACACTACTCAGCTAAGAAAATAGTAAACACTTGGGTTGCCTCCCAAGAAGCGCTTGTTTTACGTCACTAAGCTTGACGTACCTTGTTTTACCTCGTGGGGGTTCATAGATGAAGGTTGCACTCTTACCCATAGCTTGAAAGCATGAAGAGCAAAGCCTCTTGAAGGTAGAGGGGGAGTTATCGCTCTTGGGACCACCTAGCAATAGTGCATCCAGTTTGTTCGGTTCATGCGCGTCTCCAACAGCCTTGGAGTGTTTCTGGTGGCATCTCCTCACCCTCTTCATCTTCTGGAATATCTTCTTTAGGATCCCCGAAGTAGATGGTACTTCCTCAGTCGAACCAAGCATCATAACTTCTTTATTTTCCATCTCTTGGTCGAACAAACCCTTGTACCGGTCCCAGATTGAACATCTCCTGCATGTATTCATCAACAATCTCATTAGTAGTGTGTAGAAAATACAAAGCATCATCGAAAACAAGAGAATGCCGCATGGCTTCAGCAAGGCGGTATGTGAGCTTGTCATCTCCAACTCTCAGTGTTAGCTCCCCGCCGTCCATGTCAATCAATGCCTTGGAAGTCCGCAAGAAAGACCTCCCAAGTATCGAAGGTACATCCGCATCCTCATCAACATTTAGCACTACAAAGTCAACCGAAAAAATGTACTTGTCCACTTTGACAAGCACGTCTTCAATGATACCCCTCAGATGTCTCACCGTCCGATCCGCCGATTGCAAAGTCATTTGAGCGGGCCTAGGCTCTCCCAAGCCTAGCTTCTAAAAGAAAGTGTATGGCATGACGTTGATACTAGCCCTTGAGTCCGCCAATGCCATTTCTTCACCCAAATTGCTAATATTACACGTAATGATGAAGCTTCCCGGGTCTTTCTTCTTGTTCAGCATGTTCTTTTGCAACACCGCCGAGCAAGAAGCATCAGAGATCACTGAAGCACTGTCCTCCAACTTCCTCTTATTAGTCAACAAGTCCTTCAAGAATTTTACATACTTAGGCATTTGGGCCAATGCCTCAACAAAAGGAATATTAATGTGGAGTTGTTTGAAGAAACTTAGGAACTTCTTGTACTGTTCATCCCCTTGGTCATTCTTCAATCTAGAGGGATAAGGGATTCTGGCTTGAAAGGTGGGGGTACCACCTCCTTCTCTTTGCTTGCTCCCTCCTCAACCTCTATAACCTCTGGTGCGTGTTCATTGGGCCTCTCACTTGGAAGCCTACCTTCAACCTCACGATCACTTCTCAAAGTGATCACCTTTACATACTCTCTAGGATTGGTCTCGGTATTACTCGGTAAGCTTTCTTGTGCCCTTTCCGATAGAGACTTCACAATTTGCCCCACTTGATTTTCAAGATTGTACAAAGAGACGGTGTGATTGCGAAGTGTAGCCTCGACTGATTGAAACCTTGTATCTGACAATTGCACAAACCTAGTCAAGGCCTCTCCAAATCGGTCATTCGAGTCTCCAAACCTAAAACTCGGTTTTCCATGTTTCGGGCTTGTTGTTGGAAACCAGGTGGCCCCATGGCCTTTTGTGGACCTTGGTTGCTCCATGAAAAATTGGGATGATTCTGCAACCCGGATTGTAGGTGTTGCTATATGGATTCCCTTGGTTCCTCATTGCATTTCCCACAAAATCAACATTCTCAACCGAAGATGCATCACCAATAGTGATCGGGCAATCGGATAGAGCATGTCCTCCACCACAGCTGGTGTAAGTAGTCACAGCCACTACTCTATTCGAAGTTAGAATGTCTAACTTCCTACTCAATGATTCCACTTGAGCCGCCAATGAAGTTACTGCATCTATCTCATGGAGCCTGGCCACTTTTTTCTTCTCCCTAGCATTCCATTGGTAGCTATTTAACCCCATTTCTTCAATTAGTTGACGGGCCTCACCGGGGGTCTTACTACCTAAGGTACCTCCTGATGCCACATCCAAGAGTTGCCTTGTACTCAGATTCAACCCGTTACAAAAGGTCTGAACAATCATCCACTCCGGGAATCCGTGTTGCGGGTACTTTCTCAGGAGTTCCTTGAAACTTTGCCACGTCTCAAATAGAGACTCCAATTCCGACTGTACAAAGGACGAGATCTCATTCCTAAGCTTTGCAGATTTTCTGGGAGAGAAATAACAGGCTAGAAAAGCTTCTACCATCTCCTCCCATGTGGTAATCGATGCTCTAGGTAATGAGTGTAGCCACTGCTTCGCTCTCCGATTTAAGGAAAATGGGAAAGCTCTCAACTTGATGGCATATCACACACCTAGAGAAAATTCTTTATATGACTGTTTGGATCCTCATCGGCCAAACCATGGAAATGTGCAGATTGTTGCAACATGTGGATGAATGCCGGCATTAGCTTGAAGTTCTGAGCAGTAATCAGGGGACGCATAATAATCGATTGTATCGCCAATACTGAAGGTCTGGCATAATCGGATAATGTCCGCTGTTGCTCATTCTGGTCTACCATGTTTTCAGATTCTTCTACTTCGAAATCAGCTAGATTAGACAGTTCTTGCACAGGTCCTTTCCCTTTTCTTCTAAGTGTACGTTCAAGCTCGGGATCTCCTTCAATCAATCTTGAGGGGTTTTCTCGGGTCAAAACCTGGAGCTGCACCAAAAGAAAGAAAACCACATTAGAACGATAATAGAAAAAAAGATGTGAAATAGAATGAATGAATGAATAGTTAAGAAAACAAAGTGCAAAGTATCTCTAAACGCATACTCCCCGGCTACGGCGCCAAAAACTTGACAATGCCCCTTGCGTATGTCCCACAAGTGCACGGGTTTGTCAAAGTAATAAAATCGCAGATGAGTGGCGCATCGTATCCACAAGGAGTAGAGAATAAAAACACTTAATTAGTTTCTTAACTAAGTGAAAAATGAATAGTGATATGTGTGACAAGATGTGAGATAACAAAAGTAAAGGAACAAGAAAGAGAGCACAAGTAAAGGAGAAGGTAAGGCAATCAATATAAATGGGGTACCCGGATATTGTTCCACCTAGGACAATCGTTTCAAGTGTAAGAACCCTCTATTATACTTTCTAACGGATGCAAAAATGAGTCGTGGAGATATTTAAATACATGATCCCAAATCTAAGGTCAACAATGCCTAATTCTATACATGTCCCGGAGGAGAATTTGAATAACCTCTCAACCTCGCACTCGTATAGAATTGTAATGAGTTCTAAGGATTCCAAGTGATAAATCCTCTTCTTAGATGTAGACCTAACCCTTTGGTCCAAGGGTCCCTTTTTCCGGCCTAGGATACAACTCGCCGGATCGGTGCCGACGAAAGCTCTCCCACTAACATTCTTCCAAACGGAGCGTGATGTTAGAGCCTTAGAACCTCTCCCAATCCCTAGCCAATACCTCTCAAAACCCTAGCCACTACTGACACGTCCGAATATGTGTGTGTAAACCGCAAGTGCACGGGTGTCGAAGTAATAATTACCCCGGTGAGTGGGTAGTCGAATCCACAGGGAACAGGGCTACTAGTACTAACTTCTTCTCTGCTTTCTAACCTAATGATAAATGAAACGGTGTGGTGATCTAATGTGCGAAGAGATGAACACCGGAGACGAATATGCAAGGGTAAAATGGAAAGAGAATCTCAATCAGTAAAAGTGGGGTATTCGGGCAATGCTCCCCCTAGGATTCAGGTATTAGGTACCGGATAAGCAAAGTGTTTCTATGATGAGTAAGTTAAGTCGTGGAAATCCAAACATAATCGGGTCTATCTCTAGATCACCGATACTAGTCCCCTACGAGGTCCCGGTGGAGAAATCGCTCAATCTCAACACCTCACACCACATATGACTGCAAAGCACTCTAGGGATTCCAAGAGGTGTATCCGATTCCTAAAGATTGATCCAACCCTAATTCCCGGCGAAGGATCCTAACCCCCTACAAGGTTCCGGCGGAGAAATCTCTCAATCTCACGCCTCACACCAAATATGGTTGCATGGAGCTTAGGGAACGGAGATAGAATACACTCAATCGGAAGGGAGAGGGGACACTCTACTATCTCATTACTCACCCTCTCAACCCTCTTTAACCTTGAAGTTCTAACTCTAATGGAGACCTCTCTCACATCAAAGTAACAAATCATGCAAATCCAATCAACCACAAGGATTAATTAAACAAGCAAGCAATGAGAATACAAGATTAAAACTTAATCAAACTCGGATTAAATAGAAACACTAAGCAAATCCACAAAAGATGAGAATCCTAGGGTTCACAAGCCCAAATACCCTCTAGGGTTTTAGCTCTCCATGGAGCAACATACAAAACACACCATCAATGAATGAAAGTACATTAAAACCATAGAAATAAACCCCCTTATATATGAACTGATGGCCTTGATGGAGAGCTTCGACGTCTTGAAGGACCCACTCCGAAGCTAGGTTCACCGATGGCTTCCCTTGATGGTATGACGGAGGAGGAATCGATCAAAGTTGAGTGACGAAGCGCCTCAGAGCCGCAGAAAGACCTCCTCTCCAAACCCCTAGCCGCCTCACCCCTCAAGAGCCGCACAAAAAGATGAGAAAGAATAGGGAAAAACGGCTATTTATAGGCCTTAGATCGCGTCCCGTCACGTGCCCTCACACGCCCTGCGTGGATTTTTCCACGCCCGCGTGGGCTCGCAGAATTTCACGCGGGCGCTGCTGAATTTCCACGCCGCCGTAAATGTAATTTTGCTACAATGTTGTTACGAGTGAAATTGCTACAAGATTTTTTTCACAAAACGCGATCCGAACACTCTTCTCTTAAGGCCACATGTCCGGGCACACGTCCATGTGGTAGGCTATAAAAATTTTCTTCGTCGATGTATCTTTGAGAGGTCTTGCAATCTTCACAAAGAGAAGGAACATGAAGATGTGGCTGCCTTTGTGCCCTTCCAACTAGTAAATTGACTTGAATCTTCTTGGAAGTTGGCATACATCTCCACGTTTATGAACTCCTCTTGTGTCTTGGTCCTTGAATTGAACAAGAACTCCCAACATTGTGTCTTTATAGCCTATCTTTGCTTCCTTTTTACTCTTCAAGGCATTCACAACCTATATGCATAAAAGAACACCAAATACACAATATGAGACATAAACCACAGTAAAAATGATGCTTAATGCATGTAAAACATATATGAAAATGTGTCTACTCAAGCACTTATCAGCCACCCTTTCTAAGTTGGGGAAAAGATGGAGAAAAAGATCCTGAAATCGGGGTTGAAATCGGCCTTAAATAGGGCTGGAATCGGGAATCCACATGCCCATGTGGATTTTTCACACTGGCATGTGGAATTAATGCATGCCCGTGTGAATTCTCTATTTTCATCCTTCTTCGCCCAGCTATGAACAGTACCTACTACAATGTTTTGCTACAGTATCGGCCCGAAACACTCCCGAATCCATGCTTTCATCGAGGTAACGTAAACAGGCACATGTTTACGTTGTAGATCATTTTTCTTCTTCAATAACGGACATGTTGGTCGAAATCTTGATATACATGCACAAGCCGGAACGCTTGAATGTGACTGCTCTTGTGCCCCTCCAAATCGTTGTGCTAACTTGAATACGGGAGGTTGGCACACATTCCCGCATTTCGAACCTGACTTATGTCTTCGCGTTTGAACCTTCTCAAGATTTCCTCCAATTAGTACATTTACGATCCACATTGGCTTCTTTCTCTAATATTTGGCCTCACAAACCTATCTGCATGAAAGTAACATAAATACATACATATTAGTGTTAAAACCCGATAAAAGTAATGCTCATTATAAGGAAAGAACACTTCGTATTCTTATCACACAAGCACTTATCAGGTGACAACTTCATTAGGGTTAGACTTAGCGAGATTGAAGAGAGTTGAGAGGGTGAGTCGAGAAATAGTGGAATGTCCCTTTTCACTTCCGATGTGATTCATCTTACCTTACGTTCTAAGAGTTCTTTGCGGTCACAATAGAGTGAAGTACTAAGAGATAAACTCCATTAGGGCTTAGTTGCATAAACAAAAGAGTGAAGTGTTGAAGTAATCCTTAGTGTTAGGGCTTAATCGTGATTATGGGTCTTTTGTTTGAACCAAAGAGTTATATCTATATTAGGGAATAAGGTTTATCACTTGGAATCCGTAGAGCTTCAAGTAGTCCTGCACAGTGTGAGCGTCGAGAGTATCCTTTTCTGCCAGGTTATAGTGTAAAGGACTAGCCATGGTTGACCTTAGGTTTGGGACCGTGTGTGTTTGGATCTCCACGACTTATGAAACTTCAATTAGGAGGCATAATATTAGTCTTGCACTTGAGAAAATAGTCCTAGGGTGAGCATTATCCGAGTACCCCATATTACCATTGATTACCTCTCTTTATCCCTCGTGGTTTCTTTTCTATCTTTTACTTTCATTTACATTGATATTTTGAAGCAACATCACAAATTGGTTTTCACTCTAGCAAAATAGCAATACTTTGTGCTTCTGAACAACTATTCCCTGTGGATTCGACTACGCACTCACTGGGGTATTTTATTACTTCGATGATCCTTGCACTTGCGGTACACACACGCAAGGGGTGTGTCACTCCACCTGAGAAAGAGCAGCAACATAATCCATAATTTGCCGGTGACTCAACGCATCAGTACCCCTGATTGTGCCTACTAGGCATATGTTACCCAAAAAATCATATTCCTACAAAAACTCTTTCCATCTAGCTTGTCGCGCCGACAATTTCTTTTGAATAACAAAGAAAGTATTGCCTACATTATCAGTTTTGACAAGGAAATTGGTTCCCAAAAGATAAACTCTCTATACCTACAGGCAATGGACAACGACAAGCATCTGCCGCTCATGTGCCGAATACCATCGCTCCATATCTTTGAGCTTCCAACTCTCAAAAGCCACTAGATGCCCATTCGGAACTAGAACTCCACCAACAGTCAGACGCATTAGTGTGAACTTTAAATGGTTAATCAAATTTAGGAAGAGCAAAGACCGGTTCACTCGAGATCGCAGTCTTGATTTTATCAAAAGCCGATTGTTGCCGTTCAAGCCAAACGCATGGTTGGTCTTTTCTCAATATACCAGTAAGCGGCACTACTTTTCTCGAATACACCATAAAAAAACGGCGTTAATAGTTGGCTAGCCCAAGAAAAGAACGCAACTCAGTGACCTTGGTTGGTACCGCCCAATTCAAGATTGCCGCTACCTTAACTCGATCCATCCGTCTTCCCCTTGAGAAATAATATGCCATAGGAACTTGATTTCCTCTTAAGCAAATTGACATTTCTCTAGCTTGAGATATAATTAGTGCTGCAGAAGTTTTGATAGCATAGCTTCAAATGAATGATGTGATCCTCCAAGGATTCACTGAAAACGACAACATCATCCAAATAGATAACCACAAAATAATCAAGATACTCCTAAGACACTTGATTCATTAAGTGACAAAACATCACAGGGCCATTAGTCAAGCCAAAAGACATTACAAGGAATTCAAAAGAACCATAACAAGTAACACAAGTCATTTTAGCCTCATCTTCTTCAGCAATCCTCACTTGCCAAATGGCTGAACGAAGGTCTAACTTGCAGAAGTAAGAAGCTTTCCCCAACCGATCAAACAAGTCCTGAATTAGGGGAATTGGGTACTTGTTCTTTACCGTGACCTTGTTCAACGCCCGATAGTCCACACACAATCGAAGAGAACTATCATAATTTTTTTGGAACATTACCGGGGCACCAAACGGAGCCTTAGAAGGCTGAATGAAGCCAGTATCCAAAAGATCGGTTAGTTGACACCATAACTCAGCTAACGCCAATGAAGCCCTCCTATTAGAAGCTCGGGCAGGGGGTTTGCAGCACGGTACCAGTTCAATTTGGTGATCAATTGGCCATTGAGGATGAAGCTCTCGAGCCAATTCCGGCGGTATGACATCTTACAATTCTTCTAAGACATGACATATATTCTGCCGAATAACATACACCAAATCATCTCGAATTTCCAACAAAGAAGCAACAAGGGTTGTTCACCATTCTTCAACCCATGAGGCAACTGATGAGCGGAGAGCATCACATCCTTGCCCTTCTTCTCAATTATGACACCTGCCATAAGACAAGGAGTCTTACTATCCATGATGAGTAAGCCACCTAGGTGAGGGACAATGATGGCCTTGCTGGTCTTTAAAAATTCTATCCCTAGAATTAACTCAAAGTCATCCAGGGTGCCGACAAGTAAATCAGTCTTCCCTTGCCATTCGCCAAGCTGGATCGGCACATCCACTACTCTTCCAGCAACCGACCTAGCTTGGGAATTGATTACCTTCACTCGACTAGCATGTTTACCGGCACTCAAACCCGACTGAGTGGCCATCCCTTCATTGATGAAGCTATGTGTCGCTCCTATATCCATCATTTCTTGCATGGCTCTACCATTCAAGATTAAGTCGACATAGAGAAGAGAAGTAGAGGAATTACCCTTAATGGACCTCAAAGCCCCGACAACTATAATGGATTCACTCTTGTTGGGACTTCTGAGTCACTTCCCGCTTCGGTTATTAGCGCGGCCAACTTCTCACGCTTTGGACAATCTCTGGTTCGATGTAGTCCATCATGAATAAAACACCCATCATCTTAGTGTTACTAGGACCACCTGTTACTTTTCCATTATTCTTGGTTTTGTCATATTTTGCCTATCTGGCATAGGGTTCCCTCTGAAATCCTCTTGCAGCCTTCTTCTCCACTAGTTTCTTTTCCTTGGACTTAGACTTCACCTTCTTACTATCATTCCTGGGAGAAGATCTCAAGTCCACCAATGCTTCAGTGGCAATAATCTCCGACACAAGGTCCTTCCGTCCCTTGTCGTCAAATCTCAATTTATGCCCAATGCTGCAGGCCCATGAAGAAGTTAAACAATTTGTCCTCCTACGATAGGTCGTGGATATCCAACTACCATGATGAGATCTCCTTAACGTAGTCTTAAACCGTGCCCATGTGCTTTAGCTTCTGTAAAGCCATGCGAGCCACCTATGCGGTGTTCCTGGGAAAGAATTGCTCCTGCAACTCTTTCTTCAACTCTTTCCAAGAAGTAGAATTAGAAGTTTTTCTGATTTCCTGGACATCGTCTTCTTGCCGTGTGCACCACCACAACTTGGCATCACAGGTATGATACATGCCCACCAACGGAACTTGTTCCGAATCTGGCACTTTTGCAGCTTTGAAGTATTGATTAAAATCCCAAAGAGGGTATTATGACCTTCTTTTGCAGGCTTAGGACCTTCACACAAGAGGACACTTCCCACGTCGCAGCTGGCACAACACCGTTGTCTTGAAATTGAGTTATTTCAAGAGTCATAGATTTCACCTTTTCTGAGAGGGTATTAATCTTCGCTTAACTCTCCTTCCAGCTACCCATTAGATCCTCAATCCATTGAGCCAGAGAGCTAAGGAGCTCATCGATACGCTCGATGACTTATTCCACTAGCTTCAAACCCGCTTCAAGGCGATCAATCCGATCTTTAGTGCTTGTAGCATCTTCAAGGTTCCAAGAGCGCACAGCCGAGGGGTAGCTCTGATACCAACTGTCATGGCCTCCTGATTGACACCACGATCACCCCGTGCGAAGCTTGACACGGCAACAAGCGACAAGCCAGCCTACCGAAGGTTAGGGTTGAGAAACATCCCCAATACAAGCAACACAAGTATGCTATCAAGTAAACTTAGCCATACAAGCATGCAAGCATCACAAGAGGCATCAAAAGAAACCATGTCTTCGAGAGAACGTTGAAACTCTCTAAGGAATGAGAAGATTACAACCATGGCCAAGACTCACAACCAAGATATCATCCATCCTCCCTTGACAAAGGGAATGAGAGACCGTTTATACTAATTCCCATATAAAGGATAAGAATATCAAGAACCAATCCAATGGCTGAGATGGAGTCAGCTGTCTTGTCAAGATAAGCACACTGCTATAGTGCCAAAAAACATAGTACTCCAGCCACTACCAGGATCAACCTACATTGTCGCCCAACGTCACTGTTTACCCATCCAACCAAGTCTCGGTATTACCTAGCCGTGACACGCCTCCAACCACTGTAACGTCACGCTGATACCTATTGGTACCAGTCTAGCTATCGGTAAAGTCTCTTGGTAACGCCCAGTGCCCCTCTTGGTACACATTCTTAGCCCATCAAGACCCATAATTTGGCTAAGTGACGGGCACTCGCCTCCGTCACAACACGCCCACTCGCACTATCTTGGTCATGTGCATGCGCTCACTGTCACGTGCACACACTACACAGTCTTGGCAACATGGTCTAGTTATCTGTCTCGCCCACTATTGATCACAACTCGCGGGCATGCGCCCATGCGCGCATATGCCTGTCTCAGCACCCCTCGATCAAGCCACACCTGCTCGCCCCGTTGCACTCCCATAACCAAGGCAAGATGCCATCCTGTATGATATAAGCATCATATCGGATAGTGACCATATATAAGAGACCGAGCTCTTACAGTAGTCCATTTGTTCTCCGTACATTTATAGGTGTTGAATAAATTGTTTTACCTTTAAATTATATATCTTGAGCTAGAATGGAGGGGAAAGATATTTTCATCATTATATATTGCCACATTTGTGTATTTTCCATATTCTACTTATATTCTTATTTATTAATTTTTTTTTTTTGCTTTTCCTAATCAATTATATTAAATTTATTCTGTGTCTAACATTAAGTAATTCAACTTTACTATATAAATCATCTCATAATCTTTAAAAATAAATTATATGCTAAAAAAAATTATCAGATGCACATAATATGTAAATTCACGAGGACACTCATGTTACTTCGAAGAATAAAAAATAATAAAAAAATTTTAAATAATATTTAACATTTTCATAATAGTATCTAAATAAAATTTATTTATAATCTCCCTTTTATCTCCTCACAATAAATATTTTAAATATTCTATTGAGAATTGTATATAAATAGCACATTTTAAATATGTATAAGAGTGATTATATTTTAAGTAAGTATAAATAAATATTTTATCTCAAAAAAGATTCTAATAAAACTGTATAATAAAAAGTGGACATCCAAATTAACTATAACTTAATGATTGTGAAATGTAAAAGACAAAAATTAAATCAAAACTATTAACATAAAAAGAAATTAAATTTTTAAAGTAAATGCAAAGTTAATTGGTGGGAGAAGAGGCGCTTTTAGCAGTGATTTTCCACTAATTGTAAAGTATTAATTACAGTTATCTACTTAACCGCAGCTAAATCCAAGTTATTAGCCGCGGTTCGGTATGCCAACGTATATTACCACAAATCACAACATTAATGGCCGTTTATCCAAACTGCTAAATGTATGATGAGAAATAATATTTTTAGTCTTATGTTGACATGCAAAGCGATTACTTGCTAAAAGGCTATTATCGACATATAAAACTAAAAAGATGTATTAACTTTTACTAACTCTAATGTAGACATAATGATCACCATGGTTCGTTTTTCAACAAAGTCTAAAGAAGTAATTCCCACATCAAACTTTAACCCTTTATTTAGTTTGGAGTTTGGAAGGGTGAAGTGTGTTTGGTTGGAGAAGTAAAGAGCAGGGCCCTCCAAACTCTCATATTCCACTCTTTCAAATCGGGATCTTTTGGAGGGATGAGACTATTTAAAAAAAAAATAATTTTAAATCTCCATGAAGAAAATCAAATTACCCTTTATCAATTTGACAAATTATCATAATATTTTTTTAAAAACTAATTTCATCTTCCATATTATTTTTTTCTCTTATTTTTTTAATGCATCAATTAAAAATTAACAAAAATAATTTTTTATATAATAATATAAAAGTTATAAAAAACATAAAAAATGAGTAATAATAGTATTAGATTAATAATAGTATTATTATTTGTATAATAATAATAATATTATTATTATAAAAATAATATTATTACTAATATTAATAACAAAGTTTGTACAAAATAATGCTTGATATGTATAAAAAAATTTATTATGATCAATTTTATATAAAAGGGCAAATTAGTAAAATACACATTAAATTTTTCCTCACTCCTTCTAACCAATAAAAAAAATATATTACCCCTCCTCACTCTTCCATTAAATCAAACATAAAATTTTTGCAAAGCATCTATTCTTCTCTCCTCCTTCCATAAATCAAATATAAAATTTTTACAAACACTCTATTCTTCTCTCATCTTTCTTCCATTAAATCAAACATAAAATTAGTGTTAGTTCCGCCGATATGGTTTGTGGTTTAAAGAACACTCAAAAACACTCAAAGAACATTCACACAAACCAAGCAAGAAGGAGACACACAAGATTAGTAACCCAGTTCGGCATCCACTCGCCTACGTCTGGGGGGCCCAGCCTAGAGATAAAAAATCCACTAAAAGAGGTGAAAATATATGAGTACAAAACACTTGTCACTCACTCTCTCCACAATAAAGATCACTACCCTCTCTAGATTGTTTAGTGCTCACACACTCTCCTCTACAAAGTGATACTCACAATGTTCGAGCAAAATAGCTTATATAGACGCCTCAATGTATCAAATATAGCACATACCTCTTTTAGAATCTCCGCGGCTACTAATTTAATAACCTTCTGAAATTAGTTGTTGCAACTCCTGTTGTAACACAAGTTGCAACATGACCCTGACTGCTGACTTGACTGGGTTCTGGTTACGTTGTAGATGACCTCAAGATCCATCAACCTCCCAGTCATGCTTAGTCCGAGTCGGTGCAGCCAAATCTCCCGACTCTGACTGCCGGCAACTAGCCTACCTCCTCAGTTCCTCATCACGCAGTCCCCTCGTAAGGGACCCACGTCCTTGTGCGTCTTCACAAAACTTGCCAAACTTAGTCTTCAACCTTGCAGGTTTGGTCTTCAAAGATTCTCCATAAAGATCTTCAATCAATCATCTCAATCATGCCAACAATAGGCATGTCTTCAAATATTACCCTTAATAGTCTTCAATCATTCTCATAAAGGATTCTTCAAATAATATCTTCAATTAGCCTCTATTCATATCATTGATAGATATTTCTTCAATTAAGCTCCACCCATATTTAGTCTTCAATCAAATCACCTAAATATGGTCTTGATATGATCTTATCTTCAAGTTGTAACACATTGCCTAAAATAGCTCCACCAAGATCTTCAAGATATTTGCCTCCAAATCAAGATTCCTAGCCATGTCACCATGCTTCGCCATGTCATCAATTTTTCCATGTCACACAGGTTGCCACGTTATCTTGACTATGTGTCAAATCATGCCAATTACAGTGCAATTGCACTAACAATCTCCCCCTTTGGCATAATTTGACACAACTGCTTCTGTACCCAGACTTACTCATGTTACAACATCTAGTTACAACACTGACTGGGACATAGACTATACTAATAGTGTTATAACTTCCAGTTACAACATCAACTGGAGAACAAAAACCAGGACTGACACAAAATTTCATCTAGTTGCTTACATAGTAGTGAGAGAATACTACAACTAGTGATGTACAAATTAAGCATAAACAAATACACCCAAGTAGAACAGTCAGTTTGGAACTCTTGTACTAGTCAACTTCTCCCCCTTTGTGTCTGAATTGATGCTAAAGTCTTCACTGGTTGTTGCAAGACTTGTTACAACTTGGTTTACAACTCCCCCTATTTTTAGAATTCCTGGTCATCAGCTCCCCCTATCTTCAGAACTCCTTCTTCCTGCTGCAAATGACATAAATAAACTGTAGCAGATGCAGGCCATTTGCATTCCTCAATAGGGATTAAAGTTGGCAAAGGCTAATTTCACCCCTCAACTTTTCGAATCTTGTAGCATCAAGGGGTTTGGTAAAGATGTTCGCCAATTGCTTTTCTGTTGCAATATAATCAATAACAACTATTTTGTTCTCTACCAAATCTCGTATAAAGTGCTGTCGAAGATTAATATGTTTGGTACGAGAATGTTGGACTTGATTCTTGGAGATATCAATTGCACTTTTGTTGTCACAAAATATAGTCAATAAACCTTGTTGTAAGCCATAGTCCTCAAGCATTTGCTTCATCTACAACAATTGTGTACAACAACTTCCTGCTGCTATGTATTCAACCTTTGCAGTGGAGAGTGAAATGGAACTTTGCTTCTTGCTATACCATGTGACCAAGTTGTTACCAAGATAGAAACATCCTCCTGAGGTGCTTTTTTTATCATCAATGTTCCTTACCCAATCTGCATCACTATAACCTACAAGATGTGAGTTGGAGTCTTTTGAATACCAAATTCCATATTCTACAGTACCATGAACATATCTGATGATACATTTAACAGCTTTCAAATGAGACTCCTTTGGTGTTTCTTGATGTCTTGCACAAACTCCAACACTGAAAGAGATGTCCGGCTTACTAGCTGTGAGATAGAGTAAGCTTCCAATTATGCTTCTATAGAGACTTGAGTCTACATCTTTTCCATGCTCATCTTTTGTCAACTTCTGATTCACACTCATGGGTGTTCTCATGTGTCTAGCCTTTTCCAAGCCAAATCTTTTCACCAAGTTCTGTGCATACTTGGTTTGAGAAATAAAAATTCCTTTTTGGCATTGTTTGATTTGGAAACCCAAAAAGTAGTTCAGTTCACCTACCATACTCATCTCAAACTCTTCTTGCATTAGATGAACAAACTCATCCACTTGCCTTTGTGATGTTGAACCAAATATAATATCATCAACATAGATTTATGCCACCATGAGATTTGAGTTGGACTTCTTTATGAATAAAAGTCTTGTCTACTCCCCCTCTTTGGTAGCTCTTCTCAAGTAAAAATTTTGTTAGCCTTTCATACCACGCCCAAGGAGCTTGCTTCAAGCCATAGAGAGCCTTTTTCAATTTGAATAAATGATCTGAATGTTGAGGATTTTCAAACCCTTTTGGTTGCTCCACAAAAACTTCATCACTTAGAAAACCATTTAGAAAAGCACTCTTGACATCCATTTGATGTAACTTGAACCCCATGTAACATACTACTGTTAACAATAATCTGATGGATTGCAAGCGTGCATCTAGTACAAATGTTTGGTCAAAGTCAATTCCTTCATCTTGAGTATATCCTTAAGCCACTAGTCTTGCTTTATTTTTGGTGATGTTTCCTTTGTCATCAGTCTTGTTCTTGAAAATCTATTTGGTTCCAATAATATTCACATCCTTTGGCCTTGGGATTAATGTCCACACATCATTTTCGACCAACTGATTCAATCTTCTTGTATTGCAGCCAATCCAGTATTCATCAACTAAAGCTTCTTTGACATTCTTTGGTTCAATAAGAGAGAGGTAACATGTGTAGCCGACCAATTCTCGATAATCAATTCTTTGAGTGCTTATAGTTCTCCGTCCTTCAGTTACATTACCAATCATATTCTGAATAGGATGGGTCAAGACTGCTATCTTCATTATCTTCTTTGTTGTCAATTTCTTCTTTATCTGATTATGAGATAATTTTGCCTGTTGTAACTTCAGTTGCAACCTCTGTTATAACCTGCTGTCTGTCTGAATCCTAAGCAGTTTCTGTTGTTGTAGTTGGTGTTGTAACATGTATTGCAACTTCTTGTTCTGCTTGTAACTTTTCATCTGCTGATTCATAATTCTAAGTGATAAGCTTGTTTGGCTCACTTAATGCACCTTGAGTCTCCATATCAGAGAAATCATCAACAACATTAATGGTTTCCATCATCTTTTTGGTTCTTGAATTGAACACCCGATAGGCTCTACTAGTAGTAGTATATCCCATGAATAATTCTTCATCACTTTTCTTGTCAAACTTTCCTAGCAAATCTCTATCATTCAGAATGTAACATTTGCTTCCAAAGATGTGAAAGTATTTAAGATTTGGCTTTCAGCTTTCCAAATTTCATACGTTGTCATGTTGGTTGAAGGCCGAATGTACACTCTATTGATGATGTAGCATGCTGTATTGATTGCTTTGGCCCAAAATCTTATAGAGAGATTCTTTGAATTCAATATAACTATAACCATCTCTTGGAGAGTGTGATTCTTCCTTTCAACTACTCCATTTTATTGAGGAGATTTTGGAGCTGAAAATTCATGACAAATCCCTTGTTCACTATTAAATTCTGCAAATTGAGCATTTTCAAATTCTCTTCCATGGTCACTTCTAATTCTAGCAATCTTTCCTATTTGATATTCTTTCTTATTTTGGAGTTGCATGCATAACTCCTTGAAGACTTCAAAGGTTTCTGATTTCTCCTTCAAGAAGTCCACCCAAGTGTACCTGGAATAGTCATCAACACACACAAATACATGTCTTTTACCTGACAAGCTTTCTGTCTCTGTGGGTCCAATAAGATCCTTATGCAAGAGTTCTAGCACTCTTGTTGCACTAATGTCTTGTACCACTTTGTGAGAAGCACGACTTTGCTTTCCTAGTTGATAAGGTCCGTATACACCATCTTCCTTTTTCATAAACTTGGGCACTCCCTTAACAGCTTTCATTTCTGTAATCTTCATCAGATTCTGGAAGTTCAGATGTCCAAGCTTCTGATGCCGGATTTCAATGATGTTGCAAGATGTGTTATAACAGACTTCCAATTTCTCTAGCAAATAGCAATTGTCTGAAGATCTTGAACTAGTTAAAACACACTGACTAGCTTCATCATAGACCACACATTTGTCCTGAGCAAATTTTACCACCAGATTTCGATCACTTAATTGACTTATATTCAGAAGATTTGCCTTCAGTCCTTCTACATGCAGAATGTTTTTCAGTCTTGGATACCCAAGAACCATCAATGTTTCTTTTCCAACTACTTGACTTTTTTTACCATCACCAAAAGTCACATGCCCAATTGGACATTCTTTGTAATTCATCAAAAAGCCTTTGTCACCTATCATGTGCCTTGAACAACCACTATCAAAATACCAGTTGCCTTTTGAGGATTTTTTCATTGAAGAGTATCCCACTAGATCTTCTTTTCTGACCCATATCTTCTTGCTTTCTTCTTTTCTCTGGTATATGGTGTCTGCTTCATATTTTTGCCTTCTTTTATGTCTTTCTTAATCTTCTAACATCTTGGACGAATGTGCCCTTTGACACCATAGTAATGACATGTCGGAATCCACTTCTTTGTTTTTCCTAATACTCTATCTTTCTTCATATCTTCCTTCAGTTAATGACACTCGGTCTTATATGGCCTCTTTTTTCACAATGAAAGCATATAGGGACGTGTCTTCTATGTCGTCTCTTTTTCTTATTATACTTCTATTGTTTATTTTCTTTGCCATTTGATAGAACACAACCTGCTTCAACTTTGCTTTTTCTTGCCTCTTGATGTCTCTTTTCTATGATGTTGTGTCATACTTGTTTGAAAAGGTACCTCCTTAATCTTGGCTTTTCCTTTGTTCATTTTGTTTATAGGCTTCCTAGCATTATTCAGCTTTTCTTAACATTCTTTCAACTTTTTTGCAAGTTGTTTGTTTTGTATGAACATTTTATCAAGTTTATTTAACATGAGTTCATACCCATGCAGAAGATCAGTTTCAGTAACCTCTTCACAAGCAGTTTCTCCAGGTGTTGTAACTGATATTGAAGCTGGACTTGCAAAAGCACTGAAATTTCTGAAAAACTTTGACATTTTTTTAGCACAATTGGTAAAGAAGTGTGATTGTTGATTACATCTTCTGCCTTGTCTACTTCCTTGGTCAAGCAGTGTGATTGTTGACAAGCAGTTTTTTTGAAATATCTGCACAATTCCTTGGTCAAAAGGTGAATTTCTTTTTCTTCTTTGTCTTCAGTCTGTTGTAACTCTTTTGAGCTTGTTGCTTCAGCTTTCAGAGCTATATCTTCTTCTCTTCTACCTGGATTAAGATTCATCTCATAAGCTTGTAGAGATCCCATCAACTCATCAAGTCTCATAGTTGCGATATCTTTTGCTTCTGCTATTGCAACAATTTTAACATCGAATCTTCTTAGAAGCGATCTAAGAGTCTTCCGGACTAGCTTCTAATCAGAGTACTCCTTGCCGAGCTGGTAGGCTTGATTTGCTATGTCCATCAATTTGGCATTGAAAACAGCTATCGTCTCATCTTTTTCCATCATGCGATTCTCGAACATGGTTGTCAACATTTGAAGTTTAGATTGTCTTACGAAGTTGGTGCCTATATGAATGGTTTGAAGAATCCCCCAAGCTTTCTTGGCGCAATCACAGGTTGCAACATACTTGAACTGGTTCTCATCTACTCCTCCGAAAATAGCATTGAGTGCTTTCCCATTGGCATTTTCTTTGAGCATATCTCCGGAACTCGGTTACTCTTCATCTTTATGGTCTCGTTCATGTTTTCATCAACTTCGATTGGGGGAGACCATCCTTTTCTACGGCTGTCCATGCACTTCCATCAAGATATTTGATGAAAGCCTTCATGCGTGCTTTCCAATATGGTCAATTTGATCCATCGAGCAACGGTGGTCATATGACGGAAGCTCCTTGTTTTTCGGCCATCAATGGAACTTGTTGGACCTCGCCGACTTTGAAACCAAAGCGAACATGGTGAATAAGGCTCTGATACAACTTTTTAGTTTCGCCGATGTGATTTGTGGTTTAAAGAACACTCAAAAACACTCAAAGAACATTCACACAAACCAAGCAAGAAGGAGACACACAAAATTGGTAACCCAGTTCAGCGTCCACTCGCCTACGTCTGAAGGAGCCAAGCACAGAGATAAATAAGGAGACACACAAGATTGGTAACCCAGTTCAGCGTCCACTCGCCTACGTCTGAAGAAGCCAAGCACAGAGATAAATAATCCATTAAAAGAGGTGAAAATACATGAGTACAAAACACTTGTCACTCACTCTCTCGACAATAAAGATCACTATCCTCTCTAGATTGTCTACTGCTCACACACTCTCCTCTACAAAGTGATACTCACAATGTTAGAGCAAGGTAGCTTATATAGACGCCTCAACGTCCCAAATATAGCACATAGCTCTTTTAGAATCTCTACGGCTATTAATTTAAAACCTTCTGAAATTAGTTGTTGCAACTCCTATTGTAACATAAGTTGCAACATGACCATGACTGCTGACTTGACTGGGTTCTGGTTACGTTGCAGATGACCTCAAGATCCATCAATCTCCCGGTCATGCTTAGTCCGAGTTGGTGCAACCAAATCTCCCGACTCCGACTACCGGCAACTAGCCTACCTCCTCAGTTCCTCATCACGCAGTCCCCCTCGCAAGGGGCGCACGTCTTTGTGCGTCTTCACGAAACTTGCCAAACTTAGTCTTCAACCTTGCAGGTTTGGTCTTCAAAGATTCTCTATAAAGATCTTCAATCAATTATCTCAATCATGCCAACAATAGGCATGTCTTCAAATATTTCCCTTAATAGTCTTCAATCATTCTCATAAAGGATTCTTCAAATAATATCTTCAATTAGTCCCCATTCATACCATTGATAGATATTTCTTCAATTAAGCTCCACCCATATTTAGTCTTCAATCAAATCACCTAAATATGGTCTTAATATGATCTTGTCTTTAAGTTTTAACACATTGCCTAAAATAGCTCCACCAAGATCTTCAAGATATTTGCCTCCAAGTCAAGATTCCTTGCCATGTCACCATGCTTCGCCACATCATCAATTATGCCACGTCACACACATTGCCACGTCATCTTGACTATATGTCAGATCATGCCAATTATAGTGCAGTTGTACTAATAATTAGTGTAACAATTTTTATTCTGATTAATTATTATTTTGAATATATAGTACTTCCTAATATCTTGCACTAGGCTCCTTAGATCTTAATCATATTGATGAATGGACAAAAATTCTCCTCATAAGTAGATATGATCATATCTAGTCATAATAAAAAAAAGGTAATAAAAGAAGCTACAATTCAAACAATAATGATAACAAAGGATAAAAGAAAATGATAACAGAAAATCGATGAATTTTATTGCTTGAAGAACACCAACAACAAATCAGGAAATCAAGATAGAAAATATAAAGAAGGCAAAGAGCGATTCATGTACGGGATCCTTCCTATGATCTCTTTTAGAAATAGGCTGATTATCTTTTGCTTCGATTTTTGACACCTTAAAACCGGGGTTTTTAGAATTTTTAAGAAAATGACAGCAAGAGAGTGATGTTAAATGAGTAAATTTTGTGTGGAGTAATTACCATGAAAGTATGAGGTTATTTTGGACAAAATTGCATTCCAATGGAATCTCACTTTCTTAACATATATTAGGGAAATGGTCTCAATTTCGGGGAATGAGACTTAAATGAGAATGCTTCTTTGTAGGAAAATACTCAACCAAGGTGAAGTGATTATCTTGTATTAATTTTTAAGTGGCCAAATTTCCCACTTACCAAATACCCTCTTAGATACACTATATAAACATCCTTAATAATACTCCCATTATGAAAAGTAATCTTCACATCCATTCGTTCGCTTAAGGTAATAATCCATAACCAAAGCTATAATTTATGTGGGTAATATCATTATAAGAAATAAAAAAAAATTATCTGAATATAATAAATATTTTTTAAAAAATAAAAATAGAAGAATATCTTTTTAATCAAAAAAGAAGAAATTACTAGATAATTAAAAGATATAGATATAATCAATCACCCAATGAGTTCTGAAGGGACTTGGCTTGGATTCTTCAAAACATAATAGATTTAGCTCCTTTAGATTCCAACTAAGTCACTGACCCATTCCCACGTTTACATATAATTTATTTGTTAATTTTGTTCTTTTCATATAATGTAATAGCTAATAAAGTTTAAGGCGATTCATTTGTGAGATTGTACAAACGAACCCAAGACTAAAACAAACGAATAAATCCATATAATTTAAATCAAAATATTAGCCAAGGTGACCAATGATTATTGGCAAAGTTTTTCAAAATATATTAATGATTTTCAAACATTTGAGAAATAAATGTGTTAATTTCAAATAATTTCTAACCAACTTTGTACTTGCTCACTAAGGTCAAAGTGAATTTGTTGAGTGTAGAATTGAAATGATTGAGGGAAGTGGGCCAGTAAATATCAGTTAATTGCTTGAATGCGACATTGTACCAATCCAGTCTGTTTCACCTTAATTTGCGGTCATGCTTTTGCGTGTCTTTTTCAATCTTATTTTGTAACACGCTGCATGGATCTCGCTATCTCCGGCACATGCATTGCTGTGATTATCATCTGTTCCCTGGCAGAAGATACTGATGTTAAATTGTATATAATTTCATAAAAATATATGGAAATTATATTATAGACAAGCATTCTATGTTCAATTTTGTCTTTAATTATTTTTCTAATTATGTATTTTACTAGTTGAATTTAATTTTTAGAAATCAATCCCAATAAATACTTTTTTTTGTTTTAATTTCTCCAAGTTATTGTTTGTTAGAAATATTAACCGCACACCAAGTCATCCCATTATTAAATTGTTAGAAGTTTGTTCAATGGTTAGTTGAGCCAGTCACGTTCACACGTTGGATAACTTCCTGCACTTCTTTCATGGTTGTTGTAATGGAATCACAATATGTGATTCTATTAATTTATTTATAGTAATTTAGTTTAGCCATGTAGCCGTGCAAGTTTCTTTTAAAAAAAATTTAGAATTTTTATTAGTTAATAATAATAATAATAATAATAATTTTATTATTTATTTATTTTATTTATTTAAATAAATATATTGAGTTGACACTAATGTGAAATATACGATTGCTTTTTTTTTTCTTTGATGTGTCGAATAGATGGATGGCATACGATCATGAACCTTAGGTAATGTTTGGTTAAATATATTTGAAAATACTGTAGATTTATAAGAACAGTGTATTTGTAAATCTTGGATTTGAAAATGTAGGGAAGTCAAATCTAGCATTTGATTGGCTGTATCTGAAAATGCTGGATTTCAGGATTTTTTGTTTGTTTGAAGGATTTATAAATGCACGAGACTGAACTACGGCCGATTTGGGTGTAGTTACAAATCTAATAAAATCCCTTACATTTGCATTTCTAACTATTTTGAATTTCTCAAATCCAGCTAAACAAACATCAGATTTTAAAAGATCTTGTAATTTCAATTACCACATGTTTTTTTAAATCCGGCCAAACAAATATACCCTCAAGGCTTTTCATGTTTATTTTATTTTGCATTTATATATTTGGGCCATATTGTGTTCAATGTAATTTTTTTAATTTTTACAAAAGTAGATTGTATTTAGGATATATTATTTTTAAATTTTAGAGAACAAACATAATAAAGCGTGAAGTCCTATTTACATGGAGCGCAAAGTCCTATTTAGAGAATACATGGAGCAAGAAGCCCAGCGTGAAGTCCTGTTTTGTATGGAGCGCAAAGCAATGTAATAGATTAGGATTTTTTTAGTTGGGTTAATCTTAGAGGTTCATGATCATATGAGTGTGTTGCCTTGAATGTGTATGCATATCATATTTTATACATATATTGTTAGTGTAAATGCACTTTAATTAGCATGATTTGACACCAAGACAAGGTGATGTGGCATAAATGATGTCATAGGAAGCATGGTGACCTGGCAAATAGTCTTGGATTGGAGGCAAATATCTTGGGAGATCTTAGTGGAGCTATTTTTGGTATGAGTTACAACTTGAAGGCAAGATTTTATCAAGATCATATTTAGAGAGATTTGATTGAAGATTAAATATGGATGGAGCTTAATTGAAGAAATACCTATTAATGATATGATTGAAGGCTATTGAAGGTATGATTCAAAGAACCTTAATAAGTATGATTGGAGAAATACCTATTGTTGGTATAATTGTCATGATTGATTGAAGATCTTTCTTGGGAAAATTTGAAAACCAAACTTGGGTGAATTGAAGATCAAGTTTGGATAGTCTCTTGAAGACACACAAAGGCATGCGTCCCTTGCGAGGGGAGTGCGTGGTGAGGAATTGAAGAGGTAGGCTAGTTGCCGGTAGTCGGGATCAGGAGATCTAGCTGCATTGACTCGGACTAAGCATGACTTGGAGGTTGATGGGTCTTGAGATTATTCGCAACGTAAACAGAACTCAGTCAAGTCAGCGGTTAAGGCCATCTTGTAAGTGGTGTTACAACATGAGTTGTAACAGCTAATTTTGGAAGGTTCTAAAGTTAGTAGCTGTGGAGATTCTAAAAGAGGTATGGACTATATTTGGGACGTTGAGGTGTCTATATAAACTACCTTGCTCTGAGATTTGTTGTGACACCGGAGTGAGAGAAAGTGTGGGCACTAGACAATCTAGAGATGGTAGTGATCTTTATTTGTTAGAGTGAGTGGCAAAGTGTTTATACTCAATTATTTTCATCTCTTTTAGTGGATTTTTTATCTCTGGGCTTAGATCCCTAGTCGTAGGCTAGTGAACGCTGAACTGGGTTACCAATTTCGTGCGTATCTTTTTTTTTTTGGGTTTGTGTGAGTTTTCTATGAGTGTTTGAGTGTTCTCTAAACCACAAATCACACCGGCGGAACTAACAAGTGGTATCAGAGACTTACTAAACGTGTTCAATTTGGTTTCAAAGTCAGCGAGGTCCTGGCAAGTTCCATTGATGGCTGAAAATAGAAGGAGCTTCATTATGAAAGAGCTTCCGTTATACCACCACCATTGCTAAATCGATCAAATTTTCCATATTGGACGACACGTATGAAGGCTTTCATTAACTCCATTAATGAGAGTGTATTGATAGCCGTGGATGAAGGTTGGTCTCCTCCTATTCATGTTGATGAAGACAAGAATGAGACCATAAAGAAGAGAAGTAACTGGAGTACCAAAGATAAGCGGAAAGCTAATGCCAATGAGAAGGCTCTCAATGTAATCTTTGGAGGAGTTGATGGAAATCAGTTCAAATATATTGCAACATGCGAGTGCGGTAAAGAAGCTTGGGAGATTCTTTAAACTATCTATTAAGGTATAAACTTGGTAAGAACTTCTAAACTTCAAATGTTGACAACTATGTTCGAGAATCTCCGGATGGGAGAAGATGAGATGATAGCTGTCTTCAATGCCAAATTGATGGATATTGCAAATCAATCTCTCCAACTTAGATGAAAAGCTAGTCCGGAAGACTCTTAGATCTCTTCCAAGAAGGTTTGATGGAAAAGTTTCCACAATAGAAGAGGCAAGAGACATCACAACTATGAGACTTGACTAGTTAATGGGGTCTCTACAAGCATATGAGATGAATCTCAATCCTAAAAGAAAAGTGAAAGATTTGGCTCTGAAGATAGAAGCAACCAGGCAGAAGGAGTTACAATAGGTTGTTGTAACAGAAGATCAAGACGAAGGAGATAGTGAAATTGTTTTTCTGTCAAGGAAGCTACACAACATGATGAGAAAATACAAGACAGAAAGTAAGAAATTCTAGAAGAAATACCTTCTTAGTGAAGAAAAGAAAGGAATTGAAGATCATCAAAAGAAGGTCAAGTGTAGAGAATGTGGTGGATTTGGACATTACCAAGCCGAGTGTGCTAACACTCTTAAGAAGAAAGGAAAGTCACTTAATGCCAGATGGAGTGATGATTTAGATGGTAGCATGGAGGAAGAAGATGAAGAAAGTATGAGCAATTATCATACATCTTTTTCTATGATGAATGGACTAGCAAACTTCAACAGATCAAAGTCCGTTGCAGAATATGTTCCAACATCAGTTACAACATCCATTGAAACTGACAGTGAGTATGATGAGGTAACTGAAAAAGATCTTTTCACAGGTTATAAATTTATGATGAACAATATTAATGAGATGATCTTGCAAAACAAACGCTTGGAGGAAGAGTTAAGTGTATTTAAAGGAAAGTTGTGCCATGCTGAGAAGACCTTGGACTCCATAAACAAAGGTAAAGCTAAGCTTAATGAGATCTTATCAGTTGGAAGACAGAGTAAAGCCCGACAAGGTATTGGGTATGTTGGATAAACTTCAAGTGCAAGACGAAAAATTCAGGAGTTGTTTTTGTTTAGTCAATTGATCAACAAAACAATGAAGAGAAGCAAGTCAAAACAAGGGAAGAACGCAAAAGAGAAGTGCCTACATGCTTTCATTATGGAGAGACCGGCCACATAATACCCAAGTACAACAAATTGAAAGAAGACTTGAAGAGTGAAAGAGTGGTTGGATATGAAGAGGAAATCATCAAAAAGAAAGTCAGAGGAAAGATTATTATAATCAAGAAATTGTGGATCCGAAAAGATGAAGTGCCAAGAAAATATGCAGAGTACTCCAGTTCATATCAGAAGGTTGCAGAAGTGATGATGAATTAGAGGGTTAGAACACCATGTTACATTCAGCAATGTGTTGATGATGCATTATCCACAAGTGTACGGGTTGCACATAAGTAATACAGTGGTATCCCATGAGGGGAAGGTTGTCGAACTACAGGGACTGGACTTAAAGTACTAACTCTTCTTCCAATATCTAGTTAAGCACGAATTGGGTTGGTTTTAAGAATAAAAACAAAACACATAAAGGAAAGAACATGTGGAGATATCAGGTGGATTAGGATCGAGGTTTCTACAACAAGAGAGCAATGGGCCCGGGATGATTCTTATGAGCTATATCATGCTGACTTGCTTCTAAAGCCTAACAAGTACATTCTAAGGTTCAAGTGTGTACTCAAAAGCAATATTGCATCTATGGTTCTCAAGTATACCAAGTTTTGCCAAGATAACTGTGCATTTCAAACACATCAAGTTTTGCAATCATGTAAGCAATCACAACTATGGTAATCTATACACCGAGTTTTACTAAAGCAACTGTGCAAATCAAACACATCAAGTTACACAACACAAGATTAAATACATGAATCTAAAAGAACTCCGTAGACATTAAAAGCAAGTAGTCAAAGCATACAAAGCATCATAGTTCACATCCCGGGGCACCATGGACGGTTAGCCCCTCATGGACGGGTACAACAAGGAAGAGAAAGAGAAAGAGCTAAAGGAAGAAGATATGATTCATTTCTTCTCAAAATGATCTTCCCAGTTGAGTTCCATATGCTAACCTCACTTTCCTTCTGCCTCAAACTCATCCTTGATCCCTTTAGAAGGTGTGGTAAAGCCTGATCTTTGCTCTCCTCAAAGTCTTCCCAATTGAGAGAAGAATCCCCGAACAAAGATGAGAGTGAAACCCTAGAAACAGGAGTTAAAAAGGGTGATTTGGGGCTCAACACGGGCTAAGCACGGTTGTTCTTAGACTGTGTTTTCTCGGTTAGGGTTTTGAGTGAATCGGCTAGGTGCTCGCCCAAATTTTCTAGTGAGAGGGAGCATGGTCGTGCTTTGACCATGCTTCACTTGAGCGTGACTGTGCTAGGAGCAAGCAAAGCATGCTTCCCCTGTTGAGCAGAAAATACCTCAAACCTGAGAAAATCAAGGGGAGGAGCACGCTCATGCTCCGACCGTGTTTGGCCTGAAAGCACCCCCATGCTTAAATTTTCACTTAGTCATCTCTAGGATGAAATAATCAGGGGGATAGAGCACGACCGTGCTTTGCCGGTGTTGAGCTTAAACACTTAGCAAAATTTTCAATTCTTCACTTGTTTGGCTACAGAATTCACTCCTAATTACTTCGAGCCCCGAATTTCTGCATCAACAATAAATATACCCAGAATAGCACCGAATATGCATAAAGATGTGCTAAAAGACAAATAAAAGAATAAATTGAGGGTAATTAACATGATATGATATGTACTCATTAGTTGACCGAGGACCTGGTAAGTTAATAGGCAAAACATTCCAACGAGTGGAAATCTCTTGATATCTTTTAAAGGTTTTTTTTTAAAAAAAGAGAGAGAAAAAATAAGAAATAAAAAAAGGAAAATGAGATTTAAAAAAAAAGATGGAAAATTTTGAGTAGTTTTTTTTTTAAAACATGAAAGGGTACCAAGGAAGGTGTAACTAATTAATGATAGGGTTGTCTTATTAAAACCCTAAATTCCAATTTATTACCAACTTTTTTTTAAAAAAGGAGTCTCTCTCAGAAGTAATCACTCACGAAGAAGGAGAACAAAAAAAGGTAAAATTGAAGAGAAAGATGAGAACCAAGAAGATGGCCCGCCGTGCTCCTGTGACCCCACAAGAGATTGCTGCTCAGGTTGAAGAAGAAAAATTGAAAGGAATCAACTATGGTGGAAGCCCATTGGTTTGAGAAGAACTTGAAGATCTCTCTAAAGCAATCATCCCGTATTATTCCCCTCAGGATGCTGATACATCTTGTAAAGTAGTTGAAGCAGGAACATCTTCAAAGGATGTGACCAAGGGTGTTAAAGACGGAGATGATCTTCTCAGATGGATATAAGAGTCTTTTCCAGGAGCTTATCTCCAAAGATCTGAGGAAGATGAACAGGTTAGTTCAACAACAGGTTTAAAGGAATGGGGTTCAGATGAACAACAGGTTGTTGGAGAAGATGTAACTGAAGAAGAATCTACTTCAGTAAATGCAGAAGAAACTATTGGTGAAAGAAGTGCAGACATTCTGACATGTCCTGAAGAAGAGGCTGCTGCTATCTTAAGTGAAGTCTTGGGAGATATTCACCGACATACAGATGTACCTGTAGATACAGGACATGTTGCAGCACCAGTTGCAATACCTCTACAACATCAGACAGTGCACATAGCTCTTATGGTATCCCAGTTAGAGATCATCTTTTAAAAATTTCTGTAAGAAGGAAGGAAAAGACAGAAGAAAAGGCCCAGAAGAAGAAGGAAGCAAAGAAGCCTAAGAGGAATTCATTTACTGATCCAGAAACTAGGCCAAGGCCAAAAAGAAAATGTAGTGAAGCTACAAATCAGGGGGAGAAGAAATCATCAAACTCTGAAAGGGGCAAGAAGAAGAAAGCGAGTCAATGTCCTGAAGTTACCGATGAAGACAAGGTTCTTAATAAAGCATCTAAGAAGAAATTTAAGATTATTGTTGAGAGCAGAATTGTAGTTGAAAGGGTGATTGATGAGGCTGCCTTCGAGAAGTATGGTTTGACAGAGTTGCTTAAAGAAAGATGTTTATACAAATCAATAACATTTGCCGAAGGCTACAACTTGTCTCTAGTTCAAGAATTTTACATCAATCTATCACTGTTTGACAAAGGCATCACCAAAGTTTTCATCCGAGGGAGGTGGATCCCTTTTACTCCAACCTGCTTGACCAAATTTCTGGAATTTAAATCTGAAGTAAAAGGAATCTATGAAGAAGGGCTTGAACTTAATGAGGATGTTTTGAGAGAAATCACAGGAGGAAAAACCGAGTTATGGGGAGAAGAGTAAAGACTTTCGGTCTCCATACACACAGTGAAGTATAATATATTATTTAGGCTTGGTATTCTCAACTGGCTTCCTACTCCACATAATTCATGCATCGTGAAGGGGTTAGCACTTTTACTGTTTGCTATTGGGACTGGGAAAAAGTTTAATCTGGGAAGATTAATTTTCTAGAACGTTGTAAAAAAAGCTAATTGTACAAGCTCCTCAACATCACTTGGGTATCCTACTTTGCTATAGCAGTATTTGTTGCAACATAGGGTACAACTCACGAAGGAAGAATCAATCACAACAGTAAATAAACTGAAGATCTCTCAGAAACTGTTTACCCCAGGTAAGAAAATTGATCTACCTGCAAGAAGAATGTCACCACCACCACCAATAGTTAAAGATACTGAAGGGTCAAGTCTGAATGTTGAAGAAGAATACGAAAAGCTCTTGGAGGAGTAGTTAGAAAACTTGGAGATGAGGCAACGATCACTTTTTGCAGAATTATTCATCATTGCCTGACAGAAGCAGAAGATTCTATCTTGTCTTGAAGTTATTAAGAAGAAGACATGAGGAGCTAATGACCAGGAGTCCTGAAGATAGGGGGAGTTGTAAAAGTAGTTGTAACATGACTTGCAACAACCAATGAAGACTTGGCATCAATTTTGTCACAAAGGGGGAGAAACTTGCTAGCCCAGACTGATTACTTTTTATTTTTATTTTTAATTATTGGACTAGTAGTTCCTTTACTATTTGGTCTTATTCTTTTGGATAAATCTTATGTTCATCAGTTCCTTATGCTTAATAATATTTGTCTCAGTAGTTGTAGTATTTAATATTTTTTTCAGAACTTTGTAAGTAACTAGATGATGCCTTGTGTCAATCCTATTTTCTGTTCTCCAATAATGTTGTAATTAGAAGTTATAACAGAAGTCAATCTGGGTGCAAAAGTAGTTGTGTTAAATTATCCAAAGGAGGAGATTGTTAGTGCAAATGTACTTTAATTGGCATGGTTTAACACTAAGTCAAGGTGACGTGGCATAAATGATGTCATAGGTAGCATGGTGACATGGCAAGGAGTTTTGGATTGGAGGCAAATATCGTGAGAGATCTTAGTGGAGCTATTTTTGTTATGAGTTACAACTTGAAGGCAAGATTTTATCAAGATCATATTTAGAGAGATTTGATTGAAGACTAAATATGGATGGAGCTTAATTGAAGAAGTACCTATCAATGGTATGATTGAAGGCTATTGAAGGTATGATTTGAAAAACCTTAATAAGTATGATTGAAGATTATTAAGGGTATGATTGGAGAGATACTTATTGTTGGTATAGTTATCATGATTGATTGAAGATTTTTCTTGGGAAGATTTGAAGACTAAACTTGGATGAAATGAAGATCAAGTTTGGATAGTCTCTTGAAGACGCACAAAGGCTTGCGCCCCTTACGAGGGGACTGTGTGGTGAGGAATTGAGGAGGTAGGCTAGTTGCCGGTAGTCGGGATCGGGAGATCTGGCTGCATCGACTCTGACTAAGCATGATCGGGTGGTTGATGGGTCTTGAGGTCATTCGCAAAGTAACCAGAACTCAGTCAAGTCAGCAGTTAGGGCCATATTGCAAGTGGTGATACAACAAGAGTTGCAACAACTAATTTTGGAAGGTTCTAAAGTTAGTAGCCGCCGAAATTCTAATGGAGGTATGGACTATATTAGGACGTTGAGGCATCTATATAGGCTACCTTGATTTGAGATTTGGTGTGACACCAGAATGAGAGAAAGTGTGGGCACTATATAATCTACAGAGGGTAGTGATCTTTATTTGAGACAGTGAGTGACAAAGTATTGGTACTCAATTATTTTCACCTCTTTTAGTGGATTGTTTATCTCTAGGCTTGGCCCCTAGACGTAGGTGAGTGGACGCTGAACTGGGTTACCAATTTCAATGTCTCCTTTTTGTTTGGTTTGTGTGAGTTTTTTATGAGTGTTTGAGTGTTCTCTAAACCACAAACCACACCGGCGGAACTAACATATATGTTTAATGTGAACGTAAGACATAAATTAATTATATGTAAACAAATTCTCCCAAAAGAAAACACTGAGTTGTAGGGCATGGGATATCCTAGCTCTCCACCAAGCTTTGAATGGTTAGAGTTATGAGGGTACATGATATTGTCCTCGTATGAGGGGGTCTTGTATTCACTTGTGACTTTAAGAACATTTAGTTAATTGGATGCCGTCAGACGAAATAAATTCCAACAAAATTATATTGCGTGGGTTGGGGGGGTGGGGGCATTTATTTGTTAGATTGACAGAAGTTGGTGGGCTTGACTTAGATAGTTCACATGCCAATCAAATTATATGGGTTAAGGCCAGGTGAACTTTGGGCGACATTGATTGGATTGCCTATAGGATAAGTTGGCATGTGATGCCACTTTATTAACTCTAGTGGTGCAATTACATTGTATGGGTAAAACTTTACTAGATTTAATAAAGAACACAGTCACTCACTACAAAATCCTACCAATGAAGATTTTTTATTTCTACAGTGGGAGTGTAGATTTGTGAAAAATGTAGTGGGAGCCAAGTTTTATTTAAAAAACCTTAATATAACTTGGGTATAATATAAATGAACTTATAAAGTGATTTTTCTTATTTTTTTGCATTTATTTTTCTACATGGCTCAAAACATAGTTAATATTTTGGTTGAGAAAACTACCCTTACCTGGCCCAATTATGTAGATTAATTAGGCTAGGAATTTGAGGATAGTCCTCAATATGGATTAAATCGAGTACATTCTTGATGCTTATATTCCTACTGCACCTTCACCAAGGGTATGGGAGGAGTGAGTAAGACTAAGAGGTCCAAGCAAGGGGTAAATGTTTCCATTGTGCCGAGGCCAATCATTGGAAGACGAACTGCCCATAAAGAAGAGTAGACAATGCTATAGATACGGAACGATTTGTTTTGGAAACTTATTATTCAATATTTGTAATTTGTACTTGGATTCTTGATTCTTGAGCTAGTGCTCATGTTTCAAGATTTGGAAAGAAGAAGAAAGTTGGGTGAATGAGTGGTGATGATCAACGTAAGAAGCGGATATTGTGTCATGGTGACCCACATAGTATCTACTTCTATTCACTTATATTTTGAACATTTCTTCATTTTAAAGGATTGCTTAGTATTACCAAATAGGTTAAAAAACATTGTTTCTATACCAATTATAGTCACAAAAGGATATGTCTTTAAATTTGGTAAAAATGATTGTGATATTTATTTTGGAAATAATTTAGTTGGTAATACCTCTTTATTAAATAGATTTTATTATCTGAATATACTAAAGAAGTGAGTTGTGAATGCTATAAGTAAAAAATATGGTAGGAATGAAATAAATCAAAAAACTTGTGTGGCATTTGACACTAGATCATGCTAGAGAACAAAGGATCAACTTGTTGGAGAAGGATGGCCTCATCGGTCCATTAGGATTGGATCCCTATCCGATATATGAGTCTTATCTCTTTGACAAGATGACCAAGTCCCCTTTCATTAGACATCTTGAGAGGGCTGCACAAGTTTTAGATTTAGTGCACACTGATGTTTGTGGCCTGATCAATGAGATAACTCGAGAAAGTTTCCACTATTTCATAACTTTTACAAATGAACATGTCAGAGGCTAGGTATGGTTATGTGTACTTGACAGATACTTATGAGGTGTGTGAAAATAACTATGCAATTATGAAAGTAATATTACAATAAGTCCGTGAATATTGCAAGTGTACGAGTCAGCAAGTAATACCTTGTCGGTGAGCACGATGATCGTATTTCCCAAAGAACGGCGAGAGGTGCCTATTACTTCTTTTTTGCTTAATCAATAGCCTAAACATTACATTATTTCTTTAATCTACTTCTACAAATTATTAAATAATACAATTGGAGAATCGGTAAGCACACTCGGAAGGAGTTGGTTGGTTGTATGACAGTTATCTTCATTATTATTTACGATAGGTGTTGAGTATGACAATCATATTCTAGTATTGGACCAGGGGAATTTAAAGGCATACTAATCCTAATCTCTTGGCAAACAAGTCTAAATCACTAAGAACTTAAGATGAAATTTCTTCCTACCCCAGCCTCCTGTGTTTGCCTTAAGTACAAGAATTCCTCTAGAAGGGACAAATCAAACCCTAAGCCTAAGGGCAATTGATCCCTAATCTAGAAACCTAGATATGCCTAATCTCTTAGCGCATGCATAGATCTATTATAGCACGTGTGTTCTAATGTAGGGGCATATCATCCTCATCCACATTAACAAGAATAGCATTAAAGAAACATTCAATGAATCGCATAAACTATAAAGATTTATTGAATTTAACAATCAAGATTCATAAACAATAATCAAGGGACCTAGACATACAATTCCCCTCAAATTGTGTTCTTATGGATAACAAATAAAGATATGAATAAAGAGAGAACCATAAGATTAAAAACAATGTATTAAAAATTAGTAAACTAACTAACTAACTAACTAACTCCAATAGGTCTACGAAGATTAAGGTCGAGAGCATCCCAAGATTGAGAAGAAGCACTGAATCTCTTCACGTGCCCTCCTCTAATTGATGTACGTTGAATATCTCGTGGAAAACTCATCGAAATCTGCTATATGGATGAAAGTCGTCTCCCATCATTTAGATCTCTAGAACTCCAGCCGCCTTACCTTATTCGGCAAAAGAATCTCCAATTGAGCAGAAAAACCAAGGATTTCTTTAATGTTGAGTCCATTACAGCCTTACCACAGGCGTTGTGATTCTTGTGGTGAGTAAGTTATTGCTTGGGCTCTAAGTCGCATCCTGGCAAGGCTCTCTGGGTGTTGTATTGCTAGATCATAGTTGTTATGGGTTCACAATTGCCGTTGTGAGGCCATTGTGGCTCATGTGTTATTCTCAATGATTCCATACTAGTACGGCTTGATAACGACAATGTTGAGTATGGACAACAGCCGTGGTGAGATGTCACTATGGCTGTTATGAGCCGTGGTGAAGCTTTGATTAAGCAACTTAGATCAATTTGCTTCAATATACCCCCAAATTCGTTTTTCCCATAAAATAGAAATAAAGGCCATGGTGAACAAAATAATAAAATTTTGTACTAATTAGGTGCTAAACATGTCGAATTCCATACTAGATGTAGTGTAAATGATATCGAAAATATGGACCTTCTAACACTTATCAATACTTGATAAAGAACAAGTCAGAGGTTCTTGACAAGTTTTGAGAATACAAGGCTTTATCGGAAAATCAAACTAGTTATCATATAAAGACACTCCATGATCGAATCATGGTGGATACTGAGTTTAACTTGTTCTTGATGGAACATAGGATAGTTTCACAACTAACGCCACCAATGACTCCAATTAAAATCACAATATTTATATGAACGGCAACATAAATGCTTATTATTAATGATAATATATAATACAAACTAAATGCCCTAATATAAATATCCTCATTGGCATTTGAGGGTATAATCCTAAGAATCTTATACTTGTACTCAATGCCAACCATCATGGTATCTTACGCCCATCTTCTTAAGATGTCAACCTAGCATAGCATGTGATAGTGTCAGCATGATTGGGTCAGCTAAGTTATGTGTTGAGGCTATTTTATACATGCCTATATTGTCTCTTCCAATGATCTCTCAAATGATGTGGTATTGTAGATCGATATGTTTGAATTTTCTTTGAGACCTTGGTTCTTTAGCCTGTGCTATAGCTCCATTGTTGCCATAATAAAAAAATAATAGGAACTCCACATTTGGAACCACTTAAAGTTCTGTGAAGAACTTCTTAATCCAAACAACCTTCTTTATAACCTCCAAAGCAACCACATATTCAGCCTCGGTGGTGGAATTTATAATTGTACATGTCTTACAACTCTTCTAGCTCACTGCTCCACCATTGAGAGCAAATATAAACCATGAAGTGGATTATCGGTCGTTAGAATTAGATTGAAAGTCATAATCTGTGTAATCATCCACTCTCAACTCTCCATTTCCATATATCAGAAGCATATCTTTAGTCTTTGTCAAGTACTTTAGAATATACTTCACAACCATTCAATGCTCCTTTCTTTGGTTAGCCTAGAAGCGACTCATGTCGCTGACAGTGTACATAATGTCCAATCTAGTACGCAACATGACATACATCAGACTACCAACCATTGAGGTATCGGGTACCATACTCATCTCATTTCTATCCTCCTCATCCTGAGGGCTCATGGATTTGGAGAGATGGATTCCATGCCTCACAGGTAGAGGTCCTCTCTTCAAATTTTCCATCCCACCCACAGATAGAAGCCCTCTCTTAGAGTTTTCCATCTCGAATCTCTTCAAGACTTTCTCTAAGTAAAGGGCTTGAGAAAGCCCCATCTTCCTATTCACTCTATCCCTATAGATGTAAATTCCAAGGATATATGTGGCTTCTCCCCAAGTCTTTCACAGAGAATGTGCTTGAGAGCCAAGCATTAACCGAAGTCAACATGCCTATATCATATCCTATGAGCAAAATATCATTTACATATAATAGCAAGAATGATATCTTGCTTAAGTCTTTAAATAGACCTATTAAGCTTACACACATTATGAGAATCAGCCTCGATCACGAAACCCTTGGGCTATTTGAATCTTTGCTTATCCTCAAGCAAATAATCATTAAATCCAAAGAGAATTCATTATTCTAAAACCTTCTCTCAGACGAAACTCAAATGATAGAACTAATTTAACATGGGCAATAATAAGAAAGTTACAAGCAAAACCCATAAGAGTATAAAAATGACATCTGGCATCTATAGTGAATTTTGGAGGCATACTCAAAAATCTGTTGCTTTTTGTCTAGCCTTTTGTTTTTTTACCACACTATTTTTTGTTATTATTTTTGTGCAAGTTTTAGGTTTGAATTTTTATTTTCAGTTTATACTTAGTTTACTTACTGGGCTAGTGAGATCATGGATTTATTTTAAAATCCTTTTCAGATTAGGCGCAGTAGACCCAGGGTTCTTAGAAAGATTCCAGTAAACGCTTTCCTTTGGAGTTGTGTTTTATATATGTTTATCAGTTGTATGGTTATTTAATAACCTCTTTGTGGGTCATTCTGTATTTTAACTTGCTCTATATTTGAACCCTTTAGGTGTACTTATATTAAGTATTCTTGTCAGTTTATCTTCTATCTTCGCTCTGTGTTAGGTTTTGATGCCTTGCAGATTGATTGGGCTCCCGCCCTATGCATCTGCGGCCATTTGTTCGCACATAGGGTCCGGCCAGACTTGGTTTAGGGCATGACAAATCTAAGTGGTATCAAAGAAAAAATTAGATAAACCTCCTGTCTAATAATCCTAGCAGTTTAGATAAAGTCTTCAGTGTGAAAATTCTTAGAATGATTGATGATCTTTGGTAGAGGATAAGTTTAGTCTAATATTGCTTATTGTTCTTTGTGTATTGATTCTTATGTTTTGTTAGGAAGAAGATGAATTCAGGACATAAGCAGGGCCATGGGCAGCCAGCCTTCAGATATGATAAGGAAGCAGTTGAGCAACTTACTCGAAAAGAGAAGAAAGTGGAGATAAAGTGACTGAGGTAGTTGGATGGCTATGAACCATCTAGTGGAGCAATAGTTCACCCTCTCATGCCATCATCTTTTATGGTGATAAGCATGAACACCCGAGATTTTAGCTCACTAATAGCAAGAACCATGAGAGAGTTGTATAAAGGGACCAATATTCACATAATGCAGTGGGACATTTGAAGGTGGATGTTGAACAACGGGCTTTCTAAAGAAACAACTTTTGCATATGACTATTTATTAGTAATACTCTGCCATCTTCATCTTGAAGATCCCATCCCAGATAATACTAACCTAGCTATGTTATCACTAAGAATGGTGAAAGGTCATGAGTATCATATACGTATGGAAGAACGGGAAAAACAAAGGGCTATGAAAATGGCTAGGAGGATTTTGGTGGAGGATCCAGTCACTCCTCCTGCTTCCTCACCATAATTCACGATGAGAGTTCGGCCTAGGAGAGTTGTGGAAGCTGCTAGTAATTTGAGACATCTTTTTCCCTATCTCAGTTTAACCCTGTGGTGTTAGATTGCTAAATCCTTCTCCTTGTATGTTTTGTTGTTATTCTCTAAGACTTGTAGTACTTAAGTGTTTGCTTTGATCATCCACTTTTCCACTGTCATGTTCCTTTTGTGTGGTGTTCTTAATATCTTCCCAGGGATACCTGTTTAGACTATGGTTAAGCACTTGAAGTATTAGAATAATGGTTCTACTTGGTTTTAAACCTGCTTTCAATAAACCTTTGATGTCCTCGTACCTAAGTTTCTAATAAGATTGGGGTTTTTGCAGAATGCCTCACAGAGCAGCTAGCAGAGCATGAATGATTTACTTGGTCAACCATCAGCTGCTTAGGAACCCAAAGTGTAGACTGACAGATTCTGGCAATAGTTAGGGGGTAACGCTGGAGTTATTGCGAGTAGTGGGGTTGGTGGGAGAGCAACATCTATCTCAACAATCAACATTGCCTCTTCCTCCTCCTCCCACTAAGGAACCCAAACAGAAGATAATTATGGAATTTAGGAATAACCCCCTTTATTTGAGGGAACCACCAATCCAGATGAGGTAGATCAATGGGTGGCAAAAATGGAGAAAGCTTTTACTATAATGAACCGTATTTTAGAGGAGAAGCTCAGGTTCGGTATCTACATGATTTAAGGACCTGTGAATGACTAGTATAATGGGAAATTAAGATCCGGCAGGGAAAGGAGTTTAAATTATGGGAAGAATTGAGGAAGGTGCTCTTCGGGAAGTACTTTACCAGGGACAAGCAGAGGCAACTAGAGCGACAATTCATCCTGTTGACCAAGGGGAATAGATCAGTAGACAAATACGAAGTGGAGATTGATAAGTTATCCAAGTATGCTTTGAAACTAGAGGAGGACAATCAGAGCCGAGCAAATCAATTTGAGGAGGGGCTGCCCCTCACATTCACAGGGGGCTAGCACCTCTGTATTTAAGTCCCTAGATTCTATCGGGAAGGATACTCAAGAAAAGAAGAAAAGCTTCCAAAAAATGAGAAGCGGGAATTTTGACAACCAAAGTACCCAATCTACTTGGGCTAGAGATAGGAACAAGGGCAATGACCTCGGAAATTACCCCTATCCCTCCTCCCTGTGCTAACCAGCGAGGTTGTGCCACTTGTGGTGGAGCTCATATGGCTACATATTGTAGACAGACTTCTCGGGCTCATTTTAGATGTGGTAGTCAAGGTCACTGCATTGCAGAGTGTACAAAACTATCTTCTAAGCCTCAACAAACTTTTAGTGGGCAGAGTGTCAGGGTCGTACCAGCATGGAAACCTCAGGCTCCTCCGGAATAGCGTGCAGGAAAGGCTGTTAGTGGGCAGCCGTCCTCCTCAACCCATTAGAAGGCGGGCATACCTAAGACTCAAGGGCAAGTTTATGCATTGACTCAGGAGGATGCTTATGCCTCTAATGTTGTGGTGTCAGGTACCTTACCAGTATTTTTAGCTTATTCCTGTGTTTTGTTCAATTTTGGAGCTACATATTCCTTTATTTCTTCTGCATTTGTTCAGAAGCATGCTTTGTCTACTGTTGTTTTAAATTATAATTTGAGTGTTGCTATGCATGTTTGTGATGCTTTAATAATTAATAGAGTTTGTGTAAACTGTACTATGGTAATTGATGACCATGTATTATTAGTAGATCTCCATGTTATGAGCATGAAAGACTTCGCTGTTATTATGGGATGGACTTATTATCATTCACCCATGTAGTGGTCGATTGCCATGGGAAAAGAGTTGACTTTAGAATCACTGGAGAAATAGAATTCTCCTTTCTTGGGAGTGATTCAGTATCACCAGCTCAAGTAATTTCTACCCTGCAAGCTAAGAACTTACTTTTGACTGGATGCTCAAGAGTTCTTGCCACCGTAGTGGAAGTAAAAAATGGAAGTCAAGCACTTGAAGGTATTCTAGTGGTGAGGGAATTTCTAGATGTTTTTCTTGAAGATCTTCCGTGGTTGCTTTCGGACAAGGAGATAGATTTCTATATTAACCTAGTCCCAGACACTAACCACATCTCTAAGGCCCCTTATAGGATGGCCCCTATTGAGTTAATTGAATTGAAGAAGTTGCTTGAAGAACTTCTCAATAAAGGTTTCATCCATCTGAGTGTTTCTCTATGGGGAGCTCCTGTGCTTTTTGTGAAAAAGAAAGATCGTAGCTTGAGATTATGCATCGACTAATGGGAGCTAAATAAGGTAACTGTGAAGAATAGATATCCATTACCACGGATTGATGATCTATTTGATCAATTACAAGGTTCGCAAGTTTTCTCGAAGATCGATCTCAGAATGGGATACCACAAACTGAAGATCAAGCAACAGGATGTGCCAACAACTGTGTTTCAAAATCATTATGGTCATTAGGAATTCCTAGTATTGACTTTCGGGTTGACTAATGCACTAGCCCCTTTCATGGATTTGATGAATATGACCTTCAAGCCCTTCCTGGATAAATTCATTGTTGTGTTTATCAACGAGAGCATGAATATCATTTGAGGATCGTGTTATTGACTCTCAAAGAGAGGAAACTTTTTGCTAAATTCTCCAAGTGTGAATTTTGGCTTGATCGAGTTGCTTTCCTTGGCCATGTCATAACCAAAGATGGCATCTCTGTAGATACTACCAAAATTGAAGTAGTTGTAGATTGGAAAAGGCCAACAAGTGTGACAGAAATTCGTAGCTTTTTGGGACTGGCTGGTTACTATAGAAGATTTGTGAAGGATTCTCAGTTTTGGCAGCACCATTGACAAGACTTACGAGGTTTTCTAGGAGTTAAAGCATCGTTTGATGTCATCACCTATTCTCACACTTCCTTCTCCTGGAGATGGTTTCACATTGATGAGGCCTTCGATTTCCTAAATTTTGTATATCTTTCCAGAAGAAATATAACAGATTGGTGAGGTTTTCAATTTCCTAAATTTTGTACATCTTTATTCCTGTTACTAAGAACTAAAAAATGGCTACGCTATGGCTTTATTCCTCTAGAGTAATCATCTTCCTTCTGTATTAACAGGTGTCTCTTACTGGATATTTGTTTGATTAGTTTTTAATAAATGATGCTTTCGATATCATCGAAGCTAATGGTGGATCTTTTCACTTGGTTAGAGTTTAACCCACAACAATAGAGATTACTAAGAAGATGGTAGTTGTTTCAATGATGGTGATGGTTATGGTGTTTGGGTTGCTGAGCAATGGTGTGAGAGTACAACAGCAAGCAATTTGAGAGCCACATACCACTACTACAATCCATCATTGAACAACTGGGATTTGAATGCAGTTAGTGCATATTGTGCAACACGGGTTGCTAACAAGTCTCTTACTTGGAGGTAGAAATATGGATGGACTACTTTTTGTGGCCCTGTAGAGTCTACAGGATATGCTACTTGTGACAAGTGTTTGTTAGTAAGTACATATATATACACACTCTAATAATCTCTGTTGTAATGATTATAAATATTGTAGAGATGACATTGAATTCTTTTGTTGTTGATTAAGGTGACTATAGTAAAACTAATGCTCAAGTAATAGTGAGAATAGTGGACCAGTGTGCTAATGGAGGCATGGACTTAGATTAGTGTGTGTTTCAGTAGATTGACACTGATGGTAGTGGTTATGCTCAAGGTCATCTGATTGTCAGCTATCACTTTTTAAATTGTGGAGACAACTAGCTCTATCTATATGCCTATCAATCTATTTATGAATAACAAGGGTGTTGCTATTATCTCCATCACACAGAACTAATGGAGGACAATAATGATGTATTCTTGTACCGATACACAAAATAAATAATAAGACATTATCTAAATGTCTATTTGTGTGTGTTTGTAGTTTATTTTATTTATCTTTCATTAAAATATTAATGTTGTCTCAAATATATATATATATATATATTTGTTTGTCTATATTGGAAACATAGTTGATTAGTTATTAAAGCATCTACTCAATTTAAGTCTATTGCGGCAAAAAAGTCTTCCCCTATAGGGATACTAAACAAATCTACAGGATTTATAGTGGCCGAAATATTCAGCTACTATAAAATTCATAGCGTCAAAATTTTCCTCTACTATAGATCATTGTGTAGCTCCAATCCTAATAGATGGAATATCGGCAAAAGTGTACATTTGTTGCAAAAAAGATATAGCGGCCAAGGATTTAGTGGCTAATTGGCTATTCGCCGCTATAGGGGTATTGAGGCTAAAATGGGACCTATAGCAGCAGATTTTTTCAACGCTATAAGTCCTCTTTCTTGTATTGACATGAGCGAAAAACTTAAACTTTCTAAGTAGATATTTAAAACCTAAAAAAATAAAAATAAAATAATAAATATAGAGAGATAAAGCTTGGGTTGCCTCCCAAAAAGCACTTATTTAAGTTTGTAAGCTTGACCCCTTTTCGTGTGTTAAGTGGAGACTGAAAAAGTTTGAGAAAGGGTATAGGTCACCTCCTTCTCATTCGATATATCAACATTGTAATGCTTCACCCTTGGTGCATGCACTTTGAAGGAACTTGTAGTTTCACTCCATACTTCAACAGTGTGATAAGGAAAATCTTTGAGCACTTGGAATGGACCTAACCACTTGGACTTAAGCTTGTATGGAAAAAGTTTCAACTCGGAATTGAAAATAACATTAAATCTCCTTTGTGAAATTTTCTGCAATAAATTTTCTTATTGTGGCAACAATTAGTGTGCTCTTTGTAAATGTTTCCATTGTCATAAAAATTTAGTTTTAACTCATCAAGCTCATGAATTTAAAGTTTAGGAGTTACATTGATCAGACTTACCCATCCACTGAGCCTTGAAGGAAGAGGTTTGTGTTTTACTTGTGAAGCTTTCTTTTCCTTCAGAATGTTGGGCATGGAATCTGACCTCAACTTTTCAATCTTAGCATTTTGAGATTGATGGTATATTTCTGCTTCAAATGATCTTTCATGTTCACCAATGTCATTACTAAAACAATGCTTTAGCATTTCTTGTCTCTTAGTTCAATGTAGCATGTCGATCCTGCAACATGAATTGTCAACAAAAGATTGTTTAGTATGGTTAGACAAATCAAATTCAATTGTTTCGTTACGAACATTGAAAGATAGTTTTCCATGATTAACATCGATGATGGTACCTGTAGTAGCTGAGAATGGCAAAAAATGGTGGGAATTTGATAATTCTCCTTTATCGCAACACAACAAAATTATCTAGAATGCAAAACTTACCGAACTTAATAGGTATATCCTTAAGGATACCTATCAGATGCTTAACAAGTGGCCTGCCAATTGCGAAGTGATTGTAGTCGGCTTCAATTCATCGATTTCTAGCTTCTAGCATACTGACAAGGTCATGAGATTAACGCTAGCTCCAAGATTACATAATGCTCGTTTGAAATTTGCATTACCAATCTCACAAGGAATGAAGAAGCTTCCTTGGTCCTTGAGTTTTGGAGGTAATTTCTTTTGGATCATAGCACTATATTCTTCCATCAGTGCTATGATTTCATATTCCTCTAATATCTGTTTTTTGGACAATATCTCTTTTTATAACTTAACATATGATTGCATTTGCGGCAAAGCTTTTATGAAGGGTATATTGATGTATAGTTTTTTTAGAACTTCTAGAAACTTCGCAAATCTTCTATCGAGTTTGGGCTTAGCTAGTCATTAAGGGAAAGGAATAGGTGGCATATAAGCCTTTGGTGTGATATACTTGGGTTCTTCCTTTTCATTGTCTTTAACCTTATCTTTGTGTTCAATTTCAACAAATGGTGATTTAGCTTTTTCTATTACCTCTGTTTCAATATCTTTATTGATATCTTTCCTCAATTTTGGATCTTCCAACTGTGAGGCGCTCCTCAGGATCACAACATTGCATTGCTCATCAGGTTAACTTCTGGTTTACTTAGGAATATAATTGGTGGTCTTGATGAAAAACTTGCTTGTTGATCAATCTGGGTTTCCAATATCTTATTGTGGGTGGCTAAAGATTCTACATTAGAGGACAACTATTGGATTTGTTCACTCATGATCTGATTCTATTTACTTCTATTTATAATGAAGTTCTCAAATAAAAACTCTAAATTCATCTTCTGAACTTGTAGAGGGAGAGAGGGCCTTGATTGATATCTAGGGGATTGCTTGAAGTTGCTTAGTATTATTTGATTATGTAGATTTTTGTAGAAACTATTTGGATGGTTGCACCAGAAAGGTTTATAAGTGTTGGAGAAGGGAGTGTTCTGTATCTTTTGATTGAAGTTGTTGATGAAACTAACCTGCTTCATTGTTGGGTCTCAAGGAAAGTTTACCAATTGAAATTCTGTAGTTGAATGGCCCACACATCCACAGATCTTACTAGAAATATTAGAGAATCCTACTGTAATTACATTCATCTTGTCAAATTTTTAAGATAAGGTATTCACCTTAGCTATTATGATGTCCAAGGCATCATATTTTCCTGCGATCTTCTTCTAAGTTCTTCCTCTTTTATTAGATCATTCGTAATGGTTCAAGGCCATGTTCTCCAATAAATCATAGGCCTCATTTATCTTCTTATTCATCAGTGCTACTCCTACTGCAACATTGACTGACGGGTTATGGGTGTATAAATTATGAAAATATATGAGCATCCAAGTATGCAAATAATACTACAATTGGTCCTTTATACCCAAGTATATGGGTCATCAAGTAATACCTTGTGGGTGAACACAAGGGTCGTATTTTCTAAAGAACGGCGAAAGGCTCCTATTACTTCCTCTTTACTTAATTAATACCCTAATCGTTTATGTCCATTCTTTACTTTACTTGTACACTATTAAACAATACAATTGGAGACGATGTTAAGCACACTTAGAAAGAGTTGGGTGTATGTATTATAAGTATCTTGATTATTAATTCTGATAGGCGTTAAGTGTCAATCATGTTCTAGGTTCGAACTGGGGGAATTTAAAGGCCTACTACGCCCAACAAGCCATGGCAACTAGGTCTAAACCACTAAGAACTTAAGATGGAATCTCTTCAACCCCAGCCTCCTAGGTTTGCCTTAAGTGTGGGAATCCCATGAAAAGAGACCAATCAGACCCTACGCATAAGGGACAATCAATCCCTAATCCAGAAACCTAGGTATGCCTAACCTCTTAGGACATCCATAGATCTATCATGACATGGCCGTCATCAACATGGGGGTATATCCTCCTCATCCACATCAACATGTACTAATAAATTAAGAACATGCAATGATTACAAAAATTAGAACAATTTATATTAATCAATCAAGATTCATAAATAATAACCAAGGGACCCAGATATACAATTCCCCTTGAGTTAGGTTATTATGGATCATAACAAGAAAGTATCAAAGCACAAGAGAACCACAAGACCAAATAAAGAATAAATAAGCTTTTCATGTATTCCTAGACTAACTCCCTCCAATAGTTCTCCGAAGTTTGGGGATTAGAGGATCCCAAGATTATCCGGATGATGTGAGTCACTCACGTCCCTCTGATGATGATTTTTGAAGATGCCTGTCATGCGTGATCTTCTCCGATGATTCTTGTTGACATACTCTTTAGAAATCCACTAGAATCTATTGGAATATGGAAGAAGTAATATCTTCCGCCCCTCATATCATTAAAAATCTAGTCGTCCTAGGTTATTCGGCAAAAGAGTCTCCCCTAATTTAGAGAATACTGGAGTATTTATAAATCGACTCCACCACGGCCTCACCACGGGCGTTGTGATGCCCATTGTTAGTAAGTTGTTGCTTGGGCGCCAAGTCGCATCCTAGAACGGTCTTTGGGCATTATGTATCTTGACAACGGTCGTTATGGACTTCACAATGGTCATTGTGGGGCCATTATGGCTTTTATGTTGCTACTAGTGAGCTCATGCTGCCACAACTTGATCATGATAGTAGTAAATGTAGGTAACGGTCGTTGTGAGTTGCCATAATACCAGTTGTGAGTTGTGGTACAACCTTGATTCAGTAACTTACTTCATTTTGCTTCAAAACATCCTTGAATTCTCTTCTTTCTAACTAAAATAGAAATAAAGGTCATTATGAACAAAAGAAAGAAATTTTGTACGTACTAATGAGATGCTAAACAAGTACAATTTCATGCTAAATGTAGTGTAAATGATATAGAAAATATGATCACTTTAGCACTTATCAAATATCCCCACACTTAATCATTTGCTTATTCTCAAGCAAATAAAACCGATAAAAATAGAATACATAATAAGTGCTTTATCTCAAGCAACTAAGTATGGAGCTTTAGTAGTATGTGGAAACAATCAAATGCCAGGTAGCATGATTATTCCTTTACAAAGAATACTTGGTCTTCCGATGTTATGGGAATTTTAAAATATACTGAAAATCCATTTGGAAAGAAATAATGTGAGTGCCTTGCTAACCTTTCTAGCATCTGGTCTATGAATAGTAACAAAAAGTGGTTCTTTCTGGTGGCGTCATTCAATTTCCTATAATTGATTTATATCATCATCCTACAACTGTTCTAGTGGGTATGAACTCGTTCTTCTCAATGGTAATCACTGTTATCCCCCCTTTCTTTGGTACCACTTGTACTGGACTCACCCATACGCTGTCTGAAATCGGATAAATAATAACTGCATCCAAAAGTTTCATTACCACTGTCTTCACTACTTCCTTCATATTTCGATTCAGTCGTCATTGGGGTAGGACAGAGGGTTGATGATCATCTTCCATTAAGATCTTGCGGGTGTAAAAGGTTGGGCGAATTCCAATGATGTCCAATATTTTCCAAACAATGGCTCTCATATGCTTTCGTAAAACCTCCAATAGCTATTTCTTTTGTTCCTTAGCCAACCCTACCACAATGATCACTGGGAGTCATGATTCTTCTTCTAAAAAGGTATACTCCAAGTAATCTGGTAATATCTTTAATTCTAGGTTTAGTGGCTCCTCAATAGATGGTTTGAGTTGATAATCAATGTTCAACGTAACTCTGGTGATGTTCTCATCTTCCTTAGGAGCCTGATCATCATTAACATCATTATCTAACTCATATACCTTGGTTTCCTCTTTGTTGATGTCTTTCATTTGTAAATTGTAAATTCAAAAAGAGTCTTCTATAGCATTTCTCACTATTTTTCTTCTGATCCCTCTGTTTATATGAACTAATCGAATGTTTCCTGGCAAGCTATCTTTTCATGCTGCCCAAAGCAGATGTCGGATGTAGGGTCAGACTCAACTGCATTGATGCATTGAACATAAGACTTCAGCATTACATGGTGTTCAATCCACTGATCAAGCAAGGCTCGTACCTTCTCAAACTGACCCTTCATACCTTCCATGAATAGAAAACTGTTCACAGTATTATGTAGCTATGATAGACACACATGATAAACTAAATTGACTAAATAAATACAAAAAGATTAAATGGCTAAAACACTAAGGATAAGTTATCCAAGAATCTCTCAACTATGTCCCTAGTAACGGTGCTAAAAACTGGATGGATGGGTTATGGGTGTGTAAATTATGCAAATATATGAGCATGCACGTATGTACTTCATACTACAATTGTTCTGTTATACCACCAGTGTACGGATCATCAAGTAATACCTTGTGGGTGAACATGAGGGTCATATTTCCCAAGGAACGGTGAGAGGCTCCTATTACATTCTTTTCACTTAGTTAACAGCTTGATCATTTATGCTCTTTCTTTAGTTTACTTGTACAACACTATTAAATAATACAATTAGAGATGATGTTAAGCACAATTAGAAAGAATTGGGAGTATGTACTATAAGTATCTTTATTATTAATTATGATAGCGTTAAGTGTCAATCGTATTCTAGGTTCGAACCAAGGAAATTCAAAGGCCTACTATCCCCAACAAGCCATGACGACTAGGTCTAAACCACTAGGAACTTAAGATGGAGTCTCTTCCACCCCAGCCTCCTAGGTTTACCTCAAGTACGGGAATCCCATGAGAAGGTACCAATCAGACCCTAAGCCTAAGGGACAATCAATCCCTAATTTGGAAACTTAGCTATGCCTAACCTCTTAAAACATGCATAGATCTATCATGGCATGGGTGTCATTAACATGGGGGCATATCTTCCTCATCAACAACAACATGTAACAATCAATTAAGAACATGCAATAATTATGCAAACTAGAACAATTTGTATTAATCAATCAAGATTCATAAATAATAACTGAGAGAGCTAGATATACAATTATCCTCGAATTAGGTTCTTATGGATCATAACAGGCAAAGCATCAAAGCATAAGAGAACCACAAGACCAAATAAAAAAATAAATAAACTTTTAATGTATTTCTAGACTAACTCCATCTAATAGTTCTCTGATGGTTTGGGATTAGAGGATCCCAAGATTGTTCGGATGACATGTGTAACTCACTTTTCTCTGATGATGATCTTTTAAAATACCTGTCATGCACGATCTTCTCCGATGATGCTCATTGACGCATTCTTCACAAATCTGCCGGAATCTATTGGAATATGGAAGAAGCTCCGTCTCCTGTCACTCAAATCTCCAGAAATCTGGCCACCCCAGGTTATTCGATAAAGAGTTTCCCTGAATATAGATAATACTGGGGTATTTATAGTAATAGGCTCCGGCATGGCCTCACCACGGGCATTGTGATGCATGTTATGAGTAAGTTGTTACTTGGGCTCTAAGTAGCGTCATGGCACGCTGTTTGGGAGTTATGTATCTTGACAATAGCCATTATGGACTTCACAATGACCATCGTGAGGCCGTTATAGCTTCTTTTTGTGGTACTAGTGAGCTCATACTACCATGGCTTGACCATGGTAGTAGTAAGAATATTCAACCGGCATTGTATGTTACCAAAACACCCGTTGTGAGTCATGGTGCAGCCTTTATTCAGCAACTTGCTTCATTTTGCTTCATAACATCCTCGAGTTTTCTTCATTCTACCTAAAACAGTAATAAAGGTCATTGTGAACAAAAGAATGAAATTTCGTACTAATGAGATGCTAAACAAGTACAATTTCATGCTAAATGTAGTATAAATGATATAGAAAATATGATCAGTTTAGCACTTATCAAACATCCATCGATATTCTTGTATTATATGTCAGATGACAACGCCCTTTTGCGTGTAAACCGCAAGTGCCCTGGTTTGTCAAAGTAATAATACCGTGGTGAGTGGGTGGTCGTATCCATAGGGAATAGTGATCTGAAACACCAAGATTGCTATTTAACTAGAATGAAGATGAATTGATAATAGTGTGAACAAAGTCAATGAAAATGGAAATAAAGAAAGAAGACGAAAGAGAAATGCTATAAAAAATGAGAGGAAAGGCAATCGATAGAAAGTGGGGCACCCGGACATTGCTTCCCATAGGACAATTGCTTCCAGTGCAAGATTAATAATTATGTCTCCTAACTAATAGTTCATGAGTCGTGGAAATCCTAAAATACATGGACCCAAACCTAAGGTCAACTGTAACTAACTCTACAATATGCCCCGGTGGAGAAATCACTCAGTCTCAACACCTCACACTGTGCAAAGTTGCATAAAGCTCTAAGGACTCCAAGTGATAAACCCTATTCCCTAATATAGGTCTTACCCTTTGGTCCAGGCGAAAGACCCCTAGTCAAAATTAAGCCCTAGATACTAAGGATTACTTCAATGCTTTACTATGTTGCTCACGCAACTAAGCCCCAGCAGAGTTTGTCTCTTAGCACTTCACTCTATTGTGACCGGAAAGAACCCTTAGACATCGATGTAGGATAAATTACACTGGAGGTGAAATGAGACATTCCGCTACCTCTTGACTCACCCTCTCAACCCTCTCAAATCTAGTATTGTCTAACTCTCATGGTGTGTCATTCATCCACAAAGGTTACTAAGATGGATTCTCAACCCTAGTGTCACTCTAAGGGAAAATCAATTCAACAAGCATTCAAGATTGGAACTTAATTAAAGGCATCAATTAAAGAAAGCATAATAAAAGGTCAATGAAACAATAACATCCTAGGGTTTACAAGTCCAAGTACCCTCTAGAGGTTTAGCTCTCCATGGAGCACAATACAATCAATAATGAAATCAAAAGTAAAGATATGCAATCCATGTATAAAACCTCCTTGGTGTTTGTGTCGATGGTCTTGTGGAGTAGCTTCGTCTTCTTCAAAGGTTCCCTTGTCAATCATAGGGGACATCTCGCCGAATCGATGCAGATGAACGCTCACCCAATAACTCTCTTCTGAAGGAACACGGTGTTGAAGGACGTAGAACCACTCTAAAATCCTTGCCAAAGCCTCTCTAAACCCTAGCCGCGGGCACCTCCAAAGATGGGGAAAAGATGAAGAAAGGATGGAAAGAAGAATCCTCAAATCGACTGAAGTCACGGCTTTAAATAGGCTAGAATTGGGCATCCACACGAGCGTGTGGAATATCCACACGCCCATGTGAATTTCTGGAAATTAAGTTTTCTGCTGCCTGTGAATAGTAACTACTACAATAATTTTCTACAGTACTCCGCCCAAATGCTCCCGAATCCACACTCTTTATCAAGGCCACATGAATAGGCACATATTCATGTTGTAGCTTTGAACAAGTTGGAACACGCGAATATTACTACCTTTGTGCCCCTCCAAAACATGTATTAGCTTGATAATAATGGAGGTTGGCACATACTCCCGTGTCTTAGATCACAACTTGTGTTTTTGCATTTGTTCACTCCAAGATTTCATCAACAAAGTGCCTCCACGATCTAGTTTGGCTTCTTTCTTCTATACTCATCTCCACAATCCTATATGCACAAAAGAACACAAATACACATGTATTAGCGATAAAATCTGAGAAAAGTAATGCTCATTATAAGAAAAGAATACTTCTTATTACTAATACACAAACACTTATCATCAAACCATTGTAAAAACTTTGAACAAACAACCATTTTGCAAGTCCGTGGTGTGGACACAATTGTAACAACTCTTTGAATCAAGCGTAGGCATCATATAAATATTCTCCTTTTTTTTAGCAAAGCTTGTAATTTGGTTTCTGAGTTGTGCAGTCTTGGCTAGCGGGATGTATCTAGCAAGAAAAGCTTGAGAAAGTTGGTCCCGCTTTGTGATTGAATTTATCAGAAGTGAATGCAACCTGATCTACCTTTGTCTTTCAAAGAAAAAGGAAAAGCCTCAACTTGATAGCATCAGGAGAAACTCCATTGAGCTTTAGGGTGTTGCAATATGCCAAAAATATGGAAAGGCGACACACTCCTTGCGTGTGTGTACCGTAAGTGCACGAGTTGTTGAAGTAATAAGATACCCTGGTGAGTGGGCAGTCGTATCCACAGGGAATAGTGTGCGGGAATACAAGAATTGTTATTTAACTTTAGTGAAACCAATTGAGGAGTTATGTGAACAATATCAATGCTAATAAAAGTAAAGAAAGAAAAGAAGCGCAATAGGGATATGGAGAGGCAATCGATAAGAAAATGGGGTACCTGGACATTGCTCACCCTAGGACTATTGTTTCAAGTGCAATACTACTAATTATGCCTCTTAATTGAAGTTTAATGAGTCATGGAAATCCAAAGACACACGGTCCCAAACCTAAGGTCAACCGTGACTAACCGTTATACTATGCCTCGGTGGAAAGGGATGCTCTCAACACCTCACACTGTGCGGGTTTGCATAATGCTCTAGGGACTCTAAATGATAAACCCTATTCCCTAGTATAGATCTAACCCTTTGGTCCAGGGGAAATACACCTAGTCACAATTAATCCCCAGCACTAAGGATTACTTCAAGACTTCACTCTGTTGCTTATGAAACTAAGACCCACTGGAGTTTGTATCTTAGCACTTCACTCTATCATAACCGTAAAGAACTCTTGGAACATGGCGATAGGATAAATCACATTGGAAGAGAAAGGGGACGTTCCGCTACCTCTTGACTCACCCTCTTGACCCTCTCCAACCTTGCTTTGTCTAACCCTAATGGAGTGTCACTCATCCATAAGGATTACCAAGAAAGATTCTCAACCCTAGTGTCATTCTAAGGGAAAATCAATAAAACAAGCATTCAAGGTTGAAACTCAATTAAAACATCAATTAAAGAAGCAAAACATGAGTCAATGAAACAAAATCATCCTAGGGTTTACAAGTCCAAGCACCCACTAGGGGTTTAGCTCTCCATGGAGCAATACACAATCAACAATGAAATCAAAAGTAAAAGCATGCTATCCATAGATAAAACCCCTTTGTAGTCTGTATCGATGGTCTTGTGGAGCCACCTCGTCTTCTCCAATGGTTTCCTTATCAAGCCTAGGGCATATCTCGCCGAATCGACACCGACAAAAGTTTCCCCAATAACTCTCTTCCAAAGAAACTCGATGTTGAAGGCCATAAAATCACTCTAAAAACCTAAGCAAAGCCTCTCCAAACCCTTGCCCTGAGTGCCTCCAAAGATGAACAAAAGATATGAAAAAGACTCTTTAATAACTCTCAAAACATGATATTTATAGGGGCTGAAATCGGGCATCCACACGGGCGTGTGGAATTTCCAAACGGCCGTGTGGATTTCCAGGAATCGGTTTTTTGCAAGCGATGAAAGGTAATTGCTACATTGATTTTGCTTCAGTAAATTGCTACAATACTTTGTCAAAATACTCCCGATTCCACTCTTTTCATCGAGGCCACATGAATGGGTACACATTCATACGGTAGATCGCGTCACATCTTTAATGAAACCACTTTGATGAAGCCTTTGCTAGTATTGCACAAGTCGGAACAAAATGAGTGTGATTGCCTTTGTGCCCCTCCACTTTGTATATTCTATTGAGCACAATGGAGGTTGGCACACACCCATATGTCTTTGAGTGCAACTTGTGTCTTCACCTTTGTTCAATCCAAGAACTTCATCAATTTTCACATCCACGATCTACTTTTGCTTCCTTTTCTTCCAAAATTATCTCCACAACCCTAAATGCATAAAAGAACACAAATACACATGCATAAGCGATAAAATCTGATTAAAGTGATGCTCAATGTAAGAAAAGAATACTTCATATTACTTTTGCACAAGTACTTATCAAAAGGTGAAGAGTTGGGTCTTCTAATGGTGATCCTCCAAATTGATTCTATTGAACCATGGAGACTAGGGATAGCATCAATTCAAAATTATTTCCCTCCATGGTGGGTCTTGTAATACTTAAATGCAACTCATTTGGATTTGGTGTGGTAAAGTACCTTAAGGTTCTATTATTGTCATCCATGATTAAGGGTTGTGATTCTTGAGCTTTCTTCCTTCTCTGATGCTGAATACAAAAAGCTTTTATGTTTTTGGGTTTAGTTTTGCAAGTATTACCAAACCTTCAGGTCTTCACATAAACTAAACTATTGATCTGTAAGTAAAAAAATAAAGTAAAATTACGCAACTAATAAGAGAGAATAGATCTAAAAAATAGATTTCTAATCTAACAAAATTACAGCTTAAATGAATATCAACAAGCAAAGTCCTTGACAATGATGCAAAAAACTTAATGCTACCACAAGCGCACAGATCGTTCATATAGTAAATAAAATCTCATTCCCAGTAGGACATTGTTGCTAACTACCAATTTTTTGCAATTAGGGTCATTTAGGGGAACCGATATGTGACTCCCCCACAAGCGCATAGATGATTCAAGTAGTAAATAAAATCCCATTCCCACGAGAACTTTGTTGCTAACTACCAATTTTTTGTAATTAGGGTCATTTAGGGGAACTGATATGTCACTCCCCATTCCACACGATAGGCTCATGACAATCGCCACGATAACTTGAGAAGGGATGAGTCATACCCCACTCTCAAGTTAAGGCAAGGCATCATGGTTTTGAATAATACTGAAAAACACAAAAACTAAAAAGAAAAATAAAAATGAAAACACACATATGACAAGCTCATAATAGTAGATTTGGGGTACATATAACACTCCCATGATACCTATTGTCCCTACAATACAAGCTGATCTAGTACACTAACACGACCGAATATGCGTGTAAACCGCAAGTGCAAGGGTGTCGAAGTAATAAATCCCAGTTGAGTGGGTATCGTATTCACAGGGAATAGTGAATAGAAACACAATGATTGCTATCTAACTATGATGAGAATAAATCGATGGTATGATGAATGAGATTTATATAAAAAGATATAAAGAAATAAGAACGAGAGGCACAATAAAATTGAGAGGTAAGGCAATCGATATAAATGGGGTACTCGGATATTGTTCCACATATGACAATCATTTCAAGTGCAAAACCAACTATTATGCTTCCTAATTAATGCATTAATGAGTTGTGGAAATGCTTCAATACACGGTCCCAAATCTAAAGTCAACCGTGACTAACTCTGTACCATGTCCCGGAGGAGAAATCAAACAATCTCAACACCTCGCACTCGGATAGAATCACATGGAGTTCTAGGGATTCCTAGTGATAAACCTTCTTCCTAGATATAGACCTAACCCTTTGGTCTAGGTGAGAGGTCCCTAGTCACAATTATGCCCTAGGTGCTAAAATCACTTCAACGCTTCACTCCGTTGCCTCTTCAACTAAGCCCCAGCGGAAGGTTATCCCTTAGCCCATTCACTCTACTATGACTGCAAAGAACTTGAGGAAATGGAGGTAGGATGAATCACACCGGAGGGGAAAGGGGACACTCCACTACCTCTCGACTCACCCTCTCAATCCTCTCCAATCTAGCTTTGTCTAACTCTCGTGGTGTGTCACTCACTCACAAGGGTTACTGAGGTGAGCTCTCAACCCTAGTGTCACTCTAAGGGAGTATTCAGTAAATCAAGCATTCAAGATTGGAACTCAATAAAACATCAATTAATGAAAGCATAATAACAAGATTTAATGAAACAAATACATCCTAGGGTTCACAAATCCAAGTACCCACTAGGGGTTTAGCTATCTATGGAGCTAGTTATTACAATCAATGAAACCGAATGTAAAAACAAGTAATCCATAGAAAACCCCCTCGGTAGTCGTGACGATGGTTTTGTGGAGAAGCCTCTACTCGTCCAAGGGTCCCTTTGTCCGGCCTAGGATACACCTCGCTAGATCGGTGCCGACGAAAGCTCTCCGACTAACTTTCTCTCAAATGGAGCGCGATGTTAGAACCGTAGAACCTCTCCCAATCCCTAGCCAATACCTCTCCAAACCCTAGCCACCCTCTCTCTCAAGTTGGGGAAAAGATGGAGAAAAAAATGTTGAAATCAGGGCTGAAATCGGCCTTAAATAGGGCTGGAATCGGACATCCACACACCCCTGTGGATTCTCCACACGCCCGTGTGGATTCTCTGGAATTCTCTTTTTTAGCCGGCTGTGAACAGTACTTACTCCAGTAGATTGCTACATTGTTTGCTACAGTGCCCTGCTACAGTACCGCTCGAAACACTCCTAAATCCATGTTTTCATCGAGGTAACGTAAATGGGCACACATTTACGTCGTAGGTCGCTTTGCTTCTTCAACAACGGCTTCATCGGTGAAGATTTTGCTATTAATGCACAAGCTGGGATACTCGAATGTGACTGCCTTTGTGTCCCTCCAAATCATTGTGCTAACTTGAATACATGGAGGTTGGCACATATTCTCGCATCTTGAGCCCGACTTATGTTTTCGCGTTTTATCCTTCTCAAGATTTCCTCCAAATGGTGCATTCACGATCTACATTGGCTTCTTTCTCTAGCATTCGGCTTCACAACCCTATATGTATGAAAGTAACATAAATGCACACATATTAGCGCTAAAACCTGATAAAAGTAATGCTCATCATAAGGAAAGAACACTTCGCATTCTTATCACACAAGCACTTATCATACACACAACCAAAGATAAAATATACAAAAAGACTAATAGATTTGTCTAAATCTCAAAATGCAGACAACCCCAGACTAAAAGATGATGAGCAATCACACCATGACCTGTGCCAAGATGAAGAAATGAAAGGATGAGTAACAAGATTACTTAGTGAGGAGTGACTGCATAGATAAATAGAGTACTGAAACATTTCACAATGATAAAAAAAATTAATAATATTTTGCTTAGCATCAAGTAAATTTTTTTTTTTATAAAAAACGTCCATTTGTAAATCAATCAATTTTAGAAGTACAAAAAATAGGTTTCCTGTTGGTATAAAAACTATCCCAGTTTAGTTATGGCCTTAACTAGTGTTTGGACCAAAATGGATTTGAAAATAGAGCAAGAAAACCCGTTCCATTAGCCGTTGAGGTCCCCGGGCAGTGATTTCGTGTCGCTCATAATCACACCCATCATGAGCTCGACAACATCTCTTGCATCAAAAAACCCAGTGTCAATCATGCCACCTCTACATAGGCTAGACCAAGAAGACCCCTACACGGCAATGATGGACCCTGTCCACAATTTTGGGGCCAATGGTTGCGGGCTGTAGTCCGCTATCACCATCAAATTCCAATAAGCTCATGAAACTATTTTTAGGATAAAGGATCACTTTCATCTTCAAGTCTTAGTCCAAACAAACATACTTTGATAGCATTTTACTCATAAATAGCAAAACTAAAATTGACATATAATCACTTATAAAACATAACGCATAAATGGACATAATACGAGTTTCAAGTTGCATAAGAAAACCATTCAATACTTTTGACAAAAGAGCAATATAACATATATCTATATAAGCCATACTATGTTACAAAATACTCTAGCACTCATATATTTAACAAAATCACCACTCACAGTACAACACAAAATCCTCTTGGCGGGGTTTACTCTCCCACCTCTTCCTTCCCTATCTCAGAGAATTCACCACCTATTAGGCACATTAAAGGAAAATCAAGAGAAATATTCACAATGAAACAAAATAAACCTACTAATGCGTGTGTTACTATCTTCACAAGTGAAAGTAGCTCGATTGGAATCAAAAGACATCCAATTGAACTAAAACAAGGACCAATGGGTTTCTAACACCAACCCTTACAATTTTTGGTTTCTCAAGGATGAAAGCTACTTTTCGAGTGGTTAGAATTAAGAGGGTACATGATATTGCCCTTGTATGAGGGGGTCTTGTATTCACTTGTGAATTTAAGAACCTTTAGTTAATTGGATACCGTCAGACGAAATAAATTCCAACTCAATTATATTGTATGGGTGTGGGGGGAGGGGGGGGAGGGATTTAATTGTTAGATTAACAGAAGTTGTTGGGCTTGACTTAGATAGTTTACAGGCCAATCAAATTGTATGAGTTAAGGCCAGGTGAACTATGGGCAACATTGATTGGACTGCCTATAGGATAAGTTGGCATGTGATGCCACTTTATTAACTCTAGTGGTGCAATTATATTGTATGGGTAAAGCTATACTAGATTTAATAAAGAACACAGTTTCTCACTACGAAATCCTACCAATGAGGATTTCTGATTTCTACAGTGGGAGTGTAGATTTGTGAAAAATGTAGCGGGAGACAAGTTTTATTTAAAAACCTTAATATAACTTGGGTATAATATAAATGAACTTATAATTTGGTTTTTCTTATTTTCTTGCATTTATTTTTCCACATGGCTCATAATGCAGTTAATATTTTGGTTAAGAAAACTACCCTTACCTGGTCGAATTATGTAGATTAATTAGGTTAGGAATTTGAGGATAGTCCTCTATATAGAGTAAATTGAGTACATTCTTGATGCTTATATTCCTACTGCACCTTCACCCAAGGGTACATGTGGAGTGAGTAAGAAGAAAGGTAATTGACACCCATTGCGTGTGACCCGCAAGTGCACGGGTTTGTTGAAGTAATAAACCCGGTGAGTGGGTAGTCGAATCCACAAGGAATAGTGATCAGAGACACAAAGATTGCTAGTTCACTAAAGTGAAGATGAATCGATAGTAGTGTGAACAAAATCAATATGCAAAGAAATAAAGAAAGAAAGAACGAGAGGCATAATAAAATGAGAAGAAAAGCAATTGATAGAAAGTGGGGCACCCGGACATTGCTCCGCCTAGGAATATTGCTTCAAGTGCAAGACCAACTATTAAGCTTCTGACTGATGCTTAATGAGTCATAGAAATCCTAAAATACACTGTCCCAAACCTAAGGTCAACTGTGACTAACTCTACACTATGCCCCGGGGGAGAAATGACTCAGTCTCAAGACCTCACACTGTGTGCAGTTGCAAGAAGCTCTAGGGATTCCAAGTGATAAACCCTATTCCCTAATATAGGTCTAACCCTTTGGTCCAGGCGAAAGACCCCTAGTCACAATTAAGCCCAAGCACTTAGGATTACTTCAACTCTTCACTCTGTTGCTCGCGCAACTAAGCCCCAGCGGAGTTCCTCTCTTAGCACTTCACTCTATTGTGACCGTAAAGAACTCTTATCACATGGAGTTAGGATTAATCACAACGAAGGGGAAAAGGGACGCTCCGCTACCTCTCGACTCACCCTCTCGACCGTCTCTGATCTTTCTTTGTCTAACCCTCATGGTGTGTCACTCACTCACAAGGACTACCAATATAGACTCTCAACTCTAGTGTTACTCTAAGGGAGAAATCATTCAACAAGCATTCAGGATTGGAACTCAATTAAAGATATCAATTAAGGAAAACATAATAGATGATTAGTGAAACAATAACATCCTAGGGTTTACAAGTCCAAGTACCGACTAGGGGTTTAGCTCTCCATTGAGCAAGATACAATCAATAATGAAATTGAAAGTGAAAACATACAATCCATAAGTAAAACCCACTCGGTATTCGTGTTGACGGTCTTGTGGAGTAGCCTCATCCTCTTCAAAGGTTCCCTTGTCAAGCCTAGGGCACATTTCGCCGGATCAGTGCTGATGAAAGCTCCCCCAATAACTCTCTTCCAAAGAAACACGTTGTCAGAGGCCGTAGAACAACTCCAAAAACCTTGCCAAAGGCTCTCTAAACCCTAGCCGCAAGCCTCTTCGAAGTTGGGGAAAAAATGGAGAAAAAATGGAAATAAGGATTCTCAAATTGGGCTAAATCACGGCTTTATATAAGGCCGGAATCGGGAATCCACACGGGCGTGTGGAATTTCCACATAACCATGTGAATCTGCAGAACTTGGTTTTATTGTGACCTGTGAACTGTTAATGGGCACACGTCGGAATCCACACCTTTTATCAAGGCAACATAGATGGGTACACGTCTATGCCGTGGATCGTGTCACTTCTTTAGTAAGGGATAACATTGACGAAGATCTTGCTAGCATTGCACCAGTCAGAATATGCAAATGTAACTGTCTTTGTGCTCCTCCAAATAATGTAATTGCTTGAGCGAATGGAGGTTGGCACACATTTATGTATCTTCTAGCACAACTTGTGTCTTCACCTTTGTTCACTCCAAAATTCCATCAACAAAATGCAATCGCAATCTACTTTGGCTTCCTTCCTCTATATTTGGTTCCACAACCCTACATGCACACAAGTAACACAAATACGCATATATTAGCGCTAAAATCTGATAAAAGTAATACTCATCGTAAGAAAAGAATACTTCCTATTACCAATACACAAGCACTTATCAAATCCCCCACACTTAAGCTTTTGCTTATCCTTAAGCAAAAATAAAACATTGAAGCATAGAAGAAGAAAATATTGAAAGTGCTCAGCCTTAGGTTCACCAAAGCATGCACGGAGAGTATTCTACAAGTAGGGGAACTTTCAACATTAAATACGAAAATTCAATGCTCTAGCTAAAAACTCGGATGAAAAAGGACAACAAATCCGAAATCATGTAAATGTGTGTAAACTCACTCAAGTCAACCCAACATATACTCCTCAAAGTACTAATTACAAGGGACTTATTTATCTACAAAAAACACAAATCAAAGAGATAGTAGTAGCTTAACACATCCTCTAAGGTAGCCCTTTCCGCAATGGCCGCTAATGTGGCTTTCACACTGTCGAGGTGGTAGCTCTTTCTACCAGGGTGGTTCACTGATCCCATGAGATAGCTCTTTCTCTCATTAGGGCATAACTAGTATCTGACTTATGGGAGTAGCTTCATACTAAATATGTGGTAGCTTTTTCCATCCCAAATGCACAACTAAAACAAGTATTTTTCTCTTTTCATTGTTTTTTCATTTTTTTTGGAAAAATTAACACAAGAAAACAAAACTAACTAGAACCTTCAGCAGCAAACTTGAGTTTCCGAAATGGTTTAATGAGCGAGTAATGCAACAATTGTCAATCGGGGAAAAATTCCTAGAAATTCAAGTAAAAACTAGAGCATGAGAACATTCAATGTTAAAAATTTCGCTAAACTTAAGAATACAATCAATGCAACTAAGGTGAACCACCATTAGCTACGTAAGCATGTATTTTCAGTCAAAACTTGTGTGATGTGAACTCCCTCCCCCACACTTAAGATGTATATTGCCCTCAATGACCGCAAGCAAGCACAATAGGATATAAATCAATCAAAAGCATATGTGGACGTGGGCAATTGAAACAATACTCTCTTGAACTCCGAATGGTACATTTGATGGAGATATACATATAGAGCTTAGTCCCAATGGGTTGTGGAGTACAGACGGCCATAAGACCGTGTCCATATCTAGTCCTCAAATTACATACTCACATAACCATCTGCACGTATACACAAGGGGGTTTAGTGAAGCTCCACAAAAACAAAAACAACAACAACTCGAGTATATAAAGATAAGGCAATGAAATACAACTCGAGACAAAAATAAATGTTAAACTCAGAAGGAAGATATTTTCTGAATGATACAAGTCCACAATAAAATACAGAAATGAAATACAAAAATATAAAGAAATTAAGGTGTTGTTTGGATCAGCTTATTGCTGATCCAAAGGCACTTATTTTATAAGTTAAGTGCTTATGAGATTTGTTATTATGTTTGGATTGGCTTTTTTGAATAAGCTGAAGCTGTGAAATAAGCCCAAATACAGCTTATTTTATAAGCTGCCAAAGACCAGCTTATGGAAATAAGCTGTTTTTGATAAGCTATTTGGTGAAGTGTATTTACTAAACTGCCCTCAGTCAATCCAAAAAATTACTAGCTTTTGTATTACCCTAACTTCCTCTCTTCCCCATCTGAAAACAGCCATCTCCTCTGCTGATCCTCCAATCCTCGCTATCTCATATCCGCTGCCAATCCTCCAAGCCTCGCCATCTCATCTCCTCTGTCACTATCTCATCAATTTGGTATGAATCTGTTTCTTTGGAAATGTATATATTGAGATCTGAAGTTTCCTTGGTTTCCCTCTCTTCACTACCTACTCATCATGTAAAAAATATTCAATACTATGATGAGATCTGAAGTTTTATAATGGATCATGTGAAAATACAAGTGAAGAAAGGAAATCAGAAGAAACTCACATTATATGATGAGATCTGAAGTTTTATAATGGATATCATCTTCTTTATGTTTTTAATGTTTTGTTTTATTTGATTTTTATCTCTTTCTTTTACTGTTGTATATCATCCAATGCTTATGATGTCCAGATTCTAATTGAACTTCAGATTTTTTAATGTTTTTTCTTAAATCCTATGCTTCTAATCCGTGTGATATCATTTAAGTGTATATCATCCAATCCGTCTGATATCAAACAGTAATTGAACTTCGGATTTGTAAGTTGGTAATATTATCACTTAATGAGGTTAATGAATCTAATGTTTCTGCTATCCTGTCATCATATGAAAGAATTGGTTTGGATGCTATTTTGCAATCTATGTTTGTGTGTCACCATCAAATTAAATCACCCAAGTTAAAACATGTCAACATCAATTCAATTGAACAACTAATTGAGTGCATGAATTTTCATGTTGACGATGCATTTGCAAAGTGATAGATAAAGTTAACCATATCCTTTGAAGAATGTTATTTCTCTAGCTATGCTATTGCTTGCTTCTTTTACTTCAGGTTTTACTGAATCATATACTGACCTGCTATTTTAGGTGTCAACCAACACACTAGAGAGAGTGGCTCCTCTTAAACACACTAGTTGCCATTTACTCATACATCAAGGCTAAGATGGAAGAAGAGAAGCTGGTGAGTTCCGTTCGCACTAAACATTTGCAATAATTTGGAGTCTTCATTATTTTACTTCTTGCTAAATATTCAGTATATTCTACCAAGTTAAAATAGAATCTTTTCATCAAAGTTCATCAACTATTTGGACAATGCAAATACTACTAGGCACTCTTCATGATTCTGTCTTAACAACAAACAGTTAAGGTTGAGTATTTACATCCGCTTCATGATTCTGTCTTAACAACAAACAATTTAAGGTTGAGTATTTACACCCTCTTCATGATTGTTTGTTATATCACTCAATTGGGAAAAGAAAAGATTAGAGTATTCTGGCCTTGCAAAGTTTGCCTAGTCACATGATAATAATTGGTTTAGTGTATGTTACCATGTGAATAAAGGTTGTCCATACTTTTCAGAATAAGAGTGATAATTTTCATGGGTATTCAAATTCTAAATAAAACGTAGATGTTTAAAAAAATAACATAATAGGCATGTGCAAGGTGCTTTAAGTTGGGGATAAATCTATAGGGCCATTTTTTTTTATAATATTAGTTCGGAGAAAAAAACAAAAAAAATTATTTAAGTTGAACAAATCTTAACTTAATTAATATTAAGAAAAGTACATATTTTAAAGTTTAAATTTATTTTTTAAGTAATATTATGTATATTAATATTAATACTTTTCAAATTAATTATTAAATATATTTATTTAAAATATAATTTTTACAATCTTGATTTCATTATTTTTTTAAAAAACATTAATTAATTTTTACTAAAGGCCATTCAAATAAAGGCCATTCAAGATTTATTTGCAGTTGAGGAGTAGCTTTTCTAACCTTCAGAAACAAGTAAATTAAGAAAGATACATGGAAACATTACATAACAGAGAGGGATTTGTAATTGTCCAATTTATTATATTTCATCTACTTAGATGCATATCTAAGGTTTACTCATCTACTTAAATTTAATTACTTGAGCTTAAGAATGTCTAGGTTCTTTAGCATATATTGACTATTTTTTTCCCTTTTAGGAATCATTTTTATAGTCAAGAATTCTAGTGTGGTGTATAAGGGCCCAAATTCATAATCATATCCTCTTAAAAATGGCATCAAAACTAGCACCCAAAAGAGCTGCAGGTGGGACATATGTAAGTGATGCAAATGCAGTTGTATCTGAAACTGTTCCAAAAGCTAGATGGGATGACATAAAGACTGAATCGCTACTAAAGATATGTGTTGAGGAGGTTCAAGCTGGTAATAGGCCACACACCCACTTCACAAAAGAAGGTTGGAAAAATATCGTGGCAAAGTTTTATTTGAGAACAGGGGTGAGTTATAACTACAAGCAATTAAAAAATAAATGGGACATACTGAAGAAAGAATTCTCCATGTGGGCAAAGCTAGTGGAGCACCATGAGCCCTCGGATGGGACCCTATTAAGAGGACAACCGTGGCAAGCGATGATTGGTGGGAAAAGAAAGAAACAAGTGAGCTTACAAGAATTATTTATTTATCTTTGTTTCTTATGTTATTATTAACTTGAAAAAATTATAACAAATTGTCTTTGTGTTATTGCATTGTTTGCAACAGGAAAACCCAGAAGTTTTGAAATGGCGAAATGAGGGTCCAAAATTCCTAGACATGATGGAGATTTGCTTCAAAGATGTTTTGGCGACAGGGTACATGGCATTGGTCCCATATGCAGACTCATCTACTGACAATGAAGTTTCTAACGACGATGTTCACAATGAGACGAATGAAAGAGAAACCGATGCAGACAACTTTCATGTTGACTGTGCAACTCCTAAACAATGTAATGGTACCCCAAGGGCTGAAACTAGCATAGCACAAGATAAGAAGAGACGAAAAACTACACGGAAAGAAAGAAAAAGTGCAACGTACAAATTACAAGAATCATTTGATCGTCTTATCTCTGGTATGGATAATATGTCCCGTTCAACTACTTCAAAAGTTGAAGACGAGGATCCCTACAGTATTGGCAAATGTGTGGATTTGTTGGACATGATGCCGGGGGTTGAACGAGGGAGCCCAGAATACTACCTCATGGTCAGGATGTTTGCAAGGAAAACTTATAGAGAGACCTTCGTGCACCTAATGAATAGGGATCCATCACTTGCTAAGTTCTGGTTGAACACATTCAATATGGACAACATCGACCGATTTTAACTTCTACAATTGTGCATCTATCATTATATATGTTTGCACTTATTCATTATGTTGAACGTAGTTTGTCTTTGTGTTGAAGTCATTGCTTTGAACTTAGTTCTCATGGTTATTTATAATTAGTTGTATGAAACTTGTTTCTTATGCATTTGGGTTTGTTAAATATTTGTTAAAAACATTTGTTGTGTTAAACTTGTTCCTTATGACTTTGGATTTGTTGAATATTTGTTAGAAATATTTGTTGTGTTAAACTTGTTTCTTATGCCTTTGGATTTGTTGATATATATTTTTTTGTTATGTGTTTGCCCTGTATGTTTATTGTATTTATCATTTCTTATTATTTATGTAGGTATAACTAGACGATGGAGTTCGTGTCCGATTCAAATACAGAATTGAATGAAAGAATATCTGATTCAGAAGATGAAGATAGCAATTTGGACTTGTCATGGGAATTACTTGGAAAGATATATGCAGGTGCAGCAGTTGCACAATATCAATATATGAAGTTAATGTTAAAGAATGAGAAAAGAACATCTTCCTTGACTGGTCACATGTGGGTCACTGAGATACTGAATGGATCTGCAACTCGGTTCTTAAAGCGATTCCGTATGCAGAAGTCTGTATTTAGGTGTTTGGTGACTGAGCTTACTCTAAAGTATGGTCTACAACATACGAGAAATGTCACCGCTGAAGAAGCAGTACTAATATTCTTATACACAATTGGACAAGGAGCTACTTGTAGAAATGTTGAAGAGAGGTTTCAACATTCTGGAGAGACAGTGCATCGACAGTTTCATCGAGTGTTGAAAGCTGTCCACAAACTTGGAAATGATATCATCAGACAAGTAGATAGGAATTTCAGAGATGTGGAGGAGCACATCCGGGGTGATGATCAATATTGGCCTTACTTCAAAGATTGCATTGGAGCAATAGATGGAACACATGTGGCAATTCATGTCCCCGCTGACAAACAAATACCGTTCATGAATCGGAAAGGGTATACATCAACCAATATTTTAGCTGCATGTGACTTCAATATGTGTTTCACATATGCACTTATTGGTTGGGAGGGATCGGCTCACGACACACGTATTCTTCTTGATGTTTTATGAAATCCATCTATGAAGTTTCCTCAACCACCAGAAGGTTCATAATTGCCTAGATTAAATTTTAATTTGTACTTATACTTTCTTATTTTGTACTTATATTTTTTGTAGGAAAATATTACCTTGTGGATTCCGGGTATCCTACCATGAAAGGGTTTCTAGGGCTATATAAGAGTGCAAGGTATCACATTCCACAATTTAAGATGTCTCGTGCTTTTAGGTCTCCTAATGAAGTATTCAACTATCATCACTCTAGTCTTCGGAGTGTTATTGAAAGAACATATGGGGTTTGTAAGGCAAGATGGCGGATCCTACAAAATATGACCACTTACACAACGAAGGTACAATTTCAAATTATATGGGCATGTTTTGCTCTACATAATTATATTTGAAGAATGGGAAACAATGATTTAGATGCTCTTGAGGGCCTTGAAGACATTAACCAATTCCAAGAAAGACAATTGGGCTTTGAGGATGATGGTGAAAGTTCATGGCAACAACCAACCAATGAAGACACCGAACAAATGATCAGAGTTAGAAACACTATTCGGAATCAACTCTCCAATCAAGGTACAAGTTGATTTTGGAATGTTTGTAAAAATGTTGTTATGGCTATTGTGGGTGTTAAAAAACCATTTGTATTGTTGTTATTAATTGTTGTATTGGTAGTTGTAGTTGTTAGAGAATATTAATATTGTTGTTGTTATTATAGTAGAATATGCAATCTACTTGTAAGATGTTAATGTGATTTTTATTGTACTAGAAATTAACAATATTGTTCCTCCATTGTAGAAGAAGAAGAAGAAGAAGAAGAAGAACAATAATAATAATAATGATGATGATGAGAACAACAACAAATAATAATAATAATAATAATAATAATAATAATAATAATAATAATAATAATAATAATAATAATAATAATGATGATGATGATGATGATGATGATGATGATGATGAGAACAACAAAAAAACAACAACAACGACAATAATAATAATAATAATAATAATAATAATAATAATAATAATAATAATAATAATAATGAGAACAACAACAAATAATAATGATGATGATGATGATGAGAACAACAAAAACAACAACAACAACAACAACAACAACAACAATAATAATAATAATAATAATAATAATAATAATGAGAACAAAAAAAAACAATAACAACAACAACAATAATAATAATAATAATAATAATAATAATAATAATAATAGCCCTCATAATAATAATAATAATAATAATAGTGATAAATATTATTTATTTATTTATTAAGTAAAACATGTGAGTAATGTATAATTATTGAGTTATTACCATAATTCAGTAAAAGGGCATTTTAGTAATTTGTTGCTGTAAAAGTACTTTTGAAATAAACATCCAAACATTTTCACAAAAACAAAAGTGCTTCTAAAACTAATACATCCAAACAAAAAAATATGCATAAGCACTTAACTTATTCTAAAAGTACTTTTTCTAAAAGTACTTCTACAAAATTTAAAAAAAGCACTTTTTTTAAAAGCCAATCCAAACAACCCCTAAAAGAAAGACACATCCAGCATCGCTGTCCCCGGTGGGCTTCGCTGCTACTGTTGTTGGTGCTGGTGAAGGCGCGGATGCTGTTCAGCACATACACCCCATCTCTATACCTGCGGATCATACCTATTAGACGCATGGTCCCCAGGCCGCGAAGTGCAGGTATGATCGTCTTCTTGGCCCCTCAAATAGCGTCCTAAAGACCCATCCCCATGACAAATTGAGTGATGTAAGGGCCTGAGAAAATAACTCCAATCAAGGCATATTGCCCCTGGTGCCTCGGATACTCAACCACAATGTGCCACAGATGGATCGGCTGACTCAGCACCATAGAGTACAGGTATAATAGCTCCTGTCTACTCAGCACCTCTGTGCTATCACCACAACCATTCACCGACCTACTCATAATGACGTGCAAGTAGCGGTATGTAGGTCGAGAAAGGCATGTGGCCTTGGACACCCTTAGCTCTTACTGACCCTGACCACATAATGCTCTATACGCTCTCTGAGGGGTCAAAAAGCCAGGATAGTGTGTAGGCAGCTGAGCGTACTCCTCTGTGTCTGTAAATGTCTCATCGTACAGTCCTAGTAGAATTGAAAACCGACTGATACTCATGCTGTGGTGATGTCCAAATGTTCTAAAATGGATCTTGTCGACGCTCGAGAAGCAGCTGTTAGAGCGATCAAACTTAAACGATGAGAGCACCTCTAATGTAAGCATGCAGATAGCTGGCTCCCGTATATGCAATAATCTCCTCCAGCTACCCACGGAGAGAAGGTCGTTAACCTCATCGGCCATGTCATCAGCTAACTACACCTTCCTGAGTGAGCTCAAATCAAGAAATCGCGTTTGACCAAATTTGAGCTTTGACAACCACTCAAATCGAGCCTGGTGCTCGGGAATCGAGAACTTTATGTGCTCGGGCTTGGGAGAGTGCTCTTGGGGATGCTTGCCGGCCGCTTTCTTTGTTCTAGAAGCCATATCTACAAGTGTTGAAAAAGAAAAGCGATCAGTTAAACTCACAGAATAAAACTGCAGAAATCCACACGACGTGTGGAAATTCTACACGCCCGTGTGGATTCATGGGGCGTGAAAACCGCATGCCCAATGTGCTAAAAATCCAAGAATACATCCAAAAATCATTTCTAAACTCATTCTAGACATGCAATTACCACTTTAGCATAGAAATGTAGCACATTCACCAGTTTAATCAGATAAAATCAAGTAACGGCGAAGAAAAGTGAGAATGTGTGTTTACCGACAAGATGAAGATGAAAACCTTGAAATTTGCTAGAAAAACTCAATAAAATTTCTCTAAAACGATGGTGCAAAGTCTGGAAAGTGAGAGAGAGTGTTCTCCGAGTGTTTGGGAGTGTGAAAATGAGAAAGGCTTGAAAAATTTATAAAGGAGATCACGGCCTCTTCAGTTCTGTACATCCACACGGGCATGTGGAAATTACCCACTCCCATGTGACTCTATAGGGGAGCTTCATAGGGCCAGACACACGCCCCTGTGTGCTCTCGGGATAGCACACTTTGTCTCTGAACGAATCCACACGAGCTTGTGAAAATTCCCCACGCCCGTGTGCCCGATCCACAAGGGCATCCACACACCCCTGTGGCTTCTCTGTCCACCTGAAAAATTTTCTAAGTGTTCCACATGCCCCTGTAGAAATTCTACAAGGGCATGTGGATCTTCACAGGGTTACTCATAGGGACATCCATACGCCCCTGTGTCTTCTCGAGATAGCGAGGTCTTCTCTCCAGAGAATCACATGGGCATGTGGAAATTACCCACGCCTGTGTGTAATGTACATGGTCACACAAAGGGGCAGACACATGCCCCTGTGTCTTCTCGTGATAGAGTTCTGAACCTCTCTAAAGAAACACATGCCATATAGAATTTCCATACGGGGGTGTGACCATCACAAGGTCATTCATAGGGGCAAACACACGCTCTTCCATATCCCCATTAGCCTTGTGGCATTTCTTATGACATCTCCTTGCACACTTCATCTTCCATATTATCTTCTTCATGATCACCGTGTTAGGTTGCACCTTGTCCTCTAGACCAAGTGTCATCACATCTTCATTCTCCACTTCTTAGTCTAGCAACCCCTCGTACGGGTCCGGACACAACATTTCCTACACATATTTATCTATTAGTTCATCAGTAGTGTCAAGAAAATAAAAAGTATAATCAAAGTCTAGAGAATGTCTCATGGCTTCGGCGAGGCGGTATATAAGCTTATCATCCCTACCTTGTATAGTCAACTCCCCATTGTCCATGTTGATAAGAGCCTTGGAAGTACGCAAGAACGGCCTCCCAAGTGTCAGCGGGACATCGACATCCACATCAACATCCAACACTACAAAGTCCATAGGAAATATGTACTTGTCAACCTTCATAAGTACGTCTTCGATGATGTCCCTCGGATGTCTAACTGTTTGTTCCGCTAATTATAATATCATCCCAAGCCTATCTTTTGAAAGAAGGTGTAAGACATGACGTTGATGCTGGGCCTTAAGTCCGCCAATGCCTTTTCTTTACCTAAATTGCCAATGTTTTACAGGATGATGAAGCTTCCGGGGTCCTTCTTCTTGTTCGGCATATTCTTTTGCAACACTGCCGAATATGAAGCATCTAGAATCACTGATGCACTATCCTCTAATTTCCTCTTGTTGGTCAAGAGGCCCTTCATAAACTTTGCATAACGAGGTATTTGAGATAATGCATCTACAAATGGGATATTGATGTGCAACAGCTTGAATAGACCCAAGAACTTCTTGTATTGCTTTCCATTTTGGTTGTTCTTCAATCTTGAAGGATAATGGATTCTTGGCTTATAAGGTGGGGGTGCCACCTCCTTTCCTTTGGTTCTCTCCTCAACCTCCATGACCTCGGGTTCTTCAACATTAGTCTCCTCACTAGGAAGCCTACCCTCAACCTCACGACCACTTCTCAGAGTGATAGCCTTCACATGTTCTCTCGGATTGATTTCAGTATTACTAGGTAAACCCCATTGAGGTCTCTCTGATAGAGACTTCACAATTTGCCCCACTTGATTATGCAAGTTATGTAATGAAGTGGTGTGGTTGCGAAGTGTGGCTTTAATCAATTGAAATCTTGTGTCCGACGATGCAATGAACTTGGTCAAAGCCTTCCCTTGATCGGTCATCCGGTTTTCCAAACTTGAAACTCGGTTGTCCATATTCGGGGCTTGTTGTTGCTGTTGGAAATCGGGTGGTGCCATGGATTTCTGTTGCCTTTGATTACTCCATGAAAGATTCGGGTGGCTCTTCCAACCCGGATTGTAGGTGTTGGTATATGGATTGTCTTGATTTCTCATTGCATTAGCTACAAAATTCACTTGCTCTACTGAGGATGTACCACCAATAGAAATAGGGCAATCTGATGGAGCAGTCCTCCCTCACACCAAGTGGAACTAGTTAAGGCCGCCACTCTAAGAGAAGTTAGAGTATCTAACTTCTTGCTCAATGACTCAACTTGGGCCACCAATGAAGTAACTACATCGATCTCATGAAGTCCAACTACCTTCTTCCTATCTCTCGTATTCCACTGATAACTGTTCATAGCCATTTCTTTAATGAGAAGTCGGGCTTCTTCCGGGGTCTTGCTCCCTAAGCTACCTCCTACCGCAGTATCAAGTAACTGTCTTGTGCTCGGGTTCAACCCATTATAGAAAGTCTGAATGATCATCCACTCGGGGAACCCATGTTGAGGACATTTCCGTAAGAGCTCCTTGAACTTATCCCATGTCTCAAATAGAGACTCTAATTCCATTTGCACAAAAGAGGACATTTCATTCCTAAGCTTTGCAGATTTTCTGGGAGGAAAATATCGGGTAAGAAAAGCTTTTGCCATCTCCTCCCATGTAGTAATCGATGCTCTAGGTAATGAATGTAGCCAATGCTTCGCTCTCTCTTTCAAGGAAAATGGGAAGGCCCTCAACTTGATAACATCATCCGTAACACCATTGATCTTGAGCATGTCGCACACCTCCAAGAAGTTCTCTATGTGATTGTTTGGAGAAGGTTGAGAGGGTGAGTCAAGAGATAGCGGAATGTCCCCTTTCCCCTCTGATGTGATTTATCCTATCTCCATTTCCTTGAGTTCTTTGCAGTTATAATAGAATGAAGTTCTAGAGGATGAACTCCACTGGGGCTTAGTTGCACGAGTAACAGAGTGAAGCGTTGAAGTGACTCTAGTGTCTAGGGCTTAAATGTGACTAGGTGTCTTTTGCCTGAACCAAAAGGTTAGGTCTGTATATAGGAAGAGGGTTTATCACTTGGATTCCCTAGAACTCTATGCAACTTTACACAGTGTGAGGTGTTGAGACTGAGCGATTTCTCCATCGGGACACATAGCAGAGTTAGTCACAACTGACCTTAGATTTCGGACCGTGTGCTTAAGGATTTCCATGGCTCATTGAGCATTGATTAGGAAGTTATAATAGTGGGTCTCACACTTGAAACATTAATCCTAGGGTGAGCATTGTCTGAGTACCCTACTTCTATCGATTGCCTTACCTCTCACTTACTTGTGCCTCTCATTCTTATTTCTTTTATCTTTGTTCACATTACATTCTATCGATACTATCATTGTTCACTTTCACATGGTTAAGTAGCAATTTAAGTATTTTTACTTCCTACTCCCTTTGGATACGATACCCCACTCACCTGGGATTTATTAATTGACAAATCCGTGCACTTGCGGGTCACACGTAAGGGGCGTTGTCATCTGCCATATTATTTGACCCTTTACCCTCTATCTCAGCTTGATCAGACTATTCTTGCACAGGTTCTTTCCTCATTCTATGAATTCTTCGTTTAATGTCTGAATTTCCTTCAACCAATGTCGAAGGGTTTCCTAGGGTCATAACTTAGAGATGCAACCAAAGTAGGAAAAACAAATCAGAACGATGGAAGAATAAAAAGATATGAAATAGAACGAGTCATGAATAGCTAAAAAAGCAAAGTGCAAAGTGCTTCTAAAACGCCTATTCCCAAGTAACGTTGCTAAAAACTTGACACACCCCTTGCGTGTGACCCGCAAGTGCATGCGTTTGTAGAAGAATTAATACCCCGGTGAGTGGGTAGTCGAATCCACAGGGAATAGTGATCAGAGACACAAAGATTGCTACTTAACTAAAGCGAAGATGAATCGATAGTGGTGTGAACAAAATCAGTATGAAAAGAACTGCATTCCAAAGGAACGCGGTGTCATTGGCCGTAGAACCACTCCAAAAACCTTGCTAAAGCCCCTCTAAACCCTAGCCGCAAGGCTCTCCAAAGTTTGGGAAAAGATGGAGAAAAGATGGAAAAAGGGATCCTGAAATCAGGCAGAATCGGGGCTTTATATAGGCTGGAATCGGGAATTCACACGGGCGTGTGGAATTTCCACACACCTGTGTGAATCTGCAGAACTAGATTTTTTAGCGGTATGTGAATAGTAACTACTACAGTAAATTACTACAGCGATTTGGTACAGTACTCCTCCAAAAACACTCCTGAATCCACACTTTTCATCGAGGCAACATAAACGAGCACACGTCTATGCGGTAGATTGCGTCGCTTCTTTAGTAAGGGATAACATTGATAAAGATCTTGCTATCATTACACAAGTCAGAATATGCAAATGTGACTGCATTTGTGCCCCTCTAAACCATGTAATTGTTTGAACGTATGGAGGTTGGCACACATTCACGTATCTTCGAGCACAACTTGTGTCTTTACGTTTGTTCACTGCAAGATTCCATCAACAAAGTGTAATTACAATCTACTTCGGCTTCCTTCTTCTATATTTGGCTCCACAACTCTACATACACATAAGTAACTCAAATACACATATATTAGCGCTAAAATCTGATAAAAGTAATGCTCATCGTAAGAAGAGAATACTTCATAATACTAATACACAAGCACTTATCAAAGCCCCCCACACTTAAGCTTTTGCTTGTCCTCAAGCAAAAATAAAACATTGAAGCATATAATAAGGAAAAAAAATTTAAAGTGCTTGGGCTTAGGTTCACCAAAGTATGCAAGGAGAGCATTCTACAAGTAAGGTAACTTTCAACACTAAATGCGAAAAATCAATGCTCTAGCTAAAAACTTGAATTAAAGGGAACAAGAAACCCGACATCGTGTAAGTATGTGTAAACTCACTCAAGTTAACCCAACATATACTCCTCAAAGTTCTAAGTATAAGGGACATATTTATCTAGAAAGCAACATAAGACAGAGATGGTAGTAGCTTAACACATCCTCTAAGGTAGCCCTTTCCTAAGCTGGCGCAAAGGTGGCTTTCACACTTTCGAGGTGGTAGGTCTTTCTACCAGTGTGGTAGCTTTCACTCATCCCATAAGATAGCTCTTTCTCTCATTAGGGCATAACTAGTATCTGACTTATGAGAGTAGCTTCATACTTCATAGGTTGTAGCTCTTTACATCCCAAATGCACAACTTAAAACAAGTATTATTCTCTCTTCATTTTTTTCCCAACAAAATTAACACGAGAAGACAAAACCAACTAGTCCCTTAAACATCGAACTTGAGTTTCCAAAAGGGTTTAATGAGCGAGTAGTGCAATAGTTGTTAATCGAGCAAAAATTCCAAGAAATTCAAGTAAAAACTAGAGCATGAGAACATTCAATGCTAAAAATTCTGCTAAACTTAAGAATACAATCATTGCAACTAAGGTGAACCGCCATTGGCTACGTGAGCATGTATTTCCAGTTAAAACTTGTGTAATGAATATGTGTAATGTGAACTCCCCCCACACTTAAGATGTACATTGCCCTCAATGTACACATGCAAGCACAATAGGATATAAATCAATCAAAAGCATATATGGAAGTGGGAAATTGAAACAATACTCCCCTGAACTCTGAATAGTACATTTGATGGAGCTATATTCATTAAGAGTTGAGTCCCAATGGGTGTGGAGCACACACGGCCATAAGACCGTGTCCATGACTAGTTCTCAAATTCCATACTCATAAGACCATCTGCACGTATACACAAGGGGGTTTAGTGAAGCTCAACAAAAACAAAAACAACTCGAGTATATAAAGATAAGGCAATGAAATACAACTCGAAGCAAAAAAAAATGATAAACTCAGAAGGAAGATCCTTTCTGAGTGATACAAGTCCAGAATAAAATACGGAAATGAAATATAAAAAATAAGAAACTAAAAGAAAAGTAAAGACACATCAAGTGTCGATGTCATGTTCGGTCGCTTCTGGTGCTGACGATGCTGATGCTGGTGGATCGACTTGTGCTGGTGAAGCTTGAGGGGTCCTCGGTCGTATGATGAATGGTGCGGCCACGTCTCTCTCAACAAGCTGCTATAGAAAACATAGATGTGCCATCACCTCAGTGTGTTTCGCAGCCTATAGCACACGAACCTCAGCCAAATCACTTCGGAGTACCCCTAAGCACTCTCGAGCCTCTCAAAGTGTTCACGGGCTCGAGGTGGAGAGAAAATACAGACCAGTGGTGGCTCCTGTGCTATAAGGGGCGCCTCTGTCACCATCTGCTCAAGCTAGGGCTTCTGCGTCAGCTGAGACCCATCTGCTGTAATTCCCTTGGCCTCAAATGGCTCTGGTGGGGCATGTTCAGCACATACACCCCATCCTATACCTGCGGATCATACCCTTTAGTCGCATGGTCCCTCTGATTGTGTCTAGAAGACCCATCCCCATGATAAGTGGAGTGATGTAAAGGCCTGAGCAAATAACACCAATCCTGGCATACTACCCCTGGTGCCTCAAATACTCAGCTCAATGTTCCCCAGATAGATCGGCTGACTTTGCACCATGGAGTACAGATATTATAGCTCATGTCTACTCAGTACCTTGTGCTATCACCAAGGCAGTTCACCGACCTGCTCAGAATGGTGTGCAAGTAGCGGTATGCAGGTCGAGAAAGGCACATGGCCTTGGACACCCCCGGCTCGTACTGGCCCTGACACATAATGATCTATATGCTCTCTGTGGGGTCAAAGCGCCAGGATAGTCTATCGGCAACTAAGAGTACTCCTCTGTGTCTGTGAATGCCTAATCACACAGTCTAAGTAGAATAAAAAACTGACTGACATTCATGTTGTGGTGATGTTTGATAAGTGCTTGTGCGATAAGAAGGCGAAGCGTTCTTTCCTTATGATGGGCATACATTCTAGCATTCTAGCTAATACATGTGTATTTGTGTACTTTTATGCAGGTTGGGTTGTGAGGCCTATTATTTGTGAAAGAAACCATTGTAGTTCATTTTACGCATTATTTGGAGGAGATCTTGAGAAAGCTCAAACACAGAGACGTGAGTTGGGTTTAGAATGCTAGAATGTATGCCAACCTCCTTGTATTCGAGCTAAGGCAATGATTCGGAGGGGCACGAAGGCAATTACATCCCAGTATTCAGCCTTGTGCATATTTAGCAAGTTCTCCACCAACGTGACTGTTTATTGAAGAACCAAGACGATCTACGACATGAACGTGTGCCCATTTATGTTACCTCGATGAAAGCATGGATTCGGGAGTATTTCGGGCCATCACTATAGCAGGTACTGTTCACAGTAGGCCGAAGAAGGAGCAAAACAGAGAAGCCACACGGGCGTGTGGAATCCCGATTCCAGCCCTACTTAAGGCCGATTTCAGCCCCGATTTCAACATTCTTTTCCACATCTTTTCCCCAACTTGAGAGAGGGCTGCGACTAGGGTTTTGAGAGGTATTGGCTAGGGATTTGGAGAGGTTCTAAGGCTCCGACATCTTCATCTCTTTGGAAGAAGGTTGGTAAGGAAGCCTCCGTTGGATTGATTCGGCGAGGCGTATCTTAAACCGGACAAGAGGATCTTGCGACGAGTAAAGGACTCTCCACAAAACCATCACCATGATATCGGGGGGTTTTTCCTATGGAGAGCTAAACCCCTAGTGGGTACTTGGGTATTTGTGAACCCTAGGATGTATTAGTTTCATTGAATCTCTTTATTATGCTTTCAATTAATTGATGTTTTTGTGAGTTCCAATCTTTAATGTTTGATTGTTGAATACTTCCTTAGAGTGACACTAAGGTTGAGAGTTCATGTGGTAACCCTTGTGAGTGAGTGACACACCATGAGAGTTAGACAAAGCTTGATTGGAGATGGTTGAGAGGGTGAGTCGAGAGGTACAGGAGCGTCCCCTTTCTCCTCCAGTGTGATAGATTCTACCTCCATTCCTCGAGTTCTTTGTGGCTATAATAGAGCGAATGAGCTAAGGGATGATCCTCAGCTTGGGCTTAGTTGCGAGTGCAACGGAGTGAAGCGTTGAGGTGATTTTAGCATCTAGGGCTTAATTGTGGTTAGGGACCTTTCTTCTAGACCAAAGGGTTAGGTCTACAATTAGGAAGTGATTTATCACTTGGAATCCCCAGAGCCCAATCCAATCCTTCTTACGAGTGCGAGGTTGAGAGGTTGTTCAACCTCTCCTCCAGGACATGTAGTAGGCTTGGTTAACCCTAGATTCGGGACCATACATTAAAAGGATGTCCCTTACTCACCATTGCATTAGTTAAGAAGCATAATAGAGAGTTCTTGCAATTGAAACTATTTTCCTAGGCGGATCGATACCCGGGTACCCCATCTTTATCTATTTCCTTACCTTCTCCTTTACTTTTGCCCTCTTTCGGGTTGCTTTACTTTTGAGAATTGAATCTTGTCACACATATTACTATTCATCTTTCATATAGTTAAGAAACAAATTAAGTATTTTTATTCCCTTTTCCCTGTGGATACGATACCTCACTCACCTGGGATTTATTACTTCGATAACCCCTTGCACTTGCGGTGAGCATTGTCAAGTTTTTGGCGCTGGTGCCGGGGAGAAGGCGTTTAGAGATACTTTTCACTTTTTTTCCTTAGCCATTCCTTTATCCATTTTATTTCACATTTTCTTTTCTATCATCATTCTAATTTGTTCTCATTTGCTTTGATTTCAGAAGAATGATTTACATACCCGAATTAATCGACACCATCACCAGAATGGTTGAAAATGTAGAGGAGAAAGTTCAAGCATTTGTAGTACCGGACACATCGTGTTACTTTTTGCAAGAGCCGGATACCATTCAACATGTCATGGAAGAATCAGTTGAAGAGTACATCGCCACAATTCAGAAGCAGGACTGCGAATTACATAGTGTGCTGGATCAGTTTGAGAGGTCCGCATTGGCATCATTGTGTGATCATTTAGAAGAAAGTTTAGAGGCAGTTCTCGATCAGTTCGACTCATTTTATCAAGAACAAAGATAGGAACTTTTCTCAGTAGGGGTGTCATTCTCAGTAGGGGAGATTTGTGGTTTGAATACAGTGATAGTTGTTGATTACCATACAGAAGTACATTCAAAGTTGGGATACGGGAAGAATGAAGTCGAGCAGGGAACGAACGAGTTTGAGGAATTGACAGGTTGAAGGAGAGTAGGTTACATCCATCAATTGATGAACCGCCAACCTTAGAGCTCAAGACCTTACCAGCACACTTGGAGTATGCTTTCTTGATGGAAAAATCTAAACTTCCGGTGATTATAGCCTCGAATTTGTCGGTGGAGCAAAAGGACAAGCTTGTTAGTATGCTAAAAAAGCATAAGTCGGCTATTGGATGGAAGATTTCAGATATCAAGGGTATAAATCCATCCTTTTGCACCCATAAAATCTTAATGGAAGATGATTACAAGTTTGCAATCCAACCACAGCGAAGACTATATCCAAAGATGAAGGAAGTTGTCAAAGCAGAAGTAATGAAGCTACTAGATGCAAGAATTATTTATCCCATATCCGATAGTGCATGGGTGAGCCCAACTCAAGTGGTTCGGAAAAAAAGAGGCATGACGGTGGTAATCAATGAAAAGAATGAAGTTGATTCTGACCAGGACAGTTACAGGATGACGAGTTTGTATTGATTATAGAAGACTAAATGACGGCACTCGCAAAGATCATTTTCCGTTACCATTTATAGATCAAATGTTCTAGCGTTTAGTAGGGCATCAATTTTATTGTTTCCTTGATGGTATGTCAGGATATTTTCAAATCCCTTTAGCTCCAGAAGATCTGGAAAATACCACTTTTACTTGTCCTTATGGTACTTTTGCTTACCGAAGAATGCCTTTCGGATTGTGCAATGCACCAACCACATTCCAACGTTGTATGACAGCCATTTTTGATGATTTACTGGAGGACATTATGGAGGTATTTATGGATGATTTTTCGGTATTTGGAAACACTTTCGACAGTAGTTTGAAAAATTTGGAGAAAGTTCTAGTGAGATGTGAAGAAACAAACCTCGTCCTCAATTGGGAGAAGTGTCATTTCATGGTTCAAGAAGGCATTGTCCTTGGACATAAGATTTCAAAAGCAGGGATGGAGGTGGACAAGGCAAAGATTGAGCTAATTGAGAAGCTTCCTCTCGCGCACGGGGTCGTCAAGTAATAAACCACTCGCGCACGCTCGAATGGGTCGTACTCCCAAGGGGCCTGAGGAGCTACCCTACTCACTTCTTACCTGTTGTTTAGTTCACCGATTCCAAGATAAGAGAAAAGAAGAAAAGAAAGCAAAACGAAAAGCGAACTGAAATCTTAAGAAGTACGAAACAAGTAAAATACGGGAGATGCCCAAGGTTGGAAAACGGTCACGGATGCGGATTCCCAAGGGGCTACTATAGTGAGTAGGAAATTGAGTAATAAAGCACGTGGCTAGTTGGACCGAGAAAACCAAGACCTAGGTCAACCTGATGGTCACGGCAATTGACCCCTAACCCGGTGCAAGTGTTGAGCGCGGAATCTCTTCCGCCCAACTTCCCACACGGTTGCAAGGAGAATGTCGGTTTTCACAAGTTAGGGTGAAAACACAAGTAGTTTTCAACCCTAGGATTGGAGGGGTACAAATACCCGATGGTCACGGCATATTTATACAATGAACCCTTCCTAGTTTGGTGGAGTCTAGCACTAAGGCAATGGTCATGCTACAAAGTGCTACCAAGAATTTGATACATCACTCAATAAAATGTACCAAAACAAGCAAGAACACCAAACAAGGATCACAACAAGCCAAACATGCATAAACTACTCAAACAATCCAAAACATCACAAGTTCGTCCCCTAGATTCACCTACATCCGGTGACCTAGGGGTTTAGTTGTTCATGTTCAACAAGAAAACCAAATAATCCATACAAACAACTAAAGTAAACATGAGGAAGATGCCCTAGAAGTAGATCCTCGAAGGGGTGGCTTCGCAAGAATCCCCGGAGAAAGCCTTCCAAATACGCCACTCGAAGGGGTGGCTTCCCGTTGTCTTCAACCTCCAAGCAATGATGCCCTAGAAGTAGATCCTCCTCGTTCTTGCTCTCCCTGCCGAGAAAATGCTCAGATTTCCTCCCGTTTTGCCCTCCTAAAGCTTGGGTTCAAGTGATGTGGAAGTGTTCTCCAAACCCTAGCCGGCCTTGTCCCCAAAGAAGAAGAAGAATCAAGAAGAAGATGCCCAAAAAATACCCTTCAAGACCTTATAAGTGCCCAGATCCCGACCGATAAATGGGTCAGTATACCGACGTATACCGACCCCTCAGGAATTTTAGTTTTCTGCCGAGAAGCCCGCGATGAGCTACAGTGGCTGCTACAGTGAAACTACTACAATAACACCACTACATTACTGTACTACAGTAATCCCGGCCCCGGAAACGCCGTTTTGATTCCGAATTCATCCCCAATCGCGTCGCCGAGCTACCAGGGCTTCTAAAGGGCCCGAAATGCAAAAATACTACAATTTAGACCAAAAAGGCATCGATTCAACAAATAAATATAAAGAATAATACAGAACAAATACATGCAAAATACATACTTTTAGACGTTTATCAAACATTCCCACACCTAAGCGTTTGCTTGTCCCCAAGCAAACAAACATGAAGAACTAAGGGAAATAAGATAAACGGCTAAAAATACGACCTCAAGCTCAAAAGTAAAGAACTCCACAAGCACGAATGGACAGAAATCAAGGAGTGAGCTGGTCAATGAATAGTGAAGTCATATTAGCTTTGTCTCATCTAGAATGCCACAATGAGTGTGTGCAACCTCCTACCTTGACCTCCACACCCTGGATTATCCCAGGATGCCCTTTCACCTCACACATAATGAAGATGACATTAAAGTGCCAAAGGCTTCTTCAATACTCAGGTAAAAGTCCTCTGGTTCCTCAACACGATTTTAACCCTTAAGTGATTATGTAACATGTTCCAATAGACAACAAGAGATGCTTTATTTTCTTCCCACACACTTATACACACTTTCTCTTTTTCTTGGGTCCGCCTAACATAGACTACACAGTAAATAATCTTTCAGATGGATGCACATGTTGGTTAGGCACAAGAGTCACCCACTTACTCAATTACAGTCTACATAGACGCATTCATGCTTATAAACTTATAAAGCGGAGGAATACTCGACATAGACCCCCCCCTGATCTTTTTTTTTGTTTTAACCTCTCATGATCCCTGATAAACAACCTGCTACAAACAAGTTTAGTGGAGGAACTTAGAAGCTTTTAAAAGTGCATTGAAGACCGAATTTAACAAATTAATGCCAATGTCATCATGATGGGTTGGTTGGAGCGTACAAGGTGAAAGTGATCGTGAACATGTATACAGGTGCACTAAAGATGAAACAGAGCTACATTCAAGCACATGCAATGTACAGCTCACACCTATCATTCTACCAAGCCAGGAAGTCCCTAACTAAACAATCATAGCTATCATAGGTAGTAAGCATGCAAAAGGATAAAATACTCCAAGTAAGAAAAACATCCCCACACCTAAAGTCGTACATTGCCCTCAATGTACCTAAGTCAGCAGAGAAAAATGGGGAATGAAAAACAATAAGCACAGAAATGGAGTAAAGAAATTTCCCTGATTCCCTGGTGTGATTCCAAATTGCTCCACATGGATCAGGGGCATACCATATAATGAGGGCGATAAGTACAAGCTTCGCAAAATTAATGATCCTGAAAAGAACAAGAAGCCTATCATCATTTACAATTTTTTTTTTAAAGGGGGAAATGGAAATAAAATACGGGAGAGAGAGCGCCAACATAAACAAAATAGGAGCATAGTAGGGGAAAGGCCATAGCTAGCTCAAAAGTACAAGTCTGAACAGCACACAACAAACAAAGATAGAACAGAAGAACAAATACAAAATTCACAAAAGTATGTCATGGGTCTATGAAGCCGGAGGAAATCCTCAATGGAAAATAATTTATCCCAACCATCATGTGAAATGAGCTCCAACACCTTGCCATCTAAACCCAAAGTGCTCAAAGCTTCCCAATCGATTTTTCTCACCGTGCCGAACACCTTGCGTGATAAGAGTGCATTACGTGTTTTGTGTTCTTCTTTAGAAAACCTTGGTTCTTGCACGGGAGGAGTAGGTTCCCTCCTAGCCCTCTTGGAAGCAAATCTATTGATGGGCATCCTGCAGAAGCAAAGTGGAGATCATTCAACCAACTTACAAGCAAAGAAAGCACCAAAAGAATGAAAAAAATTCAAGAAAATGCCAGTGCTACAGTAAATTCGAAAAAAATTTCAAGAACTTTGCTTGTAAAAGTAGCCAAAAAATCTACAAATCAAGGAAAAATTCTTGATAATCATTAAGCATTCATTCAACAACAAAAATCCAAGAAACTTCACCCACAAAAGAATGAAAAGCTCAAAGTTTTGAGTGAAAGAACAAACCTTCAACCAAGAGTAAGATGAGCAAATATAATGGTTGTATCCGGCCAAAAGCTTGCTCAAACTCCAATTTTATGTCACTAAAATGGAGATGAGGGGGAGAAGAGCAAACTACATTGAAGGAAAACGGTGGAGAAGTGAGGGAGAAAAGGGTAGAAGAGTGGAGAAGATGAATGAATAGTGTGCTGCCCTAAGTCCTTAAGTATACCCTTCACTCGGGTGGTCTTGCCGACCATCCTTGCGGCCTCAAGGATGGTCCTCAAGACCCTCAGGATGAGTCTTGAGGGGCATCCTTGCGGTCGCAAGGATGGTCCTCGGGATTTTCCTGACGCACGTCGATTCTCCACGAGTTGCACACTTCGTTTATGATTAAAACCATGAAAAATAAAGCCGGAAACATCGACAAAACACTCAAAACATCATCAAGATTGCATCAAAAATAAGAATTACTCGAAGACCACATGACAAATAAGAGAATATGAAGGCTAATTAGTTAAGAAAAACGATGAAAACACATATACAACCAAACCACAGTAAAAGTACAAGTTAAACACACAAACACAAATGAGAAAAATAATACGAGGAATGAAATGAACTTGGGTTTCCTCCCAAGAAGAGCTTGTTTAACGTCGTTAGCTTGATGTGCATTACCTCAAACGATCATGGTGGAACAAATGGATGGAAGTTACCTCGAGCCCTTGGAGCTGTGTTGCCACTTGGAAATTCAATGAAAGGCATGAGAAAACTTTAAATTTACCCTGGTTTCCAAAGAATAAATGATCAACTTCATCCGGGTGTAATGTGGACAACTTTTTCTCCACCTTTTGTTTCTCCTTCGGTTTTCTCCAAATCTTCTTAACACCCTTAATTTTCTTGCCATTGAGTGGTGAATTACCCTCCACTTGATTAATTTGTTGTGTTGGTGGAGGAGGAAGTTCTTCCTCGGCATCTTGGCACGGGAACTCATCCAAGTACTCATCCAAAGGGTTTAAGGCAAGCACCTCCTGCACACAATCAGAAATAATCTCATCAGTAGTATCAGTGAAGTACAGTTTGTCATCATGATCAAGTGTGTGCTTCATTGGTTCAGGGAGGGTGAAGACCACTTGCTCGTCTCCGATCCTCAAGGTCATCTTGCCCTCTTTAACATCAATTAGAGCACCTGAAGTGTTAAGGAATGGACGTCCAAGGATCAAAGGAACCTCAACATCATCATCCACATCTAGAATCATGAAATATACAGGAATGATGAGTTTGTCAACTCTAACAAGGACATCTTCGACTAACCCTCGAGGCCTTCGCACTAATCTATCAGCAAGCTGTAATGTCATTCTTGTAGGCCTTAGGTCTTCTAATCCTAGTTTCAAGAACAAGTTGTATGGCATTACATTTATGCTAGCCCTAGAATTGGCTAGGACATGCTCCGTCATTCCTTCACCAAGTACACAAGGAATTACAAAACTACCCGGATCCTTTAACTTTTGTGGCAGCTTTTTCTCTAGAATAGCCGAGCAGTTCCCAGTAAGTGCAACTGTGCCCTGATCCTCTAACTTTCTCTTATTAGTGAGCAGCTCCTTCAAAAACTTGGCATACATTGGCATTTGAGCTAGTGCCTCAATGATTGGAATATTTATGTGAAGTTGTTTGAAGATATTGAGGAATTTCTTGAATTGGGCCTCATCCTTATCTTGTTTGAGTCTCGAGGGGTACGGTATCACTGGCTTGTATTCGTACCCCCTTGAAATGTTAGGATTGGGGGAGTCTTCAACAAGTGTCCTCCCGTTGTCCTTGCTTGCATGTTCATCCAAATTAGGGTCTTCCCGGACGGTTACCCCATCATCGGGAGCACTTGGGATCTCTTTTTCCCTTGCTTCCATTTGCCTCCCACTTCTCAAAGTAACAGCTTGTAATTGTTCCCTTGGGTTGCATTCGGTGTTGCTCGGCAAACTCCCCGAGGATCATTCAGCTTGTCCACGAGCAAGCTGTCCCACTTGGTTCTCTAGATATTGAATGGACGCTTGAACATTTTTCAGAACGGCACCGAATTCATCAAGTTTCTTTTCATTCTGCGCGAATCGTGCCTCCGTGCCAAGAAAACCAAATAATCCATACAAACAACTAAAGTAAACATGAGGAACACTTCCTCAAATGATGAAGGTCGAATGACGCAAGAATCCCCGGAGAAAGCCTTCCGAAGACGCCACTCGAAGGGGTGGCTTCCCGTTGTCTTCAACCTCCAAGCAATGATGCCCTAGAAGTAGATCCTCCTCGTTCTTGCTCTCCCTCACGAGAAAAATGCTCGGATTTCCTCCCTTTTGCCCCTCATAAAGCTTGGGTTCAAGTGATGTGGAAGTGTTCTCCAAACCCTAGCCGGCCTTATCCCCAAAGAAGAAGAAGAATCAAGAAGAAGATGCCCAAAAAATGCCCTTCAAGACCTTATAAGTGCACAGATCCTGACCGATAAACGGGTCAGTATACCGGCCGTATACCGACCCCTCGAGAATTTTAATTTTCTGCCGAGAAGCCCGCGATAAGCTACAGTGATCTACATGAGTGAAACGCTACATGAGCACCACTACAAGATCTGTGCTACATGACTCCCGAAAAATGCCGCTTTTGATGCCGAATTCATCCCCAATCGCGTCGCCGAGCTACCAGGGCTTCTAAAGGGCCTGAAATGCAAAAATACTACAATTTAGACCAGAAAGGCATCAATTCAACAAATAAATATAAAGAATAATACGTAACAAATACATGCAAAAATACATACTTTTTAGAAGTTTATCAAACATCCCTCATTTCCTAAGCGCTTTGCTTGTCCCCAAGCAAACAAACATGAAGAACTAAGGGAAATAAGATAAACGGCTAAAAAAAATCCGACCTCAAGCTCAAAAAGTAAAGAACTCCACAAGCACGAATGGATGTAAATCAAGGAGTGAGTCGGTCAATGAATAGTGAAGTGATATTAGCTTTGTCTCATCTAGAATGCCCCAATGAGTGTGTGCAACCTCCCACCTTGACCTCCACACCCTGGAATGAGTGGTCAAGTAGAAGTCACAAACAGAGAAATTAAGAGGATTTTAACCAAATCTGTGGAACAAGGGAAGTGGGATTAGTCGGAAAGGTTAGATGACACACTCTGGGCTCATCGAACAGTGTACAAGACACCAATAGTGACCACTCCCTATAATCTGGTTTACGGAAAGTCTTGTCACTTTCCTGTAGGGTTGGAGCATAGGGCGTACTGGGCAATCAAGGCCATGAATCTTGATTTGCACAAGTCGGGGGAACAGAGAATGCTACTTCTTAATGAGCTGGATGAGTGGAAGATGAAAGCATATGAGAATGTAAGGATTTATAAGGAAAGAATTCGGAAATGGCATGACAAGCATATTAAAAATTCAAAGAAGTTCAAGGTGGGAGATCAGGTGTTGCTATTCAATTCTTGTCTACGTTTATTTCCAGGGAAGCTCAAGTCCAGATGGTTTGGCCCTTACACGGTGACCAGAATTTCACCTCATGGGGCTGTAGAGATTACCCATCCGGAGAAGGGTACGCTTAAGGTAAACAGACACAGGCTGAAACCATATCGTGTAGGAAAGGTTAGTAATGCCGACAATGAAGTATTCTTCCTTCATGAACCCCCATGAGGAGAGACAAGGTACGTCAAGCTTAGTGACGTTAAACAAACGCTTCTTGGGAGGCAACCCAAGTGTTTACTGATTTTTCCCAGTCATAGTTTAGTTTTGCATGAATAATTTGTTAAGTGTTGGTGTCTTCATGTTTAGATGCTTGTGCTATTTTCATTTTGGTGGAATTTTTTTTGTCATCATGTGTTTTCATGAGGATTTGGCGAAGATTTATTCGCTTGAGCTTGTTTCTATTGTTATTCGCTGGTAATTGTTGCATAAAAGAGCAGGATCTGAATGTGTAAACATGTTCAGAAAATTTCTACAGAGCCTACAAAGTTTGTTAAGTCATCCAGAGAAAACGCACGGGCGTGTGGAATTTCCACGCGCCCGTGGGGTTGTATTGCGAGCTCATCCAGAGAAGGCACATGGGCGTGCACTCTCCCCTGTGAGCGACCTTACGATTATCGCACGGCCGTGCAGAATTACCGCACTAGCGTGCGTTGTTATGCAGAAACCTGGGAATTTTTCCCTAGAGCACATAGGGGCGTGGACTCGCCCCTGTAGGTAACCTTGTGACAAACGCACGGGCGTTGGTATTTTACACACGCCCATGTGAATTTCTGCAGACGATCCCTTCTTCATCCCTTGAGCGTACAAGGCGTTGAATGCCCCTGTGAGTTGGGCCTGTGATTGTCCAAGGCCGTGTGGAATTTCCGCACGGGCGTGCGAAACACTTGGTGATTTCTCTCAGTTTGACAGAGAGCGCACAGGGGCCTGTGGCCTCCCCTGTGGGTCGGGTGCACGGGGGTGGGTAATTTCCACACGCCCGTGCGGGTGTGTTCAGAGTAGGTAAATGTTTTCCCGAGAGCGCACAGGGGCATGTATCCATCCCTGTGAAACTCTCATGCAAAGGCACACGGGCGTGCATAACTTTGGCACGCCCGTGTGGATGTACAGGCGTCATAAAGCTGCGCCTCCCATTATAAGCTTCTCTCATTAGCACACTTCCAACTGAGTAGAGAACATTCCCCATCACTTCTCCCGACCTCCCATGGGTGATTTTTCGTCGATAACTTGAGTTTCTCGTTGATTTCAGAGATTTTTGTTTTTGGTTAAACTCATCGGTAAAACTCTTGTTTCATCTTAAGGATGCCCTTATTTTGATTCTATTCGATTTGATTCGATTAAACTAGAAAATGTACCTAGGTTCCAGGCTAAAATGATCTTTGATATGTTTTCATGAGCTTTGAAAGCAAGAGGGAGATGCATTCATAGTTTTTGGTAAACGGGCCGTGCAGTTTTCACGCCCTGTGAATCCACACGACCGTGTGAATTTCTGCAGAATTATATTTTGGTCGAAATTAATTAAGCTATTTTATAAAACATGCAGGTATGGCTCCCAGATCAAAGAAGGCAGTGGGTAAGCGTCCAAGGGAGCCTACTCCTGAACCAGAAAGCATGGAATTCACACTTCCCGAACATAAAAATCTATTTGAGCGACTAGCGAAGCATAAATTTGGTCAAATACGGATCCCTGACGTGAGCTCAAAGAGGGAGGTGCAATTAGCAGATGACATGGTTGATGAGGTTGAGGAATTCCTATCGGTGGGTGGTTAATGTAAGCTTTTGAGTATTCATGATCCCGCCATTCACCCACTCACATTGGAGGTGCTCGCTTCATTTGAATTTGACCGCTCGTACACTGATTTTGATAATGTCTGTACCATTCAGTTCAGTGCCTTTGGGCAGTATCATAACATGAGCCTCACACAGTTTTCTATTAGACTTGGCTTATATGATGAGGAGTTTATTAAAACAGAAGAGTATGATGAGATGCCGACTGACTATTGTGGAAACCTAACCCCCCTGAAGGCTTATCGAATACTATGTGGACGGGGGCAATACGAGCCAGCAGTGTCCAAGGCCACGTGTCTTTCTAGACCTAGTTACAGATACCTTCATGCCATCTTGAGTAGATCAGCGAACTGTCGCAGCGATAGCACGGGAGTCCTTAGCAAACAGGAACTTTTATACTTATACTCCATGGTGCGAAAGGAGCCGATTCATCTGGGACACATTGTAGCGGAGTATTTGAGGCATCAAGGACATTACCCCAGGCTTGGTGTCATTTTCTTAGGTCCATACATCACTAGATTCATTCTTGGGATGGGTCTATTAGATACGATTAGAGGTGCTGAGAAAACGATAATTCCAGCACCCCTCGGTTTGGAAATAATGAGGCTTATATGTATGATCACGAAACATCCAAGGGGTGTTTTTGTGCTGAATATGGCAACTGGGTCCGAGGAAACCATAGCTGAAGGGTCTTATCCAACTTTAGAGTTACAACAAGAGAGAGATCAGACAGAGTCGGTCCCTCCAGCACAGGACCCACCCCCGATACATTTGTTCTCACCATCTCAAGCCCATGATCATTTTGAGAGGCTCAAGAGTGCCATGGGGGTAGTACAGGCAGAGATCACTGAGGCACGAGCGGAGATAGCAGAGGTGCACGCGACGCAGGCCGCACAGTTCACAGAGTTCATGGTGCGTTTTGACGCTTTATAGCAGATCCTTTAGAGAGATGCTGCTGCACTTTTTATACTGCGACCGCGCACCTCCCAGACGCCTCCTGCATCACCATCATGGGACCCACCAACATCTTCTGATCCAGCACCAGCAGTAGAGGAGCCAGAGCGTGGCGTTGACACTTGACTTGCTTTTATTTTACTTCTACTTGCATTTTATTTTGGACATGTTATCCTCAGAAAGGACTTTCCTTCTGAGCTTATTTTTCATTTTGTTGTCTCGAGTTATATTTCTTACTCTATCTTATACATACTTGAGTTTTGTTTTTCTTTTATTGAGCTCAACTGAACCCCCTCGTGTATGCGTGCAGATGGTCTTGTCATCATGGGAATTGAGAACTTGTCATAGACACGGCCAAGTTGCTTTGGCACTTGGCCGTGTGTGCCTCACAACCCGTTGGAACATCACCCCCAAGGATTTAGCTTCATCAAATGCAACACTAGGAGTCAGGGGAGTATTGTTTTGATGGCTTCTCCCACATTTATTCTTGATTGATATACATTATAAGTGAGCTTGCATTTGTACATTGAGGTCAATGTACAACTTAAGTGTGTTGGGGGGGGGGAGTTTCATAGTGCCCATACTTTTTACACTATTTTGATTGATATATATGCTCACATAGGCAATGACAGTTTACCTTAGTTGCAATGACGGTATTCTTGAGTTTAGGAGAATTTTTAACATTGAATGTTCTCATGCTCTAGTTCTTGCTTGAATTTTTAGGAATTTTTGCCCGAATAACATTTTGTGCACTTCTCACTCTTTAAAATCTTTTGGAAACTCAAGTCTAAGGTTAAAGGGATTAGTTTTAGTCTTGTTTCTTGTGTTGATTTACAAAAAAAATGGAAAAGAAAGAAAGAACAAAGTATTTTTATCGTTTAATTTTGCTTGTTGGGTGGAAAGAGCTACCCCCCATGATGTATGAAGCTACTCTCATAAGTCAGATACTAGCTATGCCCTATTGAGAGAAAGAGCTATCTCATAGGATGTGTGAAAGCTACCACCCCAGTAGAAAGAGCTACCACCTCGAAAGTGTGAAAGCCACCTTAGCGGCCGCTTTGGAAATGACTACCTTAGACGATGTGTGAAGCTACTACCCTTTTTGAATTGTTTGGTACTCTTTGTAGATAAATAAGTCCCTTATACCTAGAACTTTGAGGAGTATACTTTGGGCTGACTTGAGTGAGTTCACACACATACACGACTTCGGGTTTGTTGTCCTTTTTGATTTAAGTTTTTAGCTAGAGCATTGATTCTTTCGTATTTAGTATTGAAATTTCCTTTACTATTAGAATGTTTTCTTTGCATGCTTTGGTGAACCTAAGGCCAAGCACTTCCAACAGTCCCTTCATCTATGCATACAATGTTTTAATTTTTGCTTGAGGACAGGCAAAAGCTTAAGTATGGGGGAGTTTGATAAGTGCTTGTGCGATAAGAATGCGAAACGTTCTTTCCTTATGATGGGCATTACTTTTGCCAGGTTTTGGCGTTAATACGTGTGTATTTGTGTACTTTTATGCAGGTTGGGTTGTGAGGCCGATTATTTGTGAAAGAAGCCCTTGTAGATCGTTTTACACATTATTTGGAGGAGATCATGAGAAGGCTCAAACGCGGAGACATGAGTCGGGTTTAGAATGCTAGAATGTATGCCAACCTCCTTGTATTCGAGCTAAGGCAATGATTCGGAGGGGCACGAAGGCAGTTACATCCCAGTATTCCGGCTTGTGCATATTTAGCAAGTTCTCCACCAACGTGACCGTTTATTGAAGAACCAAGATGATCTACAACGTGAACGTGTGCCCGTTTATGTTACCTCGATGAAAGCATGGATTCGGGAGTATTTTGGGCCATCACTGTAGTAGGTACTGTTCACAGTAGGCCGAAGAAGGAGCAAAACAGAGAAGCCACACGGGCGTGTGGAAATTCCACACGCCCGTGTGTTAATTCCACAGGCCCATGTGGAATATCAACATGGGTGTGTGGAATCCCGATTCCAGCCCTACTTAAAGCCGATTCCAGCCCCGATTTCAACATTCTTTTCTCCATTTTTTCCCCAACTTGAGAGAGGGCTGTGGCTAGGGTTTTGAGAGGTATCTGCTAGGGATTTGGAGATGTTCTAAGGCTCTGACATCATCATCTCTTTGGAAGAAGGTTGGTAAGGGAGCCTTCGTTGGATTGATTCGGCGAGGCGTATCTTAAACCGGAGAAGAGGATCTTGTGACGAGTAGAGGACTCTCCACAAGACCATCGCCACGACTATCGAGGGGAATTTCCTATGGATTCCTTTCTTTTACATTTGATTTCATTATCGTTTGTATTGTGCTCCATGGAGAGCTAAACCCCTAGTGGGTACTTGGGTATTTGTGAACCCTATGATGTACTAGTTTCATTGAATCTCTTTATTATGCTTTCAATTAATTATTGTTTTTGTGAGTTCCAATCTTGAATGTTTGATTGTTGAATACTCCCTTAGAGTGACACTACGGTTGAGAGTTCATGTGGTAACCCTTGTGAGTGAGTGACACACCACGAGAGTTAGACAAAGCTTGATTGGAGAAGGTTGAGAGGGTGAGTCGAGAGGTACAGGAGTATCCCCTTTCCCCTCCAGTGTGATAGATTCTACCACCATTCCTCGAGTTCTTTGCGGCCATAATAGAGCGAATGAGCTAAGGGATGACCCTCCGCTGGGGCTTAGTTGCGAGTGCAACGGAGTGAAGCGTTGAGGTGATTTTAGCATCTAGGGCTTAATTGTGGTTAGGGACCTTTCTTCTAGACCAAAGGGTTAGGTCTACAATTAGGAAGTTATTTATCACTTAGAATCCCCAGAGACCAATGCAATCCTTCTTACGAGTGCGAGGTTGAGAGGTTGTTCAACCTCTCCTCCGGGAGATGTAGAGGATTAGGCTTGGTTAACCCTAGATTCGGGACCATGCATTAAAAGGATGTCCCTGACTCACCATTACATTAGTTAAGAAGCATAATAGAGAGTTATTGCACTTGAAACGATTTTCCTAGCCGGATCAATACCCTGGTACCCCATCTTTATCGATTGCCTTACCTCCTCCTTTACTTTTGCTCTCTTTCGGGTTGCTTTACTTTTGAGATTTGAATCTTATCACACATATTACTATTCATCTTTCATATAATTAAGAAACAAATTAAGTATTTTTATTCCCTTTTTAATGTGGATATGATACCCCACTCACCTGGGATTTATTACTTCGATAATCCCGTGCACTTGCGGGAGCATTGTCAATGTCCAAACACTATAAATTGGGTCTTGTCGACGCTCGAGAAGCTGGAATAGTAGCAATCAAACTCAAAAGAGGCGAGCACCTCCAATGTAAGCATGCGGATAGGCGGCTCTCTGATCAGCAGTAAACACCGCCAACTACCCATCGAGAGGAGCTTGTCAACCTCATCGGTCATGTCATCAGCTAACTGTACCTCCTTGAGTGAGCTCAAATCCAGAAATCGTGTCTGACAGAACTTGAGCTTCGATAAACGCTCGAATCTAGCCTGGTGCTTCGAAATCGAGAACTGTATATGCTCCAACTCAGGTGAGGCCTCTCGAGGACGCTTGCCATCTGCTTTTTTAGTCCTTGGTGCCATACTTGCAAGCATTGAAAAGAAAATTGATCAAATAAACTTACAAAACAATACTACAAGAATCCACATGGTCATGTGGAAATTCCACATGCCCATGTGGATCCATGGGGCGTGAAAACCGCGTGGGTGCATGCTAAAAATCCAAAAATACACCCTAAATCATTTCTAAACACATTCTAAATATGCACCAACCATTTAATCATAGAAACAAAGCACATATACCTATTTTATTGAGAGAAATGAAGGTTTGTCAAAGAAAAGAGAGAACAAGGGTTTACCAATGAAATAGAGAATGAAACTTGAAATTGCCGGAAACTCGAGTAAAATCCCTCTAAAACGATGATGCGAAGTTGGAAGAGTGCAAGGAGACATTCTCATAGTGTTTAGGAGTGAGAAGATGAAGAAATGCAAAGAGATTTTAAAGATAACCCATGCCTCTTAGTGTTCTGTCCATCCACACGGGCGTGTGGAAATTACCCATGCCCGTGTGACTCTTCAAGAGAGCTTCACAGGGGCAGACACACGCCCTTGAGTGCTTTCCGGATGACATCCTTCTACTCTGAACGCATCCACATAGGCGTGTGGAAATTCCCCACGCCCATGTGTCTGACCCACAAGGGGCATCCACACACCTCTGTGTCTCATCTGTCCACACGAGAAATTCGTCTAAGTGTTTCACACACCCGTGTGGAAATACCACACGGGCGTGGATCTTTACAGGGCTCCTCACTGGGGCATTCACATGCCCCTGTGTCTTCTCAGGATGGTGAGGTTTTCTTTGCAGGAAATCAAATGGGTGTGTGAAAATTACCAACGCCCGTGTGTAATGTACTGGGTCAAACACAGGGGCAGACACACGCCCCTGTGTCTTCTCAGGATAGGGTTCTGAACCACTGAAGAGAAACACATACCCGTGTGGAAATTCCACATGTTCATGTGACTGTCACAAGGTTATTCAAAGGGGTAGACACACACCCCTGTGTCCTCTCGGGATGAGCTCTAAATAAAAACACACGCCCGTGTGCAATTTCCACACGACCGTGTGTTTTCTCTAGCTGCCTTAGAAAAAATTATAGACTTTGTAGAAATTTTTTGAACATTTACACCTATTCAAAGCCTGCTTATAATATGTATAAGTAACCAGAGGATCATGAAAAACATGCTCAAACGACCAAGATACTTTGGCAAACACAATTATGCACACAAAAACATCAATGATCCATGACAAGATCCCCTTGCTTATATCCCGCAAGTGCACGGGCTTGTCGAAGTAATAATCCCGGGTGAGCGGGGTCGAATCCACAGGGAGTAGGGAGTGAAAATACTTAATTTGATTCTTAGCTATGTGGAATATCAATAGTGAAAAGTGTGAAATTGATTCAATTCTCAACAATAAAAACAACAAGTAAAATAGCAAAAGTAAGAAGAGGGTAAGGCAATCGATAAAGAATGGGGTACTCGGATAATGCTTCACCTAGGATGATCACTTCAACTTCAAGAACTCTCTATTATGCTTCCTAATCAATGCAATGTTGAGTCGTGGAAATCCTTACATACATAGTCCCAAATCTAAGGTCAACTATGCCTAACTCTATACATGTCCCGGAGGAGAAATCGAACAATCTCAACACCTCGCACTCGCAAAGAGTTGCAATGAGCTCTAGGGATTCCAAGTGATAAATCTCTTCCTAAATATAGACCTACCCCTTTGGTCCAGATGGAAGGTCCCTAGCCACAATTAAGCCCTAGACACTAAGATATTCTCAACGCTTCACTCCATTGCACGCGCAACTAGGCCCCAGCGGAGGTTCATCCCTTAGACCATTCACTCCATTATGGCTGCAAAGAACTCGAGGAACGGAGGTAGAATCTATCACGTCGGAGGGGAAAGGGGACGCTTCTGTACCTCTCGACTCACCCTCTCAACCCTCACCAACCTAGCTTTGTCTAACGCTAGTGGTGTGTTACTCACTCACAAGGTTACCAACAAGAACTCTCAACCCTAGTGTCACTCTAGGGGAAATGTTCATACAATCAAGCATTCAAGGTTGGAACTCACAATAAACATTAATTTATTGAAAGCATAATAAAGAAGTTCAATGAAACGAATACATCCTAGGGTTCACAATCATCCAAGTACCCACTAGGGGTTTAGCTCTCCATGGAGCTTAATACAATCAAAGAAACCGAATGTAAAAGCAATGAATCCATAAAGAAACCCCCTCGATGATCGTGTCGATGGTCTTGTGGAGAGTCCTCTACTCGTCGTCCAAAGATTCCTTCGTCCGGTATAGGATACGCCTCGATCGAAGCTCCCCTACCAACCTTCTTCCTAATGGAATCACGATGTCAGAGCCGTAGAACTTCCCCAAAACCTTGGCCAATACCCCTCGAAACCCTAGCCGAAGTCCTCTCACAAGTTGGGGAAAAGATGGAGAAAAGAATACCAAAATCAGGGCTGAAATTAGCTTTAAATAGGGCTGGAATCGGGCGACTACACGAGCGTGTATGATATCACACGCCCCTGTGGAATTTCCACACGGGCGTGGATAATTTCCACACGCCCGTGTGGATTCTCTGTTTCTCTAGTCTGTGAACAGTGTTGCTACAGTAATTGCTACGGTGCTCTGCTACAGTCTTCGACCCGATTAACTTCCCAATTCCATACTTTCATCTGGGTAACACATATGGGCACACATTCACGTCGTGAATCACTTGCTTCTTCAATGATGTACATGTTGGCGGGCTCTTGTTCTTATATGCATAAGTCAGAATGCTCGAGCGTGACTGCCTTTGTGCCCCTCCAAATAGATGTGCTCACTCGAATGCGAGGAGGTTGGCACACACTCTAGCATCTCACACCTGACCTATGTCTTCGCGTTTGAACCTTAACAAGATCTCCTCCAAAATAGGTGCATTATGATCCACATTGGCCCATTTCCTTCATACTCGGCCTCACAACCCTACCTGCGTAAAAGTAACATAAAAACACACATATTAATGTAGAAAACTGAGGAAAGTAATGCTCAACATAAGGAATGAACGCTTCGCATTCATATCGCACAAGCACTTATCAATCCACAAGAAAGACACAACAATTTGCATGTGAAAATCAAGACACCAATACTCAAAGCCTTATTCATACAAGTACTAAACTAAAAACTAGAAAAATTGTAAAGACTTGGGTTGCCTCCTAAGAAGCACTTGTTTAACATCACTAAGCTTGACGTACCTCTTCTTACCTCACGGGGGCCCATAGAGAAAGAACAATTCTTTGTCATCTTTATTCACCTCTCCTCCAAAGTATGGTTTTAGCCGATGCCCATTTACCTTAAATATATCTTTCTCCAGGTGAGTAAGTTCAATGGCACCATGGGTTGATACTTTAGTTACAGTGTATGGCCCAAACCATCTAGACTTGAGCTTCCCAGGAAATAATCGTAGGCGAGAATTAAACAATAGCACTTGACCTCCAACTTTAAATTCTTTCAGATTCATGATATGTTTGTCATGCCACTTCCGAATTCTTTCTTTGTAAATTCTTGCATTCTCATATGCCCTCATCCTCCATTCATCCAATTCATTGAGATGGAGCATTCTTTGTTGCCCTTCTTTTTGCAAGTCAAAGTTCATGGCTTTGATGGCCCACTAGCCTTTATGCTCGAGCTCTACTGGTAGATGACACAATTTACCATACACCAAGTTATAGCCAGTTGTCCCCATTGGAATTTTATATGCCATTCTATGAGCCCAAACTGTGTCATCTAAAAGTTCTGACCAATCTTGCTTCCCTTGTTCCATGGACTTCGTTAAGATTCTCTTTAGCTCTCTTTTAGTGACTTCCACTTGACCATTTGTTTTTGGATGATAGGGAGTAGCAAGGCAGTGCTGCACACCATAGCGCTTCAATACTTTTTCAAGCTGGGTGTTACAAAAATGAGTTCCTCGATCACTAATGATAATTCGCGGAGTTCCAAATTGAGTGAACAACATCTTTAGAAATTTTACCATGGTTCGAGCATCATTGGTAGGCAGAGCTTGTGACTCCACCTATTTAGAGACATAGTCGACTGCCACCAAGATATATTGATTACCATTGGACTTTTGAAATGGTCCCATGAAATCAATACCCCACACATCAAACACCTCACAAAATTGCATCAGATTCTGAGGTATTTCATCCCGTCGCGATAGATTTCTAGCTCTCTGACAACTGTCGTATAAAAGAACAAACCAATGTGCATCTTGAAATAAAGTCAGCCAATAGAATTCGGCGGGCAAAACTTTTTCAGCAGTTCCACTTAAAGCATAATACCCCCCAACTAGCCCAGAATGACAATGTGCAAGGATGTCCCAATCTTCTTCCCTTGATACACATCTTCTAACCACATAGTCTGCACAGATGCGGACCAAATATGGATCCTCTCAAAAGTAATTCTTTAAATCGCTGAAGAACTTATTCTTTTGTTGGAGTGTTAAACCCTACTTGAGCACTTTCCCCGATAAGTAATTTGGAAAATCTGTGAACCATGGAGTGTCCTCTGATTCTGAACTCTAAACTGTGTACAAATGCTCCTTGGGAAAGAAATCATTAATTTTCTTACTTGCTGGCTCTTGACCTGCACACCCCTCCATTCGAGACAGATGGTCCACAACCATATTTTCAGTTCCTCTTTTATCTTTATCTCCATACCGAACTCTTGCAACAATAAGATCCAATGAATCAATCTCGGCTTAGCATCAACTTTGTTTATGAGATAGCGGAGTGCCGAATGGTCGGTAAATACAGTAATCCTCGATAAGATGAGGTATGGCCTGAATTTATTAAAAGTAAAAAATCACTACTAACAATTCTTTTTCTATAGTTGTATAATTTTCTTGAGCACTCGTGAGAGTCTTGCTAGCATAATAAATCGGTTGAAACTGTTTGCCTTGCCTCTGACCCAACACTACTCCAACGGCATAATCACTTTTTTCGCACATGAGCTCGAAGGGTTAATTCAAATCTGGTGTGATCAAAATGGGTGCTTGCACTAATTTCTCCTTCAATGAATTAAAAGCAATTATGCACTCATCTCTAAAATCAATGGGAGCATCCTTTTCAAGGATCTTTGTCAACGGTTGAGTTATCTTCGAGAAGTCCTTGATGAATCTCCTATAAAAGCCCATGTGGGCCAAGAAACTTCGAACTCCTCTCACAATTGTAGGTGGAGGGAGTCTTTATATGACTTTAATCTTTGCCTTATCTGTCTCCATTCCCACTTGAGAAATCTTATGCCCAAGGACAATGCCTTCTTAGACCATAAAGTGATATTTCTCCCAATTAAGAACAAGATTTGTCTCTTCACATCTTAAGAGTATTCTCTCCAAGTTCCTTAGACAGATGTCAAAAGAATCTTCAAACACCAAAAAGTCATCCATGAACACTCCATGATGTCTTCTAGGAGATCATCGAAAATGGTAGTCATGCAATGCTGGAATGTCGTTGTTGCATTACACAACCTGAAAGGCATTCTTCTGTTAGCAAAAGTATCATAGGGACATGTAAACATTGTCTTCTCTTGATCCTCCAGAGCTATGGAGATTTGGAAGTATCGTGACATACCATCGAGGAAGCAGTAAAACTGATGCCCTGCCAATCGCTCTAACATCTGATCAATAAATGACAATGGGAAATGATCCTTCAGCGTTGCATCATTCAACATTCTGTAGTCAATGCAGATGCACTATTCTGTAACTGTCCTGGTCAGAATTAATTCATTCTTTTCATTTTTCACAACTATCATTCCTCCCTTCTTCGGAAATACTTGAGTTGGGCTCACCCATGCACTGTAGAAGATAGGATAGATGATACTCGCATCCAAAAGTTTACCACTTTGGCCTTTACAACTTCCATCATGTTCGGGCATAATCTCCTTTTGGGTTGGATCACAGATTTATAGTTATCCTCCATTAGGATTTTATGAGTGCAGAATGACGGGTTTATACCTTTTATATCAGAGATCTTCCAAGAAATGGAAGATTTATGCTTTTTTAGCACGCTCACAAGCTTGTCCTTCTGATCTAGAGAATGATTTGAAGCCATAATCACTGAAACCTTTAATCCTTCCATTAGAAAGGCGTATTCCAAATGTGCCGGCAAAGTTTTAAGCTCTAAATCAGGTGGTTCCTCAATCGATGATCGTAATCTACTTTCCTTTAATCTATCAATTTCATCAAAGTCATCCGATCCTTGTTCAAGATTATTCGACACCTCTTCCGATTTTGCATGGGCATCTGAATAACCTTCAACAACAACCATGTTTTCTATCTTGCAAATTTCCTGTGCTGAAGTTAACACGCCCAACGAGAAAAGTTCTTGTCTTTGTTCATGATAGGATGAGTCGAACTGAGCAAGGACCCTCTACAAACTTTCTTCCAAATGATTGCTCATAGATGCCAATGCAGACTTTTCAAACTGATCTAGCACACTATCTAACTCATGACTCTGATCCTGAATTTTGTCCCTGTAATCATCAACTGATTCTTCCATGGGATGGTTGACGGTGAATTGCTCTTTCAGGGAACAAAATGAAGTGGACTGTACTGTAAAAATCTAACCTTTCTGTTCTATATCTTCAACCATCCCCGTGATTGTGTCAAATAATTTGCGTATGTTAATCATTATTCCTGAAATCAATGAAAACGAAACAAATGAGAATGATGAAAGAATAAGGAGATATGAAATAGAATGGGTGATGAATAGCTAAAATAACAAATTGCAAAGTGCTTCTAAAATGCCTATTCCCCGGAAACATTGCCAAAAACTTGACACACCCCTTGCGTGTGACCCGCAAGTGCACGGGTTTGTTGAAGTAATAATACTCCGGTGAGTGGGTAGTCGAATCCACAAGGAATAGTGATAAAAAACACAAAGATTGCTACTTAACTAAAGTGAAAATGTATCGATAGTGGTGTGAAAAAAATCAATATGAAAAGAACTAAAGAAAATAAGAAAGAGAGGCGCAATAAAATGAGAGGAAAGGCAATCGATAGAAAGTGGGGCACTTGGACATTGCTTTTCTTAGGATTATTGTTTCAAGTGCAAGACTAACTATTATGTCTCCTAACTGATGCTTAATGAGTCATGGAAATCCTAAAATACACTTTCCCAAAACTAAGGTCAACCATGACTAACTCTATACTATGCCCGGTGGAGAAATCAATCAGTCTCAACACCTCACACTGCGTATAGTTGAAAGAAGCTCTAGCGATTCCAATTGATAAACCCTATTCCTTAGTATAGGTCTAACCCTTTGGTCCAGGCAAAATACCCCTAGTCACAATTAAGCCCTAGCACTAAGGATTACTTTAACGCTTCACTCGGTTGCTTGCACAACTAAGCCCCAGCGAAGTTCCTCTCTTAGCACTTCACTCTATTGTGACCGCAAAAGACTCTTGGAACACGGAGGTAGGATTACTTACAATGAAGGGGAAAGGGGACGCTCCACTACCTCTGGACTCACCCTCTCGACTCTCTCCAATCTTGCTTTTTCTAACCCTCATGGTGTGTCACTCACTCACAAGGACTACAAATGTAGACTCTCAACACTAGTGTCACTCTAAGGGAGAAATCATTCAACAAGCATTCAAGATTGGAACTCAATTAAAGACATCAATTAAGGAAAGCATAATAGAAGATCAATGAAACAATAACACCATAGGGTTTACAAGTCCAAGAATCCACTAGGGGTTTAGCTCTCCATAGAACAAGATACAATGAATAATGAAATAAAAAGTGAAAACATGCAATCCATAAGTAAAACCCACTTGGTATTCGTGTCGACGGTCTTATGGAGTAGCCTCGTCCTCTTCAAAGGTTCCCTTATCAAGCGTAGGGCACACCTCGCCGGATCTGTACCGACAAAAGCTCCCCTATTAACTCTTCCAAAGGAACGCGGTGTCGATGGCCATAGAACCACTCCACAAACATTTCCAAAGCTCCTCTAGACCCTAGCCGTAGGCCTCTCCAAAGTTGGGGAAAAAATGGAGAAAAGATGGAAAAAGAGATGCTGAAATCAAGCTGAATCACAGCTTTATATAGGCTTGAATTGGGAATCCACACGGGTGTGTGGAATTTCCACACGCCCGTGTGAATATGCAGAACTAGGTTTTTCAACGACCTGTGAACATTAACTGCTACAGTAAATTATTACATGTATTTGCTACAGTACCTGCTACATGACTCCGCCAAAAACACTCCCGAATCCATACTTTTCATCGAGGTATTATAAACGAGAACACGTCTATGCCGTAGATTGCATCGCTTTTTCAATAAGGGATAACATTGACGAAGATCTTGCTATCATTGCATAAGTCAGAATACGCAAATGTGACTGCCTTTGTGCCTTCTAAACCATGTAATTGCTTGAGCGCATGGAGGTTGGCACACATTCACGTATCTTTGAGCACAACTTGTGTCTTCATGTTTGTTCAATCCAAGATTCCATCAACAAAGTGGAATCGCAATCTACTTTGGCTTCCTTCCTCTATATTTGGCTCCACACCCCTACATGCATACAAGTAACACAAGTACACGTATATTAGCTCTAAAATATGATAAAAGTAATTCTCATCATAAGAAAAGAATATTTCGTATTACTAATAAACAAGTACTTATCAGATGGATTCCATGGCTCACAGTAGAAGTCCTCTCTTAGAGTTTTCCATCCCACCCACAAATACAATCCCTCTCTTAGAGTTTTCCATCTCGAATCTCTTCAAGGCTTTCTCTAAGTAAAGGGCTTGAGAAAGCCCCATCTTCCTATTCACACTATCCCTATAGATGCAAATTCCAAGAATATATGTGGCTTCTTCCAAATCTTTCATAGAGAATGTACTTGAGAGCCAAGCATTAACCAAAGTCAACATGCCTATATCATATCCTATGAGCTAAATATCATCTACATATAATATCAAGAATGATATCTTGCTTCCATTAACCTTGTTATAGACATACAGTTCATCTTCATTCTTTATTAAATCAAAAGTTTTAACAATTTTATCAAAACAAAGATTCCAATTGCAAGAGACATGCTTAAGTCCTTAAATAGACCTATTAAGCTTACACACATTATGAGAATCAGCCTCGATCACGAAACCCTTGGGCTATTTGAATCTTTGTTTGTCCTCAAGCAAAATAATCATTAAATCCAAAGAGAATTCATTATTTTAAAACCCTCTCTCAGACAAAACTCAAATGATAGAACTAATTTAACATGGACAACAATAAGAAAGTCACAAGAAAAACCCATAACAGTATACAAAACAACTGTGCATATCAAAGCAAATGAACATACATGAGCACAACCTAAAAATATAGCATTCACAGCACATGCAAATGAGCATTGCACTTAAAATGGCATATATCCAAGCAAATTCATACTAAAGATCAATATGTCCTTTATTCAACACTTTTTTTTCTTTTTTAAATCTTTTTTTTCATTTTCATTTAATTTTTTAGACTAACATAGATTATAAATTTCCTTTTTGAGGGATGCACATGATTATTAGGCGCCATGATACCTAACTATTTGGGTCAATTACAGATCTATATTAATGCTTTCATGCCTAATTATGGCATTTCTGCTAAAGGAACACTCTTATCAAGAGCCAGAACCCTAAGCTACTCAGTCACACAAAGCAGCAAAACACTATCAAAAAATTATTATCTCACCTAACTTCTATTGACATAAACTTTTCCTATATCACTTCTCTCTTATTTGTCCACTTATGAGATATAATATAACTAAACTTAAGATCTATCTAAAAGTCACAAAATCTCAAGGAGTTCATTTGCAAGGATATATACTGAATTAAGATGCATATGATCAAGAGCCATGGAGTTAGCACGAATATTATTGTAAATGAAAGGTGTACGCCCAAAGCTATTGATATGGATAGTGACTCTATCTTGGGCCATCTTTATTTGTCATATCAAATAGCTAGTTAAATGAATTCTGAAAGTTATCAACGGAAAATTTCTTTTTTCAAATGATTTTTTTAAAATTTTTTTTTAAATTCATTTAATTTTTTTCATTTTTTTATATTTTTCAATTTTCATCATGCAACACCTAAATGAATCTACATGCAATAAGATGATAACTATATAAAGATTAAGTGTACTAAACATGTAGTACCTAAATGTCATCATAAAATGCATAAAACATTACTAATGCAAATGATGACTCCCCCATGCTTGAAATTGACAATGTCCTCATTGTAAGAGAAGGGGCAAAAAGTATTCTCACAAGATTAATGTGGCGATGGAGGAAAGTGGTCGTGGGAGAGATGTCATTTATATATTACTTACAACGTGGTTTCCATATTTTTGATCCTAACATTTATGTCGAGCATCTGTTGGTGAAGTTATGAGAAGAGTATTTCCTAGCGTGCTTGTTTAGGAGCCATCTTGATATAATGTTGATTGGAGATGAGGTGGAGAAAAAGATAAGATAGAATAAAGAAGAAAAGAAAATATTAAAATTAGGATTTTTTAAAAAATAAAAGAGAGTAAATAGTTTTAATAAATAAATAAATGAAAAATATTTTAAAACAAATCAAAATAAAGACAAGGATTTTAAATTGTTAGAGCAAAAGAGTAAATAAAAAATAAAATAAATTTAAAAAGAAAAAATGGTTATATTAGCTTTTGAAAATCACATGACGGTTGATGAGGAAATGCACGTGCCATGAGGTTTGTATGGGTGCCAACAAGCACGGTTGTGCTATGAGGCATGAGTAAATCATGCTTTCCATTGTTTGATGAAATATTTTTAGATGAAACAGTATAGCCATGTTATAAAGCATGAGCAGCCCATATTTTTCTAAAAATTCTCATTTTATGTTTTTTTCATAGAAACCCGACCATTGCTGAATATTCACATAAATGACCATATTTAGCTCAAATAAAGACTAAAACCTGAGAGAATTAGTCTGAAAATTTAGATCAAATAATGACAACACACGAAAAGAAAGTTGGTTTATAGCGGCTAAATTTAGCGGCAAATTTATAAATTTGTCACTGTATATCTCTATAGTGGCGGATTTTAAATATTAGCTGCTATAGATGTGTTTTTAGTGGAAAAATTTGAATTATTTATTATAGACATAAGTTTACTTATTATTCTAACAATAATTTTTATAGCGGCAAATATATATATATTAAATTTTTTAAAAAAATTATATTTAAGGTATGAAAATGATCTCCATTATTTATAATCACTTATTTAAATGAAAATTATTAACGTAAAAAATTTATTATCCCAAATTGTATGGATAATTTTTTATTTCTAAAACTTTTAACCAACTTTGAAAACTTTTTAAAATTTTATTTATTTATTTATTTCAATATTCTATTATTCAAAATTTTATAGATAAATTTTTAAAGTAATTATTATAATTTCCATTAAACCAAAACATGAATAGAAAGAAAATTAAACTATTAAAATTAATTATTTAAAATGAAGTAAGTAGATTTAAATAAAATTTTTTTTTGTAAAATAAATTAGAGGGACTTTAAATTTGAAATGAGACATTTAATCATTTAAAGAAAATTTAAATAATAAATAAAAAGTACTGGACACAAGCTAATCTATTCCTCCTTCAATTTCTATTTTAATTGTAAATAAAGCTTGCAGACGTAATGATGAAAACATCCTCAATTTCTATTCTCTTCCTACTTTTTCCCGTTAATTCCCCTCTCTCTCCCGCTACTCAAAACCCATTCCCCTAACCCAAACACTAAAAATAATCCCCTTTCTTTTCCTTTGATTCCCAATCAATCTCGTGCCTTAAGGCTTGGATTGACTTTCGGATGGGTCTTCTTACCCAGGGTGAGTCCGATTTCACCCGTTTTTGCTCTGAATCACGGCAGAATCTCAAATTTTGGTGTCTTAAATCAATCTTTAATGGAAACGCTTTTGTTGTTTTTCTCGCATTTGGTAAAACCCTGATCGTTTCTCGTACTTGTGTTGATTTTGATCTGGTAAAACCCTGATCGTTTCTCGTACTTGTGTTGATTTGCATGGCGGCTTGTTGTTAATTTTTATTAATAATCAAATCTTTTTATTTAATAAGGATGTGAAGATTGAGAAAGAGAGGGAGAGAGATCCGTGATGAGATTTAGGGGTTTTGATCGGTGGTGAGTTGAATCCTCACCTTGTTTTTCAATGCTTCTATAAAACACTTTTAGTGGAAACCAAAGTTTTCTTATGATTCTTTGCTTTCATTTACTTGTATATACTTCTGGTTGTTTAACTGATGTTCTTTGAAATGAATTCTAAAATGTTCTCATTCCCTGCTCTTTATATTTTTAATTACTTTGATTATGGTTTTACTAGGTGACACATCCGTATATGCGTTTAAACCGCAAGTGCACGTGTGTCGAAGTAATAATCCTAGATCAGTGGGTATCGTATCCACAGAGAGTAGGGAATAAAGACACTTGAGTTGTTTTTTAACTAATGTGGAAGATGAATAGTGATAAGTGTGACAAAATATGAAATAACGAAAATAAAAACAACAAGATAGAAGGCACAAGTAAAGTAGAAGGTAAGGCAATCGATAAAGATGGGGTACCCAGATATTGATCCGCCTAGGACAATAATTTCAAGTGCAAGAATCCTCTATTATACTTCCTAATTGATGCAACAATGAGTCATGGAAATCCTTAATAACATGATCTCAAATCTAAGGTTAACCATGCCTAACTCTATACATGTCCCGGAGGAAAGATTGAATAACCTCTCAACCTCGCACTCGCATAGATTGCAATGAGCTCTAGGGATTCCAAGTGATAAACCCTATTAATATGTATAGACCTAACCCTTTGGTCCAAGTGAAAGATCACTAGTCACAATTAAGCCCTAGATGCTAAAATAACTTCAACGCTTCACTCCGTTGCACTCGTAACTAAGCCCCAGCGGAAGGTCATCCCTTAGCCCATTCACTCTACTATGGCTGTAAAGAACTCTTGGAACGTGGAGGTAGGATAGATCACACCGGAGGGGAAAGGGGACGCTCCGCTACCTCTCGATTGACCCTCTCAACCCTCTCCAATCTAGCTTTGTCTAACTCTCATGGTGTGTCACTCACTCACAAGAGTTACCAAGAAGAACTCTCAACCCTAGTGTCACTCTAGGGGAGTATTCATACAGTCTAGTCTCCAAGATTGGAACCCACAATAAACGTCAATTAATTGAAAGCATAATAAAGAGATTCAATCAACCGAATACATCCTAGGGTTCACAAGTACCCAAGTACCTACTAGGGGTATAGTTTTCCATGGAGCTAGATACAATCAATGAAATCGAATGTAAAAAAAAGCATCCATAGAAAAACCCCCTCGTTAGTCGTGGCGATGGTCTTGTGGAGAGTCCTCTACTCGTAGCAAGGGCACCTTTGTCTGGCCTAGGATACACCTCGCCGGATCGGTGCCGACAAAAGCTCTCCCACCAACCTTCTTCCAAACGGTGCGCGATGTCAGAGCTGTAGAACCTCTCCAAATCCCTAGCCAATACCTCTCAAAACCCTAGCCGCAGCCCTCTCTCAAGTTGGGAAAAATATACAGAAAAGAATGCTGAAATCGGGGCTGAAATAGGCTTTTAAAGGGCTGAAATCGGGAATCCACACACCCATGTGGGCGCCCTTGTGAATTTTTCACACGGGCGTTTGGAATTTCCACACGCCCGTGTGGATTCTCTATTTTCCAGTTTTCTCGGCCGGCTGTAAACAGTGATGCTACAGTGTCTTTGATACAATGTTTTTTATAGTACCCTGCAATATTACCGTCTGAAATATTCCCGAATCCATACTTTCATCGAGGTAACGCAAACGAGCACACGTTTACGTTGTGGATCGCCTTGCTTCTTCAATAACGGACATGTTGGTGGAGATCTTGTTCTATATGCACAAGTCAGAATGCTTGAATGTGACTGCCCTTGTGCCCCTCCAAATAGTTGTGCTAACTCAAGTACGAGGAGGTTGCCACACATTCCTGCATCTGGAGCCCGACCTATGTCTTCGTGTTTGAACCTTTTGCAAGATTTCCTCCAAAATTAGTGCATTAAGACCCACATTGGCTTCTTTCTATTATAATCGACTCACAACCCTACCTGCATAAAAGTAATATAAATACACCCATATTAGCGTTAAAACCCAACAAAACTAATCCTCAACATTAAGAAAGAGCACTTCGTATTCTTATCGCACAAGCACTTATCAAACTCCCCCCCACTTAAGCTTTTGCTTGTCCACAAGCAAAAATAAAAACATTGTATGCATAGATGAAGGAAATATTGGAAGTGCTTGGCCTTAGGTTCACCAATGCACGCAAAGAATGCATTCTACAAGTACGGGAAATTTTAACACTAAATACGAAAAATCAATGCTCAAGCTAAAAACTTGAATCAAAAATGACGACAAACCCGAAATCATGTAAGTGTGTGAACTCACTCAAGTCAACCCAAACTATACTCCTCAAAGTTCTACGTACAAGGGACTTATTTATCTACAAAAGGTATCAAAAATTCAAAAAGGTTAGTAGCTTCACACATCCTCTATGGTAGCCCTTTCCAAAGCGGCTGCTATGGTGGCTTTCATACTTTCGAGGTGGTAGCTCTTTCTACCGGGGTGGTAGCTTTCACACATCCCATGAGATAGCTGTTTATCTCATTAGGGCATAACTAGTATCCGACTTATGAGAGTAGCTTCATACATCATAGGTGGTAGCTCTTTCCACCCAACAAGCACAACTAAACAACAAAACTATTTTGTTCTTTCTTTTCATTTTTACATTTCTTTCAAAATTAACACCAGAAACAACTATAACTAGTCCCTTATAACTAGAGCTTCGGATTTTCAGGTTTAGTATTGAAATTTCCATTACTTGTAGAATGCTCTCTTTGTATACTTTGGTGAACCTAAAGCCAAGCACTTCCAATATTTCCTTCATCTATGCACAAAATGTTTAATTTTTGCTTGAGGACAAGCAAAAGCTTAAGTGTGGGGGAGTTTGATAAGTGCTTGTGCGATATGAATGCGAAGCATTCTTTCCTTATGTTAAGAATTACCTTTCTCAGGTTTTTACACTAATATGTGTGTTTTTATGTTACTTTTATGTAGGTAGGGTTGTGAGCCGATTATGAAGGAAAGAAGCCAATGTGGATCATAATGCACCGATTTTGGAGGAAATCTTGTTAAGGTCCAAACGCGAAGAGATAGTTCGGGTGTGAGATGCTAGAGTGTGTGCCAACCTCCTCGTATTTGAGTTAGCACAACCATAGTTCGGGGAGTCATACTCAAGCATTCCGACTTATGCATATAAAACAAAATCTCCACCAACTTTTCCATCATTGAAAAAGCAAAGTGGTGCATGACGTGAACGTGTGCCCGTTTGCGTTACCTCGATGAAAGTATGGATTCAGGAAGTATTTCAGGCCGGATATTGTAGCAATATTGTCGCAAAGAAAAGTACGGTAGCAGCACTGTTCATAGCCGTCCGAGAAAACTGCAAAACAGAGAATCCACATAGGTGTGTGGAAATTTCACACGCCCGTGTGAAAAATCCACAAGGGCGTCCACAGGGGCGTGTAGATCCCCGATTCCAGCCCTATTTAAAGCCGATTCAGCCCCGATTTAAGTATTCTTTTCTCCATCTTTTCCCCAACTTGAGAGAGGGTTTTAACTAGGGTTTTGAGAGGTATTGGCTAGGGTTTTGGAGAGGTTCTATGGCTCCGACATCGTCATCTCTTTGGAAGAAGGTTGGTAGGGGTGCTTCCGTCGAGGCGTATCCTATACCGGACAAGGGGATCTTTGGACGACGAGTAGAGGACTTTCCACAAGACCATCAACACGATTATCGAGGGGGTTTTCTATGGATTCATTGCTTTTACATTCTATTTCTTTGATTGTACTTAGCTCCATGGAGAGCTAAACCCCTAGTGAGTACTTCGGTATTTGTGAACCCTAGGATGTATTCATTTCTTTAAATATCTTTATTATGCTTTCAATTAATTGATGTTTATTGTGAGTTACAACTTTGAATGCTTGATTGTGTGAATACTCCCCTAGAGTCACACTAGGGTTGAGAGTTCTTGTTGGTAACCTTGTGAGTAAGTGACACACCACGAGTGTTAGACAAAGCTAGGTTGGAGAGGATTAAGAGGGTGAGTCGAGAGGTACAGGAGTGTCCCCTTTCCCCAACGACGTGTTAGATTCTACCTCCATTCCTTGAGTTCTTTGCAGCCACAATAGAATAAATGGTCTAAGGGATGACCTTCTGCTGGGGCTTAGTTGCGGGTGCAACGGAGTGAAGCGCAGAAGTGATCTTAGTATCTAGGGCTTAATTGTGGCTAGGGACCTTCCACCTGGACCAAAGGGTTAGGTCAACATTTAGGAAGAGATTTATCACTTGGAATCCCCAGAACTTATTACTTCGACAAACCCGTATACTTGCGGGATATACGCAAGGGGATCTTGTCATGTTGCATTTGATGGAGCTAAGTCCATGAGAGTGTTGTTCCAACGGGTTATGAAGCTCACACGGCCAAGAGCCGAAACACCTTGGCCGGGCCCATGACAAAGTCTCAATTCCAATGATGACAAGACCATCTGCACGTATACAGGAGGGGGTACAGTGAAGCTCAATAAAAATAAAACAACTCGAGTATATAAAAGATGAAGCAATGAATACAAGTACAGAAGCTCCTGATGTCGAATGTATTCAGCAACGATGTGCCCTAAATGGATCGGTATGCGGTGCATCATTGAATATAAGTATAGAAGTTCCTGCCGGCTCAGAACGCCAGTGCTATCAGCACGACCATTCACCGACCTGCTCATGATGGCATGTAGATAGCGGTACGCACATCGGAAAAGGCACGTGGCCTTGGACACCCCCGGCTTATACTGGCCCTGACCACATAATGCTTTGTACGCTCTCTGTGGCGTCAGGGCTCCAGGATAATCGATCGGTAACTGAGAGTACTCCTCAGTGTCTGTAAATGCCTCATCGTATAAGCCGAGCTTAATTGAAAACTGAGTGATACTCAGACTATAGTGATGTCCAAGTGCTCTTAACTGAACAGTGTTAAGTTCGCCGAATCTCGCATAGGATCTGTCGAACTCAAATGACAACAGAACCTCCAGTGTAAGCTCCCGGATGGCTGGCTCTCTAATCGACAATAACTGCCTCCAACCACCCACCGACATGAGATCCTCAACCTCATCGGTGAACTCGTCTCCCTGCTGTAAATCTCTCAGTATGCTCGTGTCTAAGAATGGAGTCTGTCCGAATAGAAGTCTCGGTAAACGCTCGAACCGAGCCTGGTGCTCGGGGATGGTGAATCTCATGCTCTCAGACTCAGTAGATGACTCACGTGGCCGCTTATCAGCTTGCTTCTTTGACCGAGGTGCCATAATCTGCAAAAATTGAAATTGAATTGGCCAAACAAGTTAAGTAAACATAGCTGCAGAAATCCACACGATCGTGCGGAATTTCCACATGCCCGTGGGGATCCACGGGGTGTGAACAAACACACGGCCACACCTCAAACTCCATAAATGCACCATTATAACACTTCTACTTCGTTCTAAATATAGATAAACATTCTAATTGAAGAAATGAAGCATTATTGATTAGTTTTATCGATGAAAATTATGAATTTGCGAAGGAAATCAAAGATAGGGCTTACCGTCGATTTGAGATGAGAAAGCTTTGAAAATGGCCAGAAAACCAAGCAAAATCCTTCCAAGTTGGAGATATGAGGTCGGGAAACAATGTATGAGTGCTTTCAGACAAATGGAGGATATGAGGATGAAGAGAAACAATAATCCTTTTAAAAGGACTCGCGCCACTTGGAGTTCTATACATCCGCACGGGCATGCGGAAATTACCTATGCCCGTGCGTCTCCACAGGAAAGCCTCACAGGGGCAGATGCACACCCCTGTGCTGTCTCGGGAAAACACTCACTATCTCTGATTGCTCTCGCAGGGGCGTGCGGAAAATACCCACGCCCGTGCGCCCATCCCATAGGGGTTGTCGCACGCCCCTGTGGTTGCTCTGGACATCCGAGAAAATTGCTAAGTGTTTCGCACACCCGTGCGGATATTCCGCACGGGCATGGACATTCAGAGGCCCAACTCACAGCGGTAAGCGTACGCCCCTGTGTCTTCTCGGGATGGAGAGAGCTCCTCTGCAGAGATTCGCACGGGCGTGCGGAAATTACCGACATTCGTGCAATTTTCACAAGGTCGCACACAGGGGCGAGTCCACGCCCTTGTGTGCTTTCGGGATAATCTGCCAATCTCTGCAGGAATTCGCACGCCCATGCGGAAATTACCCATGGGCGTGTGAGAATCGTATGGTTGTTCACAGGGGCTAGTTCACGCCCCTGTGCCTTCTCTGAATGAGCTCGTAATGCAAATTCAGGGACGTGAGGAAATTCCACACGCCCGTGTGTTTTCTCTAGATGCCTTAGAAAATTCCTAAACATGTTTACACACTTAAGGCCTGCCCTAATATGCAAATTTTACCAGTGAAAAACATGAGAAATAGCTCAAATGACCCAACTTCGCCGAATCCATGTGAAAACACACGATGACAATTCAAAACCCACAATAAAATCACAGCACAAGTATATAAAAATCAAGACACCAACACTCAACACTTTATTCATGCACACACTAAACTACTAAACTACTAAACTACGAAAATAGTAAACACTAGGGTTGCCTCGCAAGAAGCGCTTGTTTAACGTTACTTAGCTTGACGTACCTTTTCTTACCTCACTGTGGCTCATAGATGAAAGTTTCCCTCTTACCCATGGCTTGGAAGCATGATGAGCAAAATCTCTTGAGGGTAGAGGGTGAATAATCGGGCCTGGGACTGCCTAACAATGGTTCATCAAATTTCTTCAGTTCACGCACGTCTCTAATAGCCTTAGAGCATTTCTGGTGACATCTCCTAGCCTTCTTCAATTTCCAGAGCACTTTCTTCAAGATTCCCGGGGTTGATGGTAGTTCCTCCGTCGAACCTAGGATCATTACCTCTTCATTGTCTTCCTCTTGGTCGAACAAGCCTTCGTATGGATCCGGATTGATCATTTCCTACATGTATTCATCAACAATCTCATCAGTAACATCTAGAAAATATAAAGTATCATCGAAATCAAGAGAATACTGCATGGCTTCAGCAAGACGATATGTGCGCTTTTCATCTCCGACTCTCAATGTTAGCTCTCCGACGTCCATGTCAATTAGGACTTTGGAAGTCCGGAAGAACGGCCTCCTAAGTATCAAGGGTACATCCGCATCCTCATTCATGTCTAGCATTACAAAGTCAACCGAAAAAATATACTTGTCCACCTTGATAAGCATGTCTTCGATGATGCCCCTCGGATGTCTCACCGTTCGATCAGCCAATTACAAAGTCATCCGAGTAGGCCTAGGCTCACCCAAGCCTAGCTGTTAAAAGACAGTGTATGGCATGACGTTGATACTGACCCCTGAGTCCGCCAATGCCATTTCTTCACCTAGATTGCCAATATTACACGGAATGATGAAGCTTCCCGGGCCTTTCTTCTTGTTCGGCATGTTTTTTTGCAAAACCGCTGAGCAAGATGCATCTAAAATCACTAAAGCGATCTCCTCTAACTTCCTCTTGTTGGTCAACAAGTCTTTCAAGAATTTTGCATACTTAGGCATTTGAGCCAATCCCTCAACAAAAGGAATATTGATGTGGAGTTGTTCGAACAAACTCAAGAACTTCTTGTACTGTTCATCGCCTTGGTCATTTTCAGTCTAGAGGGATAAGGAATTCTTGGCTTGAAAGGTGGGGGTGCCAACTCCTTCTCTTTACTTGCACCCTTCTTAACCTCTATAACCTCGGGTACATGTTTATATGGCTTCTCACTTGGAAGCTTACCCTTAACCTCACGACCACTTCTCAAAGTGATCGCTTTCACATGCTCTCTAGGGTTAGTCTCTGTGTTACTCGGCAAGCTTCCTTGTGGTCTTTCCGATAAGGACTTCGCAATCTGCCCTACTTGAATTTCAAGATTATAAAAGGAGGCGGTGTGGTTGTGAAGTGTAGCCTCAACTGATTGGAACCTTGAATCAGATGATTCCGCAAACCTAGTTAAGGCCTTCTCCAAATCGTTCATTCGGGTCTCTAAAGTTGAAACTCAGTTCTCCATGTTTGGGGCTTGTTGTTGGAAACCCGGTGGCCCTATGGCCTTTTGTGGACCTTGGTTGCTCCACGAGAAATTGGGATGACTCTTCCAACCCGTATTGTAGGTATTCCTATATGGGTTTCCTTGATTCCTCATGCCATTACCCACAATATCGACATTCTCAACTGAAGATGCATCACCAATAGAGATCGGGCAATCGGAGAGACCATGTCCTCCACCACAACCTATGCAAGTAGTCACGGCCGCCACTCTATTCGAAGTTAGGAGATCTAACTTGTTACTCAATGATTCCACTTGAGCTACCAATGAGGTTAATGCATCTATCTCATGGAGGCCGGCCACATTTTTCTTCTCCCTGGCATTCCATTGGTAGTTGTTTAACCCCATTTCTTCAATTAATTGATGAGTCTCACCGGGGGTCTTGCTACCTAAGCTACCTCCTGCTGCCGCATCCAAGAGTTGCCTTGTACTAAGATTCAAACCATTGTAAAAGGTCTGAACAATCATCCACTTCGGGAATTCGTGTTGCGGGCACATTCTTAGGAGCTCCTTGAACCTTTACCACGTCTCAAATAGAGACTCTAATTCCAACTGTACAAAGGACGAGATCTCATTCCTAAGCTTTGTGGATTTTTCGGGAGGGAAATATCAGGCAATAAACGCTTCTACCATCTCCTCACATGTGGTAATCGAGGCTCTAGGTAATGAGTGAAGCCACTACTTCGCTCTCCCCTTTAAGGAAAATGGGAAGGCTCTCAACTTGATGGCATCATCCGTCACCCCGTTTATCTTCAGCATATCACACACCTCGAGAAAGTTCTCTATATGACTGTTCGGATCCTCAGCGGCAAAACCATTAAACTGTGCGGATTACTGCAAACATGTGGATGAATGCCGGCTTCAGCTCAAAGTTCAAAGCTGTAATCGGGGGACGGACAATACTCGATTGTGTCCCCAATATTGAAGGTCTGGCATAATCCGATAATGTCCACCGCTGCTCATTCTGTTTTCCCATGTTTTCAGATTCTTCTACATCCAAATCGGCTAGATTAGACTGTTCTTGCACAGGTTCTTTCCCTTTTCTTCTCAGTGTACGTTCAAGCTCGGGATCTCCTTCAATCAGTATGGAGGGGTTCCCTCGGGTCATTACCTGGTGTTGCACCCAAAAAGAAAGAAAAAAAATCAGAATGATGATAGAATAAGAAAATATGAAATAGAATGAATAAATGAATAGCTAAGAAAACAAAGTGCAAAGTATCTCTAAACGCCTACTACCTGCCAACGGCAACAAAAACTTGACAAGTCCGTATATGCGTGTAAACCGCAAGTGCACGGGTGTCGAAGAAATAATCCCAGATGAGTGGGTATCGTATCCACAGAGAGTAGGGAATAAAAACACTTGAGTTGTTTGTTAACTAATGTGGAAGATGAATAGTGATAAGTGTGACAAAATATGAAATAACGAAAATAAAAACAACAAGATAGAAGACACAAGTAAAGGAAAAGGTAACACAATCGATAAAGATGGGGTACCCAGATATTGATCCACCCAGGACAACGTTTCAAGTGCAAGAACCCTCTATTATACTTCCTAATTGATGCAACAATGAGTCGTGGAAATTCTTAATTACATGATCCTAATTCTAAGGTCAACCATGCCTAACTCTATACATGTCCCGGAGGAAAAATTGCATAACCTCTCAACCTCGCACTCGCATAGAATTTCAATGAGCTCTAGGGATTCCAAGTGATAAACTTTATTGCTATGTATAGACCTAACCCTTTTGTCCAGTTGAAAGATCCCTAGCCACAATTAAGCCCTAGATGCTAAAATCACTTCAACACTTCACTCTGTTGCACTCGTAATTAAACCCCAGAGGAAGGTCATCCCTTAGCCCATTCACTCTACCATGGCCGCAAAGAACTCTTAGAACGTGGAGGTAGGATAGATCACACCGGAGGGGAAAGGGGACACTCCGCTATCTCTCGACTCACCCTCTCAACCCTCTCCAATCTAGCTTTGTCTAATTCTCATGGTGTGTCATTCACTCACAAGAGTTTCCAAGAAGAACTCTCAACCCTAGTATCACTCTAAGGGGAGTATTCATACAATCAAGTCTCCAAGATTGGAACTCACAATAAACATCAATTAATTGAAAGCATAATAAAGAGATTAAATGAAACGAATACATCCTAGGGTTCACAAATACACAAGTACCCACTAGGGGTTTAGCTCTCCATGGAGCTAGATACAATCAATGAAATCGAATGTAAAAAAAAGCATCTATAGAAAAACCCCTTGTTAGTCGTGGAAATGGTCTTGTGGAGAGTCCTCTACTCGTCGCAAGGGCCCCTTTGTCCGGCCTAGGATACACCTGGATCGGTGCCGACGAAAGCTCTCCCACTAACCTTCTTCCAAATGGTGTGCGATGTTGGAGCCGTAGAACCTCTCAAAAGCCCTAGCCAATAAATCTCAAAACCCTAGCTGCCGCCCTCTCTCAAGTTGGGGAAAAGATGAAGAAAAGAATGCTAAAATCGGCGCTGAAATCGGCTTTTAAAGGGCTGGAATCGGGAATCCACATGCCCATGTAGATTTTTCACACGGGCGTGTAGAATTTCCACACGTCCATGTGGATTCACTATTTTCCTGTTTTCTCGGCCAGCTGTAAACAATGCTGCTATAGTATCTTTGCTACATTGTTTTCTATAGTACCCTGCTACAGTAGTGACCTGAAATACTCCCGAATCCATACTTTCATCGATGTAACGCAAATGGGCACACATTTACGTTGTGGATCGCCTTGCTTCTTTAATAACGGACATGTTGGTGGAGATCTTGTTCTATATGCACAAGTCAGAATGCTTGAATGTGACTACCCTTGTGCCCCTCCAAATAGTTGTGCTAACTCAAGTACGAGGAGGTTGGTACACAGTCCTGCATCTGAAACCCGACCTATGTTTTCGCGTTTGAACCTTTTGCAAGATTTCCTCCAAAATTAGTGCATTACGACACACATTGACTTCTTTCTCTCATAATTGGCCTCACAACCCTACCTGCATAAAAGTAACATAAATACACCCATATTAGTATTAAAACTCGAGAAAAGTAATGCTCAACACAAGGAAAGAAGACTTCGTATTCTTATCACATAAGCACTTATCACTTAGTCATTAATTTTCTGAGATATTCTTGTTTATCAGTGCTTCTATACTATGAATCATGTATTCTTTTTCATTGCAAAAGAACTTTTGAAATAGTTTGCTCATGTATCTACTCTTTTCAAAACAACCAAAGTTTTATGACTCTTTGCTTCCTTTACTTACATTCAGTTGCTAGAATGGTATAGTTAGAAAAGAAGTCTAAAATGTTCCCATTTCTTGCTCGCAATAGCTTATAATATTTGCTCTTTTTTAAACTCTTTGATTATTTTTTTCGGGTGCATATATGGTTATTTTATTATTTTGATAATGGACTACTCATGACAAACATTAAGAAAAAGATGCTGTTGAAGTTGTTTGTGGGTCTAAAGCAATAAGGGTGAGGTACTCTTGTTTCTTTTTTCCCCCATTTTTCTAAAGCAATAAGGGTGAGGTACTCTGGTTTCATTTACCAAATTTAAAATTTTTTAATTATTATTACTATTATTATCATTATTATTATAATTACTTCCCTTATATAATAATTTACATAGATAATTAAATGATTCAAATATATTTATATATTTATAATAATTTACATAGATAATTAATCTATAGTCTGGTTTCATTTCCCATTGTTTTATATATTTATTTAATTGCTTTTGTTATTCCTTAAATTTTTGGCAAAATATGTGTGAAATGTTGTTATTGTTTCTTCAAAGTAGGAACCAGGCTAAGGCTTGGAAAAGTTGGTATACTATTTTACATTTATTTATTTATTTACTTACTTTATATTATTAGATGAAATTTTCGAAAGTTAATTGTGAACATTCTATATTTTGGATTTGAAATCTGTCTAAATGTTTTTGTCAACAAATGAGATATATGCAACCCTGTCAGTGGGGGGTTAAACCCTGACCTTATCGACAAGAAATTCTGGAAAAATGAGACTACAGTGTCGCACTGTGTCTATTCGGTGAAATAATCAACGGTTATCTGATATTCAGTCTCGAGTCAACTAGGGTAAATAAATGACCTCTTTTATTCTGGCTCGGGTCACCAAGGGTAAAAAAATGACATCTGGCATGTATAGTGAATTTTGGAGGCATACCCAGAAATCTGTTGCTTTCTGGCTGGCCGTTTGTTTTTTTATCACACTATTTTGTGTTATTGATTTTTGTGCAAGTTTCATGTTTGAAGTTTTGTTATCAGTTTATACTTGGATTACTTAATGGGATTGTGAGCTCATGATTTATTTTAAAATCCTTTTTAGATCAGGAGCAGTAGACGCAGGGATCTTAGAAAGCTTCCAATAGATGCTTTCCTTTGGAGTTGTGTTTTATGTCTGTTTATCAGTTGTATGGTTGTTTAAGAACCGCTTTATGGGTCATTCTATATTTTAATTTGTTCTATATTTGAACCCTCAAGGTGTACTTGTATTTTGTATTCTTGTAGTTTATCTTCTATCTTAGCTCTGTGTTAAATTTTGAGGCTATACAGATTCACTAGGCTCCCGCACAATGCGTCTGCAACCGTTTCTCCGCGCACAGGGTCCGACAAGACATTTTTCGGGGCATGACAAATCTAAGTGGTATCAGAGAAAAATTAGATAAACCTCCTGTCTAATGATCCTAGCAGTCTAAATAGAGTCTTCAGTGTGAAAATTCTTAGGATAATTGATGATCTTTGGTAGAGGATAAGTTCAGCCTAATATTGCTTATTGTTCTTTGTCCATTGATTCTTATGTTTTGTTAGGAAGAAGAAGACTTCAGAACATAAGTAGGGCCGCGGGCAGCCAGCCTTTAGATATGATAAGGAAGTAGTTGAGCAACTTATCCGGAAAGAGATGAAAGGGGAAATAAAGCGATTGAGGAAGTTAGATGGCTACGAACCGTCTAGTGGAACAATAGTCCACCCTCTTATGCCGTTATCTTCTATGGTGATAAGCATGAACGCCCAAGAATTTAGCTCATTGATAGAAGGAAACATGAGAGCGCTATATGAAGAGACCAATATTCACATAATGTAGTGGGACATTGGAAGGTGGATGCGGCAGACGGGCTTTCTAAAGAAACAGCTACCACATATGACTATTCATTAATAATACTCTGTCGTCTTCATCCTGAAGATCCCCTCCGGGATAATACTGACCTAGCTATGTTATCACAAAGAATGGTGCAAGGTCATGAGTATCACATACGTATGGAAGAGTGGGAAAAGCGAAGGGCTGTGAAACTAGCTAGGAGGATTTTGGTGGAGGATCCAGTCACTCCTCTTACTCCCTCACCATGGTTCATGATGAGAGTTTAGACTAGGAGAGTTGTGGAAGCTGCTAATAATTTGAGACATCTTTTTCCTTATCTCAATCTAACCCTATGCTGTTAGATTGCTAAACCCTTCCCCTTGTATGTTTTGTTATTATTCTCGAAGACTAGTAGTACCTAAGTGTTTGCTTTGATCATCCACTTTTCCACTGTCATGTTCCTTTTGGGTGGTGTTCTTAATATCTTCCTAGGGATACCTGTTTAGACTGTGGTTAAGCACTTGAAGTATTAGAATAATGATTTTGCTTGGTTTTAAACATGCTTTCAATAAATCTTTGATGTCCTCATACCCTAGTTTCTAATAAGATTAGGGTTTTTCTAGAATGCCTTGCAGAGTAGATAGCAGGAGCATGAATGATTTACTTGGTCAACCATCAGCTGCTCAGGAACCCCAAAGTGGAGACTAAATAAATTCTGCCAACAATCAGGGTCTAATGCTAGAGTTATTACGAGAAATAGTTGGGTTGGTGTGAGAGCAGCGTCTATCTCAACAACCAACATTGCCAAAATTATGAAATTTAGGAATACAGGACCCCGCCATTTGAGGGAACCACAAATCCAGATGTGGTAGACCAGTGGGTGGAAAAAATGGAGAAAGTTTTTACCGTAATGAACTATACTTAAGATGAGAAGCTTAGGTTCGAAATCTACATAATTCAAGGACCTGTAAATGATTGGTATAATGGGAAAAATTAGGATCCCGCAAGGAAAGGAGTTTGAATCATGGGAAGAATTGAGGAAGGCGCTCTTCGGGAAGTACTTTACCAGGGACAAGTAGAGGCAACTAGAGTGACAGTTCATCCTATTGACCAAGGGGAATAGATCAGTAGACAAATACGAAGTGGAGTTTGATCAGCTATCCAAGTATGCTTTGAAACTAGTGGAGGATAATCAGAGGCAAGCGAATCGATTCGAGCAGGGGTTGCCCCACACATTCAGAGGGGGCTAGCACCTCTGTATTTAAATCCCTAGATTCTATTTGGAAGGATATTCAGGAACATAAAAAAGCTTCCAGAAAAAGAGAAGCAGGAATTTTGACAACCAAATTACCCGACCTACTTGAGATAGAGATAGGAACAACTCTGGCAATAGAGTTCAAGCTGAGTTACAAACAGTTAATGGGCAACGGGGGCAATGACCTCAGAAATTACCCTTATCCTTCCTCCCCGTGCTAACCAGCGAGGTTGTTCCACTTGTGGTGGAGCCCATATGGCTACATATTGTAGACATGCTTCTGGGGCTCATTTTAGATGTGGTAGTCAGGGTCACAGCATTACAGAGTGTCCACAACTGTCTTTTAAGCCTTAACAGAATTTTAGTGGGCAGAGTTCCAGGGTCATACCAGCACAAAACCTCAGGCTCCTTCGGAATAGCGTGTAGGAAAAGCTATTAGTGGGCAACCAATCTCCTTAGCCCATTAGAAGGCGAGCGTACCTAAGACTCAACGACAAGTCTATGCATTGACTCAAGAGGATGCTTATGCCTCTAATGCTATGGTGTCAGGTACCTTACCAGTAATTTTAGCTTATGCCTGTGTTTCGTTCGATTCTGGAGCTACACATTTATTCCTTTATTTCTTCTTCATTTGTTTAGAAGCATGCTTTGCCTACTATTGTTTTGGATTATGATTTGAATGTTTCTATGCCTGTTTGTGATGCTTTAATAATCAATAGAGTTTGTGTAAACTGTCCAATGGTAATTGATAACCTTGTGTTGCTAGCAGATCTCCATGTTATAAGCATGAAAGACTTCGTTGTTATTATAGGGATGGACTGGTTATCCTTCACCCATGTAGTGGTCGATTGCCATGGGAAAGAGTTGACTTTAGAATCACTGGAGAAATAGAATTCTTTTTTCTTGGGAGTGATTCTGTATCACCAGCTCGAGTAATTTCTGCCCTGCAAGCTAAGAAATTAATTTTGAGTGGGTGCTCAAGAGTTCTCGCCACCATAGTGTAAGTAAAAAATGGATGTCAAGCGCTTGAAGGTATTCCAGTGGTGAGGGAATTTCCAGATGTTTTTCCTAAAGATCATACGTGGTTGCTTTGGATAGGGAGACAGAGTTCTTTATTAGCCTAGTCCTAGGCACTAACCACATCTCTGAGGCCCCTTATAGGACGGCCCCTGCTGAGTTAATTGAATTGAAGAAGTTGGTTGAAGAACTTCTTGATAAAGGTTTCATCTATTTGAGTGTTTCTCCATCGGGAGCTCCTGTTCTTTTTGTGAAAAAGAAAGATGGCAGCTTGAGATTATGCATCGACTAGTGGGAGCTAAATAAGGTAACTATGAAGAATAGATATCCATTACCACGGATTGATGACCTATTTAATCAATTACAAGGTTTAGAAGTTTTCTCAAAGATCAATCTCAGAATGGGATACCACAAAATGAAGAATAAGTAAGAGGATGTGCCAACGACTGTATTTCAAAATCATTATTGTCATTACAAATTCCTAGTATTTACTTTCTGGTTGACTAATGCATTATCCCCTTTCATGGATTGATGAATATGACTTTCAAGCCCTTCCTGGACAAATTCGTTGTTGTGTTTATTGATGAGAGCATGAATATCATTTGAGGATCGTGTTATTGACTCTCAGAGAGAGGAAACTTTTTGCCAAATTCTCCAAGTGTGAATTTTGGCTAGATTGAGTTGCTTTCCCTTGCCATGTCATAACAAAAGATGGCATCTCTGTGGATCCCACCAAAATTGAAGTAGTTGTAGAGTGGAAAAAGGACAACAAGTGTGATAGAAATTTGTAGCTTTTTGGGATTGGCGGGTTACTATAGAATATTTGTGGAAGGATTCCCAGTTTTGGCAGCACCATTGACAAGACTTACGAGGAAAGGAAAAAACTTTTAGTGGTCGAAAAAGTGTGAACATAGCTTCTAGGAGTTAAAGCGTCGTTTGGTGTCAGCACCTATTCTCACACTTCCTTCTCCTGTAGATGGTTTCACATTGATGAGGTCTTCTATTTCCTAAATTTTGTCTATCTTTCCAAAAGAACTATAACACATTGTTGAGATTTTCTATTTCCTAAATTTTGTACATCTTTATTCCTGTTACTAAGAACTAAAAAATGGCTACGCTGTGGCTTTGTTCCTCTAGAGTAATCATCTTCCTTCTGTACGAACAAGTCCTTCTGTATGAACAGGTGTCTCTTACTACCCATTTGTTTGATCAGTTTCTAATAAATGATGCTTTCGATATCATCAAAGCTAATGGTGGATCTTTTTGCTTGGTTAGAGTTCAACCCACAACAATAGAGATTACTAAGAGGATGGTAGTTGTTTCAATAATGGTGATGGTTATGGTGTTTGGGTTGTTTGGTGATGGTGTGATAGCACAACAGCAAGCAATTTGAGAGCCACATACCACTACTATAATCCATCACTAAACAACTGTGATTTAAATGCAGTTAGTGCATATTGTGCAATATGAGATGCTGACAAGTCTCATGATTGGATGTAGAAATATGGATGGACTGCTTTTTGTGGCCATGTAGAGTCTACAGGATAGGCTACATGTGACAAGTGTTTGTTGGTAAGTACATATATATATATACACTCTAATAATCTCTACTTGTAATGATTATAAATATCATAAAAATGACATTGAATTCTTTTGTTGTTGATTTAGGTGACTATACTAAAGATAATACTCAAGTAACAATGAGAACAGTGGACCAGTGTGCTAATGGAGGCTTGTGCTTAGATTAGAGTGTGTTTCAGTAGATTGACACTGATGGTAGTGGCTATGCTCAAGGTCATCTGATTGTCAGCTATCAGTTTTTAGATTGTGGAAACAACTAGCTCTATCTATATACCTATTAATCTATGCATGAAAAACAAGGGTGTTGCTATTATCTCTATCACACAGAACTAATTGAGGACAATAATGATGTATTCTTGTATCTAGACTCAAAATAAATAATAAGACATTGTCTGAATGTCTGTTTGTGTGTGTTTGTAGTTTATTTTTTTGATCTTTTATTAAAATATTAATGTTGTATCAAATATATATGAATATATATATTTGTTTGTTTATAATAGAAACATATTTGATTAGTTATTGAAGTATCTACTCAAGTTAGGTCTATAGCGGGAAAAACTTCTTCCGCTATAGGGATACTAAACAAACCTATAGGATTTGTAGTGGTCGAAATATTCCATCACTATAAATTTATAGCGGCAAAATTTTCCGCCGCTACAGATCATTGTGCAGCTCCTATTAGATGAAATATCGGCAAAAGTGTACATTTGGTGCAAAAAAGATAAAGCGGCCAAGGGTTTAGCGGCTAGTTGGCTATTCGCCGCTATAGGGTTATTGAGGCTAAAATTGGACCTATAGCGGCAGATTTTTTCATTGCTATAAGTCATATTTCTTGTAATGACATGAAATAAAATCAACATGAGCAAAAAACTTAAAATTTCTAAGTATAAATTTAAAACCTAAAAAAATAAAAATAAAAGATTAAATATAGAGAGATAAAGATTGGGTTGCCTCCCAAAAAGCACTTATTTAAAGTCATAAGCTTGACCCCTTTCCATGTGTTAAGTGGAGACTGAAAAAGTTTGAGAAAGGGTATAGGTCACCTCCTTCTCATTCTATATGTCAACATTGTAATGCTTCACCCTTGGTCCATGCACTTTGAAGGAACTTGTAGTTTCACTCCATACTTTAACAGTGTGATAAGGAAAAACTTTGAGCACTTGGAACAGACCTAACCACTTGGACTTAAGCTTGTGTGGACAAAGTTTCAACTTGGAATTGAAAATTAACACTAAATTTCCTTTGTGAAATTTTCTGCAATGAATTTTCTTATCATGGAAACAATTAGTGTGCTCTTTGTAAGTGTTGCCGTTCTCATAAAAATTTAGTTTTAACTCGTCAAGCTCATGAATTTAATGTTTAGGAGTTATTTTGATCGGACTTACCCATCCACTAAGGCTTGAAGGAAGAGGTTTGTGTTTTACCTTTGAAGCTTTCTTTTCCTTAGGAATGTTTGGCATGGAATCTGACCTCAACTTTTCAATCTTAGCATTTTGAGATGGATAGTATATTTCTACTTCCAATGATCTTTCATGTTCACCAATGTCATTACTAAAACAATGCATTAGCATTTCTTGTCTCTCAGTTCAATGTAGCATGTCGATCCTGCAACATAAATTCTTAACAAAATATTGTTTAGTATGGTTAGACAAATCAAATTCAATTGTTTCATTACCAACATTGAAAGAAAGTTTTCCATGTTTAACATTGATGATGGAACATGCAGTAGCTAAGAATGGCAAAAAATGATGGGAATTTGAGAATTCTCCTTCATCTCTAACACAACAAAATTAGCTAGAATGCAAAACTCACCAAACTTAATAGGTATATCCTTACTGACAAGGTCATGATATTAATGATAGCTCAAAGATTACATAATGTTCGTTTGAAATTTGCATTACCAATCTCACAAAGAATGAAGAAGCTTCCTGCGTCCTTGAGTTTTGAGGTAATTTCTTTTGGATCATAGCACTATATTCTTTCATCAGTGCTACGATTTCATATTCCTCTAATTTCTATTTTTTGGACAATATCTCTTTTTAGAATTTAGCATATGATAGCATTTGCAACAAAGCTTCTATGAAGGGTATATTGATGTATAGCTTTTTTAGAACTTCTAGAAACTTCCCAAATCTTCAATTAAGTTTGGTCTTAGCTAGTCATTAAGGGAAAGGAATAGGTGGCATATAAGCCTTTGGTGTGATATACTTGGGTTCTTTCTTTTCATTGTCTTTAACCTTATCTTTGTCTTCAATTTCAACAAATGGTGATTTAGCTTTTTCTATTGCCTTTGTTTCAATATATTTGTTGATATCTTTCCTCAGTTTTGGATCTTCCAACAGTGAGGCACTCCTCAGCGTCACAACATTGCACTAGTCATTCAGGTTAACTTTTGGTTTACTTGCTAATATAATTGGTGGTCTTCATGAAAAACTTGCTTGTTGATCAATCTGGGTTTCCAACATCTTATTGTGGGTGGCTAAAGATTCTACCTTAGAGGACAACTGTTGGATTTGTTCACTCATGATCTGATTCTATTTACTTTTATTTATAATGATGTTATCAAATAAAGACTCTAAATTCATCTTATGAACTTTTAGAGGGAGAGAGGGCCTTGATTGAAATCCAGGGGATTGTCTGAAGTTGCTTGGTATTACTTGATTCTGTAGATTTTTGTAGCAAATATTTGGATGGTTGCACCAAAAATGGTTATAAGTGTTGGAGAAGGGAGCGTTCTATATCTTTTGAATGAAGTTGTTGATGAAGCTAATTTGCTCCATTATTGGGTCTCAAGGAAAGTTTACCAACTGAAATTCTGTAGTTGAATGGCCCACACATCCATAGATCTTACAAGAAATATTAGAGAATCCTATTACATTTAGATTCATCTTGTCAAATTTTTAAGATAAGGTATCCACCTTAGCTATTATGATGTCCAAGTCATCATATTTTCCTGCGATCTTCTTTTAAGTTCTTCCTCTTTTATTAGACCATTGGTAATGGCTCAAGGCATGTTCTCCAATAAATCATAGACCTCATCTATCTTCTTAATCATCAATGCTCCTCCCTCTACAACATTGACGGACGGGTTATGGGTGTATAAATTATGCAAATATATGAGCTTCCAAGTATGCATTTAATACTACAATTGGTCCTTTATACCCAAGTATACGGGTATTCAAGTAATACCTTGTGGGTGAACACAAGGGTCTTATTTTCCAAAGAATGGCGAAAAGCTCCTATTACTTCCTTTTTACTTAATCAATACCCTAATCATTTATGCTCTTTCTTTAGTTTACTTGTACACTATTAAACAATACAATTGGAGATGACGTTAAGCACACTTAGAAAGAGTTAGGCGTATGTACTATATGTATCATGATTATTAATTATGATAGGCGCTAAGTGTCAATTGTATTCTAGGTTCGAACCAGAGAAATTCAAAGGCCTACTAGCCCCAATAAGCCATGGCGACTAGGTCTAAACCACTAGAAACTTAAGATGGAATCTCTTCCACCCCAGCCTCCTAGGTTTGGCTTAAGTGCGGGAAACCCATGAGTAAAGACCAATCAGACCCTAAGCCTAAGGGAGAACCAATCCCTAATCTAGAAATCTAGCTATGCCTAACCTCTTAGAACATGCATAGATCTATCATGGCATGGGCGTCATCAACATGCGGGCATATCCTCCTCATCAACATCAACATGTAACAATCAATTAAGAACATGAAATGATTATGAAAACTAGAACAATTTGTATTAATCAATCAAGATTCATAAATAATAACTGAGGGACCTAGATATATAATTCCCCTCGAATTAGGTTCTTATGGATCATAACAAGCAAAGCATCAAAGCAGAAGAGAACCACAAGACCAAATAAAGAATAAATAAGCTTTTCATGTATTCCTAAGCTAACTCCCTCTAATAGTTCTCTGAAGGTTGGGGATTAGATGATTCTAAGATTATCCGGATGACGTGTGTCACTCATGCCGCTCTGATGATGATCTTTGAAGATACCTATCATGCATGATCTTCTCCGATGATGCTCGTTGACATACTCTTTCGAAATCCACCAGAATCTATTGGAATATGGAAAAAGCACTATCTTCCGCCACTCAGATCTTCAAAAATCCGGCCGCCCTAGGTTATTCGGCAAAAGAGTCTCCCCAAATTTATAGAAAACTGGATTATTTATAAATCGGCTACACCACAGCCTCAATACGGGCATTATGATGCCCATTGTGAGTAAGTTGTTACTTGGGCTCCAAGTCGCATCCTAGCACTGTCTTTGGGCATTATATATCTTGACAACGGCTGCTATGGACTTCACAATGGTTGTTGTGAGGCTATTATGGCTTCTATGTTGCTACTAATGAGCTCATGCTGCCACAACTTGATCAAGACAATAGTAAATATAGGCCACGGTCGTTATGAGTTGCCATAATGCCTGTTGTGAGTCATGGTACAACCTTGATTCAATAACTTGCTTCATTTTGCTTCAAAACATCCTTGAATTCATGTCTTTCTACCTAAAATAGAAATAAAGGTCAATGTGAACAAAAGAATAAAATTTTGTACTAATAAGATACTAAACAAGTACAATTTCATCCTAAATGTAGTGTAAATGATATAGAAAATATGATCACTTTAGCACTTATTAAATATCCCCACACTTAATCATTTGCTTATTCTCAAGCAAATAAAACCGATAAACATAGAATACATGATAAGTGCTTGCTCTTAGGCAACTAAGTATGGAGTTTCTGTAGTATGGGGAATAATCAAACGCCAGGTAGCATGATTATTTCTCTACAAAAAGAGCTTGGTCTTCCGATGTTATGGGAATCTAAAAATATCTTGAAAATCCATCTAGAAAGAAATAATGTGAGTACCTTGCTAACCTTCTAGCATCTGGTCTATAAATGGTAACAAAAAGTTATCCTTTCTGGTACCGTCATTCAATTTCCTGTAATCGATGTATACCCATCATCCTACAACTATTTCAGTGGGTATAAGCTAGTTCTTCTCATTGGTAATCACTATCATCCCCCTTTTCTTTGGTACCACTTGTACTGGACTCACCCATGCGCTGTATTAAATCAGATAAATAATACCTGCATCCAAAAGTTTCCTTACCACCGTCTTCACTATTTCCTTTATATTTTGATTCAGTCTTCATTGAGGTAGGACAGAGGGTCTATGATCATCTTCCATTAAGATCTTGTGGGTGCAAAAGGATGGCGAAATTCCCATGATGTCCAATATTTTCCAAGAAATGGCTCTCTTATGCTTTCATAAAACCTCCAATAGCTATTTTTTTTGTTCCATAGCCAATCCTGCCGTAATAATCGCTGGGAGTCATGATTCTTCTTCTAAAAAGGCATACTCCAAGTAATCTGGTAATATCTTTAATTCTAGGTTTAGCGGCTCCTCAATAGATGGGTTGAGTTGATTATCAATGTTCAACGTAACTCTGGTGATGTTATATTCTTCCTTAGGAGCCTGATCATCATTAACATCATTATCGAACTCATATACATTGGTTTCTTCTTTGTTGATGTCTTTTATTTGTAAACTGTAAATTCAAAAAGAGTCTTCGATAGCATTACTCACTGTTATTTCTTCTGATCCCTCTATTTATATGAACTAATCGAACGTTTCCTGCCAAGCTATCTCTTCATGCTGCCCAAGTAGATGTCAGATGTAGGGTCTAGCTCAACTTCATTGATACATTGAACATAAGACTTCTACATTACCTGGTGTTCAATCCACTAATCAAGCAGGGCTAGTACCCTCTCCAACTGACCCTTCATACCTTATATGAAAAGAAAACTGTTCATAGTATTATGTAGCAATGATAAACACACATGATAAATTGAATTGACTAAAGTAAATACAAAATGATGAAATGGCTAAAACACTAAGTATAAGTTTTCAAAGAATCTCTCAACTATGTCCCTGGCATTGGTGCCAAAAACTTGTTGGACGGGTTATGGGTGTGTAAATTATGCAAATATATGAGCATGCAAGTATGCACTTCATACTATAATTATTCTGTTATACCGCAAATGTACGGGTAGTCAAGTAATACCTCATGGGTGAACATGACGGTCGTATTTCCCAGGGAACGGTGAGAGGTTCCTATTACTTTCTTTTCACTTAATCAATAGCTTGATCATTTATGCTCTTTCTTTAATTTACTTGTATAATACTATTAAACAATACAATTGGAGATGACATTAAGCACACTTAGAAAAAGTTCAGAGTATGTACTATAAGTATCTTGATTATTAATTATGATAGGTGTTAAGTGTCAATCGTATTCTAGGTTAGAACCAGGGAAATTCAAAGGCCTACTAGCCCCAATATGCCATGGCGACTAGGTCTAAACCACTAGGAACTTAAGATGGAATCTCTTCCACCCCAGCCTCCTAGGTTTGCCTTAAGTGCGAGAATCCCAGGAGTAAAGACCAATCATACCCCAAGCCTAAGGGACAATCAATCCCTAATCTGTAAATCTAGCTATGCCTGACCTCTTAAAACATGCATAGATCTATCATGGCATGGGCCTCATCAACATGGGGGCATATCCTCCTCATCAACATCAACATGTAATAATCAATTAAGAACATGAAATGATTATAAAAACTAGAACAATTTGTATTAATCAATCAAGATTCATAAATAATAACTGAGGGACCTAGATATATAATTCCCCTCGAATTAGGTTCTTATGGATCATAACAAGCAAAGCATCAAAGCACAAGAGAACCACAAGACCAAATAAAAAATAAATAAACTTTTAATGTTTTCTAGACTAACTTCTTCTAATAGTTCTATGAAGGCTGGGAATTAGAGGATCCCAAGATTGTTCGAATGACATGTGTCACTCACGCCCCTTTGATGATGATATTTCAAGATGCCTGTCATGCGCGATCTTCTCCGATGATGCTTGTTGGCGTACTCTTGACAAATCCGACGGAATTTGTTAGAATATGGAAGAATCACCGTCTCCTACCGCTCAGATCTTCAAAAATCTGGCCGCCCTAGGTTATTCGACAAAAGATTCTCCTTGAATATAGGGAATACTAGGGTATTTATAGTAATCGGCACCGCCATGGCCTCACCACGGTGTTGTGATGCTTGTTATGAGTAAGTTGTTACCTGGGCTCCAAGTAGCGTCATGGCACGCTCTTTGGAAGTTATATATCTTGACAATAGCCATTATGGACTTCACAATAACCATCGTGAGGTCGTTATGGCTTCTATGTTGGTACCAGTGAGCTCATGCTTCCACGGCTTGACCACGGCAGTGGTAAGTATATTCAATGGGCGTTGTGAGTTGCCAAAACGCCCGTTGTGAGTACTGGTGCAGCCTTTATTCAGCAACTTGCTTCATTTTGCTTCAAAACAACCTCAAATTTACTTCATTCTATCTAAAACAGTAATAAAGGTCATTGTGAACAAAAGAATGAAATTTCATACTAATGAGATGCTAAATAAGTATAATTTCATGCTAAATGTAGTGTAAATGTTATAAAAAATATGATCAATTTAGCACTTATCAAACACCTACCTATATTCTTGTATTATGTATTAGACCATTGTAAAAACTTTGTACCAACAACTATTTCACAAGTCTGTGGTGTGGACACAATTGTAACAACTCTTTGAATCAAGCGTAGGCATCTTATAAAGATTCTCCCTTTTTTTTAGCAAGGCTTGTAATTTCATTTTTGAGTTGTGTAGTCTTACTTAGTGGGATGTATCTAGCAAGAAAAGCTTGAGAAAATTGGTCCTACTTTGTGATTGAATCTATCTTAAGTTAGTGCAACCATAACCTAGCTTTGCCCTTCAAAGGAAAAGGAAAAGCCTCAACTTGATAGCATCAGGAGAAACACTATTGAGCTTTAGGGTGTCACTTTATTCCAAAAATATCAAAAGGTGACACACCCCTTGCGTGTTTGTACTGTAAGTGCATGAGTTGTCAAAGTAATAAAGTACCCGGTGAGTGGGTAGTCGTATCCACAGGGAATAGTGCTCGGGAACACAAGAATTGCTATTTGAATATAGTGAAACTGATTGAGGAGTTGTGTGAACAATATCAATGCAAATAAAAGTAAAGAAAAGAAAAGAAGCGCGACAGGGATAAGGAGTGGCAATCGATAATAAAATGGGGTACTCGGATATGGCTCACCTTACGACTATTGTTTCAAGTGCAAAACTACTAATTATGCCTCCTAATTGAAGTTTTATGAGTCGTATAAATCAAAAGACACATGGTCTCAAACCTAAGGTCAATCGTGACTAACCCGTACACTATGCCTTGGCGGAAAGGGATGCTCTCAACAACTCACACTGTATGTGGTTGCATGACGCTCTAGGGACTCCAAGTGATAAACCCTATTCCCTAGTATAGATCTAACCCTTTGGTCAAAGCGAAAGACCCTAGTCACAATTAGGCCCCAGCACTAAAGATTACTTCAACACTTCACTTTGTTGCTTGTGCAACTAAACCCCAGTGGAGTTTGTCTCTTAGCACTTCACTCCGTCATGACCGCAAAGAATTCTTGGAACATGATAGGATAAATAACGTTGGAAGGGAACGGGGACATTCCGCTACCTTTTAACTCACTCCCTCGACCCTCTCCAACCTTGCTTTGTCTAACCCTAATGGAGTGTCACTTATCCATAAGGATTTCCAAGATAGATTCTCAACCCTAGTGTCACTCTAAGGGAAAATCAATACAACAAGCATTCAAGGTTGAAACTCAATTAAAACATCAATTAAAGAAAAATGGCAACAGCATACCACCCACAAACTAGCGGGCAAGTGGAAGTATCCAACAGGGACTTAAAGCGAATCTTGGAGAAGACTATATCTCAGAACCGAAGAGATTGGGCAGAACATCTCGACGACGCCCTCTTGGCCTACAGAACAGCTTACAAGACTCCTATTGGCATCACTCCGTATAGACTAGTCTATGGAAAAGCTTGTCATCTACCTGTTGAGCTTGAGCATAAAGCTTATTGGGCTATTAAGTTCCTAAATCTCAACTCTTCTCTTGCAGGTTGCAAGAGGAAACTCCAACTGAATGAACTTGATGAGTGGCGCTCCACGGCATATGAGAGTTCGAAGCTCTATAAAGAAAAAGTAAAGGAGTACCACGACAGTCGCATCATGCACCCTAAGCAATTTCACATGGGTGATCAAGTCCTGCTATTCAACTCTAGGCTGAAATTATTTCCTGGGAAGCTAAGATCACGTTGGTCAGGTCCGTACATGGTTACTCAAGTCTTCCCACATGGAGCGGTTGAGGTAACCCACCCGGAAAATGGCACTTTTAAGGTCAATGGGCAACGATTAAAATTTTACTTCAATAACAACACTACAAAGGAAATCGGGGGTGGTTTCAAACTCTTTAAGCCCCCATGAGGTAAGAAATGAGGAACGTCAGGCTCGTGACATTAAACAAGCGCTACTTGGGAGGCAACCCAAGTGTTCTGTGGTGTTTTCTTACATTTTTCGTATTCTAGGTCTTAGTTCATTCCAATTTTCATATTTCTTAGGTTTGTTTGTTTTTTGAATAAGTTCATGCTCACACACTTGGCACATTGTTCTCATCGTTTTAATTGTTATGTATTTGTGCAACTTCTTGAGAAACTCATGTTTAGGTGGCATTTCATGTGCTAGATCATCGTTTCATTCATTTCATTCATTTTTGGAGAAGTCTTCGAGCTTGCTATATCATTTTTACATCATTTGTAGAAGGTTTTCGAAGTGTGCAATGCTTTTAAAAGGTATACTGCCACACTGGGCCGTATGGGGGTCGTCTGAGATGAATACAGAGCAATTCAGAGGCTTTGTGCCATCTCAGACGGGTCCCCAGACGGCCCCCATACGGGCCGTCTGTTATAGATTAGGAGGCTCGGCCGAAAGAGTATATCTCGGCCCATACGGCCCCCATATGGGGCCGTATGGGGAGCCGTATGGGGCGGGTCTGCCCCTTATATGCCCCTCTTTTGTCTATTTCTTCCATTCTCTTCTTTTCTCTCTTTTCCACCGAATTTCTCTCTTCTTTCTCACTTATTTCTTGGCCAAGTCTCCTCATTTTTTCTCCTAAATCTTCTTCTCATCCTTTTGAGACGTTGATCTAGTGGTTTTCCCCGAGTTTAAAGCTTGTGTTCTCAAGATTTCGTCGGTATGCTTTTTCTATGCCCTAGTTTTATCTTTCTCATTTCTTGGGCATTCTTGGAGATTTTGCGTGGGATTTCTTTAGCATTTTGCTTGGGTTGAATGATGTGAATGTCATGGATGAATTTTCCTTCAAATTTATGTAAAAAAATTTTCGATGCTTTGAATATAGGGGAAACTCTTGTCGCATGAATAGTGACCATACGGCCCCCATACGGCCGTATGACCCCAAAAATTCGATTTTTCATTTGCTTCCTCTATCTCTAGCATTTTATTTTGATTTATCTTGTATCCCTATGAGCTTGAACAAAGTTTATCTTTATTATAGGGATGCCTAACACAAAACGGCTCGCCTCCAAGCGCCCAAGAACCATCGGGCCCTCCTCTACACCCGATGAGCCCGTCTTCAAGTTATCCCATCGTCGAGAGAGATATGATCGATTGAAAACAAAACCATTTGGAACATTTTACTACCTTGATTGGGGACTTGTGGAGAACCTTGGGATTGCAAGTCAAGAAAGGGTATGGCTATCAAAATTGTTGGGACAAGCTTTTTGCCATAAACAAGGCAGCCTTTCGTCAATTAACCTTGGAGGTTTTGAGTACATTTGAGGCACAACAAGATGGAGAATCCGTGTGGAATAGGAAGATCATCACTATCCATTTTCAAGCTTTTGGATGGAAGCATACTATGCACCACTTGGACTTTGCCAAGTACTTGGGAATCTATGATGATGAGTTTATCAACTCCATGCCCGGTAAACATCTTAAGCTTGATTTCCCGAGTGAAGTAAGTAGGAGCAACTATTGGGCAACTTTGGTGGGTGATGATCAAACTCGAAAGGCCTCGCGCATGATTGACCCGGCACACAGATTCATTCATGCTTTGATTGCTCGATCTATTTGGGGTCGGACTGATAGCAACGGGGTTGTCACTCAAGCCGATATTTACACGATGTATGGCATTTTCGAGCGGCGCCCTACTCACCTTGGCCACCTTGTCGCCGATGCATTTCTTCACCAGGGCTCATAGACACGATTGGGAGCTATATTTATTGGGCCCTATGTGACTAGATTGATCCGTGGCATGGGTTTATTTGAGCAGACACGAGGCATGAGCATTGTAGGAGGTACATCATCCCTCGGACCGGCCCACATACTGGCGATAGGCTTTGTGGTCGCACGTGGCAGACCCGCACGTCACCAGGCCACTGGTGAGTCTAGTCAGCGACAGACAAAGCACACAGAGTTAGACCCTGAGGGCGCACCTGCTCCTACCCCCGGCGCTACATCTTTACCTGACTTCGACATGAGACTGAGGGGGATTGAGGGAGAGGTTCAGGCTGTGCGTCAGGAGCAGCGTGAGATTCATGGCCAGCTTCACCAGATCATTGAGGGACAGCGCCGGCTCAAGGCATATCTTCACCGTTTCCTCACCTCCTACTATGGTTCATCCTCGCACATTGTGGCCACTTCTTCTACCACCATGCCACCACCACCAGCACCAGATTGTGATGAGTAACGTCTTGTTTGAGCATGGACACCTATCGTTTACTTTAGTTCGCTTTGTTTGTGTTTTTGTTGTATTTTGATAAGTTGGCATTGGTCTTACCCTACCGACTTGTGTTGTCAAACTTTATTTTATTTTCATCTATGTGTTTTGTTGACTACTCCCTAGTTTCTCCCTTGTGCTCATATTTGTAAATTTTTGTGGAATGATGATGTCCCCTTTTTCCCTCGCAGGGCATTGAAGGAATTTGGTGAGCTTCCCTAGTTCTTAATGGAGGTCGGACGAGACATGTATTGCTCACCACACCTTTTGTCAAGTCATACCTCACAGTGAGGACAAGTTGAACAGGGGAGTTTGTTTTCACCCTCCTTTATTATTTGCATTGCTTCATCTTGCATGTTTTTCATGATTAGTGTACATTGAGGGCAATGTACAACATGAAGTGTGGGGATGGGTGTATTTCATGTATTAGGATCATTTGCTACATGCTAGTGTTACCTATGATGGCTTTGTTCATTCTTGTAAGATTCTTTTAGCTTGGACTAATGATTGATGTGAGTTACTTGTTTCTATGCTTTATTGAATCCTATTTTACCACTAGTATTGTCATGTGGCACAGAATTTTTTGTCGATGCCCTAGGAATAGCCAATGTGACTACTCTCTAACTCTCTTGTATGCGTAACACACTACTTTAAGTACTTGGCCTTAGAACACTAAGTTCTTTCCTTCAATGGACTCTTAAGAACTTCTAAGTCTTGTTGAGCTAATCCTAGTTTTGTGGCATGTAGTGTACTCTGAAGATGTGATCTAGGGTGAAAAAAAAATGAGTCTATGTCAGTATTCCTCTGCTATTGAAACATGAATGCGCCTATGTGGACTGTAATCGAGTAGTTGGGTGGCTCTTGTGCCTAACCAGCATGTGCACCCTCCAGAAAGATTTCAAAATGATTTTCTTACAGTCTACGTTAGTCGGACTCGAAAAAAAAAATGAATGATGAAATGAAAATAAAACCTAGTGATCTTTTTGATTATCTACCAAAGGTTTTGAGTAGAAAGTGGACTTAGTTTCAAGGTATTGAATTAGAAGGATCTTATTTGGCCATTGAAGTAGCACTTAGTAGATTAAGACATAGTATTCTATGTATGTGGAGTGATTAGCATCTAGATCTGTACTGATTGAAGTCCTTAGGCTAGACTAGATCAGGGGAAATGAGATATAAGATTCACTTACAAGACACAGACATATAAGGGGTGAGACAGAATATTTTTATTATGCTTATTGACTATGACTCAACATCTATGTATCATTGTCCATTGCTTTTGGAATCTTATATTTGCTGGATGCCAGATGTAATGCATTTATCCACTTTTCAGTCTCTTTATTTTTTATGAGTTGTTTGCTTGGGGACAAGCAACGCTTAAGTGTGGGGATATTTGATAAGTGTTTAAATGCAGGTGTTTTCATATATATATCGTATTCACTTTGCATGTATTTTGTGAGGTTTGATGCCAGTTTTATGCTTAATCATCTACTATTTGCTTTGTAGGGCATAAGGAAGCCATGGAGAACAAGAAGATATCATTAGGGTGAAAAGAGAAGAAAACAGGAATTTCATACTACCCCATACTACCCAGTATGAGGACAATATGCACTGTAGTAGAGGAATGATTCAGGGTTTTTGAGTGCTATACGACCCCCATACGACCCCCATATGACCCGTATGACTCGGGGGGATATATATACTGACTTTTAGGGCAGAAAAGCAACTTTTTGGCTAGACTTTTTGCTGGCCATATTTTGGGAGACACTTGAGAGGCTTGTGGCGACCTTAGGGAGGAGAAGAAAGGCAAGGAAGCTAGAAGATCATCCAAGACCAAGGTCCAAGACTCTCAAGCCAAGAAGGCAACTTCATTCAAGGGGAGATCTACCCCGATTTGAAGGAAGGAGACCCGCAGCTAGAGGAAGCTTCATTGGGCACTCCTTTGGCGTGGAAAGCGTCATTCGGCATAATCTTCACCTCCTCCTCCACCATTTCATCTAGGGAGTGTCATTTATGCTTTTGTTTCATGTTTTGCTTGTTTGTATTGCTTGTTGTGGGATGATGACACACTAGACCCCCAAGGCCACCGGGTGTTGGTGAACCTTAGGTGGTTTTATCATGTATGTTGGATGATAACTTGTTAATTCCATGTTTGGGTAATTTTGAGATTTAATCCATTGTTTTCATGCTAAGTGCTACACTAAGGAGAAATCCGTAGCTCTTTTATGAGTGATGCATGTAGATGTGACTTGCTCGCATGTATTAGATCATGAATGGATTAGAAGGGGATACTTGTATCATCACGCTGAGAAATCAGGTGTTTGGTAGCCCTCCATGTAGGTTTAATCCGAAGAAGAGTAGGTTTACTCCTAAGTGAGATTTCCTCGTACTTAATGCAATCGTAGAGATATAGATTTGGGAGAAATTCCTATCTATGTTCGTATAAAATTAGGGTTCAATCACCGAGAAATTGGGGTTGTTCTAATCTCGGAATCTCATGGTCCATTTTACCCTTGTATCTTTAGATCATCATCTATGTTGCATGATAACCCCTCAAGGGGATCCACATCCATAGGCCTTTGTATTTCATTGATTCTCTTGCTTGCTCATTCCTTATTCTCTCTAATTTGTTGGCAAATATGGTTTTAGCTTTAATTACATTTAGTAGAGTAAAATCCATTGCCTGAGATCTTAGGCTAGATAATAGCTCAAGAAGGAGTAATAGGAGATCCTTAGCCCCGTGGAATACGATCCTCGTGTCTTCACATGAGGTATTACTTGGCAATCCCGTACACTTACGGGGAAGCAATCAGGTTTGTTGTCATTTTTCATTCGAGTTTTTAGCTAGAGCATTGATTTTTTCATATTTTTTGTTAAAAGTTCCCTTAGTTGTAGAATGCAATCTGACAAGGTCCCCTTGAGTATATCCCGCAAGTGCACGGGTTTGTCGAAGTAATAATCCCGGATGAGCGGGTATTGAATCCACAGGAAGTAGGGAATAAAAACACTTAATCCGCTTCTTAGCTATGTGAAAGATCAGTTATGATAAGTGTGACAATGATTCAATTCTCAAAAGTAAAATCAACAAGTAAGAGAGCACGAGTAAAGGAGAAAGTAAGGCAATCGATAAAGATGGGGTACTCGGATATTAAAAAACCGTTGCAATAGGTATTGTGAAACCGCTGCACTATATAAAACAACTATTGCAAAATAAGCCGTTGCAGTATATAAAGCAACCGCTGCATAATTAAAACCGCTACAAAAGTCAATGCTAATTAGAAATGTTTAGGCAACAGTGTTAAACCGCTACAATATGATGTATAGAACCACTGCAGTAACCTATTGCAACGGGAGCAAATGCAGTGGCTGCCAAACTGTTGCAATAGATCTTATGCAACGGTTTAAAGGCTTTTTGCAGCGGTTTATGACTGCTGCAAATAGGCAGTTATGTAGTAGTGAATCAAAACAATACTCCCCTAACTCCTAGTGTCGCGTTTGATGGAGCTAAGTCCTTGGGAGTAATGTTCCGACAGGTTGTGAAGCTCACACGGCCAAGTGCCGAGACAACTTGGCCGTGCCCATGACATAGTCTCAATTCCCATGATGACAAGACCATCCGCATGAATGCACGAGGGGGTTTAGTGAAGCTCAATAAAACAAAAATAACTCGAGTATATATAAAAGATAGACAATAAATACAACTCGAGATAAAAAAAATGAAAATAAATCATAAGGAGAGTCCTTTCTGAGTATACAAGTCTAAAATAAAAATGCAGAAAATAAAATGCGAAAAATAAGAACAAAGAAGGTAAAGACGCCTCAAGTGTCGGTGTAAATAGCTAGTACATCTGTTTCGGCTGCTGGTGAAGATGACGCTGGTGCTGCAAAATAAATGAAGATTGGCAAAGAAAAGAGAAAGAGAAGCTTACCGACAAAATGAGAATGAAAAACTAGAAAACAGCCGGAAAACTAAATTAACAACCCTCTAAAACGATGGTGAGAGGTCAGGAGAGAGAAAGGATGTGTTCTCAAAATGTTTGAGGGTGAAAAGATGGAGAAAACAGAAAAGATTTTAAAGAAAACCTGCAGTTCTAGCATTTCTGTACATCCACATGGGCGTGTGGAAATTGCCCACACCCGTGCGCCTCATTACAGGAGAGCCATAGGGGCGTACACACGCCCCTGTGCACTCTCGGGAAAACACTCCTTCGACTCTGACTGCTCTCGCACGGGAGTGCGGAAAATACCCACGCCCGTGCGCCCGACCCACAGGGGCAGCCGCACGGCCCTGTGGCTTACCTGGACATCCGAGAAAAATGCCAATTGTTCTACACGCCCGTGCGGAAATTCCCCACGGGCGTGGACATTCAAATGCCCAACTCACAGGGGCAAACACACGCCCCTGTCTATTCTCGGGATGGAGAGAGCTCCTCTACAGAGATTCGCAAGGGCGTGCGGAAATTACCCACGCCCGTGCGTGTGGAAATTACCCACGCCCTTGCACTTGTCACAAAGTCGCCCACAGGGGCGAGCTCACGCCCCTGTGTGCGCTCGGGATAATCGGCCAAACTCTTCAGGAATTCACACGCCCATGCGGAAATTACCAACGGGCGTGCGATATTCGCATGGTCGTTCACAGGGGTGGCCGCACACCCCTGTGCCTTCTCTGGATGAGCTCACAATACAAATCCATGGGCGTGCGAAAATTCCACACGCCCGTGTGTTTTCTCTGGATGCCTTAGAAAATTCTACAGGCTCTGCAAAAAATTTCTAAACATGTTTACACACTCAGAGCCTGCCCTAATATACAAGTTTTACCAATGAAAAATATGAGAAATAGCTCAAACGACCAAAACATCACCAAAACACATGAAAGCACAAGATAACACCAACGGTGCACAAGAAAAGCATAGCAATGGCATATAAGAATCAAAACGCCAACACTCAAGCTCTTATTCATGCAAGCACTAAACTAGACACTAGAAAACAGTAAATACTTGGGTTTCCTGCCAAGAAGCGCTTGTTTTACGTCACTAAGATTGACGTACCTCTTCTATACCTCATGGAGGCTTGAAAAGAGTATGTTCCTCCCGACTAGACATTGCATATCTACTTCCCTTAAACCAAAAATTTGCTTGCCGGGGTGGAATATTTGTTGGAGAGTCCAACCATCTTACCTTTGGCCTCCAAGGAAACAATTTGGGTTGGCAATTGTCCAAGATTAGCACAGGTGGGTTACTGGATGCTTCAATCTCCTACCTACGTCTTCTTCCAAACCCAAAACCTCTTTCTTGCAATTTATGAATTGATCAATCCCAAAGAGAGATGCGTGTTCCATTACCTTAGGGGTTGCTTCTTCTTCAATTTCAACTTGGGAGCAATCTGTCTTCGCCAACTCTCCTTGCATCATTTCTTGCTCACAAACATACTGTCCACTCAAACAATCATCATATTGAATGAACAGTTTTTCTTGTATCCTCTCGATCTCGACAACATCATACTCGTTCCGTCGCACTTCTTCATTGTCATTCACTACCACATCTTCTCTACAAGGAACTTGACTTGCTTTCTCAAATACTTGTTGTTCCTTGGAGAGTGTGTCAAGTATCCCTCCTAATTGATGCTCAAGGTTTTTATAGGAGGCTTCATGACATCTTCGTGTGGTCTCCATATTTTGGACACAGACATCGGATGCTTCAATAAAGTTACCTAATACTCTTTGTAACTGAAGTGCATCCTCGCCGAGTATCTTACCCTTTTGACATTCCTCTTGAGGTGCCTCCCAATGTTGTTCACCATTATTCCATAATAAGTTTGGGTAGCTCACTTCAATTGGATGATATGCGTTGTAACATGGAATGTTTTGTTGTCGTGAAGTAACAATTCTATCAACTTTTTTACTGAGAGCATCGACCTGTAAATATAGAGCAACTACTGTGTCAATCATTGACATGCGTCCGAATATGTGTGTAAACCGCAAGTGCACGGGTGTCGAAGTAATAATTACCCCGGTGAGTGGGTAGTCAAATCCACAGGGAACAGGGCTACTAGTACTAACTTCTTCTCTGCTTTCTAGCCTAATGATAAATGGAAAGGTGTGGTGATCTAATGTGCGAAGAAGTGAATACCGGAGACGAATATGCAAGGGTTAAACGGATGGAGATCTCAATCAGTAAAAGTGGGGTATTCGGGCAATGCTCCCCCTAGGATTCAGGTATTAGGTACCGAATAAGCAAAGTGTTTCTATGATGAGTAAGTTAAGTCGTGGAAATCCAAATATAATCGGATCCGGCCTCCCGATCACCGATACTAGTCCCCTACGAGGTCCCGGTGGAGAAATCGCTCAATCTCAACACCTCACACCACATATGACTGCAAAGCACTCTAGGGATTCCAAGAGGTGTATCCGATTCCTAAAGATTGATCCAACCCTAATTCCCGGCGAAGGATCCTAACCCCATACAAGGTTCCGGCGGAGAAATCTCTCAATCTCACGCCTCACACCAAATATGGTTGCATAGAGCCTAAGGAACGGAGATAGAATACACTCAATCGGAAGGGAGAGGGGACACTCCACTATCTCATGACTCACCCTCTCAACCCTATTTAACCTTGAAGTTCTAACTCTAATGGAGACCTCTCTCACATCAAAGTAACAAATCATGCAAATCCAATCAACCACAAGGATTAATTAAAAAAGCAAGCAATGAGAATACAAGATTAAAACTTAATCAAACTCGGATTAAATAGAAACACTAAGCAAATCCACAAAAGACGAGAATCCTAGGGTTCACAAGCCAAAATACCCTCTAGGGTTTTAGCTCTCCATGGAGCAACATACAAAACACACCATCAATGAATGAAAGTACATTAAAATCATAGAAATAAACCCCCTTATATATGAACTGATGGCCTTGATGGAGAGCTTTGACGTCTTGAAGGACCCAATCCGAAGCTAGGTTCACCGGTGGCTTCCTTGATGCTATGACGGAGGAGGAATCGATCAAAGTTGGTGACGAAGCGCCTCCAAAGCCACAAAGGCCTCCTCTCCAAACCCTAGCCGTCTCACCCCTCAAGAGCCGCACAAAAGATGAGAAAGAATAGGGCAAAACGGCTATTTATAGGCCTTAGATCGCGTCTGTCACGTGCCCTCACGTGCCCGTGTGGATTTTCCACGCGCCCGCGTGGGCTGCAGAAATTTCCATGCGGGCGCGTGAACAACAATTTTGCTACAATACTGCTACATGTCCATGTGGTAGGCTATAAAACTTTTCTTCATCGACGTATCTTTGAGAGGTCTTGCAATCTTCACAAAGAGAAGGAACATGAAGATGTGGCTGCCTTTGTGCCCTTCCAACTAGTAAATTGACTTGAATCTTCTTGGAAGTTGGCACACATCTCCACATTTATGAACTCCTCTCGTGTCTTGGTCCTTGAATTGAACAAGAACTCCCAACATTGTGTCTTTATAGCCTATCTTTGCGTCCTTTTTACTCTTCAAGGCATTCACAACCTATATGCATAAAAGACTACCAAATACACAATATGAGACATAAACCATAGTCAAAATGATGCTCAATACATGTAAAACATATATGAAAATATGTCTACTCAAGCACTTATCAATCATCATTTAAAATCCTTGCAAGAAAAAGTAAGACATGACAAAAGAAAACAAATGAGAATGATGGAAGAATAAGAAAGTGTGAAATAATTTTTTTTTTTTTTGAATAAATCAGAACGGTGATAGAGAAGAGATGTGAAATAGAATGAAGGGTAAATAGCTAAGAAAACAAAGTGCAAAGTATCTCTAAACGCCTACTTCCCGGCAACGGGGCCAAAAACTTGACAAGGTCTCCATGCGTATATCCCGCAAGTGCACGGGTTTGTCGAAGTAATAATCCCGGATGAGCGGGTATCGAATCCACAGGGAGTAGGGAATAAAAACACTTAATCCTCTTCTTAGCTATGTGAAAGATCAATAATGATAAGTGTGACAATGATTCAATTCTCAAAAGTAAAATCAACAAGTAAGAGAGCACGAGTAAAGGAGAAGGTAAGGCAATCGATAATGATGGGGTACTCGGATAATGCTCTGCCTAGGACGATCGCTTCAAGTGCAAGAACCCTCTATTATGCTTCATAATCAATGCAATAGTGAGTCGTGGAAATCCTTCATGACATAGTCCCGAATCTAAGGTCAACTATGCCTAACTCCATACATGTCCCGGAGGAGAAATCGAACAATCTCAACACCTCGCACTCGCATAGAGTTGCAATGAGCTCTAAGGATTCCAAGTGATAAATCTTTTCCTAATTATAGACCTAACCCTTTGGTCCAGGTGGAAGGTCCCTAAACACGATTAAGCCCTAGATACTAAGATCACCTCAACGCTTCACTCTGTTGCACTCGCAACTAAGCCCCAGCGTAGGGTCATCCCTTAGACCATTCACTCTATTATGGCCGCAAAGAACTCGAGGAACGGAGGTAGAATCTATCACATCGGTGGGAAAAGGGGACGCTCCTGTACCTTTCGACTCATCCTCTCAACCCTCTCCAACCTAGCTTTATCTAACACTCGTGGTGTGTGACTCACTCACAAGGTTACCAACAAGACCTCTCAACCCTATTGTCACTCTAGGGGAAATGTTCATACAATCAAGCATTCAAGGTTGGAACTCACAATAAACATCAATTAATTGAAAGCATAATAAAGAGATTCAATGAAACAAATACATCCTAGGGTTCACAAATACCCAAGTACCCACTAGGGGTTTAGCTCTCCATGGAGCTAAGTACAATCAAAGAAATAGAATGTAAAAGCAATGAATCCATAGAGAAAACCCCTCGATGGTCATGTCGATGGCCTTGTGGAGAGTCCTCTACTCGTCGTCCAAGGATTCCCTCGTCCTATATAGGATACGCCTCGACGGAAGCTCCCCTACCAACCTTCTTCATAATGAATGACAATGTCGGAGCCGTAGAACCTCTCCAAAAACCCTGGCCAATACCCCTCAAAACCCTAGCCGAAGGACTCTCTCAAGTTGGGGAAAAGATGGAGAAAAGAATGCTGAAATTGGGGCTAAATCGGCTTTAAATAGGGCTGGAATCGGGCGACCACACGGGCCTGTGGATTTTACACACGCCCATGTGGAATTTCCACACGGGGGTGTATAATTTCCACACGCCCGTGTGGATTCTCTGAATTCCTGTTTTCTCGGCTGGTAGTGAACAGTAACTGCTACGGTGATTGCTACGGTAACCTGCTATAGTACTCTGCCAAAAAATACTCCCGAATCCACTTTTCATCGAGGTAACATAAACGGGCACACGTTTATGCCGTGGATCGCTTTGCTTCTTCAATGACGGATAAGTTGATGGACATCTTGTTCTATGTGCATAAGTCGGAATGCTTGAGTGTGACTGCCCTTGTGCCCCTCCAAATGGTTGTGCTAACTCAAATACGGGGGAGGTTGGCACACACTCTAGCATCTCGCACCCGACTCATGTCTTCGCGTTTGATCTTTAGCAAGATTTCCTCCAAAATCGGTGGATTGTGATCCACATTGGCTTCTTTCCTTCATAATTGGTTTCACAACCCTACCTGCATAAAAGTAACATAAAAACACACATATTAATGTAAAAACCCGAGAAAAGTAATGCTCAACATAAGGAAAGAATGCTTCGCATTCATATTCACACAAGCACTTATCACAATCCTTGCATGCTTTAGTGAACCTTAGGCCAAGCACTTTCAATTTTTTTCCCTCTTCTATGCTTCAATTTTTTTTTTGCCTGAGGACAAGCAAAAGCTTAAGTGTGGGCGGATTTTATAAGTGCTTGTGTATTAGTAATATGAAGTATTCTTTTCTTATGATGAGAATTACTTTTATCAGGTATTAGCGCTAATATGTGTGTATTTGTGTTACAAGTGTGCATGTAGGGTTGTGGAGTAAAATGTAGACGAAGGAAGCCAAAGTAGACTATGATTGCACTTTGTTGATGGAATCTTTGAGTGAACAAACTTGAAGACACAAGTTGTGCTCAAAGATACGTGAATAGGTGTCAATCTCCATGTGCTCAACCAATTACATGGTTTAGAAGGGCATAAAGACAGTCACATTTGCGTATTCTGACTTGTGCAATGTTAGCAAGATCTTCATCAATTTTATCCCCTATTAAAGAGGAGATGCGATCTATGGCAAAGATGTGTGCCCGTTTATGTTGCCTTTATGAAGAGTGTGGATTCGGGAGTGTTTTTTTGGTGGAGTACTGTAGTTGCTACTGTAGCAAATCACTGTAGTAATTTCCTATAGCAGCGCTGAAAAACAAAGTTCTGCAGATTCACACTGGTGTGTGAAAATTCCACACGCCCGTGTGGATACCCAATTCCCGCCCTATATAAAGCTGCGATTCAGCCCGATTTGAGGATCCTCTTTTCCATCTTCTCTCCATCTTTTCCCCAACTTTGGAGAAGCCTAAGGCCAGGGTTCAGAGGGGCTTTAGCAAGGTTTTTGGAGTGGTTCTACGGCCATCAATACAGCGTTCCTTTGGATGAGAGTAATTGGGGAAGCTTTAATCGGCACAGATCCGGCGAGGTGTGCACTAGGCTTGACAAGGAATCTTTGAAGAGAACGAGGCTACTCCACAAAGCTATTGATACGAATACAGAGGGGGTTTTACTTATGGATTACATGTTTTTACTTTTGATTTTTATATTGATTGTATCTTGCTCCATGGAGAGCTAACCCGGTAGAGGGTATTTAGACTTGTAAACCCTAGGATGTTATTGTTTCATTGACCTTTTATTATGATTATTTGATTGATGTCTTTAATTCAGTCCCAATCTTGAATGCTTATTGAATGATTACTCCCTTAGAGTGACACTAGGGTTTGAGAGTCTATATTGGTAATCCTTGTGAGTGAGTGACACACCATGAGGGTTAGACAAAGCAAGATTGGAGAGGGTCGAGAGAGTGAGACGAGAGGTAGCGGAACATCCCCTTTCCCCTTCGATGTGATTTATCCTAACTCCATGTTCCAAGGTTTCTTTGTGTTCACAATAGAGTGAAGTGCTAAGGAACTCCGCTGAGGCTTAGTTGCTTGAGCAACAGAGTGAAGTGTTGAAGTAATCCTTAGTGTTGGGGCTTAAATGTGACTAGGGGTCTTTCGCCTAGACCAAAGGGTTAGGCTTATATTAAGGAATAGGGTTTATCACTTGGAATACCTAGAGCTTCTTACAACTGTACACAGTGTGAGGTGTTAAGACTGAGTTATTTCTCCGTCGGGGCATAGTGTAGACATAGTCACAGTTTATTTTAGGTTTGGGACCGTGTACTTTAGGATTTCCACGACTCATTAAGCATCAGTGAAAATATTAATAGTTGGTCTTGCACTTGAAGCAATAGTCCTAGGGGGAGCAACGTCCGGGTGCCCCACTTTCTATTGATTACCTTTCTCTCATTTTATTGCGCCTCTCGTTCTTACTTTCTTTATTTCTTCGCATATTGATTTTTTTCACACTACTATCGATTCATCTTCACTTTAGTTAAGTAGCAATCTTTGTGTTTCTAATCACTATTCCCTATGAATTTGACTACCCACTCACCAGGGTATTATTACTTCGACAAACCTATGCACTTGTGGGTTACCCACAAGGGGTATGTCAGGCGCCCTTGACTAGGATTTAGAGGGTCTTTGGCAAGGTTTTTGGAGTGGTTCTATAGCCTTCAACACCACGTTTCTTCAGAAGAGAGTTATTGCTTGAGCTTTCATCGGCATCGATTCGGCGAGGTGTGTCCTAGGCTTGACGAGGGAACCTTTGAAGAAGACGAAGCTACTCCACAAGACTATCGACAAGAACATCAACGGGGTTTTATTCATGGATTGTATATCTTTACTTTTGACTTAATTATTAATTAGACTTGTAAACCCTAGGATGTTATTGTTTCATTGACCTTTTATTATGTTTTTTTAAATGATGTCTTTAACTGAGTTCCAATCTTAGATACTTGTTGAATTGATTTTTCCTAAGAGTGACACCAGGGTTGAGAATCCACCTAGGTAACCATTATGAATGAGTGACACACCATGAGGGTTAGACAATACTAGATTGGAGAGGGTTGAAAGGGTGAGTCGTGAGGTAGCGGAACATCCCCTTTCCCCTCTGGTGTGATTTATTCTACCTCAATGTTCCAAGGGTTCTTTGCGGTCACAATAGAGTGAAGTTGAAGTAGTCTTTAGTATATGGGGCATAATTATGACTAGGGGTTTTTTGCCTAGACCAAAGGGTTAGATCTATATAAGGGTATAGGGTTTATCACTTGGAGTCCATAGAGCTTTATGCAACTTTGCACAGTGTGAGGTGTTGAGACTGAGTGATTTCTACGTTGGGACATCGTGTAGAGTTAGTCACGGTTGGCCTTAGGTTTAGGACCGTGTATTTTAGGATTTCCATCACCCATGAAGCATCACTTAGGAGACATAATGATTAGTCTTGCACTTAAAGCAATTGTTCTTGGGGGAACAATGTTCGGGTGCCCCACTTTCTATCTATTGCCTTTCCTCTCATTTTTGTAGCATCTCTCTTTCGTCTTCTTTCTTTATTTCCATTTTTATTGACTTTGTTCACACCATTATCAATTCATCTTCATTCTATTTTGACAATGCTCCCAGCAAGTGCACGGGGTTGTCGAAGTAATAAATCGCAGGTGAGTGAGGTATCTTATCCACAGGAAAAAGGGAATAAAAATACTTGATTTGTTTCTTAACTATATGAAAGATGGATAGTAATATGTGTGACAAGATTCAATTCTCAAAAGTAAAGCAATCCGAAAGAGAGCAAAAGTAAAGGAGAAGGTAAGGCAATCGATAAAGATGGGGTACCCCGGTATCGATCCGCCTAGGAGAATCATTTCAAGTACAAGAACTCTCTATTATGTTCCTTAACTAATGTAATGGTCAGTCAGGGACATCCTTTTAATTCATGGTTCCGAATCTAGGGTTAACCAAGCCTTATCCTATACATGTCCCGGAGGAGAGGTTGAACAACCTCTCAACCTCATACTCGTAAGAAGGATTGCATTGGGCTCTGGGGATTTCAAGTGATAAATGTCTTCCTATTTGTAGACCTTACCCTTTGGTCCAAAAGAAAGGTCCCTAACCATAATTAAGCCCTAGATGCTAAAATTACCTCAACGCTTCACTCCGTTGCACTGGCAACTAAGCCCCAGCGGAGGGTCATCCCTTAGCTCATTTGCTCTATTATGGCCGCAAAGAACTCGAATAACGGAGGTAGATTCTATCACACTGGAGGGGAAAGGGGACGCTTCTGTATCTCTCGACTCATCCTCTCAATCCTCTCCAATCAAGCTTTGTCTAACTATCGTGGTGTGTCACTCACTCACAAGGGTTACCACATGAACTCTCAACCTTAGTGTCACTCTAAGGGAGTATTCAATAATCAAACATTCAAGATTGGAAATCACAAAAACATCAATTAATTGAAAGCATAATAAAGAGATTCAATGAAACTAATACATTCTAGGGTTCACAAATACCCAAGTACCCACTAGGGGTTTAGCTCTCCATGAAGCACAATACAAACGATAATGAAATCAAATGTAAAAGAAAGCAATCCATAGGAAAAACCCCTCGATAGTCGTGGCGATGGTCTTGTGGAGAGTCCTCTACTCGTCGCAAGATCCCCTTGTCCGGCATAAGATACGCCTCGCCGAATCAATCCAACGGAGGCTCCTTTACCAACCTTCTTCCAAAGAGATGACGATGTCGGAGCCATAGAACCTCTCTGAATCCCTAGCCAATACCTCTCAAAACCCTAGCCGCAGCCCTCTCTCAAGTTGGGCAAAAGATGGAGAAAAGAATGTTGAAATCAGGGCTTAAATAGGGCTGGAATCAAGATTCCGCATGCCCTTGTGGATATTCCACACGGGCTTGTGCAATTAACGCACGAGCGTGTGGAATTTCCACACGCCCGTGTGGCTCCTCTATTTTGCTCCTTCTTCGGCCTGCTGTGAACAGTACCTGCTACAGTGCCGACCCGAAATACTCCCGAATCCATGCTTTCTTCGAGGTAACATAAACGGGCACACGTTCACATCGTTGATCGTCTTGGTTCTTTAATAAATGGTCACGTTGGTGGAGATCTTACTAAATATGCACAAGCCAGAATACTGGGATGTAACTGCCTTTGTGCCCCTCCAAATCATTGCCTTAGCTCGAATACAAGGAGGTTGGCATACATTCTAGCATTCTAAACCCGACTCATTTCTCCGCGTTTGAGCCTTCTCAAGATCTTCTCAAAATAATGCGTAAAATGATCTACAATGGCTTCTTTCACAAATAATCGTCCTCACAACCCAGCCTACATAAAAGTACACAAATACACATGTATTAGTGCTAAAACCTGGCAAAAGTAATGGCCATCACAAGGAAAGAACGCTTCGTATTCTTATCGCACAAGCACTTATCAAACTCCCCCACACTTAAGCTTTTGCTTGTCCTCAAAGAAAAATTAAAACATAGTATGCATAGATGAAAGGATTGTTGGATGTGCTTGGCCTTAGGTTCACCAAAGCATGCAAAGAAAACATTCTAATAGTAAAGGAAATTTCAATACTAAATACGAAAGAATCAATGCTCTAGCTAAAAACTTAAATCAAAAAGGACAACAAACCCGATGTCGTGTAAGTGTGTTAACTCACTCAAGTCAACCCAAAGTATACTCCTCAAAGTTCTAGGTATAAGGGACTTATTTATCTACAAAGACTACCAAACAATTCAAAAAGGGTAGTAGCTTCACACATCCTCTAAGGTAGTCCTTTACAAAGCGGCCGCTAAGGTGGCTTTCACACTTTCGAGGTGGTAGCTCTTTCTACTGGGGTGGTAGCTTTCACACATCCCATGAGATAACTCTTTCTCTTAATAGGGCATAGCTAGTATCTAACTTATGAGAGTAGCTTCATACATCATGGGTGGTAGCTCTTTCCACCCAACAAGCAAGATTAAATGATAAAAACACTTTGTTCTTTCTTTCTTTTCCATATTTTTTTTATTAAACAACACTAGAAACAAGACTAAAACTAGTCCCTTTAACCTTAGGCTTGAGTTTCCAAATGAGTTTAAAGAGTGAGAAGTGCACAAAATATTATTTGGGCAAAAATTCCTAAAAATTCAAGCAAGAACTAGAGCATGAGAACATTCAATGTTAAAAATTCTCCTGAACTCAAGAATACCGTCATTGCAACTAAGGTGAACTGCCATTAGCTATGTGAGCATATATATCAATCAAAATAGTGTAAAAGATATGTGCACTATAAAACTCCCCCCCCCCACACACACACTTAAACTGTACATTGACCTCAATGTACCAATGCAAGCTCACTTATAATGTATATCAATCAAAAATAAATATGGGAGAAGCCATCAAAACAATACTCCCCTGAATCCTAGTGTTGTATTTGATGAAGCTAAATCCTTGAGGGTGATGTTCTAACGGGTTGTGAGGCACACACGGCCAACTGCCGAAGCACCTTAGCCGTGTCTATGACAAGTTCTCAATTCCCATGATGACAAGACCATCTGCACGTATACACGAGGGGGTTCAGTAGAGCTCAATAAAAGAAAAACAAAACTCGAGTATATACAAGATAGAGCAAGAAATACAACTCGAGACAATAAAATGAAAAAATAAGCTCAGAAGGAAAGTCCTTTCTGATGATAACATGTCCAAAATAAAATGCGAGTAGAAGTAAAATAAAAGCAAATCAAGTGTCATCGCCAGGCTCTGCCTCCCCTGCTGCTGGTGCTGGACCAGAAGATGCTGGAGGGGCCCATGATGGTGATGCAGGGGCATTAGGGAGGTGCGCGGTCGCAATACAAAAGGTATAGAAGCATCTCTCTAAAGGATATGCTGTAAAGCGTCGAAACACGCCATGAACATTGTGAACTGTGCGGCCTGCGTCGCACGCACCTCTGCTATCTCTGCTCATGCCTCAGCGATCTCTGCCCGTACTATCCCTACGGCACTCTCGAGCCTCTCAAAACAATCATGGGCTCGAGATGGTGAGAACATACATACCGGGGGTAGGTGCTCTGTGGCCGGAGGTGCGTCAGTCTCCATCGGCATCGGCTGAGGCTCGGGGGCAGGCTAAGAAGCCTCTACATCATCACCCTCACCCTTAGCCATCTCTGTAGTGGGTAGAACCAAGGCATATACCCCCGTCTTTACTCGGCGGATCATACCCATCAATCTCATCGTCTCCAGACTCAGGGGAGCAGGAGTACTCATCCTCTCAGCCTCGCGAATCCCGTCCAAGAGGCCTATGCCCATGACTAATCTCATAATGTAGGGGCCCGAGAAGATCGATCCCAATCTAGCATAATGCCACTGATGGTGAATGTACTCTGCAAGGATGTGCCCCAGATGAATCAGTATGCACTGCAAAATCGAATACAGATATAACAGCTCCTGTCGGCTCAAAACACCTGTGCTATCACCACGGCCATTCACTGATCTACTCATAATGGCGTGTAAGTATCGGTAGGCAAGTCGGGAAAGGCACGTGCCCTTGGACACCCCCGGCTCGTACTGACCCTCACCACACAGCAATCTATTATGCTTCCTAATTAATGCAATGGTGAGTCGTGGAAATCCTTAATTACATAGTCCCAAATCTAAGGTCAACTATGCCTAACTCTATACATGTACCGGAGGAGAAATCGAACAATCTCAACACCTCGCACTCGCATAGGGTTGCAATGAGCTCTAGGGATTCCAAGTGATAAATCTCTTCCTAATAATAGACCTAACCCTTTGGTCCAGGTGGAAGGTCCCTAACCACAATTGAGCTCTAGATATTAAGATCACCTCAACGCTTCACTCCGTTGCACGCTCAACTAAGCCCCAGCGGAAGTTCATCCGTTAGACCATTCACTCTATTATGGCCACAAATAACTCGAGGAACGGACGTAGAATCTATCACGCCGGAGGGGAAAGGGGACGCTCCTGTACCTCTCGACTCACCCTCTCAACCATCTCCAACCTAGCTTTGTCTAACGCTCGTGGTATGTCACTCACTCACAAGGTTACCAACAAGAACTCTCAACCCTAGTGTCACTCTAGGGGAAATGTTCATACAATCAAGCATTTAAGGTTGGAACTCACAATAAGCATCAATTTATTGAAAGCATAATAAAGAGGTTCAAAGAAACAAATACATCCTAGGGTTCACAATACCCGAGTACCCACTAGGGGTTTAGCTCTCCATGGAGCTAAGTACAATCAAAGAAATAGAATGTAAAAGCAATGAATTCATAAAGAAACCCCCTCGATAGTCATATCGATGGTCTTGTGTAATGTCCTCTACTCGTCATCCAAGGATTCCCTCGTCCGGTATAGGATACGCCTCGACGGAAGCTCCCCTACCAACCTTCTTCCTTAGGAATGACGATGTCGGAGCCATAAAACCTCTCCAAAACCTTGGCCAATACCCCTCGAAACCCTAGCTGAAGCCCTCTCTCAAGTTGGGGAAAAGATGGAGAAAAGAATACCAAAATCGGGGCTGAATCGGCTTTAAATAGGGCTGGAATCGGGCGACTAAACGGGCGTGGATGCTCCACACGCCGTGCGGAATTTCCACACGGGTGTGGATAATTTCCACACGCCCATGTGGATTCTCTGCTTCTCTGGTTTCTCGGCCTGCTGTGAACAGTGCTGCTACAGTATATGCTACAGATATTGCTGCAGTGCTCTGCTACAGTATTCGGCCTGAATGGCTTCCCAATTCCATACTTTCATCGGGGTAACGCAAACGGGCACACGTTCACGTCGTGGATCACTTGCTTCTTCAATGGTGTACATGTTGGTGGAGCTCTTGTTCTATGTGCATAAGTCGGAATGCTCAAGTGTGACTGCCTTTGTGCCCCTCCAAATGGATGTGCCCACTCGAATACGAGGAGGTTGGCACACACTCTAGCATCTCACACCTGACCTATGTTTTCGCGTTTGAACCTTAGCAAGATTTCCTCCAAAATTGGTGCATTATGATCCACATTAGCCTATTTCCTTCATACTCGGCCTCACACCCCTACCTGCATAAAAATGACATAAAAACGCACATATTAGTGTAAAAACCCAAGAAAAGTAATGCTCAACATAAGGAAGGAATGCTTTGCATTCATATCACACAAGCAATTATCAAACTCACCCACACTTATTCTTTTGCTTGTCCTCAAGCAAAAATTAAACATTCTGTGTATCAATGAAGAAAATATTAGAAGTGCTTGGCCTTAGGTTCACCAAAGTATACAAAGAGAGCATTCTACAAGTGAGGGAAATTTCAACAATAAATGTGAAAAATCGAAACTCTAGATAAAAACTTGAATAAAAAAGGGCAACAAACCCGAAATCGTGAAAGTGTGTGGACTCACTCAAGTCAACCCAAGGTATACTCCTCAAAGCTCTAAGTATAAGGGACTTATTTAACTACACAAGTGACAACAATTTCAAAGATGGTAGTAGCTTCATACATCCTCTAAGGTAGCCCTTTCCAAAGCGGGCGCTAAGGTGGCTTTCACACTTTCGAGGTGGTAGCTCTTTCTACCGGAGTGGTAGCTTTCACTCATCCTATGAGATAGCTCTTTCTCTCATTAGGGTATAGCTAGTATCCGACTTATGAGAGTAGCTTCATACTTCATATGTGGTGGCTCTTTCCACCCAACAAGCAAAATAAAACTATTTTGTTTCTTTTTCTTTGTATTTTCCATTTTTTTTTGAATTTGCACAAAAAACAAGTATAACTAGTCCCTTTAACATCAAACTTGAGTTTCCAATAGAGTTTAAAGAGTGAGTAGTGCACTAAGTGTAAATCGGGCAAAAATTCCTAGAAATTCAAGCAAGAACTAGAGCATGAAAACATTCAATGTTAGAAATTCTCCTAAACCCAAGAATACAATCATTGCAACTAAGGTGAACCGCCATTGGCTATGTGAGCATATAACAATCAAGAACAATAGAAAAGATGTGTGCACTATGGAAACTCCACCCCACACTTAAGTTGTACATTGTCCCTAATGTACACATGCAAGCTCACTCAAAATATAAATCATTCAAAAGCAAATGTGGGAGAAGCAATCAAAACAATACTCCCCTGACTCCTAGTGTGGCGTTTGATGAAGCTAGTTCGTTGGGAGTAGTGTTGCAACGGGTTGTGAAGCTTACACGGCCAAGTACCTCTGTACCTTGGTCGTGCCCATGACTAAGTCTCAATTGCCAAGAAGACAAGACCATCTGCACGCATACACGAGGGGGTTCAGTGAAGGTCATTAAAGACAAAATAAATCGAGTGTATATAAAAGATAAAGCAATGAATACAACTCGATGATGCAAAAAATGAAAATAAACTCAGAAGGAGAATCATTTCTGAGTGAACAAGCCTAAAAAAAAGAAAAATAAAAATAAAATGCAAGAAAGTAAAGGAAAGGAAAATCAAGTGTCGGTGTCGCTCTCATGCACCGGTACTGCTGCAGCTGCTGGTGAAGCACATAGTGGGTCTACAGGTGCCGGAGTAGAGGATGGAGGTGCTAGAAGAACTGAAGGTCTGGATCTCAGTAGATCTCGTATAAAGTCGAACTGGGCCATAAGATCTGTGTACTGAGCCGACTGCATAGCCTGGAGCTCCGCTACCTCAGTCTGAATCTCTCTCACATCGGTCTCCAGCATCTCAATACAATCATAAGCTCGAGTACCCGGTGCTACAGAAGGTGTGAGAATCTGCTGGACACCCCCCCTCAGTATCTCCCCGCCGTCCATATCAATCAATGCTTTGGAAGTCCTCATCGACGTCTAGCACTAAAATGTCAACCGAAAAATGTACTTTTCCACCTTGACAAGCACGTCTTCAATAATGCTCCTCGGATGTCGTGTCATTCGGTCCGCCAATTGCAAAGTCATCCGAGTGGGTCTAGGCTCGCCCAAGCCTAGCATTTGAAAGAAAGTGTATGGCATGACGTTGATGCAAGCCCCTGAATCTGCCAATGCCATTTCTTCACCTAGATTACCAATATTACACGGAATGATGAAGCTTCCTGGGTCTTTCTTCTTGTTCGAAATGTTCTTTTGCAACACCGCCGAGCAAGATGCATCTAAAATCACTAAAGCACTCTCCTCTAACTTCCTCTTGTTAGTCAACATGTCTCTCAAGAATTTTGCATACTTCGGCATTTGAGCTAATGGCTCAACAAAAGGAATATTGATGTGGATTTGCTTGAACAAACTCAGGAGCTTCTTGTACTGTTCATCCCTTTGGACATTCTTCAATCTACAGGGATAAGGGATTCTCCGGTTGAAAGGTGGAGTTTCCACCTCCTTTTCTTTGCTTGTTCCCTCTTCAACCTCTATAACCTCCGGTGCATGTTCTTTTGGCTTCTCACCCAAAACCCTACCTTCAACCTCACGACCACTTCTCAAAGTGATCGCCTTGACAAGCTCTCTAGGGTTGGTCTCGGTATTGCACGGCAAGCTTCCATGTGGCCTTTCCGAGAGAGACTTCGCAATCTGCCCCACCTGGTTTTCAAGGTTATGCAAAGATGCGGTGTGATTGCGAAGTGTAGCCTCAACTGATTCAAACCTTGTATTTGAAGATTGCACAAATCTAGTCAAGGCCTTCTCAAAATCACTCATTCGGGTTTCCAAACCTGAAACTTTGTTTTCCACGTTCGGAGCTTGTTGTTGGAAACCTGGTGGCCCCATGGCCTTTTGTGGACCTTTGTTGCTCCATGAGAAATTGGGATGATTCTTCCAACCTGGATTATAGGTATTGCTATATGGGTTTCCTTGAGTCCTCATGCCATTACCTACAAAATCGACGTTCTCAACCAAAGATGCATCACCAATAGAGATCTGGCAATCAGAGGGAGCATGTCCTCCACCACACCCGGTGCAAGTACTCACGGCCACTACTCTGTTTGAAGTTAGAAAATCTAACTTCTTAATCAAATTTTCCACTTGCGCCGCCAATGAAGTTACTGCATCTATCTCATGAATACCGGCCACCTTTTTCTTTTCTCTGGCATTCCATTGGTAGATGTTTAAACCCATTTCTTCAATAAGTTGACGGGCCTTATCGGGGGTCTTGCTACCTAAGGTACCTCCTGCTGCCGCATCTAAGAATTGTCTTGTACTCGGATTCAACCTGTTGTAAAAAGTCTGAACAATCATCCACTCCGGGAATCCATGTTGTGGGCACTTTTTCAGGAGCTCCTTGAACCTTTCCCATGTCTCGAATAGAGACTCCAATTCTGACTATATAGAGGATGAGATCTCATTCCTAAGCTTTGCAGATTTTCCAGGAGGGAAATAACGGGCTAGAAAAGCTTCTACCATCTCCTCCCATGTAGTAATCGAAGCTCTAGGTAATGAGTGTAGCCACTGCTTTGCTCTCCCTTTTAGGAAAAATGGGAAGGCTCTCAACTTGATGGCATCATCCGTCACCCCATTTATCTTGAGCATATCACACACTTCCAGAAAGTTCTCTATGTGACTGTTTGGATCCTCATCGGCCAAACCATTGAACTGTGCGGATTGTTGCAACATGTGGATGAATGCCGGCTTTAGCTTGAAATTCCGAGCTGTAATTGGGGGTCGCACAATACTCGATTGTGTGCCCAAAACTTGTGGTCTAGCATAATCAGAGAGTGCCCAAAACTTGATGGGTTACCTCGGGTCATCAACTTGAAGCTGCACAAAGGAAAGAAAACAAATCAGAATGATGATAGAAAAGAAAATGTGAAATAGAATGGATAAAGGAATAGCTAAGGAAACAAAAGTGCAAAGTGTCTCTAAACGACTTATCCCCTGCAATAGCGCCAAAAACTTAACAATGTTCCCCGCAAGTGCACGGGGTTGTCGAAGTAATAAATCCCAGGTGAGTGGGGTATCGTATCCACAGGGAAAAGGTAATAAAAATACTTAATTTGTTTCTTAACTATATGAAAGATGAATAGTAATATGTGTGACAAGATTCAATTCTCAAAAGGAAAGCAACCCGAAAGAGAGCAAAAGTAAAGGAGAAGGTAAGGCAATCGATAAAGATGGGGTACCCGGGTATCGATTCGCCAAGGATAATCGTTTCAAGTGCAAGAACTCTCTATTATGCTTCTTAACTAATGCAATGGTGAGTCAGGGACATCCTTTTAATGCATGGTTCCGAATCTAGGGTTAACCAAGCCTTATCCTCTACATGTCCCGGAGGAGAGGTTGAACAATCTCTCAACCTCACACTCGTAAGAAGGATTGCATTGCGCTCTGGGGATTCCAAGTGATAAATCTCTTCCTATTTAAATACCTAACCCTTTGGTCCAAAAGAAAGGTCCCTAAACATAATTAAGCCCTAGATGTTAAAATCACCTCAACGCTTCACTCCGTTGCACTCACAACTAAGCCCCATCGAAGGGTCATCCCTTAGCTCATTCGCTCTATTATGACCGCAAAGAACTCAAGGAACGGAGGTAGAATCTATCACACTGGAGGGGAAAGGGGACGCTCTTGTACCTCTCGACTCACCCTCTCAATCCTCTCCAACAAAGCTTTGTTTAACTCTCATGGTGTGTCATTCACTCACAAGGGTTACCACATGAACTCTCAACCTTAGTGCCACTCTAAGGGAGTATTCAACAATCAAACATTCAAGATTGGAACTCACAAAAACATCAATTAATTGAAAGCATAATAAAGAGATTCAATGAAACTAATACATCCTAGGTTTCACAAATACCCAAGTACCCACTAGGGGTTTAGCTCTCCATGGAGCACAATACAAACGATAATGAAATCAAATGAAAAAGAAAGGAATCCATAGGAAAAACCCCTCGATAGTCATGGCGATGGTCTTGTGGAGAGTCCTCTACTCGTCACAAGATCCCGTTGTCCGGTATAAGATACGCCTCGCCGAATCAATCCAACGGAGGCTCCCTTACCAACTTTCTTCCAAAGAAATGATGATGTCGGAGCCGTAGAACCTCTCCAAATCCCTAGCCAATACCTCTCAAAACCTAGCCGCAGCCCTCTCTCAAGTTAGGCAAAAGATCGAGAAAAAGAATGTTGAAATCGGGCTTAAATAGGGCTGAAATCGGGATTCCACACGCCCCTGTGGATATTCCACACGGGCCTGTGGAATTAACGCACGGGCGTGTGGAATTTCCACACGCCCATGTGGCTCCTCCGTTTTGCTCCTTCTTCGGCCTGCTGTGAACAGTACATGTTGCAGTACCGGCCCGAAATACTCCCGAATCCATGCTTTCTTCGAGGTAACGTAAATGGGCACACGTTCATGTCGTAGATCATCTTGGTTCTTTAATAAATGGTCACGTTGGTGGAGATCTTACTAAATAAGCACAAGCCGGAATACTGGGATGTAACTGCCTTCGTGCCCCTCCGAATCATTGCGTTAGCTCGAATACAAGGAGGTTGGCATACATTCTAGCATTTTAAACCCGACTCATGTCTCCGCATTTGAGCCTTCTCAAGATCTCCTCCAAATAATGCGTAAAACGATCTACAATGGCTTCTTTCACAAATAATCGGCCTCACAACCCAACCTGCATAAAAGTACACAAATACACACGTATTAGCGCTAAAAACTGGCAAAAGTAATGCCCATCATAAGGATAGAACGCTTCACATTCTTATCGTACAAGCACTTATCATATTTAAATAGCAATCTTGGTGTTTCTGATCACTATTCCCTGTGGATACATCTACCCACTCACCAGTGTATTATTACTTCGATAAACCCGTGCACTTGCGGTTCACACCCAAAACGGCTTTGTCAAGCTACTACCATCTCTTTTCTTTCTTTTTGTATACAAATAAGTCCCTTGTACTTAGAGATTGGAGGAGTATTGACACGCATCCGAATATGTGTATAAACCGCAAGTGCACGGGTGTCGAAGTAACAATTACCCCGGTGAGTGGGTAGTCGAATCCACAGGGAACAGTGCTACTAGTACTAACTTCTTCTCTGCTTTCTAACCTAATGATAAATGGAAAGGTGTGGTGATCTAATGTGCGATGAAATGAACACCGGAGATGAATATGCAAGGGTTAAATGGATGGAGATCTCAATCAGTAAAAGTGGGGTATTTGGGCAATGCTCCCCCTAGGATTCAGGTATTAGGTACCGAATAAGCAAAGTGTTTCTATGATGAGTAAGTTAAGTCGTGGAAATCCAAATATAATCGGATCCGGCCTCCCGATCACCGATACTAGTCCCCTATGAGGTCCCGGTGGAGAAATCGCTCAATCTCAACACCTCACACCACATATGACTGCAAAGCACTCTAGTGATTCCAAGAGGTGTATCCGATTCCTAAAGATTGATCCAACCCTAATTCCCGGTGAAGGATCCTAACCCCCTACAAGGTCCCAGCGGAGAAATCTCTCAATCTCACGCGTCACACCAAATATGGTTGCATAGAGCTTAAGGAACGGAGATAGAATACACTCAATCAGAAGGGAGAGGGGACACTCCACTATCTCATGACTCACCCTCTCAACCTTCTTAACCTTGCAGTTCTAACTCTAATGGTGACCTCTCTCACATCAAAGTAACAAATCATGAAAATCCAATCAACCACAAGGATTAATTAAACAAGCAAGCAATGAGAATACAAGATTAAAACTTAATCAAGATCGGATTAAATAGAAACACTAAGAAAATCCACAAAAGATGAGAATCCTAGGGTTCACAAGCCCAAATACCCTCTAGGGTTTTAGCTCTCCATGGAGCAACATACAAAACACACCATCAATGAATGAAAGTACATTAAAACCATAGAAATAAACCCCCTTATATATGAACTGATGGCTTTGATGGAGAGCTTCAATCTCTTGAAGGACCCACTCTGAAGCGAGGTTCACCGGTGGCTTCCTTGATGCTATGATGCAGGAGGAATCGATCAAAGTTGGTGACGAAGCGCCTCCAAAGCCGCAAAGACCTCCTCTCCAAACCCTAGCCATCTCACCCCTCAAGAGCCGCACAAAAGATGAGAAAGAATAGGGTAAAACGGCTATTTATAGGCCTCAGATCGCATCTGTAACGTGCCCTCATGCGCCCGTGTGGATTTTCCACACGCCCGCGTGGGCTGCAGGAATTTCCACGCGGGCGCGCGAAATTTCCACGCGGCCACGTGAACAATAATTTTGCTACAATACTTTTCACAAAACGCGGTCGAAACACTCTTCTCTTGAGGCCACATGTCCAGGCACACGTCCATGTGGTAGGCTATAAAACTTTTCTTCATCGACGTATCTTTGAGAGGTCTTGCAATCTTCACAAAGAGAAGGAATATAAAGATGTGGCTGCCTTTGTGCCCTTCCAACTAGTGAATTGACTTGAATCTTCTTGGAAGTTGGCACACATCTCCACGTTTATGAACTCCTCTCGTGTCTTGGTCCTTGAATTGAACAAGAACTCCCAACATTATGTCTTTATAGCCCATCTTTGCTTCCTTTTTACTCTTCAAGGCATTCACAACCTATATGCATAAAAGAACACCAAATACACAATATGAGACATAAACCATGGTAAAAATGATGCTCAATACATGTAAAACATATATAAAAATATGTCTACTCAAGCACTTATCAAGTATATTTTGGGTTGACTTTAGTGAGTATACACATACTTACACGATATCGGGTTTGTTGTCCTTTTTGATTCATGTTTTAGCTAGAGCATTGATTTTTCCTATTTGTGTTGAATTTTTTCCTTACTTGTAGAATGCTTCCCTTACATGCTTGTGGTGAACCTAAGGCCAATCACATTTAATTTTCCTTCTTATGTGCTTTAATGTTTTATTTTGCTTGAGCGCAAGGAAAAGCTTACGTGTGGGGGAGTTTGATAAGTGTTTCTGTATTAGTAATACGTAGTATTCTTTTCTTACTATGAGCATTACTTTTCTTAGATTTTATCACTTATACATGTGTATTTGTATTCTTTTGTGATCGTCGTCAATGTGACATTATTGAAAATGCAACGTGATCTACTGCATGGATGTGTGCCCATTTTTGGCCTTTATGAAAAGTGTGGATTCGGGAACATAGTAGTTTACTGTAACAAAGTAATGTAGAAAATCACTGTAACAGTTACTGTCCACAGTGTGGTGAAAATTCAATTCCTGGAGATTCACACTTGCGTGTGGAAATTCCACACGCCCGTGTGGATACCCGATTCCAGCCTATTTAAAGTTGCGACTTATGATGCTTTGAGTGATCCTTTTCGTATCCTTTTCTCATCTTTTTCCCATCTTTGGAGGTAAGGTTTAGAGAGGCTGTGGTAAGATTTTGGAGTGGTTCTACGGCTTTCAATGCCATGTTCCTTCAGAAGATAGTTATTGGGGAAGCTTTCGGCGGCATCGATTCGGCGAGGTGTGCCCTAAGCTTGACGAGGGAAGCTTTGAAGTAGACAAGACTACTACATGAGAACATCAATATAGACACCAAGGGGTTTTTACTTATGGATTGTATGTTTTTAGTTTCGATTTTATTATTAATTGTATCTTGCTCCATGAAGAACTAATCCCCTAGTGGGTACTTGGACTTGTAAACCCTAGCATATTTTTGTTTCAATGACCTTTTATTATGTTTTCTTTAATTGATGCTTTTATTGAGTTCCAATCTTGAATGCTTGTTGAATTGATTTTCCCTTAGAGTGGTACTAGGGTTAAGAATCCATCTTGGTAAGCCTTGTGGATGAGTGACACACCATGAGAGTTAGACAAAGCTAGATTAGAGAGGGTTGTGAGGGTGAGTCAAGCGGTAGCGGAATGTCCCCTTTCCCTTCCAGTGTTATTTATCCTGCCCCCATGTTCCAAGAGATCTTTGTGGTCACAATAGAGTGAAGTGCTAAAAGAGGAACTCTTGTGGGGCTTAGTTGTGCAAGCAAAAGAGTAAAGCGTTGAAGTAATCTTTAGTGCTGGGGCTTAATTGTGACTAGGGTCTTTCGCCTGGGCCAAAGGGTTAGATCTATATTAGGTAACAAGGTTTATAACTTGGAATCCTTAGAGCTTTAAGCATCTTGACACAGTGTGAGGTGTTGAGATTGAGCGATTTCTCTACTAGGGCATAGTGTAGGGTTATTCACGGTTGACCTTAGGTTTGGCACAGTGTAGTTTAGGATCTCCATGACTTATTAAGCATTAGTTAGGAAACATAATGGCCAGTCTTGCACTTGAAGCAACAGTCCTAGGGGGAGGAATGTCTGAGTTCCCTACTTTCTGTTTATTGCGTTTCCTATCATTTTATTGCGTTCTCCTTATTATTTTCTTAGTTCTATTTGCATTGATTTTTTTCACACTACTATTGACTCATTCTCATCTTCATCATAGTTAAGTAGCAATTGTTGTGTTTGTTATCACTATTCCCTGTGGATACAACTACCCACTAACCAGGGCACTTTTATTACTTCGACAACTGAATGCGGGGTATGTCACTACCCACTAGCCATGCGGGGTGTATCACTACCCACCGAGAGTAACTCCTCTACCTTATCGGCCATATCATCTCCCAAACTGAATCTCCCTAAGTGCGCTCAAGTGTGGGAACCACATCTAGCCAAACTTGAGCTTAAATAGTCACTAAAAATGGTCCTTATGCTAAGGAATGGCAAAAACTATGTGCTTTATCTCCGAAGAAGGCTCTCTGGGTGCTTGCTGGCCACTTTCTTTGTTCTGGGGGCCATCTCTATGAGAATTAAACAATAAATGATCAAATCAACTTCAAAAATTCATTATGGAGGAATCCACACGGTCGTGTGGAAATTCCACAAACCCATGTGGATCTTCAGGGCGTGAAAACCGCATGGCTAAGTTGTTGAAATCCTCTAACTACTTCATAATTTCATTCTAAAATAGCTTTAAGAGTATTCACCATCAATTTAAGCATGAAAATGATGTAGAATCAACACAATAAGCAAACAAAATCAAGATTTGGTGAAGAGAAAAGAAAAGAGAAGCTTACTAATGAAATCAAGACTTTTCTTTTGAGCGTTTGGGAGTGATAGAATGAAGGGACGCGAGTGGATTTTTAAAGAAAAGTCTCTCCTCTTGGTGTTTTATACACCCACACGAGCGTGTGGAAATTACCCACGCCCATGTGACTCCCACAGGGCCTTTCACAGGGGCAGACACACGCACCTGTACGCTTTTAGGATAGCACTTCTATCCTCTGAACGCATTCACATGGGCGTGTGGAAATTACCCATACCCGTGTGCCCGACCCACAGGGGCATCCACATACTCCTGTGGCCTTTTATTTCTCCCGAAAAATAGACTAAGTGTTCCATATGCCCCTATGGAAATGCCATATTGGCATGTGGATGCTCACAGGAGTACTCACAGGGGCACTCACATGCCCCTATATCTTCTCAGGATGGCCCTGAGAACTCTGTAGGGATTCACAAGCCTTTGTGGAAATTACCCACAGGTGTGTGACTGTCACAAGGTCACTCACAGGGGCACTCACACGCCCCTGTGTCTCCTGGGGATAGAGAAGTTGAGCTCTAGATGATATAGAAAATTCACAGACTTTGAAGACAAATTTCTCCAGCACTCAAACACATACAAAGTCTGCATATACAGGGGAAAACTAACCAAAGACTCTTTAAAACATGCTCAAATGACCAAAAACATCGCCCATCACAATAAAGCGCAATAAAAACACCAATGATTCACGAGAAAAATATAGCAATATCATGTAAAGTTCAAGACACCAACGCTAAAGCTTTTATTCATGGAAGTACTAAACTAAAACCTAGAAACACATTAAATGCTTGGGTTACCTCCCAAGAAATGCTTATTTAATGTCACTGAGCTTGACGTACCTGTTCTTAACTCACGGTGGTTCATGAATGAAAGTTGTCCTCTTACCTACAACTTGAAAGCATGATTAACACAATTGTTTGAAGGTAGATGGGTAGTTGTTGAGTTTTCTACCACACAAGGGTTTGTTACCCTTACTCCATGAATGCACATCCCAATTAGCATTGGGGTTCTTGTGACGTCTCCTTGCTCTTTTCAACTTTTGATCATACTCTTCATGACTCCCGGGGTAGGTTGCAACTTGTCCTCTAGACCAAGTGATAAGACTTCTTCATTCTCCACTTCTTGATCTAGCAACCCCTAAAATGGGTCTGGACACATCATTTCCAGGATGTATTCATCAATTAACTCATCATTGGTGTCAAGAAAATAAAAAAATATCATCAAAATCAAGAAAATATCGCATGACTTCGGCAATGTAATATGTCAACTTGTCATCACCAACTCATAATGTCAACTCCACACTGTCCATGTCAATGACAGCCTTGGAAGTACCCAAGAATGGCATCCCAAGTATCAATGGAACCTTAGCATCCTTATCAAAATCCAACACCACAAAGTCCACAAGAAATATGTACTTGTCAACATTCACAAGTACGTCCTCAATGATACCACTCGGATGTCTAACAAATCGGTTGGCCAATTGAAGTGTTATATGAGAAGACCCAAGCCTAGCTTTTGAAAGAATGTGTAAGGCATGCAGTTCATGCTAGCCCCTGAATCCTCCGATGCCTTTTCTTCACCCAAGTTACCAATATTACATGGAATGATAAAGCTTCGGGGGTCTTTCTTCTTGTTCAGCATATTCTTTTGCAACACCGCCCAACATGAAGCATCTAGAATCACAGGTGCACTCTCATCCAACTTTCTATTGTTGGTCAAGAGGTTCTTGAAAAACTTTGCTTAGCGAGGCATTTGATACAATGCCAACATAAATGGGATGTTGATGTGCAACTAATTGAAAAGACCCAATAACTTCTTATATTGCTTATCATTTTGTTCGATCTTCAATCTTGAAGGATAAGGGATTCTTGGCTTGTAAGGTGTGGGTGCCACTTCCTTCTCTTCAACCTCCATGACCTTAGGTGACTCAACCGATTTTTTCTCACTAGCCTACCCTCAAGTTCAGGACCACTTCTCAAAGTGATTCCCTTCACATGTTTTCTTTGACTGGTTTGTGTGTTTCTAGGCAAACTCCCATGAGGTTTTTCCAAAAGTGACTTCACAATTTGTCTCACTTGATTCTCTAGGTTGTGCAGTGATGCGGTGTTGTTGCGAAGTGTGGCTTCAACCGATTGAAATTTTGTATCCGACGATTGAATAAACTTAGTCAAAGCCTTTTATAAATCTATCATCCAGTTCTCCAACCCTGAAAATAGGTTCTCCATGTTTAGGGCTTGTTGTTGTTGTTGTTGGAGACCCAGTGGTGCCATAGCCTTCTGTTGCCATTGATTACTCCAAGAAAGGTTTTGGTGGCTCCTCCACCTTAGATTGTAGGTATTGTTATACAGATTTCCTTGACCTCTCATTGCACTGCCTATAAAATCAACCTGTTCCATTGAAGATGTGCCACCTACAGCAATCAGGCAATCAGATGGAGAATGTACTCCCCACACCCAGTGTAACTCATCACTGTTGCTCACTCTAGAAGAAGTTAGAGTGTCTAACTTCTTGCTCAATGACTCAACCTGAGCTGCCAATGATTTGACTGCATCGATCTTATGAAGTCCGGCTACCTTCTTCTTATCTCGTGCATTCTATTGATAACTTTTCATAGGCATTTTTTCAATGAGATGTTGGGATTCTTCGGGGGTCTTGCTGCCTAAGGTACCTTCTACTGTAGCATCAAGTAACTGCTTTGTGCTTAGGTTCAAACCATTGTAGAAAGTTTGAATAATCATCCTCTCGAGGAACCATGATGAGGACATTTCCACAGGAGATCCTTAAACCTATTCCATGTCTCAAAAAGAGACTCCAATTCTATTCGCACAAAAAAGGATATTTCATTACTAAGTTTCGTAGATTTTCCAGGAGGGAAATATCGGGCAAGAAAAACTTCTACCATCTCCTCCCATGTTGTGATTGATGATCTAGATAATGAATGTAGCCATTGCTTTGCTTCCCCCTTCATTGAAAAAGGGAAGGGCCTCAACTTAATAGCATCATCCGTGACTCCATTAATCTTGAGAATGTCACACATTTCAAAGAAATTCTCAATGTGGTCGTTTGGATCCTCATCGGCCAAACCATTGAACTGTACCGACTTCTATAACATCTGGATGATGTCTGTCTTGAGCTCAAAACTTTAAACTATAATTGGTGGTTGTACAATACTAGATTGTGTGCTAAGAACTGTGGGTCTTGCATAATCTGAGAGTGTCCTCTGCAACTCATGCTGTTCTGCCATATTATCAAACCCTTCAACTTTTATCTTAGCTTCATTTGACTATTTTTTGCAAGGTTCCTTTCCCCATCTATGAGTTCTTCTTCCAGTTTCTTGATCACCTTCAATCAATGTTGAAGGATTGCCTCGGGTCATAACCTAGAGCTGCAAACAAAGAAAGAAAAGCAAATTAGAATAATGAATAAATAAAATAGTGTGAAATAGAACAAGTGATGAATAGCTAAAATAGCAAAGTGCAAAATGCTTCCACAATGCCTATTCCCCGACAACGGCGCCAAAAACTTGACACACCCATTGTGTGTGTGTATCGCAAGTGCATGAGTTGTCAAAGTAATAAAGTACCCAGGTGAGTGGGTAGTCATATTCACAGGGAATAGTTGGTAGGACGCAACTAATAATTCTATTTCACTAGAGAGTGAACCAATTTGCGAGTGAGTGAAAATATCAATACAAATAAAAGTACGGAAGAGAGAGGGAAATGCAATAGGGATAAGGAAAGGTACTTAATAAGAAAATGGGATACACGGACATTGCTCACCCTAGGACTATTGTTTCAAGTGGAAGACAAATCATTATGCCTCCTAATTGATGTTTAATGAGTCATGAAAATACAAATGCACACTGTCCCAAACCTAAGGTCAGCAGTGACTAACCCTACACTATGCTCTGGTGAAAAAGAATACTCTCAACACCTCACATTGTGCAAGGCTGCTTCAAGCTCTAGGGATTCCAAGTTATAAACTATATTCCCTAATATAGATCTAACCCTTTGATCCAGGTGAAACACACCTAGTCACAATTAAGCCCCAGCACTAAGGATTACTTCAACACTTTACTCTGTTGCTCGCGTAACTCACCCCAGTGAGTTTGTCTCTTAGCACTTCACTCTATCATGACCGCAAAGAACTCTTAGAACGTGGAGGTAGGATAACTCACATAGGAAGGGAAAGGAGACGTTCTGATACCTCTCGCCTCACCCTCTTGATCATCTCCAACCTTGTTTTGTCTAACCCTAATGGAGTATCACACATCCACAAGGATTACCAAGATAGATTCTCACCCCTAGTGTTACTCTAAGGGAAAATCAATACAACAATCATTCAAGGTTGAAACTCAATTAAAACATCAAATTAAAGAAGCATAACATGAGTCAATGAAACAAAGTCATCTTAGGGTTTACAAGTCCAAGCACCCACTAGGGGTTTAGCTCTCCATGGTGCAATACATAATCAATAATGAAATCAAAAGTAAAAGCACTGAATCCATAAATAAAACCCTCTTGTACTCCATATCGATGGTCTTACGGAGCCGTCTCCTCTTCTCCAAGGGTTCCCTTGTGAAGCCTAGGGCACACCTCCCCGAATCAATACCGACGAAAGCTCCCCAATAACTCTCATCCAAATAACTCTCCTCCAAAGGAACGTGATGTCAAAGGCCATAGAACAGCTCCAAAGATCTAGCCAAAGCCTCTCCAAACGCTAGCTGCGAGCGTCTTCAAAGTTGGGCAAAAGATGGCAAAAAGATCTCTCTAGAATACTCAAGTCACATTATTTATAGGGGCTGGAATTGGGCATTCACAAGAGCATTTGGAATTTTTCTCATGGCCGTGTGGATTTCCAGAACTTGTTTCATGAGAGCTATGAATACTAACTACAACACTAATTTTGCTACAATGATTTGCTATGGTAATTGCTACAGTACTTTGCCAAAATGCTCCCAAATCCACTCTTTTCATCTAGGCCACATGAATGGGCACACATCCATGCAGTAGATCGCATTGTGTCTTCAACAAAAACACATTGACGAAGCTGTTGCAAGTATTGCACAAGTCAGAACACATGAGTGTGACTGCCTTTATACCCCTCCATTTTGTGTATCCGCTTGAGCATAATGGAGGTTGGCACACAACCACATATCTTTGATCACAACTTGTGTCTTCACGTTTGTTCAATCTAGGAACTTCATCAACAAAGGCATCCATGATCTACTTTTGGTTCCTTTCTTCCACAATTGTCTCCACAACCCTAAATGCACAAAAGAGCACATATACACATGAATAAGCAATAAAATCTGAGAAAAGTAATGCTTAATGTAAGTAAAGAATACTTTGTATTACTTATACACAAGCATTTATCAGTGACAGGAAGAAATTCCCACCTAGCATAGACATGCCATAATTCAAGGGAATTCTGAGTATGCCTCAAGTTAGGGTACTTGGGAGAACCCATTTCCCTCAATCCTCCTAAGTGAGTTAGTCATAATCTCCATGCTCTTTGCAATCATGTGGAGTAGATTTTAGGAGAAAATGCATCTCTGCTAAGTATTAGAATTAGGGGTAATCTCACTCTTCTATGGAGATTATCTACTTAAGGGATTGTCATTAGCAGGTTTCATAGAGTGTTAATGTGACTGTGTGGATGTCTATATCAACTCTGCACCTATTCAGTTACCCTCTCCTAAGAAATCAGGGTTTACTATAATTCTGAAAATCTCTCGGTTAGAATAGAATTTCATACTTAGGAAACCTTTGTCCTTTACCTCATAACTCTAGAAGCATACTATGCTCAGACATTTTTTCTTCCCTGACTTATCTTCTATTTTATTTTCATATTTCTTGTTTCATTCTCTTTTGTTTACACATACTTCAGTCAATCAATTAGGCTAAGTTTTAGAATTAGGATTATTACTAGCATTCACTTTTTTCCCTGTGTACCGATCCTCTGCAATACACAAACTATTATTACGAGATCGACACGTACACTTGTGTCCGTCTCATGTTATGGGCGTCGTTACCGGGGAATATTAGTGATATCAGAAACACTTGAATTTCTTTTAGTTTAGCCATTTCTTTTCTTTCTTATTTGTTTTTCTTTTTTTTATCCTTATTCTTTTCTGATTCTATTTTCTTTTGTTTGATTTTAGTCTATGCCACCAAAGGGCAAGTCAACAAGGCTGGTAGAAGATGAGACCATTATAGAAAGAGTGATTGGAACCATATTGAGAACAACTTTACTGAACAAGACAAGATCTTTGATAGTGAGTGTTGAGGGAGAGCAAATGGACACCATGGCAGATCAACAAAACTGATATAGGACCCTTTCGGACTATGCTCATCCTACTCTTGATGGTTCAGAGGCAAGTATACTGCGCCCACCAGTTGTATCAAACAACTTTCAGCTCAAGCCTGCTTTTGTACCGATGGTCTAGAATTCAGTACAATTCTAAATATTACTGAATGAGGATCGTAACAGTCATATTGGGGGATTCCTAGAAGTATGTGATATGTTCAATATTAACAACATTTTTGACAATGCCATTAGACTCCGCTTATTCCCATTTTCATTGAAATGAAGAACTAAGCAGTAGCTCCAGGCTCTTCCTTTAGCATCTATCATGCCTTGGGAGGAACTTGTTGAGTCAATCCTAGCCCGTTATTTCTACCAGGAAGAACGACAAAGTTGTGTCATGAAATTACAGCTTATGTACAGTTGGACACTAAATCACTATTTGAGGCATAGGAGAGATTCAAAGACCTGTTAAGGAAATGGCTACATCACAATATCCCCGAATGGATGGATGTTTAAATTTTCCATCAAAGTTTTAATCAAAGTACTAGGAAGCTTATAGACTTAGTGGCGGGAGGTTCACTTGGCAGTTAGACCACAGAGGCACCCAACTTATTGATAGATGAGATAGCCATGAACAATTACTAGTGGAACTCAAGAGGCAAGTTAGTTAGAAAGCTAGCTAGGATGATTGAGGTTAGCTAAGTTATAGCACTAGCCACCCAGGTAAAGTCTTTAAGCTGGAAGATCGATAACTTGTTCACTCAGAAGGTGGCTACAGTCTTGGCATGTCATATGTGTGGGAGAGGACATACCTTGACAGATTACTGTATCATTGTAGTGGTACACGGACACATCAAATAGTTAGACTTTGTTGTTAGCGCCCTCTTACAGCAAGGAAACCACTACAGTGGCACTTATAATCTAGGATGGTAGAATTATCCCAATTTCTCTTGTGGAAATCAAGGGCATCAACTAAAGCGCCCGCCAGGATTTACTCCTCACCAACAGAATGATAAGAGACCTGCATTAGAGGAATTACTTAATCAGTTTATTCAGAGAGTAGATATTAAAATTTAGTAGTCCAAAAACTGATTCCAAAGCATAGAGGCATGGATGAGAAACAACAGTCTTCTCTTCAAAATCTAGAGAATTAGGTGGGCAGATAGCTGAACTGTTGTTCCAACGTCCTAAAGAGAGTTTGCCGAGTAATACTGAAGCCAACCTCCATTAGCGCCTCTAGGCTATCACTCTATGGAGTGGTAAACAAGTAGGGGTAGATAGTGAAAGGGTAATGGAGAAGGAAATGGGACAAAAAATTGAGATTGATGAGAGTCCTGCAAAGGAAAGAGATGCTACTGCAATCGTTGAAAAGAGAATACCACCACCAGTGAAGAAGTATGTCCCCAATCTTTAGTACCCATCAAGATAGAAGAATGATCGCACGTATGAATAATTCAAGAATTTACTAGATTTATTGAACCAACTACACATTAATGTACCATTTGTTGAAGCTCTCTCTTAAATGCCGAAGTACGTGAAGTTTCTCAAGGATCTACTAACAAACAAGTGAAAATTTAAAGAATGTCAATGATCACATTGAGTAAAGGGAGCTGGGTGTTGCTTCAAAATCAATTATTGAGCATGAAGAAAGATCCAAAGACTTTTACAATTCCTTGTAACATTGTTGATTTGGTAAATGAAAAAGTCCTAGTGGATCTAGGAGGTAGTATAAATGCAATGCCTTACACTATGTTTAGTAGACTTGGACTTAGTTGCCTTAAGCCAAATAGGATGACCTTGCGATTAACAAATGACTCCATTAGGCATCCTAAGGGAATCATAGAAGATGTGTTAATTAAGGTTGAGAAATTTATCTTCCTAGTAGATTTTGTGATTTTAAAAATAGATGAGGATGCTGAGGTGACCTTCATTCTTGGTAGGTCTTTTCTAGCCACCTCCTAAGCTCTTGTTGATGTTAGCAATGATAGAATGACACTTAGGGTTGGGGATGAGGAAGTCATGTTTGCTTTATCTGATGTTATGAAATATCCCTCTACTTCTGATGACACTTGTTATTTTATTGATAATACTAATTCAAATGTTGATGAATGTGTGTAGGAAATTTTGCACAAGGAGCCTTTCGAGATGTTATTGAATGACCCTCACATCGAAGAGACCACCTCTTTCCTTATACTGACATTGGTTGAGTAAAGCATGAGCAAGAAGCATTGGCAAGAGGTCACTTCCCTTAAGAAAGGCAAGATAAAACCTTCACACAAGGTGGTAACCTCGAGTAGGTCAACTTCATTGGTAAGTTCCCCATTTTCTCCAATCTTGCACTTTAGCACTATTTTAGAGAAATTAATATTCGTTATGAAGAGTGCTTCTATTTTGAACCTCCTTGGCTTGCGCATTTCTTCATATTTTGTTGAGTTTGAGTCCTTATCAGTAGTTTTATAGTTTTACTTGAGTTCAAAATAAATTTCTTGGCATGTCTTGGATTTTCATGTGTTGGTCGGTTGTTTGTAGTCCTAAACACTCATTTTGTGCTTACCAGGCCACATCGGCTAAAAGTGTGACCTCAAGCTCAAAAGTAAAGAACTCTACAAGCATGAATGGACAGAAATCAAGATGTGAGCTGTTTAATGAATAGTGAAGTAATAATAGCTCTATCTCATTTAGAGTGCTCCTGTGAGTGTGTGTTAACTCCCACCTTGACCTCCACACCCTGGATTGCCCCAGGATGCCCATTCATGCCACACATAATGATAAGGACATTAAGATGCTAAAGGCACCCTCAATACTCAATTAAGAGTCATCTGGTTCTTAGATAAAACTCTAACTTTCAAATGATTACGCAACAAGCTTCAAGGGAACAAAAAGATACCTTATTTCTTTCACACATATATACAAACATACACACCTTTTTTTTATTTTTTTGAGACTGACTAAAGTAGACTGCACAAAAAATTTTACAATCTTTCTGAAGGATGCCCATGCTGATTAGGCACAAGAGCCACCCAACGTTCTCGAATATCGTCTACATAGACGCATTCATGCTATACTAGGAGAGGAATATTGTCATAGACTCAATTTTTTTTTCACATGTACAAACTGTATTTCATGTCCCTTGTATAGGCTTGCTACAATAGTTCACTTTAAGCTAGAGAAAACAATAAAGGAACCCAAAAGCTCTTAAAAGTGCATTGAAGATAAAATTTAGCAAATTAATGCCAATGTCATTATGATGGGTTGGTTGGAGCGTACAAGGCGGAAGTAATCATGAACAAGTATATTGGTTCACTAAAGATAAAATAGAATTACATTCAAGCACATGAAGTGTGTAGCTCACAACTATCATTCTACCAAGCTAGGAAGTCCTTAACAATAAGATCATAGCTATCATAGGTAGTACGCATGCATAAGTACAAAGACACTCCAAGTAAAAGTAACCATCCCCACACCTAAAGTCGTACATTGCCCTCAATGTACCTAAGTCATCAGAGAAGAATGGGAAATGCAAAACAATAAACAAAGAATTGGAGTGAAGAAACTTCCCTGACTCCATGGTGTGATTCCTAGTTGTTCCCAATGGATCAGGGGCAAGCCACACAATGAGGGCGATTAGTGCAAGCTCCCCAAAATCAATAACCCTAAAAAGAACAAGGAGCTTATCATCATTCACAATTTTTAAAAAGGAAATGGAAATAAAATACGTGAAAGAGAGCTCCAACATAAATAAAAGAGGAGTATAGTAAGGAAAATACCCTAACTAACTCAAAAGTACAAGTCTGAATAACACACAACAAAAAAAACAGAAAAGAAAAACAGATACAAAATAAACAAAGGTATGTCACGGGTCTAAGAGGCTGGAGGAAATGAGGATGCAGCACAAGTAATGGCAACAGAGGTCGATGAAGATGAGCTGTGAGCAATAGTCAGGAGTTCAGCTAAGTTGTGCTCAATCCGGTGTTATACCATGATGATCTCCCTCTGTCCACTCTCAAGGCATTGGAACCACTGCTGGACCTCAGTGCAAAATAACTTAAACCTGGCTGCCAAAGATGGTGAAACCTCTCTATCATCCTAGTCAGACTCTGACCCAGTCTCAGTGTCACGTGAAGTGCCGGGGTCCTGTGAGCATGATCCTTGCTGCTGGGCAAGGCGATAAATACTTCCCCGCTTCTTAACAATCCCAATAGAGACAAGGATCAGAATCCCTAAGGGGGTAATAGATCCCACCACAGTCATGCCTCTAGTGTGCTCAATCAATCCCATGCCGCAGATGAGTCGAGTAATGTAAGGTCCCGCGAAGATAGCTCCCAAACGAATAAACTTGCCTTGATGGGAAAGAGTCTCTGCAACTAAGTGTCCCATATGGATAGGTCGACACTCAAGGATGCTATACAGCATAATCAGATCATGGCGCGTCACTACCCGAGTAGAATCAGTTTTACCCCCAATACTCCTAGTCAGAAGAGCATCAATATACTGGTGAGAAGGATTGGTGAGTTGGGAGGCCTTTCGCGTGAGAGAGCTAGCCGAGATGGAACTCCAATAAGATGCATTCGTCTTCAATTGTGGGACTTCATCAACAGATTGCTTGAAAGTGGATGATCTTAGGTAAGCTTCCATATATAACCCCAAATGCACACCAATATCATCCTCAAAAACACGACGTTTCTTCCCAAAAGCTCGGAAAGTTATGTGGTTAGATCGGTGAGTGAATGGGTATTCATTGACTATCTCGATGTAGCTGAGGACTTCCAAGCTAAGTTCCTTGAATGTGACTTCTTTAATTGAAAATAATTTGTCCCAACTATCATGTGAAATGAGCTCCAACACCATGTGAAATGAGCTCCAACACCATGACACCTAATCCCAATGTGCTCAAAGCTTCCCAATCGATTTTTCTAACCGTGCCGAACACCATGCGTGATAGGAGTGCATAACGTGTTTTATGTTCTTCTTTAGAAAATCTTGGCTCTTGCACGGGAGGAGAAGGTTCCCTCCTAGCTCTCTTCGAAGAAAATCTCTTGATGTGCATCCTGCACAAACAAGGTGGAGATCATCCAACTAGGTTACAAGCAAAGTAGGCACGAAAATAATGAAAAAAATTCAAGAAAATGCATGTGCTACAGTAATTTCGGAAAAACTTTTCAAGAACTTTGCTTGTAAAAGTAGCCAAAAATTTTACAAATCAAGAAAAACTACTTGAAAATTACTAAGCATTCACACAACAACAAAAATCCAAGAAATTCCACCCACAAAAACATGAAGAGCTCAAAGTTTTGAGTGACAGACCAAACCTTCAACCTAGAGTAAGATGAGTGAAGTTAATGGTTAGATCCGGCCAAAAGCTTGCTCAAACTCCAATTTTATGTCACTAAAATGGAAAAGAGGAGGAGAAGAGAAAACTAGAGCCAAAAAAATAAAGAAAAACGGTGGAGAAATGAGGGAGAAAGGGGTAGAAGAGTGGGGAAGATGAGTGAATAGTATAGTGCCCCAAACTCTTAAGAAGACCCCTCACTCGGGTGGTCATGCCGACCATCCTTGCGGCGACAAGGATGGTTCTCAAGACCCTTGGGATGAGTCTTGAGGAGGCATCCTTGCCGCCGCAAGGATGGTCCTCAAGACTCACTGGATGAGTCCCGAGGGGCATCCTTGTGGCCGCAAGGATGGTCCTCGGGATTTTCCTGACGCACATCGATTCTCCACGCATTGCACACTTCGTTTGTGATTAAAACCACGAAAAATAAAGCCGGAAACATCGATAAAACACTCAAAACATCTTCAAGCTTGCATCAAAAACAAGAATTGCTCAAAGACCACATGACAAATAAGAGAATACAAAGGCTAATGGACTAAGAAAAATGTTGAAAACACAACTACAACCAAACCACACTAAAAACAGAAGTTAAACACACAAACACAAACGAGAAAAAGAATACGAGAAATGAAATGAACTTGGGTTGCCTCCCAAGAAGCGCTTGTTTAACATCATTAGTTTGACGTGCATTACATCAACCGATCATGGTGGAACAGATGGGGGGAAGTTACCTCGAGCTTTTGGGGCCATGTTGCCACTTGGAAAATTCAATGAAAGGCATGAGAAAACATTAAATTTACCACAGTTTCCAAAGAGTAACCAATTAACCTCGTTTGGCGGCAATGTGGACATCTTTTTATTCTCTTTTTGTTTCTCCTTTGATTTTTCTCCAAATTTACTTAACACCTTTAATTATGTTGCCATTGAGTGGCGAATTACCCTCCACTTGATTAATTTGTTGTGTTGGTGGAGGAGAGAAATCTTCCTCGGCATCTTGGCACGCTAACTCATCCAAGTACTCATCCAAAGGGGTTAGGGCGAGTACCTCCTACACACAATCAGAAATAATCACATCAGTACTATCAATGAAGTATAATTTGTCATCATGGTCAAGTGTGTGCTTCATTACTTCAGGGAGGGTGAAGACCACTTGTTCGTCTCCAACCCTCAAGGTCATCTTGCCCTTTTTAACGTCAATTAGAGCCCTTGATGTGTTAAGGAATGGGCATCCAAGAATCAGGGTAACCTCAACATCATCATCCACATCTAGAATCACGAAATCTACATGAATGATGAGTTTGTCAACTCTCACAAGGATATCTTCGACTATCCCCCGAGGCCTTCACACTGACCTATCTGCAAGCTGCAATGTCATTCTTGTAGGCCATAGGTCTTCTAACCCCAGCTTCAAGAACAAGTTGTATGGCATTACATTTATGATAGAACCAGAATCGGCTAGAGCATGCTCCGTCATTCCTTCACCAATTACACAAGGAATTACAAAACTACTCGGATCCTTCAACTTTTGTTGCAGCGTTTTCTCTAGAATGGCCGAGAAGTTCCCAGTAAGTGCAACTGTGCCTTGTTCCTCTAACTTTCTCTTGTTGGTAAGAAGCTCCTTTAAAAACTTGGCATACTTCGACATTTGAGCTAGTGCCTCAATGATTGGAATATTTATGTGGAGTCGCTTGAAAATACTGAGGAACTTCATGAATTGGGCTTCATCTTTATCTTGTTTGACTCTTGAGGTGTACGATACCACAGGCTTGTATTCGTGCCCCTTTGAAATGCTAGAATTGGGGGAATCTTCAACAGTTTTCCTCCCATTCTCCTTGCTTGCATCTTCACTCAAATTCGGGTCTTCCCGGATGGTTACCCCATCATTGAAAGCACATGGGATCTCTTTTTCCCTTGCTTCTAACTGCCTACCACTTCTCAAAGTAATAGCTTTTAATTCTTCCCTTGGGTTGCTTTTTTTGGTGTTGCTTGGCAAACTCCCCGAGGATCGTTCATATTTTCCACGAGCAAGCTATCCCACTTGGTTCTCCAAAGATTCGATGGATGCTTGAACATTTCTCAATACCGTACTGAATTCATCAAGTTTCATTTCATTATTCGCAAAACGTGCTTCCGTACTAATCATGAATCTGGCCAAAATATCCTCTGAGGAGAGTTTCTTTTCTTGTGGAGGAGGAGCTTGGTATTGGCTTCCCTATGATGGTGGAAGTCTATACTGAGACTATCCTTGATTCCAAGAGGGATTTGAAACATGACATAATGGCCTTGGAATTTGAACTGGACCCCAACATGAGTTGGTCAACTTTTCGTGCTAGGGCGTCATACTTCAAACTATTCTCTATGACGTGTTTCGTCCGGGCATCAATCTTCGCAGCTAATGCTGTGGATTCATTCACCTCATACAGCCCTGCAGCCCTGGGAAGCTTCTATCGAGTGCTCCAATGACACTCATTGCTGGACATATTCTCAATTAACTCCTCAGCCTCTTCAGGAAGATTGTTGCTTAAAGAACTGCCTGCCGTTGCATCAATGAGTTACCTAGTAGCATAATTCAACCTTTTACACAACATCTGCACTCTCATCCAAGCAGGGAAACCGTGATGAGGGGACTTGCGAAGAAAAGATGTTTAAATCGTTCATGGGCTTCAAAGAGTGTCTCAGCATCACCTTGGCTGAAAAACGATATCTCCTGTCTCAGTCTTGCAGCTTTGCTTGGAGGAAAATATCGGGCCAGGAACTTCTCAACCATTTCCTTCCATGTGGTGATAGACCCGGGAGCTAAGGATGTGAGCCATCGGTATGCTGCACCTCTCAAACTGAACGGAAACAATCTCAGTCTGATGGCATCATCTGACACTGAATTGATCTTGAAAGTGGAGCAAATTTGAAGGAACCGAGCAAGATGGGCATGGGGGTCCTCGTCCGCTAGACCATCAAACTGTACTGAATTCTGAATCATCCCTATGGTACTTGTCTTGATTTCAAAGTTATTAGCTAGGACAGTTGGTACTTGGACACTAAATTCTTCTCCGCTGAATTGTGGCCTTTGATATTCCGATAGGGTCTTCCTGTGCTCCACCATGACTGATGGTTCACTCGACTCGACCCGAATCTCTTGTTGTCTAGAACTTTCTGCCATTTCTCTCAATCGTTGATATAAGGTTCTTTCTATCTCGTGGTCTGGTTCAGCCAAGCTAGCTTGACTCGCACGTATCATAAGATGTGTACCTACACGGATTGAGGAGTTAAGATGTTAGTTAAAAGTAAAAACACAAAGATGGAATAATTGCAAAAGGTCATCAACCAAAACAAGAGAAACACAAAAACAACACAAACGAGTGAAAACAAAAGAAAAAGAAAAGGATAAATCAACAGGTGTAAAGCTTTCCAAATATTCCCCAGTGAAAGTTCCCCGGCAACGGCGCCAAAAACTTTATCGACACAAAGTTTGAACATCTGCAAGCGCACGGGGTCGTCAAGTAATAAACCACTCGTGCATGCACGAGTGGGTCATATTCTCAAGGGGCCTGAGGAGCTACTTTTCTCACTTCTTACTTATTGTTTAGCTCACCGATTCCAAGGTAAGAGAAAAGAAGAAAAGACAGCAAAATGAAAAGCGCGAGAAATTCTAAAGAAGTACGAAACAATCAAGACACGGGAGATGCTCAAGGTTGGAAAACGGTCACAGATGCGGATTCCTAAGGGGGTTACTTAAGTGAGTAAGAAATTGAGTAGTTAAGCACGTGGCTAGTTGGACCGAGAAAACTAAAACCTAGGTCAACCCGATGGTCACGGCAATTGACCCCTAACTCGGTGCAAGTGTTGAGCGCGTAATTTCTTCCGCCCAACTTCCCACACGGTTGCAAGGAGAATGGCGGTTTTCACAAGTTAGGAATGGAGGGGTACAAATACCCGATGGTCACGGTGTATTTATACAATAAACCCTTCCTAGTTTGGTGGAGTCTAGCACTAAGGTAATGATCATGCTACAAAGTGCTACCAAGAATTTGATACATCACTCAATCAAATGTACCAAAACAATCAAGAACACCAAACAAGGATCACAACAAGCCAAACATGCATAAACTACTCAAATAATCCAAAACATCACAAGTGCACCCCCAAGGTTCACCCACATCCGGTAACCTATGGGTTTAGTTGTTTATGTTCAGCAAAGAAACCAAATAATCCATACAAACAACCAAAATAAAGATGAGGAACACTCCGTCAAATGGTGAAGGCCGAATGATGCAAGAATCCCTGGAGAAAACCTTCCGAAGACGCCACTTGGAGCGGTGGCTTCCCGTTTTCTTCAACCTCCTAACAATGTAGCTCCTAGAAGTAGATCCTCCTCATTCTTGCTCTCCCCCCTCACCGAGAAATGCTCGGATTTTCTCCATTTTTGCCCTCCTCAAGCTCGAGTTCAAGTGGTGTGGAAGTGGTGTTCAAAACCCTAGCCGTCCTTGCCCAAGGAAGATGAAGAATCAAGAAGAAGATCCCCCCAAAAAGATGCCCATCAAGGCCTTATAAATGGCTAGATCCCGATGGCTAAATGGGTCAGTATACCGGCCATATGCCGGCCCCTCGGGATTTTCAGTTTTCTGCTGAGAAGCCCGCGATGAGCTACAGTAACTGCTACAGTAACTTTAACACAGTGCTATGCTATAGTAATCCCGCTCGGAGATGACGTTTTGATGCCGAATTCATCCCCAATCACGTCGCTGAGTCCCCAAGGCTTCTACTAGGCCTGAAATGTAAAAATAACCTAGTTTAGACCAGGTTATCGATTAAACAAATACTGTAAAGAATAATACAAAACAAATACATGTGAAACACGTACTTTTAGTCGTTTATCAGTAATCGTGAACATGTATGCAGGTGCACTAACGATGAAACAGAGCTACATTCAAGCACATGCAATGTACAGCTCACAACTATTATTCTACCAAGCCAGGAAGTCCTTATCTGAACAATCATAGCCATCATAGGTAGCAAGCATGCAAAAATACAAAACAATCCAAGTAAAAAGAAAACCATCCCCATACCGAAAGTCGTACATTGTCCTCAATGTATCTAAGTCAACAGAGAAAAGTGGGGAATGAAAAACAATAAACAAAGAATTGGAGTGAAGAAACTTCCCTAATTCCTTGGTGTGATTCCTAGTTGTTCCACATGGATCAGGGGTAAACCACACAATGAGGGTGAGATGTGCAAGCTCCCCAAAATCAATAACCTTGAAAAGAACAAGGAGCCTATCATCATTCAACAATTTTTAAAGAGGGAATGGAAATAAAACACGGGAAAGAGAGCTCTGACAGAAATAAAAGAAGAGCTTAGTAGGAGAGAGACCCTAGCTAGCTCAAAAGTATAAGTTTGAACAACACAAAACAAACAAAGCAAAAAAACAGATAGAAAATAAACAAATGTATGTCACGGGTCTAAGAGGCCGGAGGAAGTGAAGCCGCAGCGCAAGTAGTGGCAAAAGAGGCCGGATGGTATTCCAAGAAGTTTCATTCGCCTTCAATTGTGGTACTTCATCAACGGATTGCTTGAACGCAGATGATCTTAGGTAAGCTTCCATATATAACCCCAAATGCACACCAATATCATCCTCAGAAACATAACGTTTCTTTCCAAAAGCTTGAAAAGTGATCTGGTTAGACTGGTGAGTGAATGGGTATTCCTTGACCATCTTGATTGAGCTAAGGACTTCCATGCTGAGTTCCTTGAATGTGACTTCTTCAATCGAAACTAATTTATCGCAACTATCATGTGAAATGAGCTCCACCACTATCCCATCTAATCCCAATATGGTCAAAGTTTCCCAATCAATTTTTCTAACTATGCCGAACACTTTTAATGATAGAAGTGCATAACACGTTTTATGTTATTCGTTAGAAAACTTAGGTTCTTGCACAAGAGTAGAAGGTTCCCTCCTAGCTCTCTTGGAAGCAAATTTATTGATGGGAATCCTACAAAACACAGAGTGGAGATCATCCAACCAAGTTAAAAGCAAAGAGGGCAGTGAAAGAATGCAGAAAATCAAGAAAATGCCTAGTGCTACAGAAATTTTGACAAATATTTTCAAGAACTTTGCTTGTAGGAGTAGCTGAAAATTTTATAAATCAAGAAAAACACTTTTATAATCACTAAGCATTCACAAACCAACAAAAATCCCAGAAATTCCACCCTCAAAAGCAAGTAGAACTCAAGGTTTTGAGTGAGAGATCAAACTCTTACCATAGAGTAAGATGTGAGTGAAACTAAGGGTTGAATCAGGCCAAAAGCTTGCTCAAACTCCAAATTTTTGTCATTTAAATGGAAAAGAGGAGGACGAGAGCAAACTAGGGCAAAAAGTATGATAAAAAATGGTGGAAAAATAAGGGAGAGAAGGTTAGAAGAATGAGGAAGGACAATGAATAGTTGAAGCCCAAAACTCCTCCTTAAAAAGCCCTCAATCGGGTGGTCTTGCCGACCATCCTTGCGGCCCCAAGGATGGTCCTCAAGACTCTCGGGATGAGTCCCGATGGGGCATCCTTGCAGCCGTGAGGATGGTCCTCAGAACTCACGGGATGAATCCCGAGGGGCATCCTTGCGGCCACAAGGATGGTCCTCAGGATTTTTCTGATGCACAACTTTTTCTCTCCACACTATGCACACTTCACTTATGAATGGAACCTTGAAAAACAGAGCTGGAAACAATGATAAAACACTAAAAACATCAACGAGCATGCATCAAGAACAAGAATTGCTCAAAGACCACATGACAAACAAGAGAACACAAAGGCTAATGAACTAAGAAAAACGATGAAAATGCAACTAAAACCAAACCGCAACTAAAAACACAAGTTAAGAAAAACATCACAAATGAGAAAAAGAATACGAGAAATGAAAGGAACTTGGGTTACCTCCCAAGAAGCGCTTGTTTAACGTCATTAGCTTGACGTGCGTTACCTCAAACAACCATGGTGGAACAAAGGGAGGGAAGTTACCTCGAGCGTTTGGGGCCGTGTTGCCACTTGGAAAATTCAATGAAAGACATGAGAAAACTTTAAATTTACCATGGTTTCCAAAGAATAAACAATCAACCTCATCCGGTGGCAATGTGGATATTTTTCTATTCTCTTTTGTTTCTCCTTTGATTTTCTCCACATCTTTGATAAGTGCTTGTGCGATATGAATGCGAAGCGTTCATTCCTTAAGTTGAGCATTACTTTTTTCAGGTTTTTACACTAATATGTGTGTTTTTATGATACTTTGGTGCAGCCAGGGTTGTGAGGCCGAGTTTGAAGGAAAGAAGCCAATGTGGATCACAATGCACCGATTTTGGACGAAATCTTGCTAAGGTTCAAACGCGAAGACATAGGTCGGATGTGAGATGCTAGAGTGTGTGCCAACCTCCTTGTATTCGAGTTTGGCACATCCATTTGGAGTGTCACAAAGGCAGTCACACTCGAGCATTCCGACTTATGCACATAGAACAAGAGCTCCACCAACTTGCCTATCATTGAAAAAGCAAGTGATCCACGACATGAATGTGTGCCCGTTTGCGTTACTCCGATGAAAGCATGGACTCGGGAAGCTATTCAGGCTGGATACTGTAGCAGAGCACTGTAGCAAGTATTGTAGCAGCACTGTTCATAGCCGTCTGAGAAAACAGGAGTTCAGAGAATCCACACGGGCGTGTGGAAATTATCCACGCCCGTGTGGAAATTCCGCACGGGCGTGTGAAGCATCCACGCCCGTGTAGTCGCCTGATTCTAGCACTATTTAAAGCTGAATCAGCCCCGATTTTACTATTCTTTTCTCCATCTTTTCCCCAACTTGAGAGAGGGCTTCGGATAGGGTTTTGAGTGGTATTGGCCAAGGTTTTGGAGAGGTTCTACGGCTCCGACATCGTCATTCCTTAGGAAGAAGGTTGGCAGGGGAGCTTCCGTCGAGGCGTATCCTATACCGGATGAGGGAATCCTTGGACGACGAGTAGAGGACTTTCCACAAGACCATCGATACGACTATCGAGGGGTTTTCTTTATGGATTCATTGCTTTTACATTCTATTTCTTTGATTGTACTTAGCTCCATGGAGAGCTAAACCCCTAGTGGGTACTTGGGTATTTGTGAACCCTAGGATGTATTCGTTTCATTCAATCTCTTTATTATGCTTTCAATTAATTGATGTTTATTGTGAGTTACAATCTTGAATGCTTGATTGTATGAACATTTACCCTAGAGGGACACTAGGGTTGAGAGTTCTCGTTGGTAACCTTGTGAGTGAGTGACACACCACGAGCGTTAGACAAAGCTAGGTTGGAGAGGGTTGAGAGGGTGAGTCAACAGGTACAGGAGCGTCCCATTTCCCTCCAACGTGATAGATTCTACCTCCGTTCCTCGAGTTCTTTGCGGCCATAATAGAGTGAATGGTCTAAGGGATGAACTTTCGCTGGGGCTTAGTAGCGCGTGCAACGGAGTGAAGCGTTGAGGTGATCTTAGTATCAAGGGCTTAATCGTGGTTAGGGATCTTTCACCTAGACCAAAGGGTTAGGTCTATAATTAGGAAGAGATTTATCACTTAGAATCCATAGAGTTCAATACAACTCTATGCGAGTGCGAGGTTGAGAGGTCATCTAATCTCTCCTCCGGGACATGTATAGAGTTAGGCATAGTTGACCTTAGATTTGGGACTATGTAGTTAAGGATTTCCACGACTCACCATTGCATTGATTAGGAAGCATAATAGAGGGTTCTTGCACTTGAAACAATTATCCTAGGCGGAGCATTATCCGGGTACCCCATCTTTATCGATTGCCTTACCCCCTTCTTTACTTTTGCTATCTTACTTGTTGTTTTTATTGTTGAGAATTGAATCATTGTCACACTTATCATCATTGATCTTTCACATAGCTAAGAATCGAATTAAGTATTTTTATTCCCTATTCCTTGTGGATTCGATACCCCGCTCATCCGGGATTATTACTTCGACAAACCCGTGCGCTTGCGGGATATACGCAAGGGGATCTTGTCAATCTTCTTAACACCCATAATTTTCTTGCCATTATGTGATGAATTACCCTCCACTTCATTAATTTGCTGTGTTGGTGGATGAGAGAGTTCTTCCTTAGCATCTTGGCATGCTAACTCATTCAAGTACTCATCCAAAGGGTTTAAGGCAAGCACCTCCTGCACACAATCAGAAATAATTACATTAGTACCATTAGTGAAGTATAATTTGTCATCATGATCAAGTTTGTGCTTCATTGCTTCAGGGAGAGTGAAGACCACTTGCTCGTCTCCAACCCTCAAGGTCATCTTGCCCTCTTTAACATCAATTAGAGCACCCAAAGTGTTAATGAATGGGCATCCTAGAATCAGGGGAACCTCAACATCATCATCCACATCTAGAATCACGAAATCTACAAGAATAATAAGTTTGTCAACTCTGACCAGGACATCTTTGACTACCCCCTGAGGTCTTCGCACTGACCTATCTGCAAGCTGTAATGTCATTCGTGTAAGTCTTAGGTCTTCTAATCCTAGCTTCAAGAACAACTTGTATGGCATTACGTTTATGCTAGCCCCAGAATCGGCTAGAGCCTGCTCCGCTATCCCTTCACCAATTACACAAGAAATTACAAAACTACCCAGATCCTTTAACTTTTGTGGCAGCTTTTTCTCTAGAATGGCAGAGCAGTTCCCAGTAAGTGCAACTGTGCCTTGTTCCTCTAACTTTCTCTTATTGGTGAGAAGCTCCTTTTAAAACTTGGCATACTTCGACATTTGAGCTAGTGCTTTAATGATTGGAATATTTATGTGGAGTTGCTTGAAGATATTGAGGAACTTCTTAAATTGAGCTTCGTCTTTATCTTGTTTGAGTCTTGAGGGGTATGGTACCACTGGCTTGTATTCATGCCTCTTTGAAATGTTAGAATTGGGGGAGTCTTCAACAGTTTTCCTCCCATTCTCCTCGCTTACATTGTCACTCAAATTAGGGTCTTCCCGGATGGCTACCCCATCATTGGAAGTACTTGGGATCCCTCTTTCCCTTGCTTCCAACTGTCTACCATTTCTCAAAGTAATGCCTTTTAATTGTTCCCTTGGGTTGCTTTCGGTGCTGCTTGGCAAACTCCCCGAGGATCGTTCAGATTGTCACTGAGCAAGCTGTCCAACTTGGTTCTCCAGAGATTGGATGGATGCTTGTACATTTCTCAATATGGTACTGAATTCATCAAGTTTATTTTCATTATGAACAAAATGTGCCTCCGTGCTAATCATGAATCTGGCCAAAACATCCTCCGTGGCGTATTTCTTCTCTTGTGGAGGCGGGGCTTGGTATTGGCTTCCCAGAGATAGTGGGGGTCTGTACTGAGATTGGCCTTGATTCCAAGAAGGATTTGAAGAGCCCCTCCATCCGTAATTGTAAGTGTTGCCAAATTGATTCCCTGATCCCCTTGGTCCACCCTCAACTATTTCCACAGGAGGTGATGGGGTAACAAAAATAGGGCATTGTGATGTTGCATGCCTTGCCCCACAAGTATCACATGACATAACAGCCTTGGAACCTGAACTGGACCCCAACATGGGTTGGTCAACTTTTTGTGCTAGGGCGTCATACTTCAAACTATTCTCCATGACATGTTTCGTCAGGGCATCAATCTTCGCTGCTAATGCTATAGATTGATTCACCTCGTACAGCCCTGTAGGCCTTGGAGGCTTCTGTTTCGTGCTCTAATGGCACTCATTGCTGGCCATATTCTCAATTAATTCCTCAGCCTCTTCAGGAAGCTTGTTACTTATAAAGCACCACCTGCCGCTGCATCAATGAGTTTCCTAGTAGCATAATTCAACCAGTTACACAACATCTGCACTCTCATCCATACAGGGAAGCCATGATGAGGACACTTGTGAAGAAGGTCCTTAAATCATTCATGGGCTTCAAAGAGTGTCTCCGTATCACCTTACCTGAAAGACGATATCTCTTGTCTCAGTCTTGCAGCTTTACTTGGAAGAAAATATCGGGCCAGGAACTTCTCAACCGTTTCTTTCCAAGTTGTGATGGACCCAGGAGCTAAGGATGTGAGCCATCTGTATGCTGCTCCTCTCAAATTAAACGGGAACAATCTCAGTCTGATGGCATCGTCTGACACTGAATTGATCTTGAAAGTGGTGCATATTTGATGGAACCGGGAAAGATGGGCATGCGGGTCCTCATCCGCTAGACCATCAAACTGTACTGAATTATGAATCATCCCTATGGTACTCACCTTGATTTCAAAGTTATTAGCAGGAACAGTTGGTGCTTGGACACTAAATTCTTCTCCGGTGAACTGTGGTCTTTCATAATTTGATAGGGTCTTCTTGGGCTCCGCCATGACTGATGGTTCACTCGACTCAACCCGAATCCCTTGTTGTCTAGAACTTTCTGCCGCTTCTCTCAATCGTTGATGCAAAGTTCTTTCTATCTTGTTATCGGGTTCAGCCAAGTTTGCTTGACCCACTCGTGTCATAAGATGTGTACCTACATGAATTGAGGAGTAAAGATGTTAGTTAACAGTAAGAAACACAAAGACGGAATATTTACAAAAGGCCAACAACCAAAAACAAGAAAAACACAAAAACAAAACAAAAGAGTGAAAGCAAAAGGAAAAGAAAAGACTAAATCAACAGGTTTAAAGCTTTCCAAATATTCCTCAGTGGGGTCCCTGCCAATGGCGCCAAAAACTTTGACCGACACAGAGTGTGAACACCCGCAAGCGCACGGGGTAGTCAAGTAATAAACCACTCGCGCATGCACGAGTGGGACGTATTCCCAAGGGTCCCGAGGAGCTACTTTACTCACTTCTTACTTGTTGTTTAGCTCACCGATTCCAATTCAAGATAAAAGAAAGGAAGAGAAAGCGAAAATGAAAAGCAAAAGAAAATCTTAAGAACTATGACAAAATCAAAACACGAGAAATGCTCAAGGATGGAAAATTGTCATGGATGTGGTACCCAAAGGGGTTACTAAAGTGAGTAGGATATTCGAAAAGTTAAGCATGTGGCTAGTTGGACTGAGAAAACAAAAACTTAGGTCAACCCGATGGTCACGGCAATTAACCCCTAACCCGATGCCAGTGTTGAATAAGGAACTCCTTCCACCCAACTTCCCACACGGTTGCAAGGAGAATGATGGTTTTTATAAGTTAGGGTAGAAACACTAGTAGTTTTCAATCCTAGGAATGGAGGGGTACAAATACCCGTTGGTCACGGCGTATTTATACAATAATCCCTTCCAAGTTTGGTGGAGTCTAGCACTAAGGCAATGGTCATGCTACAAAGTGCTACCAAGAATTTGATACATCACTCAATCAAATGTACCAAAGCAATCAAGAACAACAAACAAGAATCACAACAAAACAATCATGCATAAATTACTCAAATAATCCAAAACATCACAAGTTCACCCCCAAGGTTCACCTACATCCGGTGACCTTCGGGTTTAGTTGTTCATGTTCAACAAAGCAACCAAACAATGCATACAAACAACTAAAAGGAACATGAGGAACACTCCTTCAAAAGGTGAAGACCGAATGACGCTTGAATCCCCGGAGAAAGCCTTCCGAGGATGCCACTCAAAGGGGTGGCTTCCCGCTGTCTTCAACCTCTAAGCAATGAAGTCCTTGAAGTGGATCCTCCTAAATGTTGCTCTCCCCACCGTGGAATGCTCGGATTTCCTCTCTTTTTGCCCTCCAAAAGCCAGGGTGCAAGGTGGTGTGGAAGTGGTTTCACACCCTAGCCTCCTCTCTTTCTAAGAAGGTCCTCCCTTTTAGCCATTAAACACCCAGACCCGATGGATAAACGGGTCAGTATACCGGCCGTATGCTGACCCCTCGGGATTTCCAGTTTTCTGCCGAGAAGCCCGTGATGAGCTACGGTAACTGTACATCTCTTCTTACCTCATCTTATAGTATGTAAAAGATCAAGAAACCAACACTCAAGCTCTTATTCATGAAAATACTAAATTAACCGTAGAAAAATAATAAAGACTTGGGTTGCCTCCCAAGAAGTGCTTGTTTAATGTAACTAAGCTTGACATACCTCTTCTTACCTCATGGGGGCTAATAGATGAAAGTCGCCCTCTTTCCTACAACTTGAAAGCATGATGCACATAATTATTTCAAGGTAGAGGGAGAGTTATCGAGCTTGTTACAACTCAAGGGTCCATCACCCTTACTCCGTGCTTGCATATCCCCATTAGCCTTGGGGCTTTTCTTGTGACATCTCTTTGCTCTTTTCATCTTTTGGACCATCCTCTTCATGATCCCCGGGGTAAGTTGCACCTTGTCCTCTAGACCAAGTGTCAAAACTTCTTCATTCTCTACCTCTTGATCTAGAAAGCCCTCAAATAGGTCTAGACACATCATTTCCTGCACGTATTCATCAATTAGCTCATCAATAGTGTCAAGAAAATACAATGTATCATCAAAATCAAGAGAATATCACATGGCATCGGCGAGGTGGTATGTCAACTTGTCATCACCAACTCATTATGGTAACTTCCCACTGTCTATGTCAATGAGAGCCTTGGAAGTGGACAAGAATGGCCTCCTAAGTATTAATGGAATCTAGGTATCCTCATCAATATCCAACACTACAAAGTCCAGAGGAAATATGTACTTGTCAACTTTTACAGGTACATCTTCATTGATGCCCCTCAAATGTCTAATTGTTCAATCGGCCAATTGAAGTGTCATCCGAGTGGGTCTAGGCTCTACCAAGCCTAGCTTCTGAAACTAAGTATAAGGCATGACATTGATGCTAGCCCTGAATCCGCCAATGCCTTTTTTCCCCAAAATTGACAATATTGCATGGAATGATAAAGCTTCTGGGTCCTTCTTCTTGTTCAGCGTATTCTTTTGCAACACTGCTGGACAAGAGGCATCTAAGATCACAGATGCACTCTTCTCCAACTTCATGTTGTTGGTTAAGAGGTCCTTGAGAAGCTTTGTATAGCGAGGCATTTGAGATAAGGCCTCGACAAATGGGATTTCGATGTGCATCTGCTTCAATAAACCCAAGAACTTCTTGTATTTCTCATCATTTTTGTCATTCTTCAATCTTGAAGGGCAAGGGATTCTTGCCTTGTAAGGTGGGGGTGCTACCTTCTTCTCTTTGGCTCTCTCCTCAATCTCCACCACCTTGGATGACTTAAGATTGGTCTTCTCACTAGGAAGTCTACTCTTAACTTCACAACCATTTCTCAAAGTGATCGCCTTTACATGTTCCCTTGGGCTTGTCTCCGTGTTGCTAGGCAAACTCCCTTGAGGTCTTTCCAAGAGTGACTTCGTAATTTGGCCCACTTGATTCTCCAAGTTGTGCAATGATGCGGTGTGGTTGCGAAGTGTGGCTTCAACCAATTGAAATCTTGTATCCAATAATGAAATGAACTTGGTCAAAGACTTCTCTAGGTCGATTATCTAGTTTTCCAACCCTGAAACCCTATTCTCCATGTTCAAGGCATGTTGTTGTTGTTGGAAACTTCATGGTGGCATAGTCATCTATTTCCTTTGATTACTCCACAAAAGGTTTGGGTGGCTCCTCCACCCCGGATTGTAGGTATTGATATATGAATTTCCTTGACCTCTCATTGCATTACCTATAAAATCAACCTATTCCACGGAAGTTGTACCACAAATCGAAATAGGGCAACCAGATGGCACATGTCCTCCCCCACACCTAGTGCAACTCATCGCGGCCGCCACTCTAGGAGAAGTTAGAGTGTCTAACTTCTTGCTCAATGACTCAACCCGGGCCGCCAATGATGTGACTACATTGATCTCATGAAGTCTGACTACCTTCTTTCTATCAAGTGTGTTCGTTTGATACTTGTTCATAGCCATTTCTCCGATGAGATATCAGGCATCGTCGGGGGTCTTGCTTCCTAAGGTACCTCCTGTTGCAGCATCAAGTAACCGCTTCGTGCTTGGGTTCAAATCACTATAGAAAGTTTGAATAATCATTTACTCGGGGAACCCATGTTGAGGACATTTCCGCAGAAGCTCCTTGAACCTGTCCCATGTCTCAAAAAGATACGCCAATTCCGTTTGCGTAAAAGAAGATATCTCATTCCTAAGCTTCGCACATTTTCTAGGAGGAAAATATCGGGCAAGAAAAGCTTCTACCATCTCCTCACATGTAGTGATCGATGCTTTAGGTAATGAATGTAGCCAATGTTTTGCTCTTCCTTTCAAGGAAAATGGGAAGGCCCTGCAGTTGATAGCATCATCCGTTACTCCATTAATCTTGAGCATGTTGCACACTACCATTCAACTATGCTTACTACTGTAACATCTAGATGAAGCCTGTCTTAAGCTCAAAACTCTAGCCGTAATAGGTGGCAGCACAATACTAGACTGCGTTCCAAGAAATACGGGTCTAGCATAATCTGAGAGTGTCCTTTGCTGCTCATTCTATTTTGCCAAATTATTAGACCCTTCACCTTATATCTCAGCTTGATTTAACTATTTTTTCACAGGTTCTTTTCCTCTTCTATGAATTCTCCTTCTAATATTTGGATCACATTCAACCAAGGTCAAAGGGTTTCCTCGGGTCATAACCTGGAGCGGCAACCAAAGAAAGAAAACAAATCAGAACGATGGAAGACTAAGAAAGTGTGAAATAGAACAAGTCATGAATAGCTAAAATAGCAAAGTGCAAAATCCATCCAAAATGCCTATTCCCCGACAATGGTTCCAAAAACTTGACACACCCCTTGCGAGTGTGTAATACAAGTGCATGGGTTGTCAAAGTAATAAAGTACCCTGGTAAGTGGATAGTCGTATCCATAGTGAATAGTGCTCAAAAACGCAAAAATTACTATTTACCTATAGTGAAGATGATTCAAGAGTGGTATGAACAATATGAATGCAAATATAAGGAGTGACAATTGTTAGAACATGAGGCACCTGGGCATTGCTCACCCTATGACTATTGTTTCAAGTGCAAGAACAATCATTATGTCTCCTAACTGATGTCTAATGAGTTGTGGAAATTGTAAAACACATGGTCCTAAACCTAAGGCTAACCGTGACTAACCCTCACACTATACCCCGGTGGAAAAGGGTACTCTTGATGCCTCACATTGTGTGGGGTTGCACGAAGATTTGGGGACTCCAAGTGATAAACCCTATTCCCTGATATAGATCTAACACTTTGGTCCAGGCGAAAGACCGCTAGTGACAATTAAGCTCTCAAGATCTAATAATTACTTCAACACTTCATTCTGTTGCTCACGTAACTAAGTTCCAGTTGAGTTTATCTCTTAGCACTTCACTCTATTGTGACCGCAAAGAACTCTTGGAATGTGTAGACAGGATAAATCAAATCAAAAGGGAAAGGGGACATTTAGCTATCTCTCGAATCACCCTCTTGACCCTCTCCAACCTAGCTTTCTCTAACCCTCATGGTGTGTCACTCATCCACAAGGATTGCCAAGATAGATTCTTGATAAGTGCTTGAGTAGACATATTTTTATATATGTTTTATATTCATTGAGCATCATTTTTACCATGGTTTATGTCTCATATTGTGTATTTGGTGTTCTTTTATGCATATAGGTTGTGAATGCCTTGAAGAGTAAAAAGGAAGCAAAGATAGGCTATAAAGACACAATGTTGGGAGTTCTTATTCAATTCAAGGACCAAGACACGAGAGGAGTTCATAAACGTGGAGATGTGTGCCAACTTCCAAGAAGATTCAAGTCAATTCACTAGTTGGAAGGGCACAAAGGCAGCCACATCTTCATGTTCCTTCTCTTTGTGAAGATTGCAAGACCTCTCAAAGATACGTCGATGAAGAAAAGTTTTATAGCCTACCACATGGACGTGTGCCCGGACATTTGGCCTCAAGAGAAGAGTGTTTGAACCGTGTTTTGTGAAAAGTACCGTCGCAAAATTACTGTTCACGTGCCCGCGTGGAAATTCCACGCGCCCCCGTGGAAATTCTTGCGGCCCACGCGGCCGCGTGGAAAATCCACATAGGCGAGTGAAGACACGTGACAGACGCGGTCTAAGGCCTATAAATAGCCGTTTTGCCCTATTCTTTCCATCTTTTGTGCGGCTCTTGAGGGGTGAGACGGCTGGGGTTTGGAGAGGAGGTCTTTGCGGCTTTGGAGGCGCTTCGTCACCAACTTTGATTGATTCCTCCTCCGTCATAGCATCAAGGAAGTCACCGGTAAACCTAGCTTCAGAGTGGGTCCTTCAAGACGTCGAAGCTCTCCATTAAGGCCATCAGTTCATATATAAGGGGGTTTATTTCTATGGTTTTAATGTACTTTCATTCATTGATGGTGTGTTTTGTATGTTGCTCCATGGAGAGCTAAAATCCTAGAGGGTATTTGGGCTTGTGAACCCTAGGATTATCATCTTTTGTGGACTTGCTTAGTGTTTCTATTTAATTCGAGTTTGATTAAGTTTTAATCTTGATTGGCTAATGCTTGCTTGACTTATTGATCTTTTGGTTATTTGGTTTGCATGATTTGTTACCTTGGTGAGAGAGAGGTCTCCATTAGGGTTAGAACCTCAAGATTGAAGAGGGTTGAGAGGGTGAGTCATGAGATAGTGAGCATCCCCTTTCCCCTCCGATTGGTGTATTCTATCTTCATTCCTTAAGCTCTATGCAACCATATTTGGTGTGAGGCGTGAGATTGAGAGATTTCTCCGCTAGAACCTTGTAGGGGGTTAGGATCCTTCGCCGGGAATTATGGTTGGATCAATCTTTAGGAATCGGATACACCTCCTGGAATCCCTAGAGTGCTTTGCGGTCATATGTGGTGTGAGGTGTTGAGATTGAGTGATTTCTCCACCGGGACCTCATAGGGGACTAGTATCGGTGATCGCGAGGCCGGATCTGATTATATTTGGATTTCCATGACTTAACTTACTCATCATAGAAACACTTTGCTTATCCGGTACCTAATACCTGAATCCTAGGGGGAGCATTGCCCGAATACCCCACTTTTAATGATTGAGATCTCCATCCATTTAACCCTTGCATATTCATCTTCGGTATTCATTTCTTCGCACATTAGATCACCACACCTTTCCATTTATCATTAGGTTAGAAAGCAGAGAAGAAGTTAGTACTAATAGCTTGCCTCTTTTAATCTTTCCACCTCTACAAACCAAAGATTTCGTCTTTCCATCTTCCATAATGGTTTTCTCAGCTTTATAAAGAGTTTGTCAAGGGTCTACTGGAGTTTTATCCCAAGTTTAAGCTTCATCTTCTCCGGAAAGACCTTCTCTCTTCCTTGCTTTGCCATGATTTTTTCTATTCAATTCTGGTGTTTCTCCTTTCATTTTAGCATATTATTCTCATAAAAAATCTTATATCCATTCTTTAGAATCAATTAGAACAAGTTTTGAGTAATTTTTGTGGACCGAAATTGGCCTGCTATGGTTTTCTTGCCGTGGCCGAAGATCCATATGTTCACATTGAAAATCCACATAACCATGTGGATTTCTAGGCACTGTGGATTCTCATCTCAAGAATCCATAGGCCCGTGTGGAATTTCCACGTGGGCGAGTGGATTTCCAGGCTGCGCCATTATGTTTTCAGAGCATCCACGTGGCCATGTGGAATTTCCACGCGACCATGTGACGTTCATGCAAGTGTTTTTTGGGCTAAATTTGATCTTTTGATCATTATTTTTGCAAGAATGCCTCCCCGAATGAACAGATTAGCTTTAAAGTGTCCACGTCAGATCTGTGAAGCCTCTCCTATACAGTTGGAGTTTATCATACCTGAACAACAAGTGAAACTTGAACGCTTGTCCTGTCTCAAGTTTGGACAATCCTGTACACCTGATTGCAAGCTTTAGTGGCCATTGACCATGCAAAGGCCGGAGAATTAGTAGAGGAAGTGTGTGAGCTCCTTTTGGTTGGTGGTTGGAACAAGATCCTTTCCATTCATAATCCAACCACCCAAGATCTCACTTTGGAAGTCTTGGCATCTTTCGACTTTAACCATTCTTTCCTGGATTTCCATAGCAGAGATATGATTCGATTAAATACATTTGGGCAATACCATAGCATGAGTTTGATAAACTTCCCAATTGCACTTGGCCTGTATGATAGAGATTATATTTACACCAAGGAGTACACTCAACTTCCATTTGATTTCCAAGCTAGAGTAACTCCCAGTCATGTTTTTCAAGAACTTTGTGAAGGACGTTAGTTTTAACCAGGTTTTTCCAAGGTCTCATTACTCACTCACCCAACACACTTGTATATCCAAGCCGTTCTTAGCAGGTTGGTGAATGGGTGAGGTGACAGCACTAGTGTTTTCAGCAAATTGGACCTTCTCTACTTCTACTCCTTGGTGCATACTTCCCACTCCACTTAGGTTATGTTGTAGCAAACTACCTATGACATCAAGAGACTTATACATGTGTTAGGGTGCTATTCTTTAGACCTTATATCATGCGACTCATCCAAGGGATGGGTCTTTTAGAGGCAATCTGAGGAGTTGAGAAGATCATTATTCCTGCAACCCTGGTCAGAGAACCTACACACGATGGCCATTATCAAGAAAGTTGCTTTGAGAAGGTATGTATTAGTTGTAGCTTCTCTAAATGATTCTTAGGAAGAGAGTGATGAGCATGAGGATGGACAACTAGAGTCGTCTGTACAACCTGCACCTATGGAGCTTGTGGCTTCCCTAGCAACCACAGAGACATCTTTGGTGTTTACATACCCTTTTCCTCCACCCTATGATCACTTAGAGAGGCTTGTGAGTGTTGTGGGAGTTCTCCAGGCCAACCTTACTGCCATACGCATGACTAAGATAGCTAACAACTCAGAGGTGCTTGCTTGTATGGCAGAGTAACACATGCAGATGATGGTGTGATTAACCACGCTACATCAAATGATGGAGAGAAACACCTTTCCAGTCTCATCCCCCACACTATAAACTCATTTATTTTGTGTTTTTGTTGAGCTTCACTGAACCCCATTGCGTTTTCATATAGATTGTCTTGTGAGTCTCTTAAATGAGGAATAATCACAGGCATAACCACATGGTATCTTCACATGGCAATTTGACCTTCACAACCCGTTGGAACTTAACTCTAAATCAATCCAACTCCAGCAAATTCTTCACTAGAAGTTCAGGAGAGTATTGTTTCAATTACTCATCTTGACACATGTTGTTTTCATTGTCATCGTCTATATTATGCTTGCATGGGTACATTGAGGGCAATGTACATCTCAAGTTTTTTGGGTGGGTGGGGGCGGTTCACATTACATATGTATTACACTCACACATTCCATGTTCTTGTAGCCAATTGTGGTTCACCTTTGTTGCAATGGTTATATTCTTATGTTTAGGAGGATTTTGAACATTGAATGCCATCATGCTCTAGTTTTACTTGAATTTCTCAGAAATTTTTCTCTGATTACTTGTTTTTTGGTACACTGCTCACTCTTCAAAACAAATGAAAACTCTAGTTCATGACTTAAAGAACTGTAGTAGCATTCTTGTAGATTTTTAAAAAAAAGTTGTTGTTTGTTTGTGTATAGTGGGTAGAAAGAGTTAACACTTATGAAGTATGAAGCTACTCTCATATGTCAAATACTAGTAATGCCCTAATGAGAGAAAGAGCTATTTAATAGGATGAATGAAAGCTACTACCCCCTGTAGAAAGACCTATCACCTCGAAAGTGTGAATGCCACCTTTGCGGCCGCCTAGAAAAGGGCTACCTTAGAGGATATTTGCAGCTACTACCTATTATTTTTTTCTATAGATAAGTCCTTTTTAATAAGTACTTCAAGGAGTTGACATTGGGTTGACTTGAGTGAGTTTACACACACGAACACGCTATAGGATTTTCATTCTTTTTTATTTGAGTTTTTAGCCAGAGCAATGATCTTTCACATTTGGTGTTTGAAATCTTCCTTACTTCTAGAATACTTCTATTGCATATTTTTGGTGAATCTAAGGCCGAGCATAATAAGTGCTTGTGTGTTAGTAATATGAACTATTCTTTTCTTACATTAAGCATTACTTTTCTCAGATTTTATCGCTTATGCTTGTGTTTTTTGTGTTCTTCAATGCATGTAGGATTATGGAGACAATTGTGGAAGAAAGGAACCAAAAGTAGATAATGGATGCATTTTGTTGATGAAATCTTGGAGTGAACAAACTCGAAGACACAAGTTGTGCGCGAAGATATGTGAATGTGTACCAACCTCCATTGTGCTCAAACGAATATATAGCTTGGAGGGGCACAAGCATAGTTACAGTCATGTGTTCTGACTTGTGCATTACTAGTACAATCTTCATCAATGTGACTTTTATTGAAGATGCAATGCGATCTACCACATGGATGTTGATAAGTGTCTAAATGTAGGTGTTTTCATATATATATCGTATGCACTTTGCATGTATTTTGTGAGGTTTGATGCCCGTTTCAGCTTAATCGTCTATTATTTGCTTTGTAGGGCATATGGAAGCCATGGAGAACAAGAAGATATCATTTTTGGCAAAAAGAGAAGAAAAACAGAATTTCATACTACCCCCATACTACCCAGTATGGGGGCCGTATGCACTGTAGCAGTGGATTGATTTGGTGTTCTGTCCAGATTTCCATACTACCCAGTATACGGGGCCGTATGGAGGCCGTATGCACCCCGTATGGAACGCGAATCTAGGGTTTCTGAGTACTATACGACCCCCATACGACCCCTATACGGCCCGTATGCCTCGGGGGGTATATATACTCACTTTTAGGGCTGATTAGAAAAACTTTTTGCTGGCCGACTTTTGGGAGATCATTTGGGAGATTTTGGGCGACCTTGGGGAGGAGAAGAAGGGCAAGAAAGCTAGAAGATCATTCAAGCCCAAGGTCCAAGGCTCTCAAGGCAAGAAGGCAACATCATTCAAAGGGGAGATCGATCACGACTTGAAGGAAGGAGAACCGCGGCTAGAGGAAGCGTCATTCGGCATTCCTTTGGCGGGGGAAGCGTCATTCGGCATATTCTCGCCTCATCCTTCACCATTTCATCTAGGGAGTGTCATACTATGTCTTTGTTTCATGTTTTGCTTGATTGTATGCTTTGTTATGAGATGATGACACACTAGACCCCCAAGGCCACCGGGTGTTGGTGAACCTTGGGGGGTTTTATCATGTATTTTGGATGATTACTTGTTAATTCTATGCTTGGTATTTTTGAGATTTAATCCATTATTTTCATGCTAAGTGTTACATCAAGGAGAAATCCGTAGCTCTTTTATGAATGATGCATGTAGATGTGACTTGCTCGCATGTATTAGGTCATGAATGGATTAGAAGGGGATACTTGTATCATCAAGCCGAGAAATCGGGTGTTTGGTAGCCCTCCATGTAGGTTTAATCCGAAGAAGAGTAGGTTTATTCCTAAGCGAGATTTCCTTGTACTTAATGCAATCGTAGGAATGTAGATTTGGAAGAAATTCCTATCTATGTTCGTATGGGATTAGGGTTCAATCGCCGAGAAATTGGGGTTGTTCTAATCTTGGAATCTCATGGTCCAATTTACCCTTGCATCTTTAAATCATCATCCATGTTGCATGATAACCCCTCAAGGGGATCCACATCCATAGGCCTTTGCACTTCATTGATTCTCTTGCTTGCTTATTGCTTGTTCTCTCTAATTTGCTAGCAAATCTTGTGTTTAGTTTTATTTGTATTTAGTAGAGTAAATCCATCACTTAAGATCTTAGGCTAGATAATAGCTCGAGAAGGAGTAATAGGAGATCCTTAGCCCCGTGGAATACGATCCTCGTGTCTTTGCACGAGGTATTACTTGGTGATCCCGTACACTTGCGGGGAAGCGATCAGATGTGTGCCCATTCATGTGCCCTTGATGAAAAGTGTGGAATCATGAGTATTTTAGTGAAGTACTTAGTAGTACTATAACAAAACACTGTAGTAAAAGTACTATAACATTTACTGTTCACAGTTTAAAGAAATTAAATTCATTGAAATTCACACGGGCTTGTGGAAATTCCACATGCCCATGTGGATGCCCGATTCCAGCCCTATTTAATCAGCGACATGAGGCATTTTGAAGCATCTTTTTCTCATCTTTTCCCCAACTTTGGAGGCGCCCGCTGCTAGGGTTTGGAGAGCCTTTGGTATGGTTTTTGGAGTGGTTCTATGGCTTTTGACACCACGTTCCTTCGGAAGATAGTTGTTGGGGGAGCTTTTGTCGCCATTGATTCGGTGAGATGTGCCCTAAGCTTGACGAAGGAACCCTTGGAGAAGACGAGGCAACTCTGTAAGACCATCAACAAGGAACACAAGGGGGTTTTAATGATGGATTGCATGCTTTGACATTCGATTTTATTATTGATTGTATTTTGCTCCATGGAGAGCTAAACCCCTATTGGGTGCTTGGACTTGTAAACCCTAGGATGACTTTGTATCATTGACCTTTTATTATGTTTTCTTTAATTGATGTTTTAATTGAGTTCAAATCTTGAATGCTTGTTAAAGTGATATTAGCTTAGAGTGACACTTAGGTTGAGAATCCATCTTGGTAATCCTTGTGGATGAGTGACACACCATGAGGGTTAGACAAAGCTAGATTGGAAACTGTGGAGAGGATGAGTCGAGAGTTAGCGGAACGTCCCCTTTCCCTTCCGGTGTGATTCATCCTACCTCCATGTTCCAAGAGTTATTTACGGTCAAAATAGAGTGAAGTGCTAAGAGTGGAACTCCGCTAGGGCTTAGTTACACAAGCAATAGAGTGAGGTGTCGAGAATACTATTTTCTGCTGGGTCTTAGATCTATATTAGTTAATAGGGGTTTTCACTAGGATTCCGTAGATCTTTAAGCAACCTTAGGTTTGGGACCATGTATTTTATGATTTGGATGACTCATGAAACATCAACTAGGAGACATAATGGTTGGTCCTGCACTTGAAACAATAGTCCTAGGGTGAGCAATATCTGGGTACCCCACTTTCTACCGATTGCCTTTCCTATCATTTTATTCCGTCTCCTTCTTATTCTTTTTATTTCTATTTGCATTAGTATCATTCACACCACTTGTGAATCATCTTCATCGTAGTTAAATAGCAATTCTTGTGGTTTTAATCACTATTCCCTGTGGATATAGTTACCCACTCATTAGGGTACTTTATTACTTCGACAACCCGTGCACTTGTGGTACACACATGCAAGGGGTGTGTCATGTTTATGGCACTGTTACTGAGGAACAGGCATTTTCGTAACACTTTGCACTTTGCTATTTTAGTTATTCATCACTTGTTCTATTTCACACTTTCTTATTCTTTCATCGTTCTAATTTGTTTATCTTTCTTTGGTTGCAGCTCCAGGTTATAACCGAAGGAAACCCTTCCACATTGGTTGAAGGTGATCCTGAACTTGAATGAACACTTCGTAGAAAGGGTGACAATGCCCCTTCCGTATATCCCGCAAGTGCACGGGTTTGTCGAGTAATAAAATCCCAGGTGAGTGGGTATTGTATCCAAAGGGAGTAGGGAGTAAAAATACTTAAATTGTTTCTTAACGAAGTTAAGACGAATAATGATTGTGTTGACAAGATGTAATGAAAACAAGAATAAAACAAACAAGAGAGAAAGCACAAGTGAGTGAGAGATAAGGCAATCGATATAAATGGGGTACTCGGATATTGTTCCGCCTAGGATAATTGTTTCAAGTGCAAATCCGACTATTATGCCTCCCAACTAATGCATTAATGAGTTGTGGAAATCCTTTAATACACGGTCCCAAATCTAAGGTCAACCGTGGCTAACTCTATACCATGTCCCGGAGGAGAAATCGAACAATTTCAACACCTCGCACTCGGATAGAATCGCATGGATTGAAGGTATTCCAAGTGATAAACCCTCTTCCTAGAAATAGACCTAACCCTTTTGTCAAGGTGAGAGGTCCCTAGTCACAATTAAGCCGTAGGTGCTAAAATTACTTCAACGCTTCAATCCGTTGCCTCTGCAACTAAGCCCCAGTAGAAGGTCATCCCTTAGCCCACTCACTCTACTATGACCGCAAAGAGATCAAGTAAATGGAGGTAGGATAAATCATATCGGATGGTAAAGAGAACGCTCCGCTACCTCTCGACTCACCCACTCGACCTTCTCCAAACTAGCATTGTCTAACCCTTGTGGGGTATCACTCACTCACAAGGGTTACCAATATGAACTCTCTACCCTAGTGTCACTCTAAGGGAGGATTCAATCAATCAATCATTCAAGTTTGGAGCTCAAATAAAACATCAATTAAAGAAAGCATAATTGATTAGTGCTTGTGCGAAATGAATGTAAAGCATTCATTCCTTATGTTAAGCATTACCTTTCTCGGGTTTTTACACTAATATGTGTGTTTTTATGCTACTTTTATACAGGTAGGGTTGTGAGGGAGATTATGAAGGAAAGAAGCCAATGTGGATCATCATGCACCGATTTTGGAGGAAATCTTGCTAAGGTTCAAACGCGAAGACATAGGTCGGGTGTGAGATGCTAGAGTGTGTGCCAACCTCCTCGTATTTGAATTAGCACAATTATTTGGAGGGGCATAAGAGCAGTCATACTTAAGCATTCCGACTTATTCATATCGAATAAGATCTCCACCAACTTTTCCATCATTGTAGAAGCAAAGCGATCCACGACGTGAACGTGTGCCCGTTTGCGTTACCTCGATGAAAGTATGGATTCGGGAAGTATTTCAGGCTGGATACTATAGCAGCACACGGTGACAAAGTACTGTAGCATCACTGTTCACAACAGGCCGAGAAAACTGCAGAACAGAGATTCCACATTGGCGTGTGGAAATTCCACACGCCCGTGTGTAAAATCCACAGGAGAGTCCACAGTGGCGTGTGGATCCCCGATTCAAGCCCTATTTAAAGTCGATTCAGCCCCGATTTCAGAATTCTTTTCACCATCTTATCCCCATCTTGAGAGAGGGTTTCGGCTAGGGTTTTGAGAGGTATTAGCTAGTGTTTTGGAGAGGTTCTACGGCTCTGACATCGTCATCTCTTTGGAAGAAGGTTGGTAGGGGAGCTTCCGTCGAGGCGTATCCTATACCGGACAAGGGGATCTTTGGACGACGAGTAGAGGACTTTCCACAAGACTATCGACATGACTATCGAGGGGATTTTCTATGGATTCATTGCTTTTACATTCTATTACTTTGATTGTACTTAGCTCCATGGAGAGATAAACCCCTAGTGGGTACTTGGGTATTTGTGAACCCTAGGATGTATTCATTTCTTTGAATCTCTTTATTATGTTGTCAATTAATTGATGTTTATTATGAGTTCCAACTTTGAATGCTTGATTGTGTGAATACTCCCCTAGAGTGACACTAGGGTTGAGAGTTCTTGTTAGTAACCTTGTGAGTGAGTGACACACCATGATTGTTAGACAAAGCTAGGTTAGAGAGGGTTGAGAGGGTGAGTCGCGAGGTACAGGAGCGTCCCCTTTCCCCTCCGATGTGTTAAATTCTACCTCCGTTCCCCGAGTTCATTGCAGCTATAATAGAGTGAATGGTCTAAGGGATGACCTTCCACTGGGCTTAGTTGCGGGTATAATGGAGTGAAGCGCAGAAGTGATCTTAGTATCTAGAGCTTAATTGTGGTTAGGGACCTTCCACCTGGACCAAAGGGATAGGTCTACAATTAGGAAGAGATTTATCACTTGGAATCCCTAGAACTTATTGCAATTCTATGCGAGTGCGAGGTTGAGAGGTTATTCAATCTCTCTTCTGGGACATTTATAGAGTTAGGCATAGTTGACCTTAGATTTGGGACTATGTAATTAAGGATTTCCATGACTCACTTGCATTGATTAGGAAGCATAATAGAGGGTTCTTGCACTTGAAATGATTGTCCTAGGTGGAGTAATATCTGGGTACCCCATCTCTATCGATGCCTTACCTTCTCCTTTACTTGTGCTCTTTTACTTGTTGTTTTTTACTTTTGAGAATTGAATCATTGTCACACATATCATTATTCATCTTTCACATATCTAAGAAGCGAATTAAGTGTTTTTATTCCTTACTCCCTGTGGATACGATACCCGCTCATCTGGGATTATTACTTCGACAAACCTGTGCACTTGCGGGATATACACAAGGGGACCTTGTCAATAATAGAAACAAATACATCCTAGGGTTCACAAATCCAAGTACCTACTAGGGGGTTTAGCTCTCCATGGAGCTAGTTGTAATTAACAATGAAATGGAATGTAAAAACAAGTAATCCATAGAAAACCCCCTCGATGGTCATGACGATGGTCTTGTGGAGAAGTCTCATCTCCTCCAAAGGTCCTCTTGTCCGGCCTAGGACACACCTCGCCTGATCGGTGTCGATGAAAGCTCTCCCAATAACCTTCTTCCAAGTGTAGCGTGATGTCGAAGATAAAAAACACTCCAAAAATCCTGCCAATACCTCTCAAAACCCTAGCCACAACCCCCTCTCAAGTTTGGGAAAGAATAGAGAAAAGAATGCTGGAATCAGGGCTGAATCGTGGCTTAAAAGTGCTGGAATCGGGCATCCACACGCCCATGTGGATTTGCCATACGGGCCTGTGGAATTTCTGCACGAGCGTGGATAATTTCCACTCGCCCGTGTGGATTCTGTGGAATTTCCTTTTTCAGTTGGCTGTGAACAGTACCATCTACAATAAATATCTACAGTATCTACTATAGTACCTTCCCGAAACACTCCTGAATCTATGTTTTTCATCGAGGTAACGTCAACGGGCACACGTTCACATCGTAGATTGCTTTGCTTTTTTCAATAACCGGCCTCATTAGTGAAGATCTTGCTATCAATACACAAGACGGGATACTCGAATATGACTGCCTTTGTGCCCCTCCAAACCATTGTGCTAGCTTGAATACACGGAGGTTGGCACATATTCTCGCATCTTGAACTCGACTTATGTCTTCGCGTTGGACCCTTCTCAAGATTTCTGATAAGTGCTTGTGTGATAAGAATGTGAATTGTTTTTTTCCTATGATGAGCATTACTTTTATCAGGTTTTAGTGCTAATACTTTTGTATTTATGTTACTTTTATGCATATAGGTTTGTGAAGCCGAATCTTAGAGAAAGAAGCCAATGTAGATTGTGAGTGCACCATTTGGAGGAAATCTTGAGAAGGTTCAAATGCGAAGATATAAGTCGGGTTCAAGATACTAGAATGTGTGCCAACCTCCTTGTACTCAAGCTAGCACAATGATTTGGAGGGGCACAAAGGCAGTCACATTCTAAATATTTCGGCTTGTGCATGTGTAACAAGATCTCCATCAACGTGGCTGTTCATTGAAGAATTAAAGCGATCTGCGATGTAAACGTGTGCCCGTTTATGTTACCTCGATGAAAGCATTGTTTCAGGAGTTTTTCGGACCGGTATTGTAGCAGGGCACTACAGCAACATTGTAGCAAAGTACTGTAGCAGGTACTGTTTATTGCCGGCCGAAGAAGGAGTTGGCTAGAGAAGCCACACGGGGGTGTGGAAATTCCACGCGCCCGTGTGTTAATTCCACAAGCCCATGTAAAATATCCACATGGTCGTGTGGGTTCCTGATTATAGCCCTTTAAAAGCCGATTTTAGCACCGATTTTCCCATTCTTTTCTCCATCTTTTCCCCTATCTTTTCTTCTATCTTTCCCTATCTTTGGAGATGCTAGTGGCTAGGCTTTGGAGAGGCTTTAGCAAGGCTTTGGAGAGGTTTGATGGCCTTCGACACCGCGTTTCCTTCTGAAGAGAGCTATTGGGGGAGCTTTCTTCGGCACCGATCTAGCAAGGTGTGCCCTAAGTTTGATGAGGGGACCTTTGAAGAAGATGCGCCCGATCTACAAGACCTTCGACATGAACACAAGGGAGTTTTCATTCATGTATTGCATCTCTTTGCGTTTGATTTCATTATCTATTGTATTTTGCTCCATGGAGAGCTAAACCCCTAGTGGGTACTTGGATATTTGTTAATCCTAGGATCTATTCATTTCATTGAACCTTTTTATTATGCTTTCAATTAATTAATGTTTTAATTGAGTTCCATTCTTGTATGCTTAATTGAGTGAACACTCTCTTAGAGTGACAACAGGGTTGATAGTTCTTGTTGGTAACCCTTGTGAGTGAGTGACACACCACGAGAGTTAGAGAAAGCTAGATTGGAGAGGGTTGAGAGGGTGAGTCGAGAGGTAGAAGAGAGTCTCCTTTCTCCTCTGGTGTGATTTATTTTACCTCCATTTCCTCGAGCTCTTTGAAGTCATAGTAGAGTGAATGGGCTAAGGGATGACTTTCCGCTGGGGCTAAATTGTAGAGGCAACGGACTAAAGCATTGAAGTGATTTTAGCACCTAGGGCTTAATTCTGGCGAGGGACCTTTCACCTAGACCAAAGGGCTAGGTCTACATCTAGGAAGAGGATTTATCACTTAGAATCCGTAGAACTCATTGCGATTCTATACGAGTGAGAGGTTGAGAGGTTATTCAATTTCTCCTCCGGGACATGTATAGAGTTAGGCATGGTTAACATTAGATTTGGGACCATGTATTAAAGGATCTCCACGACTCGTTAATGTATTAGTTAGAAAGCATAATAGAGGGTTTTCCACTTGAAAAGATTGTCCTAGGCGGAACAATATCCGGGAACCCATTTATCGTCGATTGCCTCCCTTATCTTTTACCTGTGCCTCCTTTATCTTTTCTTATTTTCATTTGCATTAAGTTTGTTTCCACATCACTATCAACATATTTTCATTCCAGTTATATAGCAATCTTGGTGATTCTAAGCACTATTCCCTGTGGATTTGACTATCCGCTCACTTGGGTATTATTACTTCAACACTCGTGCACTTGCAGTTTATACGCATATTCGGTCATGTCAAGGTTTTGGCACCGTTGCCGGGGAGTAGGTGTTTAGAGATACTTTGCACATTGTTTACTTAGCTATTCATTTATTCATTCTATTTCACATCTTCTTTTCTATCATCGTTCTGATTTGTTTTCTTTCTTTTTGTGCAGCTCTAGGTTCATGACCCGAGGGATCCCCTCAATATTGTTTGAAGGAGATCCCGAGCTCGAATGTACACTTAGAAGAAAAGGGAAAGAACCTATGCAAGAATAGTCTAATCTACCTGATTTGGAAGTTGAAGGGTCGGATAATATGGCGGAACAAAATGAGCAACAGAGGACATTATCTGATTATGCTATACCTTCAGTATTGGGAACACAATCGAGTATTGTGCGTCCCACGATCACAGCTCAAAACTTCGAGCTGAAGCCGGCATTCATCCTCATGTTGCAGTAATCCACACAGTTCAATAGTTTGGCCGATGAAAATCCAAACAGTTATATAGAGAACTTTCTCGAGGTGTGTGATATGTACAAGATAAACATGGTGACGGATAATGCAACCAAGTTGTGAGCCTTCCCATTTTCCTTAAAGGGGATAGTGAAGCAGTGGCTACACTCATTACCTAGATCATCAATTACCACATGGGAGGGGATAGTAAAAGCTTTTCTTGCCCGTAATTTCCGTCCTGAAAAATTTTCAAAGCTTAGGAATGAGATCTCGTCCTTTGTACAGTTGGAATTGGAGTCTCTATTTGAGACGTGGGAATGGTTCAAGGAGCTCCTGAGAAAGTGCCCGAAACACGAATTCCCAGATTGGATGATTCCTTTTACAACGGGTTGAATCCAAGCACAAGGCAACTCTTGGATGCGGCAGCAGGAGGTACCTTAGGTAGCAAGACCCTCTATCTCTAAATGCAACCTCACGGGCATATGGAAAATACCCATGCCCGTGCGCCTGATCCATAGGGGCAGACGCATGTCCCTGTGTCTTCTCTGTCCACCCGAGAAAACTCTCAAAGTGTTTCACACGCCCGTGCGGAAATTACGCACGGCCATGGATTCTTACTGGGCAGTTTATAGGGGCAGACGCACGCCCCTGTCTTTTCTCATCATGGAGGAGAAACTCTCTGCAGAGATCCACACGGCCGTGTGGAAATAACTCACGCCCGTGTGTTTGTGGGAGAGTCATCTACACGGGTGAGTCCACGCCCCTGTGTTTTCTCGAGATAAATTTTTAAGTCTCTGCAGGGAAACGCACTCTCGTACAGAAATTCCATATGGGCATGGACCGTCACAAGGTCATTCAAAGGGGCGAGTCCATGCCCCTGTGCCCTCTCTGGATGAGCTGTGAACGAAAACGCGCGCCCGTGCGTAAATTACACACGTGCGTGTGTTTTCTCTAGACACTTCGAAAACACTGTAGGGTCTGCAAAAACTTCCTGAACATATAAATAAACTCAAAGCCTGCCTGATAAACCAACTTTACACAGAGAAAACACTGAAAATAAGCATAATCGACTAAAATTCTCTGGCAAAACACAATAAAGCACAAGATGACTCCAAAAGTCCACAAGAAAAACACAACAAAAGCATCTAGAAATCAAGACACCGACACTCAAAGTCTTATTCATGCAAACACTAAACTAACAACTAAGAAAATAGTAAACACTTGGGTTGCCTCCCGAAAAGTGCTTGTTTAACATCACTAAGCTTCACGTACCTTGTCTTACCTTATGGGGGCTCATAGATGATGGTTTTCCTCTTGCCCATAACTTGAAAGCATGATGAGCAAAGTCTCTTGAAGGTAGAGGGGGAGTTATCAGGCTTGGTACTGCCTAGCAAAGGTTCATTCAACTTGTTCGATTTGTGCACATCCTCAACAGCCTTGGGGTGCTTCTTGTGGTGTCTCCTTGCACGCTTCATCTTCCGCAGCACTTTCTTCATGATTCCCGAAGTATATGGTACTTTTTTCTTTAGATCAGACATTAGCACTTCTTCATTTTCCAATTCTTGATCTAGCAACCCCTTGTATGGGTTCGGATTAAACATTTCCTACATATATTTATTAATTATCTCATCAGTAGTGTCAAGAAAGTAGAGAGTATCATCAATGTCAAGAGAATGTCACATGGCCTTGGTGAGGCGGTATGTGAGCTTATCATCTCCAACCCTTAGTGTCAACTCCCCGCCGTCCATGTAGATTAATGCCTTGGAAGTGCGCAAGAATGGCCTCCCAAGTATCAAAGGAACATCCGCATCCTCATCGACATCCAACACTATGAAATCTACAGGAAATATATACTTGTCAGTTTTGACAAGCACATCTTCAATGATGCCCCTTGGATGTCTCATTGTTCAGTCCACCAATTGCAATGTCATCCGAGTGGGCCTAGGCTCTCCCAAGCCTAGCTTCTGAAAGAAAGAATATGGCATGACATTGATACCGACCCTTGAGTCTCCCAATGCCATTTCTTTACCCAAGTTTCCAATGTTGCACGGAATGATGAAGCTTCCTAGATCTTTCTGCTTATTCGATGTATTATTTTGCAATACCGCCGAGCAAGATGCATCTAGAATAATGGAGGCACTCTCCTCTAATTTTCTTTTGTTGGTCAACAAATTTGTCAAGAACTTGGTATACCTCGACATTTGGGATAATGTCTCAACAAAGTGAATATTTATATGTAGTTGTCTAAACAAACCAAGAAACTTCTTGTACTGCTCGTCCACTTGGTCATTCTTCAATCTAAAGGGATAAGGAATTCTTGGCATGTAAGGTGGAGGTACCACCTCCTTCTCCTTGGTTGCTCCCTTCTCAATTTCTACGACCTCTAGTGCTTCAAGATTGGTCTTCTCACTATGAAGCCTACCTTCAACCTTATGACCACTTCTCAAAGTGATCACCTTCACATGCTCTGGTGGATTGGTCTCAGTATTACTCGGCAAGCTTCCTTGTGGTCTCTCCGATAGAGACTTCGCAATTTGCCCCACTTGATTTTCTAGGTTGTGCAATGAAGCAATGTGGTTGTGAAGTGTAGCCTCAACCGATTGGAATCTTGTATCCAATGATTGCACAAATCTAGTCAAGGCTTTCTCTAAGTCGGTCATTCGGGTTTCTAAGCCAGACACGCTATTTTCCATGTTTGGGGCTTGTTGTTGTTGGAAACCTGGTAGTTCCATGGCCTTTGGTTGTCCTTGGTTGCTCCACGAAAAGTTGGGATGATTCTTCCAACCCTGATTATAGGTGTTGCTATATGGACTACTTTGGTTCCTTATTGCATTACCTACAAAGTCGACTTTCTCCATCGAAGATACATCACCAATAGCGATCGGGCAATCGGAGGGAGCATGTCCTGCGCCACACCCAGTGTAAGTAGTCACAGCCACCACTCTATTAGAAGTTAGAAGGTCTAACTTCTTACTCAATGATTCCACTTGGGCTGCCAAAGAAGTGACTGCATCTATTTCATAGAGCCCGGCCACCTTCTTCCTTTCCCACGTATTCTACTGGTAATTGTTCATGGCCATGTCTTCTACTAACTGTCTGCCTTGTTCCGAGGTTTTAATCCGCATTGTACATTCCACGGTGGCATCTAACAATTGCCTTGTACTCGGATTCAACCCATTATAGAAAGTTTGAATGATCATCTATTCAGGAAATCCGTGTTGTGGGCATCTCCTCAAAAGGTCCTTGAAATGCTCCCATGTCTCAAACAATGATTCCAATTCCATCTGCACAAACGATGATATCTCATTGCGAAGCTTGGCCGACTTTCCCGGAGGGAAGTATCTAGCAAGAAAAGCTTCGACCATCTCATTCCAAGCCGTGATGGATGCTTTTGGCAAGGAATGAAGCCACTGCTTGGCTCTTTCCTTAAGAGAAAATGGGAAAGCCCTCAATCTAATAGCATCATATGATACACCATTAATCTTCAGTATATCACAAACTTCCAAGAAGTTCTCTATGTTGTTGTTTGAATCCTCATCGGCCAAACCATTGAACTTCACTGACTGCTAAATCATCTGGATGAATGCTGGTTTAAGCTCAAAGCTCAGAGCTGTAATCGGGTGTCACACAATACTAGATTGTGTCCCCAGTACTGACGGTATGGCGTAATCAGATAATGTTCTCTGCTGTTTATTCCGCTCAACCATGTTGTGAGATCCTTCAACTTCCACTTCAGCTAGATTTGACAGTTCCTACACAAGTTCTTTCCCTTTTCTTTGTAGTGTACATTCGAGTTCGGGATCTCCTTCAGTTAATATCGAAGGGTTCCCTCGGGTCATAACCTGGAGCTGTACCAAAAGAAGAAGAACAAATCAAAGCGATGATAGAAAAGGAAGATGTGAAATAGAATGAATGAACGAATAGCTAAGAAAACAAAGTGCAAAGTATCTCTAAATGCCTACTCCCCGGCAATGGCGCCAAAAAAATGACAACACCCCTTGCGTATGTCCTGCAAGTGCACAGGTTTGTCGAGTAATAAAATCCCAAGTGAGTGGGTATCCTATCCAAAGAGAGTAGGGAGTAAAAATACTTAAATTGTTTCTTAACCAAGTGAAGATGAATAATGATTGTGTTGACAAGATGTAATGTAAACAAGAATAAAAGAAAAAAGAGACAAAAGCACAAGTAAGTGAATGATAAGGCAATCGATATAAATGGGGTACTTAAATATTGTTCCGCCTAGGACAATCATTTCAAGTGCAAAACTAACTATTACGACTCCCAACTAATGCATTAATAAGTCATGGAAATCCTTTGATACACAGTCCCAAATCTAAGGTCAACCATGACTAACTCTATACCATGTCCCGGAGGAGAAATCGAACAATCTCAACACCTTGCACTCGGATAGAATCGCATGGAGTTCTAGGGATTCAAAGTGATAAACCCTCTTCCTAGAAATAGAACTAACCCTTTGGTCCAGGTGAGAGATCCTTAGTCATAATTAAGCCCTAGGTGCTAAAATCACTTCAACGCTTCACTCCGTAGCCTCTACAACTAAGCCCCAGCAGAAGGTCATCCTTTAGCCCATTGACAAGGTCCCCTTGCGTATATCCCGCAAGTGCACGGGTTTGTCGAAGTAATAATCCCGGGTGAGCGGGGTCGAATCCACAGGGAGTAGGGAGTAAAAACACTTAATTTGATTCTTAGCTATGTGAAAATTCAATGATAAGGAGTGTGATAATGATTCAATTCTCAACAATAAAAGCAACAAGAAAGAGAGCTCCTGTACCTCTCGACTCACCCTCTCAACCCTCTCCAACCTAGCTTTGTCTAACGCTCGTGGTGTGTCACTCACTCACAAGGTTACCAACAAGAACTCTCAACCCTAGTGTCACTCTAGGGGAAATGTTCATACAATCAAGCATTCAAGGTTGGAACTCACAATAAACATCAATTTATTGAAAGCATAATAAACAAGTTCAAAGAAACGAATACATCTTAGGGTTCACAATACCCGAGTACCCACTAGGGGTTTAGCTCTCCATGGAGCTAAGTACAATCAAAGAAATAGAATGTAAAAGCAATGAATCCATAAAGAAACCCCCTCGATAGTCGTGTCGATGGTCTTGTGGAGAGTCCTCTACTTGTCACAAGGGATCCTTTGTCCGGCCTAGGATACACCTCGCCGGATCTGTGCCGACGAAATCTCTCCCAATAACCTTCTTCCAAACGATGCGCGATGTCAGAGCCGTAGAAACTCTCCAAAAACCTAGCCAATACCCCTCGAAACCCTAGCCGAAGCCCTCTCTCAAGTTGGGGAAAAGATGGAGAAAAGAATACCAAAATCGGGGCTAAATCAGCTTTAAATAGGGCTGGAATCGGGCGACTCCACGGGCGTGGCTGCTCCACGTGCCCGTGCGGAATTTCCCACAGGCATGGATAATTTCCACACGCCCGTGTGGATTCTCTGTTTCTCTTGTTTCTCGGTCGGCTGTGAACAGTGCTTCTACAGCACATACTACAATATTGCTACAATGCTCTACTACAGTATTCACCCTGAATAGCTTCCCAATTCCATACTTTCATCGGAGTAACGCAAACGGGCACATGTTCATGTCGTGGATCACTTGCTTCTTCAATGATATGCACATTGGTGGAGCTCTTGTTCTATGTGCATAAGTCGGAATGCTCGAGTGTGACTGCCTCTGTGCCCCTCCAAATAGATGTGCCAACTCGAATACAGGAGGTTGCCACACATTCTAGCATCTCACATTGACCTATGTCTTCGGGTTTGTACCTTAGCAAGATTTCCTCCATAATCGGTGCATTGTGATCCACATTGGCCTATTTCCTTCATACTTGGCCTCACAACCCTACCTGCATAAAAGTAACATAAAAACACACAAATTAGTGTAAAAACCGGAGAAAAGTAATGCTCAACATAAGGAATGAACGCATCGCATTCGTATCGCACAAGCACTTATCAAACTCCCCCACACTTAAACTTTTGCTTGTCCTCAAGCAAAAATTAAAAACTTTATGTGCATCAATGAAGAAGATATTGGAAGTGCTTGGCCTTAGGTTCACCAAAGTATACAAAGAGAGCATTCTACATGTAAGGGAAATTCCAACACTAAATACAAAAAATCAATGCTCTAGCTAAAAACTTGAATCAAAAAGAAAACAAAACCCGAAATCGTGTACGTGTGTGAACTCACTCAAAAACAACCCAAGGTATACTCCTCAAAGTTCTAAGTATAAGGGATTTATTTATCTACAAAAGTGACAACAATTTCAAAGATGGTAGTAGCTTCACACATCCTCTAAGGTGGCTTTCACAGTTTCGAGGTGGTAGCTCTTTATACCGGAGTGGTAGCTTTCACTCATCCTATGAGATAGCTCTTTCTCTCATTAGGGCATACCTAGTATCCGACTTATGAGAGTAGCTTCATACTACATAGGTGGTAGCTCTTTCCACACAACAAGCACAAATAATAAAACTATTTCGTTCTTTCTTTTCATTTTGCATTGTTTTTTTTAAGAATTTAGCACAAGAAAATAAACCTAACTAGTCCCTTTAACATCGAACATGAGTTTCCAATAGAGTTCAAAAAGTGAGTAGTGCACTAAGTATAAATCGGACAAAAAATTCCTAGAAATTCAAGCAAGAACTAGAGCATGAAAACATTCAATGTTAGAAATTCTCCTAAACTCAAGAATACAATAATTGCAACTAAGGTGAACCGCCATTGGCTATGTGAGCATATATCAATCAAGAACAATAGAAAAGATGTGCGCACTATGAAACTCCACCCACACTTAAGTTGTACATTGTCCCCAATGTACACATTCAATCTCACTAAAAATATAAATCATTCAAAAGCAAATGTGGGAGAAGCAATCAAAACAATACTCCCCTGACTCCTAGTGTGACGTTTGATGAAGCTAGTTCGTTGGGAGTAGGGTTCCAACGGGTTCTGAAGCTTACACGGCCAAGTACCTCAGTACCTTGGCCGTGCCAATGACTAAGTCTCAATTCCCAAGAAGACAAGACCATCTGCACGCATACAGGAGGGGGTTCAGTGAAGCTCAATAAAGACAAAATAAATCGAGTGTATATAAAGGATAAAGCAATGAATACAACTCGATGATGCAAAATGAAAATAAACTCATAAGGGAAATCCTTTCTGAGTGAAAAAGTCTAAAAACAGGAAAAATAAAATAAAATGCAAGAAAGTAAAGGAAGGGAAAATCAAGTGTCTGTGTCGCTCTCAGGCTCCTGTGCTGCTGCTGCTGGTGAAGCATATACTGGGTCTACCGGTGCCAGGGTAGAGGATGGAGTTGCTAGAGGAACTGGGGGGGCTGGAGGAGTCCTCGGCCGCAATACAAATGATGAGGCGACGTCTCGCTCTAAAATCTGCTGTAACATGTCAAAACGCGCCATGAACTATGTGTACTAAGTGGCCTGCATAGCCCTAATCTCGGCAACCTCAGCTCGGACCACTCCTATAGCATTCTCGAGCCTCTCAAAGCGATCATTGGCTCAAGATGGTGAAAACATAAGTGACAAGGTCTCCTTGCGTATATCCCGCAACTGCACGGGTTTGTCGAAGTAATAATCCCGGGTGAGCGGGTATCGAATCCACAGGTAGTAGGGAATAAAAATACTTAATTTGATTCTTAGCTATGTAAAAGATCAATGATAATGAGTGTGACAATGATTCAATTCTCAACAATTAAAAGCAACAAGTAAGAGAGCAAAAGTAAGGAGGAGGTAAGGCAATCGATAAAGATAGTTTACTCGGATGATGCTTCACCTAGGATAATTGCTTCAAGTGCAAGAACTCTCTATTATGCTTCCTTTTCAATGCAATGGTGAGTCGTGGAAATTCTTACATACATAGTCCCAAATCTAAGGTCAACTATGCCTAACTCTATTCATGTCCCGGAGGAGAGATTAAATAATCTCTCAACCTCGCACTCGAATAAAGTTGCAATGAGCTCTAGGGATTCCAGGTGATAAATCTCTTCCTAATTATAGACCTAACCCTTTTGTCCAGGCGGAAGGTCCCTAACCACAATTAAGCCCTAGATACTAAGATCCCCATAACGCTTCACTCCGTTGCACGCGCAACTAAGCCCCAGCGGAGATTCATCCCTTAAACCATTCACTCTATTATGGCCGCAAAGAACTCAAGGAACGGAGGTAGAATCTATCACGTTGGAGGGGAAAGGGGACGCTCCTGTACCTCTCGACTCACCCTCTCAACCCTCTCCAACCTAGCTTTGTCTAACGCTCGTGGTGTGCCACTCACTCATAAGGTTACCAACAAGAACTCTCAACCCTAGTGTCACTCTAGGGGAAATGTTCATACAATCAAGCATTCAAGGTTGGAACTCACAATAAACATCAATTTATTGAAGGCATAATAAAGAAGTTCAAAGAAACGAATACATCCTAAGGTTCACAATCACCCAAGTACCCACTAGGGGTTTAGCTCTCCATGGAGCTAAGTACAATAAAAAAAAATCGAATATAAAAACAATGAATCCATAAAGAAACCCCCTCGATGGTCGTGTCAATGGTCTTGTGGAGAGTCATCTACCCGTCGCAAGGGATCCTTTGTCCGGCATAGGATACACCTCGCCGGATCGATACCGACGAAAGCTCTCCCAATAACTTTCTTCCAAACGACGTGCGATGTCAGAGCCGTAGAACCTCTCCAAAAACCTAGCCAATATCCCTCAAAACCCTAGCCGAAGCCTTCTCGCAAGTTTGGGAAAAGATGGAGAAAAGAATACCAAAATCGGGGCTGAATGGGCTTTAAATAGGGCTGGAATCGGGCGACTCCACGGGTGTGGACGGTACACGCGCCCATGCGGAATTTCCACACGGCCGTGGATAATTTTCACACGCCTGTGTGGATTCTCTTTTTCTCTAGTTTCTCGGCCGGCTATGAACAGTGATGCTACAGTACATGCTACAGCCTTCGACCTGAATAACTTCCCAATTCCATATTTTCATCGGTGTAACGCAAACGGGCACACGTTTACATCGTGAATCACTTGTTTCTTCAATGATATACATGTTGGTGGAGCTCTCGTTCTTATGTGCATAAATCGGAATGCTCGAGTGTGACTGCCTTTGTGCTCCTCCAAATGGATGTGCTCACTCGAATGCTAGGAGGTTGGCACACACTCTAGCATCTCACACCTGACCTATGTCTTCCCGTTTGAACCTTAGCGAGATTTCCTCCAAAATAGGTGCATTATGATCCACATTGGCCTATTTCCTTCATACTCGGCCTCACAACCCTACCTGCATAAAAGTAACATAAAAACGCACATATTAGTGTAAAAACCTGAGAAGAGTAATGCTCAGCATAAGGAATGGACACTTCGCATTCATATCGCACAAGCACTTATCAAACTCCCCCACACTTAAGTTTTTGCTTGTCCTCAAGCAAACATTAAAACATTCTGTGCATTAATGAAGAAAATATTGAAAGTGCTTGGCCTTAGGTTCACCGAGGCATAAAAAGAAAGTATCTACAAGTAAGGAAAATTTCAACACTAAATACGAAAAATCAATGCTCTAGCTAAAAACTTGAATGAAAAAGGACAACAAACCCGAATTTTGTGTATGTGTGTGAACTCACTCAAAACAATCCAAAATATACTCCTCAAAGTTCTAAGTACAAGGGACTTATTTATCTAAAAAGTGACAAAAATTTTAAAAGATGGTAGTAGCTTCACACATCCTCTAAGGTAGACCTTTCCAAAGCGGCCGCTAAGGTGGCTTTCACACTTTCGAGGTGGTAGCTCTTTCTACCCGAGTGGTAGCTTTCACTCATCCTATGAGATAGCTCTTTCTCTCATTAGGGCATAACTAGTAACCGACTTGTGAGAGTAGCTTCATACTTCATAGGTGGTAGCTCTTTCCACCCAACAAATACAAATAAACAATAAAACTATTTTGTTCCTTCTTTTCAATTTTTTTTTATTTTTTATTTTTTTTATTTTTTTATTTTTTTATTTTTTTATTTTTTATTTTTATTTTTTTTTTAATTTAGCAAAAGAAGTAAACCTAACTAGTCCCTTTAACATCGAACATGAGTTTCCAATAGAGTTCAGAGAGTGAGTAGTGCACTAAGTGTAAATCGGGCAAAAATTCCTAAACATTCAAGCAAGAACTAGAGCATGAAAACATTCAATGTTAACAATTCTCCTAGACTTAAGAATACAATCATTGCAACTAGGCTGAACCGCCATTGGCTATGTGAGCATATATCAATCAAAAACAATAGAAAAGATGTGCGCAGTCTAAAAACAAGAAAATAGAATAAAGTAAAATGCACGAAAGTAAAAGAAAAGTCAAGTGTCGGAGTCGCTCTCGGGCTCCTGTGCTGCTGCTGCTGCTGAAGTGGAATATAGTGGGTCCTCCGGTGCTGGAGGAATTGATGATCTGGGTCTCAGGAGATCTCGAAGGAAGTCGAATCGGGCCATAAGATCTGTGTACTGAGCCGACTGCATAGCCCGGAGCTCCGCTATCTCAGTCCGAAACTCTCTAACATCGGTCTCCAGCCTCTCAATACGGTAATAGGCTCGAGTACCCGGTGCTACAGAAGATGGAGGAGTCTGCTGGACACCCCCTGCAGTATCTCCTTCGCTCTTGGTGGTCTCAACGGTAGCTGTAGTGAGAATATAAACCCCTGGCCCAAACCTCCGTACCAACCCCATCATCCTGATCGTATCGAACGCAAGAGGAGTGGGCACAACTGTCCTCTCAGCACCACGTAGAGTGTCGCCCAAACCCATTCCCAGAATGAGTCTGGTGATATAAGGGCCAGCAAATAGTAGACCCACTCTCGTCGAATGACCCTGGTACTGCAAAACATCTGCTAGAATGGACCCTAAGTGAACTGGTACATTGCGGGCCAGGGAGTATAAGAAAAGCAGATCCAGCCTGGTCAAAACGGCTGTGTTATCTGCTCGACCTGTCACGGACCTGCTGTTTACTGCGTGTACGTATCTATAACTGAACCGGGACAAACTAAAGGCCTTCGACAATCCCGGTTCGTACTCCCCACGTCCACACAAAATCCTGTACACATGATATGGAGTGACTGACACTGAAAAATCTACTGGTAGTCGGCCATACTCCACGATACCTGTATAAGCGACATCGTACATGCCCGTAATAATCAAAAACTCAGTGACGGTCATGGAGAATGGATGTCCGAATGCCCGAAACTGTATCGCCTCTATAGTGTCAACTTTCCCATGCAGCAATCGAAACTCAAAGGATGCTAAAACCTCTAGCGTAAGTGCGCGGTAAGCTGGCTCACTAATCGTCAGTAGCCTTTTCCAGCTTCCCACTGCCAGCATCTCATCAATCTCATTAATTACCTCGTCACCCTGCTGAACATTTCGAAGCACTTGTACATCCGCGAAGTAAGTCTGACCAAACCCAAGTGCTAAAAGTCTGTCGAAGCGAGCCTGATGCTCAGGGTTCCAGAATTCCACATCTATCGGCTCGGGTGAGGTGAGTCTGAGGCGCTTCACTTTGTTCTTCTTCGCGCGAGGTGCCATATCTGTAGTACAAAAGAAGAAAACAATCAAAAATCTCAAAAGCAATATACTGCAGAATTCCACACGGGCCTGTGGAAATTACCCACACCCGTGTGGATCTGCAAAGCGTGAAACTCCCGCACGGGTGCACAACAAATCTTAACAATTCAATTTAAAACCACTTCTAAATACTTACTACACATCCATCATGCATGAAAATTCTCATTTAAAAGTATTCAATCCGTGAAAAACCCTAATTGGCGAAGAAAAGAGGATAAAAAGGTTACCGAAGAGATAAATATGAAAACTTCTGAAATTCGGTAAGATTTCCGAAGAAAATTCCTCCAAACAGCGATGAAGGGTTGGAAAGATGATCGGGAACCGTTTTCCAGTGATTGGAGATGAAGACTGAGACGGATCACAAGGTTTTTAAGGAGAAAATCGCGTCTCTTAGAATTTTGTGTATCCCCACGGGTGTGTCAAAATTACCCATGCCCGTGCGCCTCACTTCGAGAGCGCCACAAGGGCGTACACATGTCCCTGTGCTTTCTCGGGAAAACACTCCTTTCACTCTGACTACTCTCACACTGGCGTGCGGAAATTACCCACGCCCCTGTGGCTTCCCTGGACATCCGAGAAAAATATCAAGTCTTCCACATGCCCGTGCGGAAATTCCCCACGGGCGTGGACATTTACATGCTCAACTCACAGGGACAGCCGCACACCCTTGTGTTTTCTCGGGATGGAGAGAACACCCTGCAGAGATTCGCACGGGCGTGTGGAAATTACCCACGCCAGTGTGTGGTTCACAAGGTCGGCCACAGGGGCGAGTCCACGCCCTTGTGTGCCCTCGGGAAAATCTGCCCAACTTTGTAGGAGTTTACACGCCCGTACGGAAATTACCCACGGGCATGTGATATTCGCATGGTCATTCACAGGGGCAGCCGCACGCCCCTGTGCTTTCTCTGGATGGGCTGGCAGTATACGCCCACGGGCGTGTGGAAATTCCACACGCCCGTGTGTTTTCTCTGGATGACTTAGAAAAACTTGTAGGCTCTGCAGAACTATTCTGAACATGTTTCCACTCTCAGAGCCTGCTATATTATGCAAAATTTACCAGATAAAAACACGAAATAGAATTTAAATGACCAGACATCACCAACTCTTAATAAAACACACAATGAATACTTTTAAAAATCCCACAACAAAATCGCAGCACAAGCACTTAAAAATTGAAACATCAACACTGAACAGTTTTTCATGAAAACAAACTAAACTAAAATGTGCGAGAACAAGAAACACTTGGGTTGCCTCCCAAGAAGCCCTTGTTTAACGTCACTAAGCTTGACGTATCTTTCTTACCTCACTGGGGTTCATAAATGAAGGTTGCCCTCTTACCCATGGCTTTAAAGCATGATGAGCAAAATCTCTTGAGGGTAGAAGGTGTATTCTCGGGCTTCGGACCACCTAGCAATGGTTCGTCCAACTTCCTTGGCTCATGTACGTCTCCAACAATCTTGGAGCGTTTTCGGTGGTGTCTCCGAGCCCTCTTCATTTTCCGGAGCACCATCTTCAAGATCCCCGGGGTAGATGTTTCTTCTTCAGTCGAACCAAGCGTCATTACTTCTTCATTGCTCTCCTCTTGGTCGAATAAACCTTCATATGGATCCGGGTTGAATATTTCCTGCACATATTCATCAACAAGCACATCAGTAGTGTCTAGAAAGTATAAATTGTCATCGAAATCAAGAGAATGCCTCATGGCTTCAGCAAGGCGGCATGTGAGCTTGTCATCTCCAACTCTCAATGTGAGCTCTCCGCCGTCCATGTCAATCAATGCTTTGGAAGTCCGCAAGAACAGTCTCCAAAGTATCAAGGGTACATCAGCATCCTCATCGACATCTAGCACTACAAAGTCAACCAGAAAAATGTACTTGTCCACCTTGACAAATACGTCTTCAATGATGCCTCTCGGATGTCATACCGTTTGGTCCGCCAATTGTAAAGTCATCCGAGTAGGCCTAGGTTCTCCTAAGCCTAGTTTTTGGAAGAAAGTATATTGCATGACGTTGATACTTGCCCCTGAATCCGCCAATGCCATTTGCTCACCTAAGTTGCCGATGTTACACTGAATGATGAAGCTTCCCGGGTCTTTCTTCTTGTTCGGCATGTTCTTTTGCAACACCGCCGAGCATGAAGCATCTAGCACCATTGAAGCACTCTTCTCCAATTTCCTCTTGTTGGTCAATAGGTCTTTTAGGAACTTTGCGTGCTTAGGCATTTGAGCCAATGCCTCTACAAAAGGAATATTGATGTGGAGTTTCTTGAACAGACTCAGGAACTTCTTATACTATTCATCCCCTTGGTCATTCTTCCATCTAGAGGGGTAAGGGATTCTTGGCTTGAATGGTGGGGGTGCCACCTCTTTCTCTTTGTTTACTCCCTTCTCAACCTCTACAACCTCGGGTGCGTGTTCTTTCGGCTTTTTACTCGGAAGCCTCCCTTCAACCGCACGACCACTTCTCAAAGTGATCGCCTTCACATGTTCTAAAGGATTGGTTTCTGTGTTGCTTGTTAAACTTCCATGTGGCCTTTCGGAGAGAGACTTCGCAATTTGCCCCACTTGATTTTCAAGGTTGTGCAAGGAGGCGGTGTGATTGCGAAGTGTAGCCTCGACTGATTCAAACCTTGTATTTGCCGATTGAACAAATCTAGCCAAGTGCTTCTCGAAATCCGTCATTCGGGTTTCCAAGCCTGAAATTCTGTTTTCCACTTGAGGGGCTTGTTGTTGTTGTTGGAAACCTGATGGCCCCATGGTCTTCAATATCCCCGGGGTAGTAGTTACCTCCTCAGTCGACCCAAGCATCATTACTTCTTCATTGCTCTCCTCTTGGTCGAACAAACCTTCATATGGATCCGGGTTGAACATTTCCTGCATGTATTCATCAACAATCTCATCAGCACTGTCTAGGAAATACAAAGTGTCATCGAAATCGAGAGAATGCCACATGGCTTTTGCAAGGAGGTAAGTGAGTTTGTCATCTCCTACTCTCAATGTGAGCTCTCCGCCGTCCATGTCAATCAATGCTTTGGAGCTCCGCAAGAACGGTCTCCCAAGTATCAAGGGTACATCCACATCCTCATCGACATCTAGCACTACAAAGTCAAGCGGAAAAATGTACTTGTCCACCTTGACAAGCATGTCTTCAATGATACCTCTCGGATGTCGTACCATTCGGTCCGCCAATTGTAAAGTCATCCGAGTAGGCCTAGTGATAAGTGCTTGTGCGATATGAATGCGAAGTGTTCATTCCTTATGTTGAGCGTTACTTTTCTCATGTATTTACATTAATATGTGTGTTTTTATGTTACTTTTATGCAGGTATGGTTGTGAGGCTGAGTATGAAGGAAATAGGCCAATGTGCACCATAATGCACCTATTTTGGAGGAGATCTTGCTAAGGTTCAAACGCGAAGACATAGGACAAGTGTGAGATGCTAGAGTGTGTGCCAACCTCCTCGCATTCGAGTGAGCACATCCATTTGGAGGGGCACAAAGGCAGTCACACTCGAGCATCCCGTCTTATGCATATAAGAACAAGAGCTCCACCAACATATATATCATTGAAGAAACAGTCTAACGTCCCAATTCCATACTTTCATCGGGGTAACGCAAACGGGCACACGTTCACGTCGTGAATCACTTGCTTCTTCAATGATATATATGTTGGTGGAGCTCTTATTCTTATATGTATAAGACGGAATGCTTGAGTGTGACTGCCTTTGTGCCCCTCCAAATGGATGTGCTCACCCGAATGCGAGGAGGTTGGCACACACTCTAGCATCTCACACCTGTCCTATGTCTTCGCGTTTGAACCTTAGCAAGATCTCCTCCAAAATAGGTGCATTATGATCCACATTGGCCTATTTCCTTCATACTCAGCCTCACAACCATACCTGCATAAAAATAACATAAAAACACACATATTAATGTAAAAACCTGAGAAAAGTAATGCTCAACATAAGGAATGAACACTTCGCATTCATATCGCACAAGCACTTATCACTAGGCCTACTCGGATGACTTTACAATTGGCGGACCGAACGGTGCGACATCCGAGAGACATCATTGAAGACGTGCTTGTCAAGGTGGGCAAGTACATTTTTCCGGTTGACTTTGTAGTGCTAGATGTCGATGAGGATGCAGATGTACCCTTGATACTTGGGAGACCGTTCTTGCGGACTTCCAAAGCATTGATTGACATGGACGGCGGTTAGCTCACATTGAGAATTGGAGATGATAAGCTCACATACCGCCTTGCTGAAGCCATGCCTCATTCTCTCGATTTTGATGATACTCTATACTTTCTAGACACTACTGATGAAATTGTTGATGAATATATGCAGGAAATGTTCAACCCAGATCCGTATGAAGGATTGTTCGACCAAGAGGAGAGCAATGAAGAAGTAATGATGCTTGGTTCGACTGAAGAAGTAACATCTACCCCGGGGATCTTGAAGAAGGTGCTCCGGAAAATATGGAATTGGGACGTTATTCAGGTCGAAGACCATAGCAACACTGTATGGAATTGTGTTACCCCGATGAAAGTATGGAATTGACAAGCTTCATCAGGGGTTTTGCTACCTAAGGTACCTCCTACTGTCGCATCCAAGAGTTGCCTTGTACTCGGGTTCAAACCATTGTAGAAGGTTTGAACAATCATCCACTCTGGGAATCCGTGTTGCGGACACTTTCTCAGGAGCTCCTTGAACCTTTCCCATATCTCGAATAGAGACTCCAATTCCAACTGAACAAAGGACGAGATCTCATTCCTAAACTTTGCTTATTTTTCCGAGAGGAAATAACGGGCTAGAAAAAGCTTCTACCATCTCCTCCCATGTAGTGATTGATGCTCGGGTAATGAGTGTAGCCATCGCTTCGCTTTCCCCTTCAAGGAAAAATGGGAAGGCTCTCAATTTGATGGCATCATCAAGTAACCCCATTTATCTTCAAACGATGTAGCACACCTCGAGAAAGCTCTCTATATGACTATTTGGATCCTCATCAGCCAAACCGTTGAATTGTGGCGACTGCTACAGCATATGGATGAATGCCGGCTTTAGCTCAAAGTTCTGAGCTGTAATCGGAGGACGCACAATACTCGATTGCGTCCCCAACACTGAAGGTCTGGCATAGTCGGATAGTGTTCGCTGTTGCTCATTCTATCCTGCCATGTTTTCAAATTCCTCTCCTTCCAAATCAGCTGAATTATGATGTTCTTCCACAGGTTCTTTCCCTTTTCTTCTAAGTGTACATTCAAGCTCAAGATCTCCTTCAATCAATATTGATGGATTCCCTTGGGTCATAACCTGGAGCTGCACCAAAAAGAAAGAAAAAGAAAATCAGAACGATGATAGAATAAGAAGACGTGAAATAGAATGTGTGGTGAAATAGCTAAGAAAACAAAGTGCAAAGTATCTCTAAACGCCTACTCCCTGGCAACGGTACAAAAAACTTGACAAGGTTCCCTTGCGTATATCCCGCAAATGCACGGGTTTGTCGAAGTAATAATCCCGGGTGAGCGGGGTGGAATCCACAGGGAGTAGGGAGTAAAAACACTTAATTTGATTATGAGCTATGTGAAAAATCAGTGATAAGGAGTGTGATAATGATTCAATTCTCAACAATAAAAGCAACAAGAAAGAGAGCAAAAGTAAAGAAGGGGGTAAGGCAATTGATAAAGATGGGGTACCCGGATAATGCTCCACCTAGGATAATTGTTTCAAGTGTAAGAAACCTCTATTATGCTTCCTAATCAATGCAATGGTGAGTCGTGGAAATCCTTAATTACATAGTCCCAAATCTAAGGTCAACTATGCCTAACTCTATACATGTCCCGGAGGAGAAATAGAACAATCTCAACACCTCGCACTCGCATAGAGTTGCAATGAGCTCTAGGGATTTCAAGTGATAAATCTCTTCCTTATAATAGACCTAACCCTTTGGTCCATGTGGAAGGTCCATAACCGCAATTGAGCCTTAGATACTAAGATCACCTCAACGCTTCACTCCGTTGCACGCGCAACTAAGCCACAGCAAAAGTTCATCCCTTAGACCATTCACTTTATTATGGCCGCAAAGAACTCAAGGAACAGAGGTAGAATCTATCACGTCGGAGGGGAAAGGGGACGCTCCTGTACCTCTCGACTCACCCTTTCAACCCTCTCCAACCTAGCTTTGTCTAACGCTCGTGGTGTGTCACTCACTCACAAAGTTACCAACAAGAACTCTCAACCCTAGTGTCACTCTAGGGGAAATGTTCATAGAATCAAGCATTCAAAGTTTGAACTCACAATAAACATCAATTTATTGAAAGCATAATAAAGAGGTTCAAAGAAACAAATACATCCTAGGGTTCACAATACCCGAGTAAACACTAGGGGTTTAGCTCTCCATGGAGCTAAGTACAATCAAAGAAATAGAATGTAAAAGCAATGAATCCATAAAGAAACCCCATCAATAGTCATGTCGATGGTCTTGTGGAGAGTCCTCTACTCGTCGCAAGGGATCCTTTCTCCGGCCTAGGATACACCTCGCCGGATCGGTGCCGACGAAGGCTCTCCCTATAACCTTCTTCCAAACAACGCGCGATGTCGGCGCCGTAGAACCTCTCCAAAAACCTAGCCAATACCCCTCGAAACCCTAGCCAAAGCCCTCTCTAAAGTTGGGGAAAAGATGGAGAAAAAAATACCAAAATCGGGGCTGAATCGGCTTTAAATAGGGCTGGAATCGGGCGACTCCACGGGCGTGGCTGCTCCACACGCCCGTGCGGAATTTCCACACGGGCGTGGATAATTTCCACACGCCCGTGTGGGTTCTCTATTTCTCTGGTTTCTCGGTAGGCTGTAACCAGTGCTGCTACAATGCATACTACAATGTTGCTACAGTGCTCTGCTACAGTATTTAACCTGAATAGCTTCCCAATTCCATACTTTCATCGGGGTAACACAAACGGGCACACGTTCACGTCGTGGATCACTTGCTTCTTCAATGGTGTACATGTTGTTGGAACTCTTGTTCTATGTGCATAAGTCGGAATGCTCGAGTGTGACTGCCTCTCTGCCCCTCCAAATGGATGTGCCAACTCGAATACGAGGAGGTTGGCACACATTCTAGCATCTCACATTGACCTATGTCTTCGCGTTTGAACCTTAGCAAGATTTTCTCCAAAATCGGTGCATTGTGATCCACATTGGCCTATTTTCTTCGTACTCGGCCTCACAACCCTACCTGCATAAAAGTAACATAAAAACACACATATTAGTGTGAAAGCACGAGAAAAGTAATACTCAACATAAGGAATGAACTCTTCGCATTCGTATCGCACAAGCACTTATCAAACTCCCCCACACTTAAGCTTTTACTTGTCCTCAAGCAAAAATTAAAAACGTTATGTGCATCAATGAAGAAGATATTGGAAGTGCTTGGCCTTAGGTTCACCAAAGAATACAAAGAGAGCATTCTACAAGTAAGGGAAATTCCAACACTAAATACAAAAAATCAATGCTCTAGCTAAAAACTTGAATCAAAAAGAAAACAAAACCCGAAATCGTGTACGTGTGTGAACTCACTCAAAAACAACCCAAGGTATACTCCTCAAAGTTCTAAGTACAAGGGATTTATTTATCTACAAAAGTGACAACAATTTCAAAGATGGTAGTAGCTTCACACATCCTCTAAGGTAACCCTTTCCAAAGCGGCCGCTAAAGTGGCTTTCATACTTTCGAGGTGGTAGCTCTTTATGCCGGAGTGGTAGCTTTCACTCATCCTATGAGATAGCTCTTTCTCTCATTAGGGCATACCTAGTATCCGACTTATGAGAGTAGCTTCATACTACATAGGTGGTAGCTCTTTCCACACAACAAGCACAAATAATAAAACTATTTTGTTCTTTCTTTTCATTTTCCATTTTTTTTTTAAGAATTTAGCACAAGAAAATAAACCTAACTAGTCCTTTTAACATCGAACATGAGTTTCCAATAGAGTTCAAAGAGTGAATAGTGCACTAAGTATAAATCGGGCAAAAAATTCCTAGAAATTCAAGCAAGAACTAGAGCATGAAAACATTCAATGTTAGAAATTCTCCTAAACTCAAGAATACAATCATTGCAACTAAGGTGAACCGGCATTGGCTATGTGAGCATATATCAATCAAGAACAATAGAAAAGATGTGTGCACTATGAAACTCCACCCACACTTAAGTTGTACATTGTCCCCAATGTACACATTCAAGCTCACTCAAAATATAAATCATTCAAAAGCAAATGTGGGAAAAGAAATCAAAACAATACTCCGCTGACTCCTAGTGTGACGTTTGATGAAGCTAGTTCGTTGGGAGTAGGGTTCCAACGGGTTGTGAAACTAACACGGCCAAGTATTTCAGTACCTTGGCCGTGCCCATGACTAAGTCTCAATTCCCAAGAAGACAAGACCATCTGCACGCATACACGAGGGGGTTCAGTGAAGCTCAATAAAGACAAAATAAATCGAGTGTATATAAAGGATAAAGCAATGAATACAACTCGATGATGCAAAATGAAAATAAACTCAGAAGGAAAATCCTTTCTGAGTGAAAAAGTCTAAAAACAGGAAAAATAAAATAAAATGCAAGAAAGTAAAGGAAGAGAAAATCAAGTGTCAGTGTCGCTCTCAGGCTCCTGTGCTGCTGCTGCTGCTAGTGAAGCGTATAGTGGGTCTACCGGTACCGGGGTAGAGGATGGAGGTGCTAGAGGAACTGGGGGAGGCCGGAGGAGTCCTCGGCCGCAATACAAATGATGAGGCGACGTCTCGCTCTAAAATTTGCTGTAACATGTCGAAATACGCCATGAACTCTGTGTACTGAGTGGCCTGCATAGCCCTAATCTCGGCAACCTCAGCTCGGACCACTCCTATAGCATTCTCGAGCCTCTCAAAGCGATCATTGGCTCGAGATGGTGAAAACATAAGCACTGGGGTGGCTCCTCTGCCACTGGAATTGCCTCGGTCTCCATCGTTGCTGGCTGAGGCTTGGGAGCGGGCTGAGATGCTCCTGCATCATCACCCTCTTCCTCGGCTATCACTGGAGCTGGTAGTACTAAAGCAAAAATCGTTGTCCGAACCCTGCGGACCATGCCCATCATCCGCATCGTCTCTAGACTCAGGGCAGCAGGTACACTCGTCTTCTCGGCCCCGCGAATCGAATCCAAGAGACCCATGCCTAACACTAATCTCATAATGTAGGGGCCCGAGAAGATCGCTCCCAGTCTAGCATAGTGTCCCTGATGTCTGATGTACTCTGCCAGGATGTGCCCTAAATGAATCGGTACATGTTGTACCATCGAGTACAAGCACAGTAGCTCCTGACGGCTCAGGACACAAGTGCTATCACCACGGCCATTCACCGACCTACTCATAATGGTATGCAAGTATCTGTATGCAGGTCGCGAAAGGCACGTGGCCTTGGACACCCCTGGCTTGTACTGACCTTGACCACATAACACTTTGTAAGCTCTCTGCGGGGTCAAGGTTCCAGGGTAATCAGTCGGTAACTGCACGTACTCCTCTATATCTGTGAATGCCTCCTCGTACAAGCCAAGTAGTACTAAAAACTGCGTGAAACTCGCATACGATCTATCGAACTCGAATGATGAAAGTACCTCCAGTGCAAACTCTCGGATGGCTGGCTCTCTAATCATCAGCAACTGCCGCCAACCACCTTCTGAAATGAGATCCTCGATCTCATCAGCAAACTCATCTCCCTGCTGAAGATCTCGCAATATAGTCGTGTCTAAAAATTGAGTCTGCCCAAAACGGAGCCTCGATAGGCGCTCATAGCGAACCTGATGCTCTGGAATTGCAAACCGCATGCCCTCGGGCTCAGGAGATGACTCACGTGGTCTCTTATCAGCTTGCTTCTTTGACCTAGGTGTCATAATCTGCAAGATTTAAAAGAAATGGATTAAACAAGTTGATAAACCAATGCTGCAGAAATCTACACGGTCTTGTGGAATTTCCGCACGCCCATGTGGATCCATGGGGCATGAGAACCGCACGGCCATGCTTCAAAAATCCAAAAATACAACTCAAAAATGCTTCTAACTTTGTTCTAGACATAAATCAACGTTCTAATTGAAGAAACGAACCATTTATAACCATATTAATCGATGGAAGCATTGAATTGGCAAAAATCATGAGAAATGGGGTTTACCGATGAGATGGCAAGAAAAAGTGAAGAATCAGCCAGAAAACCTCGCTAAAATTCTCCCAAATTGGCGCTATGGAACCGGAGAGTGATGTGAAAGTGTTTTCAGACGAATAGAAGTTGTGAAGGGGGAGAGAAACTGTTCTTCTTTTAAAGAGAACGTACGACCTTTGGCGTTCTATGCAACCACACGGGCGTGCGTTAATTATCCACGCCCGTGCGTCCTCTCTCCAAAAACACTACAGGGGCGTGCGCACGCCCCGTCTCCTTTGACTCTGACTGTTCTCGCACGGGCGTGTGGAAAACATCCACGGCCGTGCTCCCGAATCACAGGGGCAGCCACACGCCCCTGTGGCTTCTCTGGACATCCGAGAAAAGTATTAAGTGTTACACACGCCCGTGCGGAAATTCGCCACGGGCGTGGACATTCACATGCCCAATTCACAGGGGCAGCCGCACGCCCCTGTGTCTTCTCGGAATGGAGAGAACTCCTCTGCAGGGTTTCGCACGGGCGTGAGGAAATTACCCACGCCCGTGCATGGTTCACAAGGTTACCCACAGGGGCGAGTCCACGCCCCTGTGTGCTCTCGGGAAAAATATGCCAACTCTGCAGGAATTCACACGCCCGTGCGGAAATTACCCACGGGCGTGCGACATTCGCATGGTCGTTCACAGGGGCAGCCGCACGCCCCTGTGCTTTCTCTGGATGGGCTCGCAGTATACGCCCACGGGCGTGTGGAAATCCCACACACCCGTGTGTTTTCTCTGGATGACTTAGAAAAATCTGTAGGCTCTGCAGAATATTTCTGAACATGTTTGCACACTCAGAGCATGCCCTATTATGCAAATTCTACCAGTGAAGAACACGAAATAGAACCCAAACGACCAAACCTCGCCAATTCCTCATAAAACACACGATGAATTTTAGACAAAACCCACAACAAAATCGCAGCACGTCATCTAAAAATTAAGACACCAACAATTAATAATTTATTCATGCAAACAAACTAAACTAAAAGATAAGAAAACAGTAAACACTTTGGTTGCCTCCCAAGAAGCACTTGTTTAACGTCACTAAGCTTGACGTACCTTGCTTACCTCACGGGGGTTCATGAATGAAGGTTTCCCTCTTACCCATAACTTAAAAGCATGATGAGCAAAGTCTCTTGAGGGTAGAGAGTGTACTATCGGGCTTCGGACCACCTAACAATTGTTCATCCAACCTTCTTGGTTCTTGTGCGTCTCCAACAGTCTTGGAGTATTTCCGGTGGGGTTTCCTAGCCCTCTTCATTTTCCGGAGCACCTTCTTCAATATCCCCAGGGTGGATGTTACCTCCTCAGTCGACCCAAGCATCATTACTTCTTCATTGCTCTTCTCTTGGTCAACAAACCTTCATATGGATCCGGGTTGAACATTTCCTACATGTATTCATCAACAAGCTCATCAGTAGTGTCTAGGAAATACAAAGTGTCATCGAAATCGAGAGAATGCCGCATGGCTTCAGCAAGGCGGTAAGTGAGTTTGTCATCTCCAACTCTCAATGTGAGCTCTCCGGCAGTCCATGTCAATCAATGCTTTGGAGGTCCGCAAGAACGGTCTCAAAAGTATCAAGGGTACATTCACATCCTCATCGACATCTAGCACTACAAAGTCAACCGGAAAAATGTACTTGTCCACCTTGACAAGCATGTCTTCAATGATACCTCTCAGATGTCGTACCGTTCTGTCCCCCAATTGTAAAGTCATCCGAGTAGGCCTAGGCTCTCCCAAGCCTAGCTTTTGATAAAAAGTGTATGGCATGACATTGATACTTGCCCCTGAATCCGCCAGTACCATTTCTTCACCTAAGTTGCCGATGTTACACGGAATGATGAAGCTTCCCGGGTCTTTCTTCTTGTTCGGCATGTTCTTTTGTAGCACGGCTGAGCATGAAGCATCTAGCACCACTGAAGAACTCTCCTCCAACTTCCTCTTGTTGGTCAACAAGTCTTTAAGGAACTTCGCATACTTAGGCATTTGAGCTAATGCCTCTACAAAAGGAATGTTGATGTGGAGTTGCTTGAATAAACTCAGGAACTTCTTACACTATTCATCCCCTTGGTCATTTTTCAATCTAGAGGGATAAGGGATTCTTGGCTTGAAAGGTGGGGATGCCACCTCTTTCTCTTTCTTCGCTCCCTCCTCAACCTCTACAACCTCGGGTGCATGTTCTTCCGGCTTCTCACTCGGAAGCCTCCCTTCAACCTCACGAACACTTCTCAAAGTGATCGCCTTCACATGTTCTCTAGGGTTGGTTTCCGTATTGCTTGGTAAACTTCCATGTGGCCTTTCGGAAAGAGACTTCGCAATTAGCCCCATTTGATTTTCAAGGTTGTGCAAAGAAGCGGTGTGGTTGCGAAGTGTAGCCTCGACTGATTCAAACCGTATTTTTGCAGATTGAACAAATCTAGCCAAGTGCTTCTCTAAATCCGTCATTCGGGTTTCCAAGCCTGAAATTCTGTTTTCCACTTGAGGTGCTTGTTGTTGTTGGAAACCCGGTGGCCCCGTGGCCTTTTGTGGTCCTTAGTTACTCCATGAAAAGTTGGGATGATTCTTGCAACCTGAATTGTAAGTATTGCTATATGGGTTCCCTTGAGATCTCATGCCATTACCTTCAAATTCAACAATTTCCACTGAAGAAAAATCACCAAAATAGATCGGGCAATCGGAGGGAGCATGTCCTCCACCACAACCGGTGCAATTAGTCATGGCTGCAACTCTATTCGAAGCTATGAGATCTAGCTTCTTACTCAGACTCTCTACTTGTGCCGCCAATGAGGTCACTGCATCGATTTCATGGATACCAGCCACCTTTTTCTTCTCCCTAGCATTCCATTGGTAACTATTTAACCCCATTTCCTCAATTAATTGACGAGCTTCATCGGGGGTTTTGCTACCTAAGGTACCTCCTGCTGCCGCATCCAAGAGTTGCCTTGTACTCGAGTTCAAACCATTGTAGAAGGTTTGAACAATCATCCACTCCGGGAATCCGTGTTGCGGACACTTTCTCAGGAGCTCCTTGAACCTTTCCCATGTCTCGAATAGAGACTCCAATTCCAACTGAACAAAGGACGAGATCTCATTCCTAAACTTTGCTTATTTTCCGAGAGGGAAATAACGGGCTAGAAAAGCTTCTACCATCTCCTCCCATGTAGTGATTGATGCTCTGGGTAATGAGTGTAGCCACTGCTTCGCTTTCCCCTTCAAGGAAAATGGGAAGGCTCTCAATTTGATGGCATCATCAGTAACCCCATTTATCTTCAGCATGTTGCACACCTCGAGAAAGCTCTCTATATGACTATTTGGATCCTCATCGGCCAAACCGTTGAATTGTGGCGACTGCTACAGCGTATGGATGAATGCCGGCTTTAGCTCAAAGTTCTGAGCTGTAATCGGAGGACGCACAATACTCGATTGCGTCCCCAACACTGAAGGTCTGGCATAGTCGGATAGTGTTCGCTGTTGCTCATTCTATCCTGCCATGTTTTCAAATTCCTCTCCTTCCAAATCAGCTGAATTATGATGTTCTTCCACAGGTTCTTTCCCTTTTCTTCTAAGTGTACGTTCAAGCTCAAAATCTCCTTCAATCAATATTGATGGATTCCCTTGGGTCATAACCTGGAGCTGCACCAAAAAGAAAGAAAAAGAAAATCAGAACGATGATAGAATAAGAAGACGTGAAATAGAATGTGTGGTGAAATAGATAAGAAAACAAAGTGCAAAGTATCTCTAAACGCCTACTCCCTGGCAACGGCACAAAAAACTTGACAAGGTTCCCTTGCGTATATCCCGCAAATGCACGGGTTTGTCGAAGTAATAATCCCGGGTGAGCGGGGTGGAATCCACAGGGAGTAGGGAGTAAAAACACTTAATTTGATTATGAGCTATGTGAAAAATCAGTGATAAGGAGTGTGATAATGATTCAATTCTCAACAATAAAAGCAACAAGAAAGAGAGCAAAAGTAAAGAAGGGGTAAGGCAATTGATAAAGATGGGGTACCCCGATAATGCTCCACCTAGGATAATTGTTTCAAGTGCAAGAACCCTCTATTATGCTTCCTAATCAATGCAATGGTGAGTCATGGAAATCCTTAATTACATAGTCCCAAATCTATGGTCAACAATGCCTAACTCTATACATGTCCCGGAGGAGAAATCTAAAAATCTCAACACCTCGCACTCGCATAGAGTTGCAATGAGCTCTAGGGATTCCAAGTGATAAATCTCTTCCTTATAATAGACCTAACCCTTTGGTCCAGGTGGAAGGTCCCTAACCACAATTGAGCCCTAGATACTAAGATCACCTCAACGCTTCACTCCGTTGCACGCGCAACTAAGCCCCAGCGGAAGTTCATCCCTTAGACCATTCACTCTATTATGGCCACAAAGAACTCAAGGAACGGAGGTAGAATCTATCACGCCGGAGTGAAAAGGGGACACTCTTGTACCTCTCGACTCACCCTCTCAACCCTCTCAACCCTCTCTAACCTAGCTTTGTCTAATGCTCGTGGTGTGTCACTCATTCACAAGGTTACCAACAAGAACTCTCAACCCTAGTGTCACTCTAGGGGAAATGTTCATACAATCAAGCATTCAAGGTTGGAACTCATAATAAACATCAATTTATTGAAAGCATAATAAAGAGGTTCAAAGAAACAAATACATCCTATGGTTCACAATACCCGAGTACCCACTAGGGGTTTAGCTCTCCATGGAGCTAAGTACAATCAAAGAAATAGAATGTAAAAGCAATGAATCCATAAAGGAACCCCCTCGATAGTCGTGCTGATGGTCTTGTGGAGAGTCCTCTACTCATCGCAAGGGATCCTTTGTCCGGCCTAGGATACACCTTGTCGTATCAGTGCCATCGAAAGCTCTACCAATAACCTTCTTCCAAACGACGCGCGATGTCGGAGCCATAGAACCTCTCCAAAAACCTAGTCAATACACCTCGAAACCCTAGCCGAAGCCCTCTCTCAAGTTGGGGAAAAGATTGAGAAAAGAATACCAAAATCGGGGTTGAATTGGCTTTAAATAGCGCTGGAATCGGGCGACTCCACGCGCCCGTGCGGAATTTCCACACGGGCGTGGATAATTTCCACACGCCCGTGTGGATTCTCTGTTTCTCTGGTTTCTCGGTCGGCTGTGAACAGTGCTGCTACAGTACATACTATACTCTTGCTATAGTACTCTTCTATAGTATTCAACCTGAATAGCTTCCCAATTCCATACTTTCATCGGGGTAACGCAAACGGGCACACGTTCACGTCATGGATCACTTGCTTCTTCAATGGTGTACACATTGGTGGAACTCTTGTTCTATGTGCATAAGTCGGAATGCTCGAGTGTGACTGCCTCTGTACCCCTCCAAATGGATGTGCCAACTCGAATACGAGGAGGTTGGCACACATTCTAGCATCTCACATCGACCTATGTCTTCGCGTTTGAACCTTATCAAGATTTCCTCCAAAATCGGTGCATTGTGATCCACATTGGCCTATTTCCTTCATACTCGGCCTCACAACCCTACCTGCATAAAAGTAACATAAAAACACACATATTAGTGTAAAAACCCGAGAAAAGTAATGCTCAACATAAGGAATGAACGCTTCGCATTCGTATCGCACAAGCACTTATCACCCATTCACTCTACTATGATCGGAAAGAGATCAAGGAAATGAAGTTAGGATAAATCACATCGGAGGGGAAAGGGGACAGTCCAGTACCTCTCGACTCACCCTCTCGACCCTCTGCAAACTAGCTTTGTATAATCCTCGAGGGGTGTCACTCACTCACAAGGGTTACCAATATGAACTCTCAACCCTAGTGTCACTATAAGGAAGGATTCAATTAATCAAGCAGTCAAGATTGGAACTCAAATAAAACATCAATTAATGAAAACATAGTAGAAGGTTTAATGAAACAAATCCAGGTATCCACTTGGGGGTTTAGCTGTCCATGGAGCTAGTTACAATCAACAATAAAATTGAATGTAAAAACAAGTAATCCATAGAAAACCAGCTAGATAGTCGTGACGATGAACTTGTAGAGAAGCCTCGTCTCCTCCAAAAGTCCCCTTGTCCGGCCTAGGACACACCTCGCCGGATCTGTGCCGACAAAAGCTCTCCCAATAACCTTCTTCCAAGTAGAGCGGGATGTTGTAGCGTAAAAACCTATCCAAAAACCCTGCCAATACCTCTCAAAACCCTAGCTGCAGCCCTCTCTCAAGTTTGGTAAAGAATGGAGAAAATAATGATGAAATCGGGGCTAAATCCCAGCTTAAATAGGGCTGGAATCGGGCATCCACACGCCCCTCTGGATTTTCCACACGGCCCTGTGGAATTTCCACACGCCCATGTGGATTCTCTAGAATTCTCTTTTTCAGTCGGCTGTGAACAGTACCTGCTACAATAAATTGGTACAGTGTTTGATGCAGTACCCTGCTACAGTATCGGCCCGAAACACTCCCGAATCCATTTTTTCATCGAGGTAACGTCAACGGGCACACGTTCACGTCATAGATCGATTTGGTTTTTCAATAATCAGCTTCATTGGTGAAGATCTTTCTATCAATGCATAGGCCAGGATACTCGAATGTGACTGCCTTTGTGCCCCTCCAAACCATTGTACTAGCTTGAATATACCGAGGTTGGCACACATTCTCGCATCTTGAACCCGACTTATGTCTTCGTGTTTGACACTTACAAAGATTTCCTCCAAATAGTGCATTCACAATCTACATTGGCTTCTTTTTTTAACATTCGGCTTAACAACCCAATATGTATGAAAGTAACACAAATGCACAAGTATTAGCGCTAAAACCCGATAAAAGTAATGCTCATCATAAGGAAAGAACACTTCGCATTCTTATCACACAAGCACTTATCAAGGGGTAAAGAACTTGTGTAAGAATAGAATCTTCCAGCTAAATAAAGGTTGAAGAATCTGAAAATATTACCGAACAAGAGGGGCAACAAAGAACACTTTCAGATTTTGTTAGACCGACTATTTATGGGATACAATCAAGTATTATAAGGCCACTGATAGTAGCCCAGAATTTTGAGTTGAAGCCGGTTTTCATTTAAATGGTTCAAAACAGTCCGCACAATTGATAAGTGCTTGTGTGATATGAATGCGAAGCATTCTTTCCTTATGTTGAGCATTACTTTTCTCGGGTTTTTAGACTAATATGAGTGTTTTTATGTTACTTTTGTGTGAGTATGAAGGAAAAAAAACCAATGTGGATCACAATGCACCAATTTTGGAGGAAATCTTCCTAAGGTTCAAACGCGAAGACATAGGTCGGGTGTGAGATGCTTGAGTGTGTGCCAACCTCCTCGTATTTGAGTTAGCACAACCATTTGGAGGGGCACAAAGGCAGTCACACTCAAGCATTCCAACTTATGCACATAGAACAAGATCTCCACCAACTTGTCCGTTATTAAAGCAGCACTGTTCACAGCCGGCTGAAAATCACAATTCCAGAGAATCCACACGGGCGTGTGGAAATTACCCACGCCTGTGTGGAAATTCCACATGGGCGTGTGAAAAATCCACAGGACCGTGTGGATGCCCGATTCCAGCCCTATTTAAAGCGGATTTTAGCCCCGATTTCGGTATTCTTTTCTCCATCTTTTCCCCAACTTGAGAGAGGGTTTCGGCTAGGGTTTTGAGAGGTATTGGCTAGGGTTTTGGAGAGGTTCTATGGCTCCAACATCGTCATTCCTTTGGAAGAAGGTTGGTAGGGGAGCTTCCGTCGAGGCGTATCCTATACCGGACAAGGGAATCCTTGGACGATGAGTAGAGGACTTTCCACAAGACCATCGACATGACTATCGAGGGGGTTTCTCTATAGATTCATTGCTTTTATATTCTATTTCTTTGATTGTACTTAGCTCCATGGATACGATAAACCCCTAGTGGGTACTTGGGTATTTGTGAACCCTAGGATGTATTTGTTTCATTCAATCTCTTTATTATGCTTTCAATTAATTGATGTTTGTTGTGAGTTCCAACCTTGAATGCTTGATTGTATGAACATTTCCCCTAGAGTGACACTAGGGTTGAGAGTTCTTGTTGGTAACCTTGTGAGTGGGTGACACACCACGAGCGTTAGACAAAGCTCGAGAGGTACAGGAGCGTCCCCTTTCCCCTCTGATGTGATAGATTCTACCTCCGTTCCTCGAGTTCTTTTCAGCCATAATAGAGTGAATGGTCTAAGGGATGACCCTCCGCTGGGGCTTCGTTGCGCGTGCAACGGAGTGAAGCGTTGAGGCGATCTTAGTATCTAGGGCTTAATCGTGGTTAGGGACCTTCCACCTGGACCAAAGGGTTAGGTCTATAATTAGGAAGAGATTTATCACTTGGAATCCCTAGAGCTCATTGCAACTCTTTTCGAGTGCGAGGTTGAGAGATTATCTAATCTCTCCTCCGGGACATGTATAGAGTTAGGCATAGTTGACCTTAGATTTGGGACTATGTATTTAACGATTTCCATGACTCACCATTGCATTGATTAGGAAGCATAATAAAGGGTTCTTGCACTTGAAACAATTGTCCTAGGTGGAGCATTATCTGAGTACCCCATCTTTATCGATTGCCTTACCTCCTCCTTTACTCGTGCTCTCTTACTTGTTGTTTTTACTTTTGAGAATTGAATCATTATCACACTTATCACTACTAATCTTTCACATAGCTAAGAAGTGGAGTAAGTGTTTTTATTCCTTAATCCATATGGATTCGATACCCGCTCATCCGGGATTATTACTTCGACAAACCCGTGCACTTGCGGGATATACCCAAGGGGACCTCGTCAACAATTTAATGGGTTAGTCGGTGAAGACCCAAACAATCATATTGAGAATATTCTTTAAGTTTGTGACATGTTGAAGATCAATGGTGTTTCTGATGATGCAATTCGTTTGAGAGCTTTCCCATTCTCATTAAAAGGAAGAGCCAAATAGTGGCTTCATTTATTGCCAAGAGCTTCCATCACAACATGCAACGAAATGGTCGAAGCTTTCCTTGCAAGGTACTTCCCTCTGGGAAAATAGGCTTGAATCTTTGTTTGAGACTTGGGAGCGATTCAAGGACCTCTTACAGAAGTGTCCACAACACGGGTTCCCCGAATGAATGGTCATTCATACATTTTATAACGGGTTGAACTCAAGCAACAAACAACTTCATGGTGCCGCCGCGGCAGGAAAAATGGGAAACAAAACCCCCGAAGAAGCCCGACAATTGATTGAAGAGATGGGTTTTAATAGCTACAAATGGAAAGCAAGAGTAAAGAACCAAGTGGCTGGCTTCCGTGAGATTAATGCTGTTACATCATTGGCGGCCTAACTTGAGTCATTGAGCAAGAAGTTAGACACTCTAACTTCTCCTAGAGTGGCAGCCGTGAACAGTTGCACTAGATGTGGGGGAGGACATGCTCCATCCAATTACCCGATTACTACTGGCAATACATCCTCAGTGGAAGAATGCAATGAGAGGTTAAGGGAATCCATATAGCAACACCTACAATCCGGGTTGGAGGAGCCACCTGAATCTTTTATGGAGTACCCAAGGGCAACAAAAGGTTATGGCAATATCGGGTTTCCAACAACAATAACAAGCCCCAAACATGAAGAATCGAGTTTCAGGTTTGGAGACCAAGATGACTGATCCAGAGAAAGCTTTGACCAAATTTATCCAATCATTTGATACAAGGTTTCAAATGGTCGAAGCTACACTTCACAACCACACCACGTCACTGCATGAGTTAGAGAATCAAGTGGGGCAAATTACAAAGTCGTTATTAGAGAGACCACAAGGAAGCTTGCCAAGTAACACAGAAACCAACCCAAGAGAACATGTGAAGGCAATAACTTTGAGAAGTTGTCATGAATTTGAGGGTAGGTTCCTGAGTGAGAAGACCAATGTTTAGTCACCCAAGGTAATGGAGCTTGAGGAAATTGTAAAAGAGAAGGTGGTGGCACCCCAACTATACAAGCCAAGAATCCCTTATCCTTTGAGATTGAAGAGCGACCAAAGTGATGAGTAATAAACAAAGTCTTGGGTCTAATCAAGTAGTTTCACATCAACATCCCATTTGTGGAGGCGTTGTCTCAAATGCCTCATTATTCAAAGTTTCTCAAGGACCTCTTGACTAACAAGTGTAAGTTAAAGGAGAGTGCATCTGCAATTCTAGATGCTTCATGTTTGGTGGTGTTGCAAAGGAATATGCCAAGCAAGATGAAGGACCTCAGAAGCTTTATCATTCCATGCAACATTGGTAATTTTGTGAAGAAAAGACATTGGCGGATTCACGGGCTATCATCAATGTTATACCTTACACATTCTTCAAAACTAGGCTTGGGAGAGCCTAAGCCCACTCAGATGACACTTCAATTGGCCGATCGAACAATTAGACATCCGAGGGGCATAATTGAAGATGTACTTGTGAAGGATGAGAAGTACATATTTCCTGCGGACTTTGTAGTGTTGGATGTTGATGCGGATATCGAAGTTCCATTGATACTTGAGGGGCCGTTCTTGTGCATTTCCAAGGCCCTCATTGACATGGACAGTGGGGAGTTGCCCTTATGAGTTGGTGATAACAAGTTGACATACTGCCTAGCCGAAGCCATGAGACACTCTCTTGACTTTGATGATACTGTATATTTTTTTTCCACTACTGATGAGTTGATTGATGAATATGTGTACGAAATGATGTGTCCGGACACGTTTGAGGGCTTGCTAGATCAAGAAGTGGAAAATGAAGAAGTTTTATCACTTGGTCTAGAGGACAAGGTTCAACCTACCCCGGGGATCATAAAAAGGATAGTCCAAAAGATGAAAAGAGCAAGGAGGCATCACAAGAAATGCCCCAATGCTAATAAGGATATACATGCACGGAGTAAGGGTGACGGACCCTTGTATTGTAACAAGCTTAACAACTCCCCCTCTACCTTGAAACAATTGTGTGCATCATGCTTCCAGGTTGTAGGTAAGAGGGCAATTTTCATCCATGAGCCCCCATGAGGGAAAGAGGTATGTCAAGCTTAGTGATGTTAAACAAGCACTTCTTGGGAGGTAACCCAAGCTTTTACTGTTTTTCTAGGTTTTACTTTAGTACTTGCATGAATAAGGACTTGAGTGTTGGTGTCTTGACTTTTACATGTTATCACTGTGTTTTCTCATGAACTATTGGTATTTTTGTGTGCTTAATTGTGTTTGGTGAAGTTCTTGGTCATTTGAGCTTGTTTTTCATGATCCTCTGATCAATTTTTCATAGTATAGGAAGGCTCTATGTGCGTATGAGTGTGCAGAAATTTTTTGCAGAGTCTGTAATTTTTACTAAGTCATCCAGAGAAGACACATGGGCATATGGAATTTCCACACGGGCCTGTGTTTCCTTTCAGAGCTCATCCCAAGAGGACACAAGGGCCTGTGAATGCCCCTGTGAACGGCATTGTGATGGTCACATGCCCGTTGGTAATTTCCATATGGGCATGTGTTTCTCTACATAGTTCTCAAACTCTATCCCGAGAAGACACAGAGGCATGTGTCGGCCAATGTGTATGACCGTGTGAACTACACACGGGTGTGGGTAATTTTCAGACGCCCATGTGAAACTTTGCAGAGAGTTCTCCTCCATCCCGAGAGCACACAGGGGCGTGTGAGTGCCACTATGAGTGCCCCTGTAAGCATTCACACACCCGTGTGGAATTTCCATAGGGGCATGTGGAACACTTAGCAAAATTTTCAGGTGGACAGAGAAGCCATAGGAGCATGTGAAAGACCTTGTGTGTCGGGCACACAGCGGTGGGGAATTGCCACACGCTCATATGGATGCGTTCAGAGACAGTCAGAGGTGATCCCAAGAGCACACAGGGGTGTGTATCTACCCCTGTGTGTCTACCCCTGTGAGCTCTCCTATGGGTGTCTGAAATTTTCACATGCCCGTGTGGATGCATAGAACGTCAAGAGGCATGATTTTTCATTAAGGTCTACTTGCACCACTTCATTCTTTCACTCCCAAACACTCAACGACACCTCTCTTAACATGCCGACCTCTCACCATCTATTTATAGATATTTTAGGGTGTCTGCTTGCCATATTCTAGGTTTTTGAGTTTCATCTTGTCGGTAAGCCCTCTTTCTATTTTTCTTTGCCAAATCTTTATTTATCATGCTTAAATTGGGAATGCTGCTTCGTTTTTATGTGTAAATTGTTGGTAATTGCTTTTAGAGTGATTTTGGAATGAATTATTGATGTATTTTTTTTATTTTAGCATAGTGACTGTGTGGATTTCTGCAATATTGATTTCTTGAGTGAATTTGATCGATTTATTTTCAATTCTTGCAAATATGGCATCCAAGACCAAAAAGGCAGATGTCAAGCATCCACGTGAGTGCTCATTTGAGTTAGAGCATATTGAGTTTACCATTCAAGCATCCACGTGAGCCCTCATTTCAAAGCTAAAGTTCGGTCAGACGCGTTTCCCAAATTTGAGTATGCTCAGAGAGATACAGTTAGGGGATGACATGGACGATGAGGTTGAGGAGCTTCTTTTAGTCGGTAGCTGGAGGAGATTATTGTCTATTCGAGTGCTAGCCATCCACATGCTTACATTGGAGGTACTAGCATCATTTGAGTTTGATAGCTCAAACTCTAGTTTTGAGAGCATCGACGCTATAGCCCAAAACTGAGGGTCTAGCATAATCAGAGAGTGTCCTCTGCTGCTCATTCTTTTCTGCTCATTCCTTTCCCTTTTCTTCTAAGTGTTCTTTGACAAGGTCCCCTTGCGTATATCCCACAAGTGCACGGGTTTGTCGAAGTAATAATCCCGGGTGAGCGGATATAGAATCCACAGAGAGTAGGGAATAAAAATACTTAATTCGATTCTTAGCTATGTGAAAGATCAATGATAATGAGTGTGACAATGATTCAATTCTCAACAGTAAAAGCAACAAGTAAGAGAGCAAAAGTAAAGAAGGGGGTAAGGTAATCGATAAAGATGGAGTACCCGGATAATGCTCCACCTAGGATAATTGTTTCAAATGCAAGAACCCTCTATTATGCTTCCTAATCAATGCAATGGTGAGTCATGTAAATCCTTAATTACATAGTCCCAAATCTAAGGTCAACTATGCCTAACTCTATACATGTCTCGTAGGAGAAATCGAACAATCTCAACACCTCGCACTCGCATAGAGTTGCAATGAGCTCTAGGGATTCCAAGTGATAAATCTCTTCCTAATTATAGATCTAACACTTTGGTCCAGGTGGAAGGTCCGTAACCACAATTAAGCCCTAGATGCTAAGATCACCTCAACGCTTCACTCCGTTGCAACTAAGCCCCAGCGGAAGTTCATCCCTTAGACCATTCACTCTATTATGGCCGCAAAGAACTCGAGTAACGGAGGTAGAATCTATCACGCCGGAGGGGAAAGGGGACGCTCCTGTACCTCTCGACTCACCCTCTCAACCCTCTCCAACCTAGCTTTGTCTAACACTCGTGGTGTGTCACTCACTCACAAGGTTACCAACAAGAACTCTCAACCATTGTGTCACTCTAGGGGAAATGTTCATACAATCAAGCATTCAAGGTTGTAACTCACAATAAACATCAATTTATTGAAAGCATAATAAAGAGGTTCAAAGAAACAAATACATCCTAGGGTTCACAATACCCGAGTACCCACTAGGGGTTTAGCTCTCCATGGAGCTAAGTACAATCAAAGAAATAGAATGTAAAAGCAATGAATCCATAAAGAAACCCCCTCGATAGTCATGTCGATGGTCTTGTGGAAAGTCCTCTACTCGTCGTCCAAGGATTCCCTCATCCGGTATAGGATACGCCTCGACGGAAGCTCCCCTACCAAACTTCTTCCTAAGGAATCATGATGTCGGAGAGGTAGAACCTCTCCAAAACCTTGGCTAATACCCCTCGAAACCCTAGCCGAAGCCCTCTCTCAAGTTGGGGGAAAGATGGAGAAAAGAATACCAAAATCGGGCCTGAATCGGCTTTAAATATGGCTAGAATCGGTCGACTACACAGGCGTGGATGCTCCACGCGCCCGTGTGGAATTTCCACACGGGCATGGATAATTTCCACACGCCTGTGTGGAATTTCCACACGGGCGTGGATAATTTCCACACGCCCGTGTGGATTCTCTGCTTCTCTGGTTTCTCGGCCGGCTGTGAACAGTGCTGCTACAGTACGTGCTACAGTGTTGCTGCAGTGCTCTGCTGCAGTATTCGACCTGAATGGCTTCCCAATTCCATACTTTCATTGGGGTAACGCAAACAGGCACACGTTCACGTCGTGGATCACTTGCTTCTTCAATGGTAGACAAGTTGGTGGAGCTCTTGTTCTATGTGCATAAGTCGGAATGCTCGAGTGTGACTGCCCTTGTGCCCCTCCAAATGGATGTGCTCGAGTGCTAGGAGGTTGGCACACACTCTAGCATTTCACACCTGACCTATGTCTTCGCGTTTGAACCTTAGCGAGATTTCCTCCAAAATAGGTGCATTATGATCCACATTGGCCTATTTCCTTCATACTCGGCCTCACAACCCTACCTGCATAAAAGTAACATAAAAACACACATATTAGTGCAAAAACCTGGGAAAAGTAATGCTCAGCATAAGGAATGAACACTTCGCATTCATATCGCACAAGCACTTATCATTCTTTCAAGCTCAGGATCTTCTTCGATCAATATTGAGGGGTTCCCTCGGGTCATCAACCTGAAGCTGCACAAAGGAAAGAAAACAAATCAGAATGATGATCGAAAAGAAAATGTCAAATAGAATGGATAAATGAATAGCTAAGAAAACAAAAGTGCAAAGTATCTCTAAACGCCTTCTCCCCGATAACGGCGCCAAAAACATGACAGTGCTCCCCGCAAGTGCACGGAGTTGTTGAAGTAATAAATCCTAGGTGAGTGGGGTATTGTATCCACAGGGAAAAGGGAAAAAAAATACTTAATTTGCTTCTTAACTATATGAAAGATGAATAGTGATATGTGTGACAAGATTCAATTCTCAAAAGTAAAGCAACCTGAAAGAGAGCAAAAGTAAAGGAGAAGGTAAGACAATCGATAAAGGTGGGATACCCGGGTATTGATCCGCCAAGAAAATCGTTTCAAGTGTAGGAACTCTCTATTATGCTTCCTAACTAATGCAATGGTGAGTCAGGGATATCCTTTAATGCATCGCCCTGAATCTTGGGTTACCAAGCCAAATCCTCTACATGTCCCGGAGGAGAGGTTGAATAACCTCTCAACCTCGCACTCATAAAAAGGATTACATTAAGCTATGGGGATTCCAAGTGATAAATCTCTTCCTAATTGTAGACCTAACCCTTTGGTCCAGAAGAAAGGTCCCTAACCACAATTAAGTCATAGATTCTAAAATCACCTCAACACTTCACTTTGTTGCACTTGCAACTAAGCCCCAGCGGACGGTCATCCCTTAGCTCATTCACTCTATTATGGCCGTAAAGAACTCGAGGAACGGAGGTAGAATTTATCACACTGAAGGGGAAAGGGGACACTCCTGTATCTCTCGACTCACCCTCTCAACCCTCTCCAATCAAGATTTGTCGAACTCTCGTGGTGTGTCACTCACTCACAAGGGTTACCACGTGAACTCTTAACCTTAGTGTCACTCTATTGGGATATTGAAACAATCAAGCATTCAAGATTGGAACTCACAATAGCATCAATTAATTGAAAGCATAATAAAAAGATTCAATGAAACTAATACATCCTAGGGTTCATAAATACCCAAGTACCCACTAGGGGTTTAGCTCTCTATGGAGCACAATACAAACGATAATAAAATCAAATGTAAAAGAGAATAATCAATAGTCGTGGTGATGTTCTTGTGGAGAGTCCTCTACTCATCGCATGATCCCCTTGTCCGGTATAAGATACGCCTCGCCGAATCAATCCAGCGGAGGCGCCCTTACCAACCTTCTACCAAAGACATGATGATGTTAGAGCCGTAGAACCTCTCCATATCCCTAGCCAATACCTTTCAAAATCCTAGCCGCAGCCCTCTCTCAAGTTAGAGAAAAGATGGAGAAAAGAATGTTGAAATCGGGGGCGAAATCGGCTTTAAATAGGGCTGGAATCGGGATTCCACATGCCCCTGTAGATGTTCCAAACGGGCCTGTGGAATTAACGCACGGGCGTGTGGAATTTCCACACGCCTGTGTGGCTCCTCTGTTTTGCTCTTTCTTCGACCAGCTGCGAACAGTACCTGCTACAATGATTCGCTATAGTGATTCCTACTGTAGCCTGCTACAGTAACGGCCCAAAATACTCCTGAATCCATGCTTTCATTGAGGTAACGTAAACGGGCACAGGTTCACGTCGTAGATCATCTTGGTTCTTCAATAAACGGTCACGTTGGTGGAGATCTTGCTGAATATGCACAAGCCGGAATACTAGGATGTAACTGCCTTCGTGCCCCTCCGAATCATTGCCTTAGCTCGAATACAAGGAGGTTGGCATACATTATAGCATTCTAAACCTGTCTCATGTCTCCGCGTTTGAGCCTTCTTAAGATCTCCTTCAAATAATGCGTAAAATGATCTACAATGGCTTCTTTCACAAATAATCAGCCTCACAACCCAACCTGCATAAAAGTACATAAATACACAAGTATTAGCGCTAAAACCTGACAAAAGTAATGCTCATCATAAGGAAAGAACGCTTCGCATTCTTATCGCACAAGTACTTATCATCCCCCACATCATGAATTCGAAGAAATTTTACATAAATTCGGGATTTTTCAAAAACATGATGATCACACCACAAGATACAAGCAAAAATCTTGAAGGAATCCACACAAAAACTCAAGAAAGCAAGAAGAAAAGAAAAGAAAACTTTTCATTCACAACAAGCATCATACCAACAAAAATGGATAGCACTTGAGTGGAGCTTGAAGATAAACACTAGATCAACTTTCTGAGGAGATGTGGAGATGATTTAGAGTAGTATTGAGTGAGATCCAGCCATCGAGGGATAGATCATGGAAGCTAGGTCTTGGTTGGAGAAGAAAGGGAAAGAAGAGAGAGACAAGTTAGCAACGTTCACAAGACAAATAAGAGTCCATATGGCCTCAATGAGCAGCTCATTTAGGCCGTATAGAGCAAGCAAAAGTTGCTGAATTTCCTTGATGGCCTCAATGAGCAGCTCATTAAGGCCGTGAGGCTTAGTGTAATCTCTCGGGATAGGCTTGACGGCCTCAATGAGTAGCTCATTGAGGCCATGAGACTTAGTTAAAAGTTTCGGGAATTTTCTCATGGCCTTAATGAGCAGCTCATTGAGGCTGTGAGACTCTAAAAACATGTTATAAAGACTTCTTTGCTTCTCAAAATATATGGGCATGGTTACAAATTGGTCTAAGATCATCTCCACCATGAAATAATGGTTCAAAGTCTCGACCTAACACATAAAATGATAGCCCAAACAAGTGCAACTCAACAATAAAGTCAAGTGGATAACCACATAGATAATGATCATGATAAACAAAATAATGAGAACATGGACTTATTCAAATTAACAACTCTAAGAAAATACAAAAAGTGGCAAGAACATGAACGCAAATAACACACAAACATGAAAATAAACCCCCGAATGCTTGGGTTGCCTCCCAAGAAGCGCTTGTTTAACGTCACGAGTTTGACGTACCTTTTCACTTACCTTACGGGGGTTCGAATAATTTGAAATTTCCCACGGTCATCTTCAAATTGTTGGTGTTTCTTCCCGGTAAATTCAAGGACATCAATGAATAAACTTCACATTTTGCATGAGTGAGAAGAGGTGGAGATTGTACCTTCTTTTCTTGAGGTGTTGGATAGGACTGAGTGATACCTTTCTTCTTCTTTCCCCGAACCTCCCTCCAAATTTTTTTCAACATTGAATCTTTCTTTTCTTTCTCTTTTGCATTGGTACACATAACTTTCTCCTTTGGCTTCTTCAAATTGAAACTTGGAAGAGGAGAGTAGGGTTCTTCTTCTTCTTCATTTCCTAGCTCTTCCAAGTATTCATCCAATGGGTTTAATGATAGCACCTCCTGCACACAATCAGAAATTAAAAGATCAGTTTCATCAACAAAGTAAAGCATGTTATCATGGTCTAAAGAGTGCTTCATGGCCATAGGTAGAGTGTACACTGCTTCTTCCTCACCAACTCTTAATGTTAATTTTCCTCCTTTAAGGTCGATTAGGGTACCGGTGGTAGTAAGGATTGGCCGACTAAAGATTAACGGTGTTTCAAAGTCTTCATCAATATCAATGATGACAAAATCCACAGGAAATACAAATTTGTCCACCCGGACAATCACATCTTCTACAATCCCACGAGGCTTCCTTGTTGAATGATCCACCAATTGTAAAATCATTCTCGTGGGTCTAAGTTCATGAAGACCAAGCTTCACGTACATGGTGTAGGGCATAACATTAATGCTTACCCCCAAGTCCGCTAGGGCATTTTCTTGAACCCCACCCTCAAGTACACATGGGATTATGAAGCTTCCCGGAATTTTCAATTTTTGTGGGAGCTTCTCCTCCAAAATGGCTGAGCAATTTCCTGTGAGTGCAACTGTGCCCTCTTGTTCCAATTTTCTCTTGTTTGTTAGCAATTCCTTCAAAAACTTCGCATACTTGGGCATTTAAGTTAAAGCTTCTACAATTGGGATGTTTATGTGGAGTTGCTTGAAGATGTTGACAAATTTTCTGAATTGAGCATCCTCCTTATCTTGCTTCAATCTGGCCGCATAGGGAATTGGAGGTTTGTATTTAGACGGCTTTGATGAACCCTTTTGTGGACTTTCCTTATCTTCACTCTGCTTGTTTTTCTCGATAACTTTCTCCACTATGTTAGGGTCTTCCACTTCAGCTACCCAAGTCTCCTTGACACTTAGGTCAACTCCGACCCTTGTCTCAACCTGTTTCCCGCTTCTAAGGATAATGGCCTTCAAGTGCTCTCTTGGGTTCTACTCAGTGTTGCTAGCTAAGATTGCCTGATGGTCGCTCAGAATTTGCTTTAGCAAGCTGCCCCACTTGGTGTTCAAGTGATTGTACAGAAGTGACACGTCCGAATATGCGTGTAAACCGCAAGTGCATGGGTGTCGAAGTAATAATTACCCCTGTGAGTGGGTAGTCGAATCCACAGGGAACAGGGTGACTAGTACGAACTTCTTCTCTGCTTTCTAACCTAATGATAAATGGAAAGGTGTGGTGATCTAATGTGCGAAGAAGTGAATACCGGAGATGAATATGCAAGGGTTAAATGGATGGAGATCTCAATTAGTAAAAGTGGGGTATTCGGGCAATGCTCCCCCTAGGATTCAGGTATTAGGTACCGAATAAGCAAAGTGTTTCTATGATGAGTAAGTTAAGTCGTGGAAATCTAAATATAATTGGATCCGGCCTCCCGATCACCGATATTAGTCCCCTACGAGGTCCCGGTGGAGAAAAAGCTCAATCTCAACACCTCACACCACATATGACTGCAAAGCACTCTAGGGATTCCAAGAGGTGTATCCGATTCCTAAATATTGATCCAACCCTAATTCCCGGCAAAGGATCCTAACCCCCTACAAGGTCCCGGTGGAGAAATCTCTCAATCTCATGCCTCACACCAAATATGGTTGCATAGAGCTTAGGGAACGGAGATAGAATACACTCAATCGGAAGGTAGAGGGGACACTCCACTATCTCATGACTCACCCTCTCAACCATCTTTAACCTTGAAGTTCTAACTCTAATGGAGACCTCTCTCACATCAAAGTAACAAATCATGCAAATCCAATCAACCACAAGGATTAATTAAACAAGCAAGCAATGAGAATAAAAGATTAAAACTTAATCAAACTCGGATTAAATAGAAACACTAAGCAAATCCACAAAAGATGAGAATCCTAGGGTTCACAAGCCCAAATAAACTCTAGGGTTTTAGCTCTCCATGGAGAAACATACAAAACACACCATCAATGAATGAAAGTACATTAAAACCATAGAAATAAACCCCCTTATATATGAACTGATGGCCTTGACGGAGAGCTTCGACGTCTTGAAGGACCCAGTCCGAAGCTAGGTTCACCGGTGGCTTCCTTGATGCTATGACGGAGGAGGAATCGATCAAAGTTGGTGACGAAGCGCCTCCAAAGCCGCAAAGACCTCCTCTCCAAACCCTAGCCGTCTCACCCCTCAAGAGCCGCACAAAAGATGAGAAAGAATAGGGCAAAACGGCTATTTATAGGCCTTAGATCGCGTCTGTCACGTGCCCTCACGCGCCCGTGTGGATTTTCCATGCGCCCGCGTGGGCTGCAAGAATTTCCACGCGGGCGTGCGGAATTTCCAGGCACCGCGTGAACAGTAAATTTGTGACAGTACTGCTACAGCGAAATTGCTACAGTACTTTTTACAAAACGCGATCCGAATACTCTTCTCTTAAGGCCACATGTCCGGGCACACGTCCATGTGGTAGGCTATAAAACTTTTCTTCATCGACGTATCTTTGAGAGGTTTTGCAATCTTCACAAAAGAGAAGGAATATGAAGATGTGGCTGCCTTTGTGCCCTTCCAAATAGTGAATTGACTTGAATCTTCTTGGAAGTTGGCACACATCTCCATGTTTATGAACTGCTCTCGTGTCTTGGTCCTTGAATTGAACAAGAACTCCCAACATTGTGTCTTTATAGCCTATCTTTGCTTTCTTTTTACTCTTCAAGGCATTCACAACCTATATGCATAAAAGAACACCAAATACACAATATGAGACATAAACCACAGTAAAAATGATGCTCAATGCATGTAAAACATATATAAAAATATGTCTACTCAAGCACTTATAAAGAAGCTTGAAGATTTCTCAAAATGGAGCCTATCTCATTAAACTGTCCGGCATGTTGAGCAAGTTGAGCATTCACCTTACTAAACTGAGAATCCATACTGCTGGTTATGCTATTAAACCTTGATTCAATGTTGATCATGAACTTGGCAAGCACATCTTCAGTAGTGAACCTCTTCTCTAGCACTGGTTGTTGCATTTGGGGACCTTGTGGAGGTGGTGCAGCTTTTTGTTGTTGCCCCTAATTCCATGAAAAGTTCGGGTGATATTTCCACCTCGGATTATAAGTCGAGCTATAAGGATTTCCTTGTGGCCTTTGTCCCCCAATATAATCAACATTCTCAATTGGGGCGACGGAGGAACTAGCAATAGGACATTGGGTGACTCCATGTCCTCCACCGCAGGTGCTACAGCTCATCACCGACTCTGACTTCAAGCTACGACCCATGAGCATATCTAGCTTCCGAGACAATACATCCATCTTCACGGCAAGAGCATCATTAGCACTGACTTCATAAATTCTGACCCCTTTTTGTGGTGCACCTCTTGATGCCCAATGAGACTCATTGCTTGCCATTGATTCAAGGAGTTGCTCGGCCTCAGCAGGGTACTTGTTACTAAGAGATCCACCCGTTGCGGCATCAATTAATTGAAGAGTTGCATAATTCAACCCGTTGTAGATGATTTGAACCCGCATCCAAGAAGCAAAGCCGTGATGGGGGCATCTTCGAAGGAGATCCTTAAATCTTTCATAAGCTTCAAATAGAGTCTCTGATTCTCCTTGTTTGAAGGCTAAAATTTCTTGCCTTAGCTTCGCCGCTTTGCTTGGAGGAAAATACCTTCCCAAAGATTTTTCAACCATATCTTTCCATGTTTTCATCAATCCGGTGATAAGAATGTGAGCCACCGATATGCCCCATCTCTCAAACTAAATGGGAAAAGTCGAAGCCGGATCGCATCATCTGTCACTCCATTTATCTTGAAAGTGGAACAAGTTTGGAGAAAACGGGCAAGATGATCACGAGCATCCTCATTCGCAAGACCATTAAATTGGATTGAATTCTGGATCATGCCGATGGTGCTTGCCTTGATTTCAAAATTGTTTGTGGCAATGGATGGTGCTTGAACACTGAATTCTTCACCCGTGTACTACGGCCTTTCATATTCGGATAAGGTACATCTTTCTTTGGCCATGATTACAGATTCTCTATCCTCAATCTCAATGTTTCTTTCACTAGTGCTTTCACCCACTTCTCTAAGTCTTCGATGCAAAGTTCTCTCAATTTCACTATCTTGTGCAACTAAATTTGATGGATTTGAACATGTCATGCACAGTACCTTGCAAAGTCCATAAAGATAAAGAAAGTTAAGCTCAAAAAGAAACAAGACAAAATAAAAAAAGAAATAGAAGAAAAGACAAATGGTTAGAGCAATAAGCTAGAAGTTTCCTAGAATTCCTTAATATCCCTGGCAACGGCGCCAAAAACTTGGTTGATCTCCCGTAAGTGTACGGGGTCACCAAGTAATACCTTGTGCAAAAGCCCAAGGATCGTATTCCACGGGGCTAAGGAGCTCCTATTACTCCTCCATCACTCACTTTCTAATCTTACAACTTAAGCATGGTCTACTAATCTAATACATGCAAGAATGTAAATAAAACACAAGTATAACAATTCCAAGGCGAGCCAGAAAATCACAAGAGCAATGATGATAAGAACAGGCCTAGGGATGAGGATTCCCAAGAGGGGTCATCATGATGTATGGATGCATAAGAATAAAATAGCAAGGGTGATGTAGACCGACGGATCTCAACAATAGTTCAACCCCAATTTCTCGGTGGTTAAACCCTAATCCCGTACAAATAATGACAAGGATCTCTCCTTAATCATATTCCTACGATTGCATTAAGTGAATGGACATCGCGCAACAAGGATACACTTAACCTAAGTTCATCCTCATGGTTCGGAGGGGCAACCTACATCCAATTTCTACGCATGTTGGTCAAAGATCTCCTATTCTAGCTCAATAATGATCTAGTACACGCGAGTAGGTCACATCTACGTGTACAACTCAGACAAGAACAAAGGATTTCTCCAAATAATAGTTCTAGGCATAAAACACAATGAGCTAAACCATAAATCACACCAATGCATTCCAAATAAAAGTAAAGTATCCAAAATACATGATGAACCCCCCAAGGTTCACCTACATCCGGTGGCCTTGGGGGTCTAGTGTGCCATCACACAAACAAGTATCTCAAACACAACAAAAAAAAGAAGTAAATGCATAAATGGCACTCCCTAGTCCGAATGATGATGGGGATGGAGAATGCCGGCCGAATGACAATTCCTCTAATTCAAGGAAGGCCGAATGCTCCTCCTCCTTTAATGATGAAGCTCTCCCTTTGAAGTTCAAGCCCTAGATCTCTAAAAGCCTCACACCAAAAACACTCTCCAAAATGATGTCTTCCTTTCTCCTCTTCTCCCCAAGTGTTGGCTGCCAAGAAGTCCCCCAAAAGTCCCTCATATACCCCCACAATCACTCTTCAAAATGGGCTCAATGAGGACCTCATTTGGGTGGTATACTGGCTCAATGAGGACCAAATTTAGCCCCTCATTGACACTGTTTGGGGTAGGCAAACTCCATAAATGCTCTCAGAATAGTATCCATACTGGCTCAATGAGCACCTCATTGAGCTAATATGCCTTCAAACAAACATCTTCTTTTAGAGCTACAGTGATCATCCCGGGCTCCATACCGGGCAGCATTGAGTCCGTATGTCATAATTCAATTCCTGACTTGAAAACTCTCAAGGCGCTACAGTGTTAGCTACATTGATCTTACTACAGTGCCACTGCTACAGTACTACAGCTACAATATTTTCTACAGTGTATATGCTACAGTGCCATGACCTGGTTTTCTTCTCTTTTTGGCCCAAATAATATCTTCATGTCCTCCATGGCATTCCCGTGCCCTACAAAGCAAATAACACACAATTAAGCACAAAACGGGCATCAATTCTAATAAAAATACATGCTAGAGGTAAGAAATACATATATTAAAATACATACATTTAGACACTTGTCAATAAGTGCTTGTGTATTAGTAATACAAACTATTCTTTTGTTACATTGAGCATTACTTTTCTCAAATTTCATCACTTATTCTTGTGTATATGTGTTCTTTTGTGCAGATATGGTTGTGGAGTGGCACACCCCTTGCGTATATATACCGCAAGTGCACGGGTTGTTCAAGTAATAAAGTACCCCAGTGAGTGGTTAGTCGTATCCACAGGGAATAGTGATAAAAACACAAGAATTACCATTTAACTATGGTGAAGATGATTCAAAGTGGTGTGAACAATATCGATGCAAATAGAAATAAAATGAACAAGAAGGAGATGCAATAAAGTGATAAGAGAGGTAATCGATAGAAAGTGGGGCACTCGGACATTGCTCACTGATAAGTGCTTGTGTATTAGTAATACAAAGTATTATTTTCTTACGATGAGCATTACTTTTATTAGGTTTTATCGCTTATACATGTGTATTTGTGATACTTTAGTGCATGTAGTTTTGTGAAGCTATGTATTAAGAAAAAAAAGCCCAAGTAGATCATGAATGCACTATTTGGTGGAATCTTGGAAAGAACAAATGCGAAGACACAACTTAAGTTTGAAGATACGTGAATGTGTTCCAACCTCCATGTATTCAAGAAATTACAATGAGTTGGAGCTGCACGAAGGCAGTCGCATTTGCATATCCCGACTTGTGCATTGATAGCAAGATCTTAACCAATGAGGCTTTTTATTGGAGAAGCGTAGTGATCTATGGCATAGACGTGTGGCAGTTTATGTTGCCTCGATGAAAAGTATGGAATCGGGAGTGTTTTGATGGGTTACTATAGCAGGCTACTATAACAAATCATTGTAGCAATACACTGTAGCAATTATTGTTCACAGCCGGTCGAAAATCAGGATTCTAGAGAATCCACACAGGAGCATGAAAATTCCACAGGTCCATATGGACATTCCACAGGGGAGTGCGAGAAATCCATAGGCCCGTGTGGATACCCGATTGCAGCCCTATTTAAGCCGGGATTCAGCCTGATTTTGTGGGCCATCTTTAATCCTTCTCTCCAACTTTTCTCCGTCTTTTGGGAGGTCGTCAGCTACGGTTTAGAGAGGCTTTTGGCAAGTCTTGGGAGTGGTCCTACGGATTTGACACCGCACTTCTCTTGGAAGAAGGTTATTGGGAGGGCTTTCGTCGGCATTGATCCGGTGAGGTGTGCCCTAGGCCAGACAAGGGGACCTTTGGAGAAGAAGAGGCTACTCCACAAGACCATCGACACAAATACTGAGGGAGTTTTCCAATGGATTACTTGTTTTTTACTTCCGATTTCATTATTGATTGTATCTTGCTCTATGGAGAGCTAAACCCCCTAGTGGCTACATGGATTTTGTAAACCCTAGGATGTTTTGTTTCATTGACCATTTATTATGCTTTTTTTAATTAATGTCTCCATTGAGTTCTAATCTTGAATGCTTGTAGAATGATTTTTCCATTAGAGTGACACTAGGGTTGAGAGACCATCTTGGTAACCTTTATGGATGAGTAACACACCATGCTTGTTAGACAAAGCAAGGTTGGAGAGGGTCGAGAGGGTGAGTTGAGAGGTAGCGGAGCATCTCTTTCACTTCCGATGTGATTTATCCTATCTTGACGTTACAAGAGTTATTTGCGGTCATAGTAGAGTGAAGGGCTAAAGAATGAGCTCCGCTGGGGCTTAGTTGGGCGAGCAACAGAGTGAAGCGTTGAAGTGACTTTAGCACTTGGGGCTTAATTGTGACTAGGGATCTTTCGCCTGGACCAAAGGTTCGATCTACACATAGGAATAGAGTTTATCACCTGGAATCCCTAGAGCGTCTTGTAACTTTAAACAGAGTGAGGTGTTGAGACTATTTGATTTCTCCACCGGGGCATAGTATAGAGTTAGTCATGGTTGACCTTATTTTTGTGACGTGTATTCAAGGATGTCAACGACTCATTAAGCATCAATTAGGAGACATAATAGTTGGTCTTGCACTTGAAACATTAGTCCTTGGTGGAGCATTATCCGAGTACCTCACTTCTATCGATTGGCTTTCCTCTCACTTATTTGTGCTTCTCGTTCTTGTTTCTTTTATTTCTGTTTACATTACCTTTCATCAACATAATCATTGTTCATCTTCACCTGGTTAAGTAGCAATGTTAGTATTTTTATTCCCTACTCCCTGTGGATAGGATACTCCACTTACTTGGGATTTATTACTTTGACAAACCGGTGCACTTGTGGGTAACACGCAAGGGGCGTTGTCAAGTTTTTGGTACCATTGCCGGGGAGTAGGTGTTTAGAGATACTTTGCACTTTGTTATCTTAGCTATTCATCATTCTTTCTATTCCATATCTTCTTATTCTATCATCATTCTGATTTTGTTTTCATCTTTTTTGCTGCAGCTCCAGGTTATGACCCGAGGGAACCCCTTGACAATTGTTGAAGGAGATCCTAAACTTGAACGTACACTCAGAAGAAAGGGAAATGAACATGTGCAAGAACCATCAAATCTTGATGAGGTTGAAGGTGAAGGGTCAGAGAACATGACAGAACACAATGAGCAACAGAGAACGCTTTCTGATTATGCTAGACCCTCAACTTTGAGCTAAAGCCAGCATTCATCCAAATGATACAGTAGTCAGCATAGATTAATTGTTTGGCTGATGAGGATCCAAACAACCACGTAGAGAACTTTTTTGAGGTGTGCAACATGCTCATGATCAATGGAGTTATGGATGATGCTATAAGATTGAGGGCCTTCCCATTTTCCTTGAAGGGGAGAGAGAAGCAGTGGCTACACTCATTACTTAGAGCATCAATCACTACATGGGAGGAGATGGTGGAACCTTTTCTTGCCAGATATTTCCTTCTCAGAAAATTTGCAAAGCTTAGGAATGAGATTTCTTCCTTCGTGCAAATGAAATTGGAGTCTCTATTTGAGATATGGGAAAGGTTCAAGGAACTACAGCAAAAATGTCCTCAACATAGGATTCAAGAGTGGATGATCATTCAGACTTTTTATAATGGTTTGAACCCAAGTATAGACAGTTACTTGATGCAGCGGAAGGAGGTACCTTAGGTAGCAAGACCCCCAGAGAAGCCCAGCTGTTAATTGAAGAAATGTGTTTGAATAGCTACCAATGGAATGCTAGGAAGAAGAAGAAAATGGCCGGCATCCATGAGATTGATGCGGTTACAATGTTGGCGGCCCAAGTGGAGGCATTGAGTAAGAAGTTAGACACTCTAACTTCTCCTAGATTGGCGGTCGTAACGAGTTATGATGGATGTGGAAGGGGACATGCCCATCCGATTGCCCGATAGCTGTTGGTGGTACATCCTCTATTTAGCAAGTTGTCTTTGTGGGTAATGCAATGAGAAAACAAGGCAATCCTTATAGCAACACCTACAATCCGGGTTGGACAAACTACACAAATTTTTGTTGGAACAACCAAGGGCAACAAAAGGCCACAGCACCACCGGGTTTCCAACAACAAGCCCCGAACATGGAGACCGAGTATTAGGCTTGGAAACCCGAATGACCAACTTAGAGAATGAATTGACTAGATTTGTGCAATCATCGGATACACAGTTTCAATCGGTCGAGGTTACACTTCGCAACCAAACTGCGTCATTGCACAATTTAGAAAATCAAGTGGGGAAAGTTGATAAGTCTCTATCAGAGAGACCACAAGGAAGCTAGCCGAGTAACACCGAGACTAACCCGAGAGAACATGTGATAGCAATAACTTTGAGAAGTGGTCGTGAGGTCGAGGGTAGGCTTCCAAGTAAGAAAAACAATGTTGAAGCACCCAAGGTCATGAAGGTTGAGGAGAGAGCTGACAAAGCGAAAGAGGTGGCACCCCTACCTTACAAGCCAAGAATCCCTTATACTTCAAGATTGAAGAACGACCAAAATAATTAGCAATATAAGAAGTTCTTGGGTCTATTCAAATAACTGCACATCGACATTCCTTTTGTGGAGGCGTTGTCTCAAATGCCTCGGTACGCAAATTTCTTGAAGAACCTTTTAACCAACAAGTGGAAGTTGGAGGAGAGTGCATCGGTGATCTTAGATGCCTCTTGTTCGGCGATGTTGCAAAAGAATATGCCGAAGAAGAGGAAAGACCACGGAAGCTTTGTGATTCCATGCAACATTGGCAATTTTGGTGAAGAGATGGCATTAGCAAATTCAAGGGCCAGTATTAATGTCATGCCATACTCTTTCTTTTAGAAGCTAGGCTTGGGAGAGCCTAGACCTACTCGGATGACATTGCAATTGCCGGACGAATGGTAAGACATCCAAGGAGCATCATTGAAGATGTGCTTGTCAATGTGGACAAGTACATATTTCTTGTAGACTTCATAGTGTTGGATGTCGATGATGATGTAGATGTTCCATTAATACTTGGAAGGCCATTCTTGCGCACTTCCAAGGCACTTATCGACATGGACGGCGGACAGTTAACACTGAGGATTGGAGATGACAGGCTTACATACCGCCTTGCCAAAGCCATGCGACATTCTCTTGACTTTGATGATACTCTGTATTTTCTTGACACTAACGATGAACTAATCAATGAATATGTGCAGGAAATAATGAATTTAGACCCGTACGAGGGGTTGTTAGACCAAGAAGTGGAAAACGAAGAGGTGATGATGCTTGGTCTAGAAGAGAAGGTGCCATCTACTCCGGGATCATGAAGAAGATGCTCCGGAAGATGAAGCGGGAAAGGAGATGCTACAAGAAATGCCCCAAGGCTGTTGGGGATGCACAACAACGGAATGGGGGTAACGATCCCTCAAGTGGTAACAAGCTTGAAAACTCTCCCTCTACCTTCAAAAGACTATGTTCATCATGCTTCCAAGTCATGGGTAAGAGTGAAACCTTCATCTATGAGCCCTCGTGAGGTAAGACGAGGGACGTCAAGCTAAGTGACATAAAACAAGCACTTCTTCGGAGGTAACCCAAGTCTTTACTGTTTTCTAGTGTTTAGTTTAGTGTTTGCATAAATAAGGCTTTAAGTATTGGTGTCTTGATGTGTAGATGCTATTACTGGAATTTTCTTGTGGTTTATTTGGTGTTGTCATGTAAATAAATGTGTTTGGTGAAGTTTCTGGTCATTTGAGCATGTTGTGCATGTTTCTCTGGTATATTTTGCATCATAGAGGTAGGCTCTCAGTGTATTTACATGTTTAGGAATTTTCTATAAAGCCTACAGATTTTTCTAAGTCATCTAGAGAAAACTCATGGCGTGTGGAATTTCCACACGCCCGTGGATCTTTGCTATGAGCTCATCTCGAGAGGACACAGGGGCGTGGACTCACCCCTCTGAGTGACCTTGTGACGGTCACACGCCCATGGGTAATTTTTGCATGGGTGTGTCACTTCGTATGAAGACTTAGAGATTTTTTCCGAGAAAACACAGGGGTGTGGACTCGCCCCTGTGGATGACACTGTGATAACCACATGGGTGTGGATAATTTCCACACGCCCGTATGGATCTCTGCAGAAGAGTTCTCTTCTATTTCGAGAATACACAAGGGCGTGTGAGTGTCCCTGTGAGTTTGGTCATGTGAATGTCCACCCCTGTGGGGAATTTCCACACGGGCGTGGGAAACACTTAGAGTTTTTCTCGGGTTGTCCCAGAATTGACAGCGCCCCTTGCGTGTGTCCCGCAAGTTCACGGGTTTGTCGAAGTAAAAAAATCCCAGGTGAGTGGGTATCGTATCTAGAGGAAGTAGGAAGTAAAAAAACACTTAAATTGTGTGAAAAGATGTAATGCAAACAAAAGTAAGAGAGACAAGAGAGAGAGAGAGAGAGAGAGAGAGAGAGAGTAAGTAAAGGAGAGATAAGGCAATCGATATAAATGGAGTACTCGGATATTGATCCACCTAGGACAATCGTTTCAAGTGCAAAAGCCCTCTAATATGCTTCCTAAATAATGTATTAATGAGTCGTGGAGATCCTTTAATACATGGTCCCAAATCTAAGGTCAACCATGCCTAACCCTATACATGTCCCGGAGGAGAAATTGAACAATCTCTCAACCTTGCACGTGTATAGAATTGCAATGAGTTCTAGGGATTCCATGTGATAAATCCACTTCCTATATTTAGACTCAACCCTTTGGTCCAGGCGGAAAGTCCCTAGTCACAATTAAGCCCTAGATGCTAAAATCACTTCAACGCTTCACTCCATTGCACTCGCAACTAAACCCCAGCGGAAGGTCATCCCTTAGCCAATTCACTCTACTATGACCACAAAGAACTCGAGGAATTGGAGGTTGAATAAATCACACTAGAGGGGAAAGGGGATGCTCCGCTACCTCTCGACTCACCCTCTCAACCCTCTCCAATCTAGCTTTGTCTAACTCTCATGGTGTGTCACTCACTCACAAGGGTTACCAACAAGAACTCTCAACCCTAGTATCACTCTAAGGGAGTATTCATACAATCAATGCATTCAAGATTGTAACTTAATAAAAACACTAATTAATGGAAGCATAATAAAAAGGTTCAAAGAAATAATTACATCCTAGGATTCACAATCCAAGTACCCACTAGGGGTTTAGCTATCCATGGAGCTAATTACAATCAATGAAATCGAATATAAAAATAAAGAATCCATAGAAAACCCCCTCGATGGTCGTGACGATGGTCTTGTGGAGAGTCCTCTACTCGTCCAAGGGTCCCTTTGTCCGGCCTAGGATACAACTCGCCGGATCGGTGCCAATGAAAGCTCTTGATTGATTGCCGCAAGTGTACGGGATATCACCAAGTAATACCCAATGAGTAACACAGGGGTCGTATTCCACGGGGCCAAGGAAGTATTATAACTCACTCTTCATCTATTATCTAGCCTATGACTCTTAGTAGGAAAAACAAATAAATTAAAATAAACTAAACTAAGCTAATCCAATGCCCATGTAACTAACACACATAAATAAATAAACAAGGGAGTGCGAAGCAAGAGAAGGTGGTGTTTGGACAAAGAATCAACCTAGGATTGTCATTAAGTCCCAAACTTGGATTGTTTAAAGTGTATTGACGGCATTTAAGACCTAGAGATCTCATAAATAGGTTAACCCCAATTTCTCGGTGGTTAACCCCTGATCCCATACGAGTGTTAATCGGAATCTCTTCCGGATTAACCCACCTACGATTGCAATGAGTTCAAGGAAATCTCTAATAGGAGTAAACCCACTATTCATCGGCTTAAACCTAGCATTGGAGGGCTACCAACACCCAATCTCTGCGTGTTGGCATAAGAAATCCCTTTCAACCTTTCCTAGATCTAGTATATGTAAGTAGGTTACATCTACGCATACAACTCATAGTAGAATTACGGATCACTGCATACATGTAATTCTAGATATGAAAACACGAAAGATTGAATCTCAAACAACCATCAAATTAAATGAAGAACAACATCCCATGTTCATACACAAGAATACACCCTAGGGTTAATCCACATCCAAACAACAAAATAAGTTAATCCCTCATGATGGGGGATAATTATACAACATACAAGGAAAAGAAAGACAATAAAGAAGCAAGAAAACTCCCTATACGATCTTGATCTCCTTGAATCGATGAAGCTTCAAATGGTCATGCAATGGTGGTCTAGATCTTCAATCCAACTCCTTCTCCTTTGCTCCTCTCTTTCTTGGTGATGATGTGTGCTCATTTCCCACAAGGCTCGTCGCTGGATTATGGCCGGAAGGCCTCAAGGAGGTATGGTGGCGGGGTCCCAAATGGCCAAGAAGAAGTCCCCCTTATTTGTCCAGCAAATGTTCTTTTATATCCCTCAAATTGGCCTCCATACTGGTGGTATACCAGCTCAATGAGGACCTCATTGAGGCCGTTTAGGGTAGGCAAAAGTGCATAAAAGGTGTCGTAACAGTTTCCATACTGGTTTAATGAGCACCTTATTGAGCTAGTATGCCATCAAGCAAACTGTCCTCTTCTATGGCTAGAGTAATCATCCCGAGCTCAATCCCGGGCAACATTGAGGCTGTATGCCATGATTCAATTCCTGACTTGAAAACTCTCCAGGTGCTACCGTGTCAGCTATAGTGATCTTGCTACAGTACCAATGCTACAGTACTCCTACTACATTATTTTGCTACAGTGAATATGCTTCGGTACCACAGCCTGGTTTTCTTCTCTTTTTCACCCAAATTGTATCTTCGTGTCCTCCATGGCATTTCTGTGCCATGCAAAGCAAATAACACACGATTAAGGACAAAACGGGCATAAATTCTTACAAAATACATGCTAGAAGTATGGAACATGATAAGTGCTTGAGTAGACATATTTTTATATATGTTTTACATGAATTGAGCATCATTTTTACTGTGGTTTATGTCTCATATTGTGTATTTGGTGTTCTTTTATGCATATAGGTTGTGAATGCCTTGAAGAGTAAAAAGGAAGCAAAGATAGGCTATAAAGACACAATGTTGGGAGTTCTTGTTCAATTCAAGGACCAAGACACGAGAGCAGTTCATAAACGTGGTGATGTGTGCCAACTTCCAAGAAGATTCAAGTCAATTCACTATTTGGAAGGGCACAAAGGCAGCCACATCTTCATATTCTTTCTCTTTGTGAAGATTGCAAGACCTCTCAAAGATACGCCGATGAAGAAAAATTTTTATAGCCTACCACATGGACGTGTGCCCGGACATGTGGCCTCAAGAGAAGAGTGTTTGGACCGCGTTTCGTGAAAAGTACTGTAGTAATTTCGCTGTAGCAGTTTCACTGTAGCAAAATTACTGCTCACGCAGCCGCGTGGAAATTCTTGCAGCCCACGCGGGCGCGTGGAAAATCCACACGGGCACGTGACAGACACGATCTAAGGCCTATAAATAGCTGTTTTGCCCTATTCTTTCTCATCTTTTGTGCGGCTCTTGAGGGGTGAGACGGCTAGGGTTTGGAGAGGAGGTCTTTGCGGCTTTGGAGGCGCTTCATCACCAACTTTGATCGATTCCTCCTCCGTCATAGCATCAAGGAATCCACCGGTGAACCTAGCTTCGGAGTGGGTCCTTCAAGACGTTGAAGCTCTCCATCAAGGCCATCAGTTCATATATAAGGGGGTTTATTTCTATGGTTTTAATGTACTTTCATTCATTGATGATGTGTTTTGTATGTTGCTCCATGGAGAGCTAAAACCCTAGAGGGTATTTGGGCTTGTGAACCCTAGGATTCTCATCTTTTGTGGATTTGCTTAGTGTTTCTATTTAATCCGAGTTTGATTAAGTTTTAATCTTGTATTCTCATTGCTTGCTTGTTTAATTAATCCTTGTGGTTGATTGGATTTGCATGATTTGTTACTTTGATGTGAGAGAGGTCTCCATTAGAGTTAGAACTTCAAGGTTAAAGAGGGTTGAGAGGGTGAGTCATGAGATAGTGGAGTGTCCCCTCTCCCTTCCGATTGAGTGTATTCTATCTCCGTTCCCTAAGCTCTATGCAACTATATTTGGTGTGAGGCGTGAGATTGAGAGATTTCTCCGCCAGGACCTTGTAGGGGGTTAGGATCCTTCACCGGGAATTAGGGTTGGATCAATGTTTAGGAATCGGATACACCTCTTGGAATCCCTAGAGTGCTTTGCAGTCATATGTGGTGTGAGGTGTTGAGATTGAGCGATTTCTCCACCGGGACCTCGTAGGGGACTAGTATCGGTGATCTAGAGATAGACCCGATTATGCTTGGATTTCCATGACTTAACTTACTCATCATAGAAACACTTTGCTTATCCGGTACCTAATACCTGAATCCTAGGGGGAGCATTGCCCGAATACCCCACTTTTACTAATTGAGATTCTCCTTCCATTTTACCCTTGCATATTCTTCTCCGGTGTTCATCTCTTCGCACATTAGATCACCACACTATCCCATTATCATTAGGCTAGATAGCAGAGAAGAAGTTAGTACTAGTAGCCCTGTTCCCTGTGGATTCGACTACCCGACTCACCGGGTATTTATTACTTCGACACCCGTGCACTTGCGGTTTACACACGCATATTCGGATGTGTCAGAACACATATACTAAAATGCGTATATTTAGACACTTATCAAATATCCCCACACCTAAGCATTTGCTTGTCCCCAAGCAAACACATCATGAAAAACAATGATAATGATAAGTGGCTAAATGTATTACCTCCGGCTCAATAAATACAAGACTCTACAGGCATTGGAAAATGATAAAGAGATAATGAGTTACAACCATTAAGCACATAGAATATATGGTGAAATAGCTAAGAAAACAAAGTGCAAAGTATCTCTAAACGCCTACTCCCCGGCAACAGCGCCAAAAACTTGGCAATGTCCCCTTGTGTATATCCCGTAAGTGCACGGGTTTGTCGAAGTAATAATCCCGGATGAGCGGGTATCGAATCCACAGGGAGTAGTGAATAAAAACACTTAATCTGCTTCTTAGCTATGTGAAAGATCAATAGTGATAAGTGTGACAATGATTCAATTCTCAAAAGTAAAAACAACGAGTAACAAAGCACGAGTAAAGGAGGAGGTAAGGCAATCGATAAAGATGGGGTACTCGGATAATGCTCCGCCTAGGATAATTTTTTCAAGTGCAAGAACCCTCTACTATGCTTCCTAATCAATGCAATGGTGAGTCGTGAAAATCCTTAATTACATAGTCCCAAATCTAAGGTCAACTATGCCTAACTCTATACATGTCCCGGAGGAGAGATTAGATAACCTCTCAACCTCGCACTCGAATAGAAGTGCAATGAGCTCTAGGGATTCCGAGTGATAAATCTCTTCCTAATTATAGACCTAACCCATTGGTCCAGGTGGAAGGTCCCTAACCACAATTAAGCCCTAGATACGAAGATCAACTCAACGCTTCACTCCGTTGTACGCGCAACTAAGCCCCAGCGGAGGGTCATCCCTTAGACCATTCACTCTATTATGGCCGCAAAGAACTCGAGGAATGGTGGTAGAATCTATCACGTTGGAGGGGAAAGGGGACGCTCCTGTACCTCTCGACTCACCCTCTCAACCCACTCCAACCTAGCTTTGTCTAACACTCGTGGTGTGTCACTCACTCACAAGGTTACCAACAAGAACTCTCAACCCTAGTGTCAGTCTAGGGGAAATGTTCATACAATCAAGCATTCAAGGTTGGAACTCACAACAAAAATCAATTAATTGAAAGAATAATAAAGAGATTCAATGAAACAAATACATCATAGGGTTCACAAATACCCAAGTACCCACTAGGGGTATAGCTCTCCATGCAGCTAAGTACAATCAAAGATATAGAATGTAAAAACAATGAATCCATAGAGAAACCCCCTCGATAGTCGTATCAATGGTCATGTGGAAAGTCCTCTACTCGTCATCCAAGGATTCCCTTGTCCGGTATAGGATACGCCTCGACGGAAGCTCCCCTACCAATCTTCTTCCTCAGGAATGACGATGTCGGAGCCAAAGAACCTCTCTAAAACCCTACCCAATACCCATCAAAACCCTAGCCGAAGCCCTCTCTCAAGTTGGGGAAAAGATGGAGAAAAGAATCCTGAAATCGGGTTGTATCGGCTTTAAATAGGGCTGGAATCCGGCGACCACACGGGCATGTAGAACTTTCACACGCCCTTGTGGAATTTCCACACGGGCATGGATCATTTCCACACGCCCGTGTGGGTTCTCTGAATTCATGTTTTCTCGGCCGGCTATGAACAATGCTGCTACAGTACCCGGCCTGAATAGCTTCCCGAATCCATGCTTTCATCGGGGTAACGCAAACGGGCACATGTTCACGTCGTGGATCACTTGCTTCTTCAATGATAGACAAGTTGGTGGAGCTCTTGTTCTATGTGCATAAGTCGGAATGCTCGAGTGTGACTGCCCCTATGCCCCTCCAAATGGATGTGCCAACTCGAATACGAGGAGGTTGGCACACACTCTAGCATCTCACACCCGACCTATGTCTTCGCGTTTGAACTTTAGCAAGATTTCCCCCAAAATCGGTGCATTATGATCCACATTGGCTTCTTTCCTTCATAATCGGCCTAACAACCCTACTTGCACGAAAGTAACATAAAAACACACATATTAGTGTAAAAACCCGAGAAGAGTAATGCTCAACATATGGAAAGAATGCTTCGCATTAATATCACACAAGCACTTATCAAACTCCCCCACACTTATGCTTTTGCTTGTCCTCAAGCAAAAATTAAACATTCGGTGCATAGATGAAGGAAATTTTGGAAGTGCTTGGCCTTAGATTTACCAAAGTGTACAGAGAGAGCATTCTAAAAGTAAGGGAAATTTCAACAATAAATACAAAAAAAAAAATCAAAGCTCTAGCTAAAAACTTGAATCAAAAAGGACAATAAACCTGAAATCGTTTACGTGTGTGAACTCACTCAAAATAACCCAATGTATACTCCTCAAAGTTCTAAGTACAAGGGACTTATTTATCTACAAAAGTGACAACAATTTCAACGATGGTAGTAGCTTCACACATCCTCTAAGGTAGTCGTTTCCAAAGCGGCCGCTAAGGTGGCTTTCACACTTTCGAGGTGGTAGCTCTTTCTACCGGAGTGGTAGCTTTCACTCATCCTATGAGATAGCTCTTTTTCTCATTAGGGCATAGCTACTATCCGACTTATGAGAGTAGCTTCATACTTCATAGGTGGTAGCTCTTTCCACCCAATAAGCACAAATAAACAATAAAGCTATTTTGGTCCTTCTTTTCATTTTCCATTTTTTCTAGATGCTAATCACTCCACTTACAATGAATACCAAGTCTTAAACTACTAAGTGCTACTTCAATGGCCAAGTAAGATTCTTCTAAATCTATAGCTTGAAACTAAATCCACTTTCATTTGAAAACCTTTGGTAGGTACTCAAAAAGATCACTAGGTTTTATTTTCATTTCATCATTTTTTTTTCGAGTCCGACTAACGTAGACTGCATCAACATCATTTTGAAATCTTTCTGGAGGATGCACATGCTGGTTAGGCACAAGAGCCACCCAACTACTCGATTACAGGTCTACATAGACGCATTCATGCTTCGATGAGTAGAGGAATACTCGACATAGACTCATTTTACATTCACCCTAGATCACATCTTTAGAGTACACTACATGCCATAAAACTAGGATTAGCTTAACAAGACTTAAAAAGTTCTTAAGAGTCCATCGAAGGATAGAACTTAGTTTTCTAAGACTAAGTACTCAAAGTAGTGTGTTACGCATACAAGAGAGTTAGAGTAGTCACATTGGCTATTCCCAGGGCATCGACAAAATATTCAGTGCACATGACAATACTAGGGGTAAAACACGATTCAATAAAGCAAAGAAACAAATAACTCACATCAATCATTAGTCCAAGCTAAAATAATCTTACAAGAATGAACAAAGCCATCATAGGTAACACTAGCATGTAACAATGGTCCTAATACATGAAATGCACCCATCCCCACACTTAGTGTTGTACATTGCCCTCAATGTACAATAATCATGAAAAACATGCAAGATGGAGCAATGAAAATAATTGAGGAGGGTGAAAAACAAAACTTCCCCGGTTTATCTTGTGTTCGTCGTGAGGTATGACTCGACAAAAGGTGTGGTGAGCAACACATGTCTCGTCCGACCTCCATTAAAAACTAGGAAAGCTCACAAAATTCCCTCAATGCCCTGCAAGGCAAAAAGGGGGCATCATCATTCAATAAAGATTTTAAAAATACAAGCACAAGGGAAAAACTAGGGAGTAGTCAACAAAAACACAAAGATGAACATAAACTAAAGTTCAACAACACAAGTCGGTAGGGTAGAACCATGCCAACTTAACAAAACACAAAACAAAGCAAGCAAAAGTAAACAATATTTGTTCAGGCTCCAACAAGCTGCTACTCATCACAATCAGGTGCTGGTGGTGGTGGCATGGTGGCAGAAGGAGTGGCAACAGTGTGCGAGGATGAACCACAATAGGAAGTGATAAAACGGTGAAGATCTGCCTCGAGCCGGCGCTACCCCTCAATGATCTGGTAAAGCTGGCCACGAATCTCACTCTGCTCTTGACGCACAGCCCGAACCTCGCCCTCAAGTCCCCTCAGTCTCATGTCAAAGTCAAGTAAAGATGTAGCGCCGGGGGTCGGAGCAGGCGCGCCCTCAGGGTCTAACTCTGTGTGCTCAGTCTGCTGCTGACTAGACTCACCAGTGGCCCGGGGGCGTGTGAGTCTACCACGTGCGACCATCAAGCCTATCGCCCGTATGTGGGTTGGTCCAAGAGGTACCGTACCTCCTACAACGGTCATGCCTTGCGTCTGCTCGAAGATGCCATAAATCGTATAAAGATCAGATTGAGTTACAACCCCCTTGCTATCGGTCCGGCCCCAAATGGATCGAGCAACAAAGCATGAATGAATCTGTGGGCCGGGTCAATCATGCCCGAGGCCTTTCGTGTTTGATCATCACCCGCCAAGGTCGCCCAATAGTTGCTTCATCCCACTCCACTTGGGAAATCAAGCTTAAGACGCTTACCGGGCATGGAGTTGATAAACTCATCATCATAAATCCCCAAGTACTTGGCAAAATCCAAGTGGTGCATAGTACGCTTCCGTCCAAAAGCTTGAAAACTGATGGTGAGAATTTTCCTATTCCGCACGGAATCTCCATCTTGTTGTGCCTCAAATGTACTTAAAACCTCCAAGGTTAATTGACGAAAGGTTCGCTTGTTTATGGCGAAAAGTTTATCCCAACAATTTTTTGATAGCCACTCCCTTACTTGACTTGCAATCCCATGGTTCTCCACAAGTCTCCAATCAAGGTAGCACAATGTTCCAAATGGTTTTGTTTACAGTCGATCATATCTCTCTCGATGATGGGATAACTTGAAGACGGGCTCATCGGGTGTAGAGGAGGGTCCGGAGGTCCTTGGGCGCTTGGAGGCGAGCCGTTTTGTGTTAGGCATCCCTACAATGATGATCAACTTTGTTCAAGCTCATAGGGATACAAGATAAAGCAAAGGAAAATGCTAGAGATAGAGGAAACTCAAGAAAAATCCAAGTTTGAAGGTCATACGGGCGTATAGGGGCCGTATGGTCACTATTCATACGGCAAGAGTTTCCCCTATATTCAAAGCATCAAAAATTTTTTTACATAAATTTGAAAGAAAATTCATCCATGACATTCACATCATTCAAACCAAGCAAAATGCTAAAGAAATCCCACACAAAATCTCCAAGAATGCCCAAGAAATGAGAAAAATAAAACTAGGGCATAGAAAAGGCATACCGATGAAATCTTGAGAAAACAAGCTTTAAACTCGGGGAAACCCACTAGATCAACGTCTCAAATGGATGAGGAGAAGATCTAGGAGGAAAAATGAAGAGATTTGGCCAAGAATTGAGTGAGAAAGAAGAGAGAAAACCGGTGGAAAAAGAGAGAAAAGAGAAGAATGGAAGAAAGAGAGAGAGAGGGTTTATAAAAGGAGGGAACCCGACCCCATACGGCCCCGTATGGGGGCCGTATGGGCCAAATGGCCCTCTCGGCCGAGAGGATCTGCCCGTAGCAGACGGCCCCGTATGGGGGCCGTATGGTGGCCGTCTGCTACAGCACAGAGCCTCTGTGCTCGTCTCAGACGGCGACCATACGGCCCAGTTAGGCCGTATACCCATTAGAATCAATTAAAACTTCGAAAATCTGTCCCCAATTGATGAAAAAATGATATAGCAAGCTCAAAGACTCCTCCAAAAATGAGTGAATTGAATAAAACGACGATCTGGTGCATGAATTAACACCTAAACATGAGTTTCTCAAGAAGTTGCACAAACATACCACAATTAAAATGATGAGAGCACTACGCCAAGTGTGTGAGCATGAACTTATTCAAAAGTAAAGCAAAACTAAGAAATACGAAAATTTGAAATGAACTAGGAACTAGAATACGAAAAATGCAAGCAAAGACCACCGAACGCTTGGGTTGCCTCCCAAGAAGCGCTTGTTTAACGTCACGAGCCTGACGTACCTCATTCCTTACCTCATGGGGGCTCAAAGAGTTTGATGCCATCCCCAGTTTCCTTTGTAGCATTGTTATTAATGTAAAATTTTAATCGTTGCCCATTGACCTTAAAAGTGCCATTTTCCGGGTGGGTTACCTTAACCGCTCCATGTGGGAAGACTTGAGTAACTTTATATGGACCTGACCAACGTGATCTTAGCTTCCCCGGAAATAATTTCAGCCTGGAGTTGAACAGTAGGACTTGATCGCCTTCATGAAACTGCTTAGGGTGCTTGATGCGTCTATCGTGGTACTCTTTTACTTTTTTTCTTTATAGAGTTTTTGAACTCTCGTATGCCGTGGAGCGCCACTCGTCAAGTTCATTCGAGTTGAAGCTTCCTCTTGCACCTGCGAGAGAAGAGTCAAGATTCGTAAAACTTAATGGCCCAATAAGCTTTTATGCTCAAGCTCAAGCGGTAAGTGGCAAGCTTTTTCCATAGACTAGTCTATATGGAGTGATTCCAATGGGAGTCTTGTAGGCTGTTCTGTATGCCCAGAGAGCGTCATCGAGATGATCTGTCCAATCTCTTCGGTTCTGAGATACAGTCTTCTCCAGGATTTGCTTTAAGTCCCTGTTGGACACTTCTACTTGCCCGCTAGTTTGTGGGTGGTAAGCTGTTGCCATTTTGTGGGAGACTCCATAGCGCTTCAATATCTTTGCGAATTGGGCATTACGGAAATGAGTGCCTCTGTCACTAATGATAGCACGTGGTGCGCCCGAACACGGAGAATAATTTCTTCAAAAATTTCACCACCACCCTTGCATCATTTGTTTGAAATGCTTGAGCCTCCACCCATTTAGACACATAATCGACTGCCACGAGTATGAACTTGCATCCATGGGAGCTCGGAAAAGGTCCCATAAAATCAATCCCCCACACATCAAAGACTTCACAGGCTTGGTTCCAATTTTGGGGCATCTCGTCCCGGCGAGATATGTTACCGACCCAGCGACATCCATCACAAGCTTGAATGAATTTACGGGTGTCATGGAATACCGATGGCCAATAGAAACCTGCATCAAGAATTTTTCTTTGTTGTTCTATTCGCATCATAATGGCCACCGATGGGTCCCGAGTGGCAATGTCTCAAAAATGCTTAGACCCTACGCCCTAGAAACACATCTTTGAGCTACCCGATCGGAACAAACCCACGAATAGGTATGGATCCTCCCAGATGTAGTGCTTGAGGTCTGAAAAGAATTTCTTCCTCTGTTGATATGTAAACCATTTTGGGATGACCCCACCAACCAAGTAATTAGCGAAATCGGCAAACCAGGGGTGGTTCCTTCTCTTCTACCACCGAATACTATACAAGTGTTCTTCGAGGGAATGAGTCATTAATGTCCTTATCTCTCATAGTTTTCAGCGCTAGAGCCCTCCAAACGGGATAAATGATCAGCTGCAAGATTCTCTACTCCCCGTTTGTCCTTAATCTCCAGGTCAAATTCTTGAAGCAGTAAGACCCACCTAATCAAGCGTGGTTTGGCATCAGATTTGCTAAGCAAGTACCTTAAAGCTGAATGATCAGTGTACACCACTACTTTAGAAAGAACCAAATATAACCGGAACTTATCAAAGGCAAATACCACGGCAAGTAGCTCCTTTTTAGTCGTAGTGTAATTCGCTTGGGCTCCCGTTAGAGTCTTACTTGCGTAGTAAATGGGGTGGAAATGTTTGTCCCTCCGCTGACCAAGCACTGCCCCAACTGCAAAGTCACTTGCGTCACACATCAATTCGAATGGGGAGTCCCAATCTGGAGATACCATGATCGGCGCTTGAATTAGTTTCTCCTTGAGTGCCATGAAGGATGTCATGCAGTTATTATCAAACTCGAATGGGATATCTTTTTCCAATAACCTTGTTAGGGGTCTAGCAATTTTTGAAAAATCCTTGATGAACCTTCTATAGAACCCGGCATGTCCCAAAAAACTTCTTATGGCCTTCACAGAATTTGGAGGTGGCAGTTTTTCAATGGTGGAATCTTTGCCTTGTCAACCTCAATTCCATCTTTCGAAATTTTGTGCCCCAAGACTATCCCCTCTTGGACCATGAAATGGCATTTCTCCCAACTTAGCACAAGATTGGTCTCTTCACATCGAATGAGGACCCGCTCAAGGTTCTTGAGGCACACATCGAATGAATCACCAAAGACGGAAAAATCGTCCATAAACACCTCCATAAAATCTTCTACCATGTCATCAAAGATGGCCGTCATGCATCTCTGAAAGGTGGCCGGGGCGTTACATAGCCCGAAAGGCATGCGGCGATAAGCAAATGTGCCATATGGACAAGTGAGCGTAGTCTTCTCCCGATCTTCGAGGCGATGGGAATTTGGAAATAACCAAAGAACCCATCCAAAAAACAATAGTAGGCATGCCCGACTAACCGCTCTAGCATCTGATCAATGAATGGTAGGGGAAAATGATCTTTTCGGTTGACATCATTCAATTTTCTGTAATCAATGCATACCCTCCACCCAGTTGTTGTACGAGTCGGGATTAACTCATTTTTCTTATTAGTGATTACGGTCATCCCCCCTTTCTTTGGGACCACTTGTACAGGGGCTAACCCACTCACGTCATGCGATATCGGGTAGATAATGCCCGCATCGAGAAGCTTGATGATTTCTGCCCGAACCACTTCTTTCATATTTGGATTGAGTCTTCATTGTGGCAAGGCTTTGGAGTGCGTGATCGTCCGTCATTAGAATTTTTATGAGTGCAAGCAGGATGGATTTATCCCTCTAATGTCAACGATCTTCCACGCAATTACTCTCTTGTGTCTCTTTAGTACATCCACCAACCCATTCTTACCTTGCTAACGTTAGGGTTTGAAGCAATGATGACCGGAAGTTGTGTATCTTCTCCCAAGAAGGCGTACTCGGTGTTCGAGTAATGTTTTTCGACTCCAAATCTGGTGCTTCCTCGGGTTGACTGGCATCAACCCTCTGTTCCAAAGCCCATCACCCTGTTCGGATTCTACCTCTTCTACAGACCCCGCACTCTCATCAGAACTGTTGTCTATACTATGAACACGAAGTTCACAACACTCGGGATTACTTCTAAGACCATCATGCGGCCCAAATTGTTGCCCCAAGGTGCACACCTGTACCCTTGCTGACACTTGGCCCATTTTAGCACGGTCCTCCAAGGTGGGATTCATGGTGGCCAACTGTCGACCCTCGGTGGTCAAAACAAACTGTTCAATTGGTGATGTGCTGCCTTCACTCACTGATGGTGTTCCACTTTTCATAAAGGTCTCGAACACTATGTGCCAGCTACAACCATCAGAAGATATGCTAGAATCCCCAGATAGCAGCAGAGTATATAAATGGTTGTCTCGAGGGTATGAAAAATGTTGTTGAGTCTGCAAATTCATCCAACCATCAAATCTGTGTACGCAATATTCCAACTTGATGTTCGGATTAGCCATGATGTATGAACCAGACGGATGTGTCATGCACCGTACCTTGCAAAACCAAGAAAGATGATCGAAAGTTAAGATCGAAGGAAAAGAAAAATAACGATAAAAAAATGAGTAAAGAATGAAATGGCTAGAGTAATAATCTAAAAGTTTCCTAGAATTCCTTAAAGTTCCCCGGCAACGGCGCCAAAAACTTGATTGCTTCCCCGCAAGTGTACGGGATCGCCAAGTAATACCTCGCGTGAAGACACGAGGATCGTATTCCACGGGGCTAAGGATCTCCTATTACTCCTTCTCGAGCTATTATCTAGCCTAAGATCTCAAATGATGGATTTTTACTCTACTAAATCAATTAAAACTAAAATGAGATTATGACCAAATTAGAGAGAACAAGCAATGGGCAAGCAAGAAATACAATATAATGCAAAGGCCTATGGATGTGGATCCCCTTGAGGGGTTATCATGCAACATGGATGATGATTTAAAGATGCAAGGGTAAAATGGAACATGAGATTCCAAGTTTAGAACAACCCCAATTTCTCGGCGTTTGAACTCTAATCCCATACGAACATAGATAGGAATTTCTCCCAAATCTACATCCCTATGATTGCATTAAGTATGAGGAAATCTCGCTTAGGAATAAACCTACTCTTCTTCGGATTAAACCTACATGGAGGGCTACCAAACACCCAATTTCTCGGCGTGATGATACAAGTATCCCCTTCTAATCTATTCATGATCTAATACATGCGAGCAAGTCACATCTACATGCATCACTCATAAAAGAGCTATGGATTTCTCCTTAATGTAGCACTTAGCATGAAAACAATGGATTAGATCTCAAAATTACCCAAGCATAGAATTAACAAGTAATCATCCAAAATACATGATAAAACCCCCCCAAGGTTCACCAACACCCGGTGGCCTTGGGTGTCTAGTGTGTCATCATCCCACAACAACATAATCAAGTAAAACACACAAGAAAAGCATGAGTGACACTCCCTAGATGAAATGGTGTAGGAGGAGGTAGAATGTATGCCGAATGATGCTTCCCTTGCCAAAGGAATGCCGAATGACGCTTCCTCTAGCCGCGGGTCTCCTTCCTTCAAAGCGTGGTAGATCTCCCCTTTGAATGATGTTGCTTCTTGCCTTGAGAGTCTTGGACCTTGGCCTTGGATGATCTTCTAGCTTCCTTGCCCTTCTTCTCCTCCCCACGGTCGCCAAAAACCTCTCAAGTGTCTCCCCAAAATCGGCCAAGAAAAGGTCTAGAAAAAGCCTAGCTGAAAAAGTCCCCAATATCTGCCATAAAAGTTGGTATTTATACCCCCCCGAGGCATACAGGTCGTATGGGGGTCGTATGGCACCCAAAAACCCCAGATTCATGATCCATATGGGGTGCATATGGCCCCCATACTGGGTAGTATGGAAATCTTGGCTGATACTCCAAAACAATCCGCTGCTACAGTGCATACGGCCCCCATACTGGATAGTATGAAATTCTTGTTTTCTTCTCTTTTTGCGCAGATGATATCTTCTTGTTCTCCATGGCTTCCTTATGCCCTACAAAGCAAATAGTAGACGATTAAGCATAAAACGGGCATGAAACCTCACAAAATACATGCAAAGTGAGTACGATAAATATATGAAAACACCTACATTTAGACACTTATCAATGTCGGAGCCATAGAACCTCTCCAAAACCCTGACCAATAGCCTCAAAACCCTAGCCGAAGCCCCCTCTCAAGTTGGGGAAAAGATGGAGAAGAGAATGCTGAAATCGGGGCTGAATCGGCTTTAAATAGGGATGGAATCAGGTGACCACACGGGCCTGTGGATCTTTCACACGACCATGTGGAATTTCCACACGATCGTGGATAATTTCCACACGCCCATGTGGATTCTCTGAATTCCTGTTTTCTCGGCCGGCTATGAACAGTACTGCTACGGTACTTTGCTACATCATTCTACTGCAGTATCTGGCCTGAATAGCTTCCCGAATCCATGCTTTCATCGGGGTAACGCAAACGGGCACACGTTCACGTCGTGGATCACTTACTTCTTTAATGACGGACAAATTGGTGGAGATCTTGTTCTATGTGCATAAGTCGGAATGCTTGAGTGTGACTGCCCTTGTGCCCCTCCAAATGGTTGTGCTAATTCAAATACGAGGAGGTTGGCACACACTCTAGCATCTCGCACCCGACCTATGTCTTCGCGTTTGAACCTTAGCAAGATTTCCTCCAAAATCGGTGCATTATGATCCACATTGGCTTCTTTCCTTCATACTTGGCTTCACAACCCTACCTGCACAAAAGTAACATAAAAACACACATATTAGTGTAAAAACCCGAGAAGAGTAATGCTCAACATAAGGAAAGAATGCTTCGCATTAATATCACACAAGCACTTATTAAACTCCCCCACACTTAAGCTTTTGCTTGTCCTCAAGCAAAAATTAAACATTCTGTGCATAGATGAAGGAAATTTTGGAAGTGCTTGGCCTTAGGTTCACCAAAGTGTACAGAGAGAGCATTCTACAACTAAAAGGAATTTCAACATTAAATACAAAAAATCAAAGCTCTAGCTAAAAACTTGAATCAAAAAGGACAACAAACCCGAAATCGTGGACGTGTGTGAACTCACTCAAAACAACCCAAGGTATACTCCTCAAAGTTTTAAGTACAAGGGACTTATTTATCTACAAAAGTGATAATAATTTCAAAGATGGTAGTAGCTTCACACATCCTCTAAGGTAGCCCTTCCAAAGCGACCGCTAAGGTGGCTTTCACGCTTTCGAGGTGGTAGCTCTTTCTATCGGAGTGGTAGCTTTCACTCATCCTATGAGATAGCTCTTTCTCTCATTAGGTCATAGCTAGTATCCGACTTATGAGAGTAGCTTCATACTTCATAGGTGGTAGCTCTTTCTACCTAACAAGCACAAATAAACAATAAAACTATTTTGTTCTTTCTTTTCATTTTCCATTTTTTTTAGAATTTAACACAAGAAACAACTATAACTAGTCCTTTAAAATCGAACATGAGTTTCCAATAGAGTTTAAAGAGTGAGTAGTGCACTGAGTGTAATTCAGGCAAAAATTCCTAAAAATTCAAATAAAACTAGAGCATGAAGATATTCAATGTTAAAAATTCTCCTAAACTCAAGAATACAATGATTGCAACTAAGGTGAACCGCCATTGTCTATGTGAGCATATATCAATCAAGAACAATAGAAAAGATGTGTGCACTATGAAACTCCCCCACACTTAAGTTGTACATTGTCCCCAATGTACACATACAAGCTCACCTAGAATGAATATCAATGAAGAATATATGTGGGAGAAGCAATCAAAACAATACTACCCTGAATCCTAGTGTCGCGTTTGATGGAGCTAAGTCCTTGGGATTAATGTTCTGACGGGTTGTGAAGCTCACACGGTCAAGTGCCGAAGCACCTTGGAAGTGCCCATGACAAAGTCTCAATTCCCAAGATGACAAGACCATCTGCACGCATACACGAGGAAGTTCAGTGAAGCTCAATAAAAACAAAATCAACCTGAGTATATAAGATAAAGCAAGGAATACAACTCGAGATGCAAAATGAAAATAAACTCAGAAGGAGAATCCTTTTGAGTGAACAAGTCTAAAAATAAAGTGCATAAAGGTAAAATAAAGTAAAGTCAAATATCGGTGTCGCCCTCAGCCTCCGGTGCTGCTGCTGGTGAAGACGCACATGGTGGATCCTGTGGTGCGAGAATAGGTGATGGGGATGCTGGAGGTGCCGAGGAAGCCTAAGAAGTCCTCGCTCTAATATCTGCTGTAATACGTCGAAACGTGCCATGAACTCTATGTAATGAGTGACCTGCGTAACCCAAATCTCAGCAATCTCTGCTCGAGCCTCAGCCACCTCTGCCCGTATCACTCCCACCGCATTCTCGAGCCTCTCAAAGCGATCATGGGCTCGAGATGGTGAAAACATACGCACGGGGGGTGCGCCCTCTGCCACCGGAGGTGCCTCGGTCTCCATCGGTGTTGGCTGAGGCTCGGGGGTAGGCTGGGAAGCCTCAGCATGATCACCCTCATCCTCAGCTATCTTTGGAGTTGGTAGTACCAAAGTATAAACCCCTGTCCGAACTCTGCAGATCATGCCCATCAATCTCAGTGTCTCTAAACTCAAGGGGGTAGGTATACTCGTCTTCTCAGCCCCATGAATTAAAGCCAAGAGACCCATGCTCAGCACTAATCTCATAATGTAGGGGCCCGAGAAGATCGCTCCCAGTCTAGCATAATGCCCCTGATGTCTGATGTACTCTGCCATGATGTGTCCTAAGTGAATCGGTATGCGCTGCACCATCGAGTACAAGTATAGAACCTCCTGCTGCTCAGAACACCAGTGCTATCACCACGGCCATTCATTGACCTACTCATGATGGCATGTAAATATCTGTATGCAGGTCGGGAAAGGCACGCAGCCTAGGACACCCCAGGCTCGTAATGACCCTGACCATATAGTACTCTATAAGCTCTCTGCGGGGTCAAGGCTCTAGGGTAATCAGTCGGTAACTGAGTGTACTCCTCAATGTCTGTGAATGCCTCCTCATACAAGCCAAGAATAACTGAAAACTGAGTGACGCTCAAGCTATGGTGGGGTCCAAGTGCTCTAAACTTAATGATGTCCAAACTATCGAAGTTCGCGTAAGATCTATCAAACTCGAATGATGATAGCACCTCCAGTGCCAATTATCGGATGGCTGGCTCTCTAATTGTCAATAACTGCCTCCAACGACCTGCTGAAATGAGATCCTCAACCATGTCAGCGAGCTCATCTCCCTGCTGGAGATCTCTCAGTATACTCGTGTCCAGGAATCGAGTCTATCCGAACCGGAGTCTCGACAAGCGCTCATAGCTAACCTGATGCTCTGGGATCTCGAAACTCATGCCCTCAGGCTCAGGTGATGACTCACACGGCCTCTTATCAGCTTGCTTCTTCGACCGAGGTGCCATAATCTGCAAAATTTGAAACGAAATCGATCAAACAAGTTGATAAACTAACGCTGCAGAAATCCACACGGTCGTGTGGAATTTCCACATGCCCGTGTGGACCCACGTGGCATGAATGCCGCACAGCCATGCCTTAAAAATCCAGAAATACACCGTGAAATTACCTCTTCTTCATTCTAAAACACAACTAATCTTTCTATTTGGATAAACGAAGCATTTTTGTCTAAAATCATCGATGGAAACCATGAATTTGCGAAGAAAATCATAAATAGGGCTTACCGATGAAATGGGAGGAGAAAATCAAGAACAGGCCGGAAAACCCCGCAAAAATCCCACCAAATTGGCGCTATAAAGTCGGGAAATGGTGTGAGAGTGTTTTTAGACGACTGGAAGACGTGAAGAAGGAGGGAAACTATTCTTCTTTAAAAAGAAATCACGCCCCTTGGCGTTCTGTGCATCCAAACGGGCGTGTGGAAATTGCCCACGCCCGTGCGCCTCATTACAAGAGAACCACAGGGGTGTACACACGCCCCTGTGCGCTCTGGGGAAAACACTCCTTAAACTCTGACTGCTCTTGCACGGGCGTGCGGAAAATACCCACGCCCGTGCGCCCGACCCATAGGGGCAGCGGCATGCCCCTGTAGACCTTGATTACTCCATGAAAAATTGGGATGATTCTTCTAACCCGAATTGTAGGTATTTCTATATGGGTTTCCTTGATGTCTCATGCCATTACCACAAAATCAACATTCTCCACCGAAGAAACATCACCGATAGAGATCGGGCAATCGGAGGGAGCATGTCCTCCACCACACCCGGTGCAATTAGTCACGGCCGCCACTCTATTTGAAGTTAGAAGATCTAACTTCTTACTCAAATTCTCCACTTGGGCCACCAATGAAGTTACCGCAACTATTTCATGGAGACCGGCTACTTTTTTCTTCTCCCTAGCATTCCATTGGTAGTTGTTTAACCCCATTTCTTCAATTAACTGACGGGCCTCATCTGGGGTCTTGCTATCTAAGGTACCTCCTGCTGCCGCATCCAAGAGTTGCCTTGTACTCGGGTTCAAACCATTGTAAAAGGTCTGAACAATCATCCACTCCGGGAATCCGTATTGCGGGCACTTTCTCAGGAGTTCCTTGAACCTTTCCCATGTCTCAAATAAACACTCCAATTCCAACTGAACAAAGGATGAGATCTCATTCCTAAGCTTTACAGATTTTCTGGGAGGGAAATAATGGGCAAGAAAAGCTTCTACCATCTCCTCCCATGTGGTAATCGATGCTCTAGGTAATGAGTGTAGCCACTGCTTCACTCTCCCCTTTAGGGAAAATGGGAAGGCTCTCAACTTGATGGCATCATCCGTCACTCCGTTTATCTTCAGCATATCACACACCTCGAGAAAACTCTCTATATGACTGTTTGGATCCTCATCAGCCAAACCATTGAATTGTGCGGATTGCTGCAACATGTGGATGAATGCCGGCTTCAACTCAAAGTTCTGAGCTGTAATCGAGAGACGCACAATACTCGATTGTGTCCCCAACACTGAAGGTCTGGCATAATCGGATAATGTTCGCTGTTGCTCATTCTGTTCTGCCATATTTTCAGATCCTACCACTTCCAAATCAGCTAAATTAGACTGTTCTTACATAGGCTCTTTCCGTTTTCTTCTAACTATACGTTCAAGCTCAGGATCTCCTTCAATCAATATTGAGGGATTCCCTCGGGTCATAACCTAGAGCTGCACCCAAAAAGAAAGAAAAAGAAATCAGAATGATGATAGAATAAGAAGATATGAAACAGAATGTATGGTGAAATAGCTAAGAAAACAAAGTGCAAAGTATCTCTGAATGCCTACTCCCCGGCAACGGCGCCAAAAACTTGACAAGGTCCCCTTGCGTATATCCCGCAAGTGCACGGGTTTGTTGAAGTAATAATCCCAGATGAGTGGGTACCGAATCCACAGGGAGTATGGAATAAAAACACTTAATTCGCTTCTTAGCTATTGACACGTCCGAATATGCGTGTAAACCGCAAGTGTACGGGTGTCGAAGTAATAATTACCCCGGTGAGTGGGTAGTCGAATCCACAGGGAACGGAAGTATTAGTAATAACCACTTCTTAATTATCTAGTCAGAATCAATTAATATGATGAAGTGAACTAATTGCAAGCAAAGCAAACGAGTATGCAAGAAATAAAGTAGAAGAGTCTCAATCACTAAGGATGAGGTATTCGGGCAATGATCCCCCTAAGATCTTCCTTGAAGCTCAAGATTCACTAAATGCTCTAGAATCGAGTCTAATGAGTCGAGGTAATCCAACGATAACCAATCCTTGTCTCCAAGCAAAAGGCACTAGTCCCCTACAAGGTCCCGTGGAGAAATCGACCAATCTCAACACTTCACACCCAATATGACCGCATTATGCTATAAGGAAACCTAAGAGTGAAACCGATTCCTAAATGTAGATCCAACCCTAATTCCCGGCGAAGGATCCTAACCCCCTACAAGGTCCCGGCAGAGAAATCGAGCAATCTCACGCCTCACACCAAATATGGTTGCAAAGAGAATATGGAATACGGAGATAGGAAATACTCAATCGAAGGGGAAAGGGGACACTCCTCCATCGCAAGGCTCACCCTCTCAACCCTCTTTAATCTTGGAAATCTAACTCTAATGGAGACCTCTCACATCAAAGTATTAAATCATGCAATGTAAATCAACCACAAGGATTAACAACACTAGCAAGCAATTAAATCACAAGATTAAAAACTCAAGACAACTCGGATTAACTAGAAGCATTAAGAGAATCAATTCAAAAATATAAATCTTAGGGTTCACATGCCCAAATACCCACTAGGGTTTAGCCCTCCATGGGCCTAGTTAAAAAAACAATAATGGATACAATGAAAAAGCAATAAAACCCATAGAGAAAACCCCTCGAATTTGCGCGGATTGGCCTTGATTGGTAGTTCTACGTCTTGAAGGGTTCCTCTCCGAGCTAGGTCGCCAATGGCTCCCCAAGATGCTATGACGTCGAAGGAACCTATCAAAGTTGGTGAAGAACTCCCTCTCAATTGGCGAAGACCTTCTCCTCAAATCCTAGCCGCCTCTCTCAATGTCTATGCTCAAAGCTCCGCAAAAAGTCCCTTTAGAATCGGCCAAAAGGTGTATTTATAGCCTCACAACGCGTCTGTCATGTACCCGCGCCAGGCTGCCAGCCGCAGCCTGCGCGCCCGCGTGGTTCGCCCACGCGGGCGCGCGGCCACCTGGCCGAGCCAGGCACGCGCCCACGCGGGCGCGTGGCCTGCCCACGCGCCCGCGTGGGCTGGACAGAGGCCAAATGGCCCTGTTTTCCCTCCAATTTGTCCGTCATTAAAGAAGCAAGTGATCCACGACGTGAACGTGTGACAATGATTCAATTCTCAAAAGTAAAAGCAATAAGTAAGAGAGCACGAGTAAAGGAGGAGGTAAGGCAATCGATAAAGATGGCGTACTTGGATAATGCTCCACCTAGAATAATTGTTTCAAGTGCAAGAACCCTCTATTATGCTTCCTAATCAATGCAATGGTGAGTCCCAAATCTAAGGTCAACTATGCCTAACTCTATACATGTCCCGGAGGAGAGATTAGATAACCTCTCAACCTCGTACTCGCATAGAGTTGCAATGAGCTCTAGGGATTCCAAGTGATAAATCTCTTCCTAATTATAGACCTAACCCTTTGGTCCGGGTGGAAGGTCCCTAACCACGATTAAACCCTATATACTAAGATCACCTCAACGCTTCACTCCGTTGCACGTGCAACTATTCCCCAGCGGTAGTTCATCCCTTAGACCATTCACTCTTTTATGGCCGTAAAGAACTTGAGGAACGGAGGTAGAATCTATTATGTCGGAGGGGAAAGAGGACGCTCCTGTACCTCTCGACTCACCCTCTCAACCCTCTCCATCCTTGCTTTGTCTAACACTCGTGGTGTGTTACTGTCTCACAAGGTTACCAATGAGAACTCTCAACCCTAGTGTCACTTAGGGGAAATGTTCATACAATCAAGCATTAAAGGTTGGAACTCACAATAAACATCAATTAATTGAAAGCATAATAAAGAGATTCAATGAAACAAATACATCCTAGTGTTCCAAATATCCAAGTACCCACTAAGGGTTTAGCTCTCCATGGAGCTAAGTACAATCAAAGAAATAGAATGTAAAAGCAATGAATCCATAGAGACACCCCCTCGATGGTCTTGTGGAGAGTCCTCTACTCGTCATCCAAGGATTCCCTCGTCCGTAATAGGATACGCCTCGACGGAAGCTCCCCTACCAACTTTCTTCCTAAGGAATGACGATGTCGGAGCCGTAGAACCTCTCCAAAACCCTAGGCAATACTGCTCAAAACCCTAGATGAAGCCTTCTCTCAAGTTGGGGAAAAGATGGAGAAGAGAATGCTGAAATCGGGGGTGAATCGGCTTTAAATAGGGCTAGAATTGGGCGACCACACGGGCCTGTGGATCTTTCACACACCCATGTGGAATTTCCACACGGGTGTAGATAATTTCCACACGCCCGTGTGCATTCTCTGAATTCCTGTTTTCTCGGCAGGCTATGAACAGTGCTGCTACAGTACTTTGCTACATTTTCTGCTACAGTATCCGGCCTGAATAGCTTCCCGAATCCATGCTTTCATCGGGGTAACGTAAACGGGCACACGTTCACGTCGTGGATCACTTGCTTCTTTAATGACGGACAAATTGGTGGAGATCTTGTTCTATGTGCATAGGTCAGAATGCTTGAGTGTGACTGCCCTTGTGCCCCTCCAAATGGTTGTGCTAATTCAAATACGAGGAGGTTGGCACACACTCTAGCATCTCGCACCCGACCTATGTCTTCGCGTTTGAGCCTTAGCAAGATTTCATCCAAAATCGGTGCATTATGATCCACATTGGCTTCTTTCCTTCATACTCGGCCTCACAACCCTACCTACACAAAAGTAACATAAAAACACACATATTAGTGTAAAAACTCAAGAAGAGTAATGCTCAACATAAGGAAAGAATGCTTCGCATTAATATCACACAAGTACTTATCACGGCTCATGGCAAGAATCGAGCTTAATATGTTGTTTGAGCTCAGCTCGTTTGAGGAATTACTGAAGTCGAGCTCTACTCAGGAAACCTGGCTTATTGTCTCACTCTAGCTTGTTTGAAGCTTGTTTGAAGCTCGTTTATGAGGCTTGTTTATAAAAAAATAGAACCTATACTATATATATGCAATTTTTATATTAAAATAAATCATTAATTGCAATCATGAAACTAAAAATATGAAATAACGAATTCAAAAATAATCTTGCGCTAAACAACATCATATTATCCAATACAAAAGTATCATTTCTCCATGTTGAAATAACAAGCATTTAGTCCATAATCAAACAACAACAAAGCATAAGAACACTTGAGCCTTCTTTCTAAGCAAACTCCTCATACTCTAAACAGACTCACAAGTCCAAACATATTGATAAAAGCATTATTACTAACACACCCTAGCGTGTGTGTATCACAAGTGTACAGGTGTCAAAGCAAAAAAATACCTAAGGGATGGATAGTCGAATCCACATGGAATAGACTCTAGAAACAAGTAGTATTGCTTCTTAGCTAAAGTATTAATCAATTGGTGATTGTGTTCAAGATCTTAATGAAATAAAACCACAACAAAATAAGCAAATGGTAAAAGGAAAAGGCAATCAATGATAAAGTGGGCTACTCAAGCAATAAACCCCTTAAGACTATTTTAAGTGCAAGACTGACACTATGCTTCCCTAATTGAGATTTAAAGAGTCATGGAAATCTAAAAGCACACAGTCCCAAATCTAAGATCAACCATGACTAGCCCTCTACGTATGCCTCAGTTGAAAAGAAGACTCTCAACACCTCACAGTACGTGGGACTTCTTGGGGTTCTAAGGACTCCAAGTGATAGATCCTATTCCCAAATCTAGATCAAACCCTTTAGTCAAGGTGAAAGATCCCTAATCACAGCTAAGCCCCAGTGGAAAGGATCTCTCAACACTTCACTCTATTGTGCCTGCACAACAAAGCCCCAACGGAGAAGATTGATAAGTGTCTAAATGAATGTATTTTAGTATATGTATTTTATACTTCTAGCATGTATTTTTATATGAATGGATACCCATTTTGTACTTACTCGAGTATTATTTGTTTCGTAGGGCACAGAGAAGCCATGAAAGACACAAAGATATGATATTCGAGTCAGAAATTCACCTAGGCCATAAGGCCTTAATGTTGCCCTGGATTGACCCCGGGACGGATAATGTAGCAAGGGAAGCCAATTTCAAGCTTGATCCAAATGGCCTCAATGAGGCCATCATTAACCCCATCATAGGCCCCTTGATAGACCCCGGGATGGCTCATTTTTAGAGGGATTTTGGCCTCTTTTTGACCCCTATACGGCCCCTATATGGCCGGGGTACATGGGGAGTATAAAAGCATGATTAAGGGGGTGAAAAGGGAGCTTATTGGCAGCCACAACATGGGGAAGAAAAGGAAGAACGAAGACATCTTGAAGGAGGCTTTTCTTAAGGCTTGAGAGGTGATCAAGGGCTTGAACTTCAAGGGGAGAACTTTACCATCAAAGGAGACGGAGTCAAGGGGTTATTCGGCATTCACTTGGCTAGAGGAAGCGTTATTCGGACGGCCTTGCTCTTCTTCTTCATCATTTGGACTAGGGAGTGTCATTTATGAGCTTGTTTATTGTTTTACTTGTTTTGATCATGCTTGTCTATATGATGGCACGCTAGAACCCCAAGGCCACCGGATGTAGGTGAACCTTGGGGGGTTCATCATGTATTTTGGATGCTTTATTATTAGTTGAAATGCATGGGATGATTTATGGTTTAATTCATTATTATATGCCTAGAACTAATTAATGGAGAGATCTCTAGTTCTTACCTGAATTGTACACGTAGATGTGACGTACTCACGTGTATTAGATCCCTAATAATGTAAAGGGTTATACTTGTATCGGCATGCCGAGAAATTGGGTGTTGGTAGCCCCTCCGAACCATAAGGATAGGCTTAGGGTAAGTGTGTCCTTATTGCGGGATTTCCATGTACTTAATACGATCGTAGGAATATGATTAGGGAGAGATCCTTATCGACATTCATATGCGATTAGAGTTCAATCACCGAGAAACTGGGGTTGGACTAATCTTGAGATCCTTCGGCCTAAATCACCCTTGCTATGTTATTATCATGCATCCATGTGTCATGATGACCCCTCAAGGGAATCCTCATCCCTCAGCCTTTTTATCTCATCATTACTCTTGTGATCTCTTGTGTGGCTTTATAATTCTTATACTTGCAATTTGTTTACAATTTTGCACTTGTTAACGTAGTTCACCATGTTTAAGTTGTAAGGTTAGATAATAGGTGATGGAGGAGTAATAGGAGCTCCTTAGCCCCATGGAATACGATCCTTGTGCTCTTGCACAAGGTATTACTTGGGGATCTCGTACACTTGCGAGAAGCAACCAAGTTTTGGCGCTGTTGCTGGGGACTTAAGGAATTCTAGGAAACTTCTAGCTTATTGTTGTAGCCATTTTATTTTCTTTTATTTTTTTCCTTTGCGTTTATTTATCTCTTTTTGAGCTTAACTTTCTTTATGTTTCTTAATTTTGCAAGGTACTGTACATGACATGAGCAAATCTATCAAGCTTAGTTGTACCAGACAGTGAAATTGAAAGGACCTTTCATCGAAGACTAAGAGAATTGGGCGAAGACTTAAGTGAATGAAACATCGAAATTGAAGATAGAGAATCTATAATCATGGCCGAGGAAAGACGCACCTGATTGCTTCCCGACAAGTGTACGGGATTGCCAAGTAATACCTCGTGTGAGAACACGAGGATTGTATTCCTCGGTGCGAAGGATCTCCTATTACTCCTTGAGCTATTATCTAGCCTAAGATCTCAAGTGATGGAATTTACTCTACTCGATATAATTAAACCTAAAACAAGATTATGAACAAATTAGAGAGAACAAACAATAAGAAAGCAAGAAAGTTAATGTAAAGCAAAGGCCTATGGATATGGATCCCCTTGAGGGGTTATCATGAAACATGGATGATGAATAAAAGATGCAAGGGTAAAATGGACCATGACATTCCAAGATTAGAACAACCCCAACTTCTCGGCGATTGAACCCTAATCCCATACGAACATAGATAGGAATTTTTTCCAAATCCACATTCCTACGATTGCATTAAATACGAGGAAATCTCACTTAGGAGTAAGCCTACTCTTCTTCGGCTTAAACCTACATGGAGGGCTACCAAACACCCGATTTCTCGGCATGATGATACAAGTATCCCCTTCTAATCCATTCATGATCTAATACATGCGAGCAAGTCACATCTACATGCATCACTCATAAAAAAGCCACGGATTTCTCCTTAGTGTAGCACTTAGCATGAAAACAATGGATTAAATCTCAAAATTACAAAAGCATGGAATTAACAAGTAATCATCCAAAATACATGATAAAACCTGATTGATTCCCCGCAAGTGTACGGGATCGCCAAGTAATACCTCGTGTGAAGACACGAGGATCGTATTCCACGGGGCTAAGGATCTCCTATTACTCCTTCTCGAGCTATTATCTAGCCTAAGATCTCAAATGATGGATTTTTACTCTACTAAAAGCAATTAAAACTAAAACAAGGTTATGAACAAATTAGAGAGCACAAGCAATGAGCAAGCAAGAAATTCAATATAATTCAAAGGCCTATGGATGTGGATCCCGTTGAGGGGTTATCATGCAACATGGATGATGATCTAAAGATGCAAGGGTAAAATGGACCATGAGATTCCAAGATTAGAACAACCCCAATTTCTTGGCGATTGAACCATAATCCCATACGAACATAGATAGGAATTTCTTCCAAATCCATATTCCTACGATTGCATTAAGTACGAGGAAATCTCACTTAGGAATAAACCTACTCTTCTTCGGATTAAACCTACATGGAGGGCTACCAAACACCCAAATTCTCGTCATGATGATACATGTATCCCCTTCTAATCCATTCATGATCTAATACATGCGAGCAAGTCACATCTACATGCATCACTCATAAAAGAGCTACGGATTTCTCCTTAGTGTAGCACTTAGCATGAAAACAATGGATTAGATCTCAAAATTACTCAAGAATAGAATTAACAAGTTATAATCCAACATACATGATAAAACCCCCCAAGGTTCACCAACACCCGGTGCCCTTGTGGGTCTAGTGTGTCATCATCCCACAACAAGCAATACAAACAAGAAAAACATGGAACAAAAGCATAAATGGCACTCCCTAGATGAAATGGTGGAGGAGGAGGTAAAGAATATGCTGAATGATGCTTTCCCCATCAAAGGAATGCCAAATGACGCTTCCTCTAGCCACGAGTCTCCTTCCTTCGAATCGTGGTAGATCTCCCCTTGAATGATGTTGCCTTCTTGCCTTGAGAGTCTTCGACCTTGGGCTTGGATGACCTTCTAGCTTCCTTGCCCATTCTTCTCCTCCCCAAGGTTGCCCAAAAGCCTCTCAAGTGTCTCCCCAAAATCGGCCAAGAAAAGGTCTAGCCAAAAGTCCTTGTTCTGCCCTAAAAATTGGTATTTATACCCCCCGAGGAATACGGGTCGTATGGGGGTCATATAGCACTCAAAAACCCTAGATTCGCGATCCATACGGGGTGCATACGGCCTCCATATGGCCCCGTATACTGGGTAGTATGGAAATCTGGGCAGACACTCCAAATCATTCCGTTGCTACAGTGCATACGGCCCCCATACTGGGTAGTATGGGGGTAGTATGAAATTCCTGTTTTCTTCTCCTTTAGCCCAAATGATATCTTCTTGTTCTCCATGGCTTCCTTATGCCCTACAAAGTAAATAGTAGATGATTAAGCGCAAAACGGGCATTAAACCTCACAAAATACATGCAAAGTGAATACGATATATACATGAAAACATCTACATTTAGACACTTATCAAAACCTCCCAAGGTTCACCAACACCCGGTGGCCCTTGGGGTCTAGTGTGTCAGCATCCCACAACAAGCAAAACAATCAAGTGGAACACAAAAAAAAAGAATAAGTGACACTCCCTAGATGAAATGGTGGAGGAGGAGGTAGAATATATGCCGAATGACGCTTCCTCTAGCCGTGGGTCTCCTTCCTTCAAATCATGGTAGATCTCCCCTTGAATATTGTTACCTTCTTGCCTTGAGAGTCTTGGTCCTTGGCCTTGAATGATCTCCTAGCTTCCTTACCCTTCTTCTCCTTCCCAAGGTCGCCTAAAGCCTCTCAAGTGGTCTCCCAAAATAAGCCCAGCAAAAAGTCCTTTGTTCTGCCCTAAAAGTCAGCTTATATACTACCCACAACATATGACCCGTATAAGGGTCGTATGGGGGTCGTATAACACTCAAAAACCCTAGATTCGCGTTTCATACGGGGGTGCATACGGCCTCCATATGGCCCCGTATACTGGGTAGTATGGAAATCTGGGCAGACAACTCCAAATCATTCCGCTGATACAGTGCATATGGCCCCCATACTGGGTAGTATGGGGGTGGTATGAAATTCATATTTTCTTCTTTTTTCGCCTAAATGGTATCTTCTTGTTCTCCATGGCTTTCTTATGCCCTACAAAGCAAATAATAGATGATTAAGCGCAAAACGGGCATCAAACCTCACAAAATACATGCAAAGTGAATACGATATATATATGAGAAAACCTACATTTAGACACTTGTCAGCACCTTATCCTAATATGAAAGGCCGTAGTTCACGGGCAAAGAATTTACTGTTCAAGCACCATCCATGGCCACAAACAATTCTGAAATCAAAGCTAGAACAATCGGCATGATTCAGAATTCAATGCAATTTAATGGTTTTACAAATGAGGATTCTCAGGACCATCTTGCCCGTTTTCTCCAAATTTGTTGCACTTTCAAGATAAATGGAGTGACAGATCATGTGATCTGGTTGATACTATTCCCATTTAGTTTGAGAGATGGGGCATATCGGTGGCTCACATCCTTACCACCAGGATCGATCAAAACATGGAAATATATGGCTGAAAAATTCTTGGGAAGATACTTTCCTCTGAGCAAAGCAGCTAAACTAAGCCAAGAAATTTTGGCGTTTAAACAAGGAGAGTCCGAGACATTATTTGAAGCGTATGAAAGATTCATAGATCTCTTTTGAAGATGCCCCCATCATGGTTTTGCTTCTTGGATGCAAGTGCAAATCATCTATAGCGAGCTGAACTACGCAACTCATCAATTAATTAATGCCCCAGCTGGTGGGTCCCTTAGCAACAAGTACCCCGACGAAGTTGAACAACCCTTGAATCTATGACAAGCAATGAGTCTCATTGGGCCTCAAGAGGAACACCACAAAAAGGAGTCAGGATTAATGAAGTTAGTGCTAATGATGCTCTTACCGCAAAAGTTGACATGTTGTCTCGGAAGCTAGACATGCCCCTGGGTAGCAATTCAAAGTCAGAATCAGTGTGAGTTGCAGTACTTGTGGTGGTGGGCATGGATTTGCCCAATGTCCTACTGCTAGCTAATCCATCGCACCAATTGAGAATGTTGACTATATTGGAGGACAAATGCCACAAGGGAATCCATACATCTTAATATATAATCCAGGGTGGAAATACCACGCAAACTTCTCATGGAATCATGGACAGCAACAAAAAGCTTCAACTTCTCAAGGTACTCAAGTACAACAACCAATACTAGAGAAGTGATCACTACTGAAGATGTGCTTGCCAAGTTCATCATTAACATTGAATCAAGGTTTAATAACATAACCAGCAGTATGGATACTCAGTTCAGCAAAGTAAATACTCAGCTTGCTCAGCATGCCAGACAGTTAAGTGAGATAGGCTCCATCTGGAGAAATCTTCAAGCTTCTGTACAGTCACTTGAGCATCAAGTGGGGTAGCTTGCTAAAGCAAACTTTGATCGACCTTAAGACAGTCTTCCTAGTAACACTCGGAAAATCCAAGGCAGCACTTGAAGGCCATTGCCCTTAGAAGTGGGAGACAAGTTGAGACAAGGGTCGATGCTGATCTAAGTGACAAGGAAACTGGGTTAGCCGAAGTGGAAGACCACAATTCAGTTGAAAAAGTTATTGAGAAAGACAAGCAAAGAGAAAACAAGGAAATTCAACCAAAGGGATCATCAAGGCTATCTAAGTACAAACCTCCAATCCCCTATCTGGCTAGATTGAAGCAAGATAAGGAAGATGTTCAATTAAGGAAATTCATCAACAACTTCAAATAACACCACATAAACATTCCGATAGTGGAAGCTTTAACTCAAATGCCCAAATATGGCAAGTTTTTAAAAGAACTACTTACAAACAAGAGGAAACTGGAACAAGAGGGCACAATTGCACTCACGGGAAATTACTCGACCATTTTGGATAAGAAGCTCCCACAAAAATTGAAAGATCCGGGAAGCTTCATAATTACATGTGTACTTGAGGGTGGAGTTCAAGAAAATGCCCTAGCAGACTCAGGGGCGAGCATTAATGTTATACCCTACACCATGTATTTGAAGCTTGGTCTTGATGAACTTAGCCCCACAAGGATGATTTTACAATTAGCGGATCGATCCACAAGGAAACCACATGGGATTATAGAGGATGTGATTGTCCGGGTGGACAAATTTGTATTTCCTGTAGATTTTGTGATCATGGATTACAACGCAACTTGCGTGTGACCAGTGCACGAGTTTGTCGAAGTAATAATAAATACCAGGTGAGTGGGTATCGTATCCACAGGGAGTAGGAAATAAAACCACTAAGATTGCTATTTAACTAAGCGAGGATGAAACGATGATTGTGTTGATCAAGAGTGATGAAAGCAAGAATAAAAGAAACAAGAAAAAAGAGACACAAATAAGTGAGAGGTAAGGCAATCGATAAAAATGGGGTACTCGGATATTGTTCCACCTATAACAATTGTTTCATGCGCAAAACCAACTATTATGTCTCCTAATTGATGCTCAATGCATCGTGGAAATAGTTTAACACACGGTCCCAAATCTAAGGTCAACCGTGACTAACTATGCTATGCCCTGGCTGAGAAATCAATCAGTCTCAACACCTCACACTACATAGAGTTGCAAGAAGCTCTAGGGATTCCATGTAATAAACTCTATTCTAATGTATAGATCTAACCCTTTGGTCTAGGTGAAAGACTCCTAGTCACAATTATGCCTAGGTGCTTAAGTCACTTCAACACTTCACTCTGTTGTTTGTTCAACTAAGCCACAGCGGAGGTCATTCCTTAGCCCATTCACTATATGATGACCGCAAAGAACTCTTGGAATGTGGAGGTAGGATAAATCACATCGGAGGGGAAAGGGGATGCTCTGCTACCTCTCGACTCACCCTCTCGACCCTCTCCAATCTTGCATTGTCTAACCCTCATGGTGTGTCACTCACTCACAAAGATTACAAATGGAGAATCTCAACCCTAGTGTCACTCTAGCGGAGAAATCATTCAACAAGCATTCAAGATTGGAACTCAATTAAAGACATCAATTAAGGAAAACATAATCGAAGATTAATGAAACAAATACATCCTAAGGTTCACAAATCCAAGTACAAACTAGGAGGTTTAGCTCTCTATAGAGCTAGTTACAATCAATAATGAAATCAAATGTAAAAACAAGTAATCCATAGAAAAACCACCTCGGTATTTGTGTCGATGGTCTTGTGGAGTATCCTAGTCTTCTCAAAAGGTCCCCTTGTCCGGCCCAGGGTACACTTCACCGGATCTGTGCCGACGAAAGCTCCCCCAATAATCTTCTTCCAAGCGGAGCACGGTGTCGAATCCATAGAACCACTCCAAAGACTTGCCAAAAGCCCCTCAAAACCCTAGCCAACGGTCTGCCAAAAGATAGGTAAAAGATTGGAGAGAAGGATTGATAAGTGCTTGTGTGATAAGAACACGAAGTGTTCTTACCTTATGATGAGCATTACTTTTATCGGGGTTTAACGCTAATATGTGTGTATTTATGTTACTTTCATGCATATAGGGTTGTAAAGACGAATCTTATAGAAAGAAGCCAATGTAGATCGTGAGTACACCATTTGGAGGAAATCTTGAGAAGGTTCAAATGTGAAGACATAAGTCGGGTTCAAGATGCTAGAATGTGTGCCAACCTCCTTGTATTCAAGCTAGCATAATGATTTGGAGGGTGATAAGTGTTTGAGTAGACATATTTTTACATATGTTTTACATACATTGAGCATCAATTTTACCATGGTTTATGTCTCATATTGTGTATTTGGTGTTCTTTTATGCATATAGGTTGTGAATGCCTTGAAGAGTAAAAAGGAAACAAAGATAGGCTATAAAGACACAATGTTGGAAGTTTTTGTTCAATTCAAGGACCAAGACACGAGAGGAGTTCATAAACATGGAGATGTGTGCCAACTTCCAAGAAGATTCAAGTCAATTCACTAGTTGGAAGGGCACAAAGGCAGCCACATCTTCATGTTCTTTCTCTTTGTGAAGATTGCAAGACCTCTCAAAGATATGTCGACGAAGAAAAGTTCTATAGCCTACCACATGGACGTGTGCCCGAACATGTGGCCTCAAGAGAAGAGTGTTCGGTTCGCGTTTTGTGAAAAGTACTGTAGCAATTTAAATAGGCCGTTTGCCCTATTTTTGAGGGAGTTTTGGCGAGGGTTTTCATGAGCACTTTGAAGGCAAGGCGGCTAGGGTTTTGGAGGAGGTCTTTGACGATATTGTGGGGCGTCCATCACTAACTTTGATAGATCTTCTGTCCGTCATAGCAAAGAGGGAGCCTTCGGCGACCTAGCTTCGGAGAAGGATTTTTCAAGACGTTGGGCGACCCATCAAGGCCATCATCACGAATTTAAGGGGGTTTTACTTCATGGTTTTCATTGCTTTTCATTGTAATAATCATTGTTTTGTAACTCGCTCCATGGAGGGCTAAACCTAAGTAGGTATTTGGGCATGTGAACCCTAGGATTTATGTTTTTGTAATGATTTGCTTTATGTTTCTATTAATTCGAGTTGATTTGAGTTTGAACCCTGTATTCCCATTGCTTGCTTGTTGAATTAATCCTTGTGGTTGATTAGATTTGCGTGATTTGTTACTTTGATGTGAGAGAGGTCTCCATTAGAGTTAGAACGTCAAGGTTAAAGAGGGTTGAGAGGATGAGTCATGAGATAGTGGAGTATCCCCTCTCCCTTCCGATTGAGTGTTTCCTATCTCCGTATTCCCTAAACTCTATGCAACCATATTTGGTGTGAAGCGTGAGATTGAGAGATTTCTCCACCGGGACCTTGTAGGGGGTTAGAGATCCTTCGCCAGGAATTAGGGTTGAATCTATCCTTAGGAATCGGTTTCACTCTTAGGTGTCCCTAGAGCGTATTGCAGTCATATGTGGTGTGAGGTGTTGAGATTGAGCGATTTCTCCTCCGAGACCTTGTAGGGGACTAGTACCGGTGGCTTGGAAGTAAGGGCCGGTTGTTCTTGGATGACCTCGACTCGTTTGACTCGGTTTAGAAGCATTTAGTGAATCGTGAGCTTCATGTTAGATCCTAGGGAGAGCATTGCCCGGGTACCTCATCTTTATTGATTGAGATCTCCTTTACTTGTTTTCTTGCTCGTTTACTTGCTTATTAATTCTCTTGCAATTAGTTCATTTCATCATATCCATTCATTTCGACTAGATAACTAAAAATTGGTTAATACTAATACTTCCGTTCCCTGTGGATTCGACTACCCACTCACCGAGTTAATTATTACTTCGACACCCGTGCACTTACGGTTTACATGCATATTCGGACGTGTTAGAGGGGTACAGAGGCAATCACATTCTAAGTATTCCGGCTTATGCATGTATAACAAGATCTCCACCAACGCGGCCGTTCATTGAAGAAGCAAAGTGATCTACGATATAAACTTGTGCCCGATTACGTTACCTCGATGAAAGCATGGTTTAAGGACTGTTTCAGACAGGTACAGTAGTAGGGCACTATAACAACACTATAGCAAAATACTATAGCAGGTACCGTTCACGGTCGGCCGAAGAAGGAGTTATCAAGAGAAGCCACACGAGCGTGTGGAAATTCTACACGCTAGTGCGTTAATTCCCCACGGACTGTGTGAAATATTAACAGGGGCGTGTGGATTCCCATTTACAGCCCTATTTAAGGTCTATTTCAGCCCCGATTTCAGAATTTTTTTCTCCATCTTTTCCCCTATCTTTTCATCCACCTTTCCCCATCTTTGGAGAGGCCCATGGCAAGGCTTTAGAGAGGCTTTGGCAAGGCTTTCGAGAGATTTGATGGCCTTCGACACCGCGTTTCCTTCGGAAGAGAGCTATTGGGGGAGCTTTCGTCGGCACCGATCCGGCGAGGTGTGCCATAGGTTTGACGAGGGGACCTTTGAAGAAGACGCGGCCAATCCACAAGACCTTTGACACGAACACAAGGGGGTTTTTATTCATGGATTGCATCTCTTTGCTTTTGATTTCATTATCTATTGTATTTTGCACCATGGAGAGCTAAACACCTAGTGGGTACTTGGATATTTATGAACCCTAGGATGTATTCGTTTCATTGAACCTTTTTATTATGCTTTCAATTAATTGATGTTTTGATTGAGTTCCAATCTTGTATGCTTGATTGAGTGAATACTCCCTTATGGTGACACTAGGGTTGATTGTTCTTATTGGTAACCCTTGTGAGTGAGTGACACACCACGAGAGTTAGGCAAAGCTAGATTGGAGAGGGTTGAGAGGGTAAGTCGAGAGGTAGCGGAGCATCCCCTTTCCCCTCCAGTGTGATTTATTTTACCTTTATTTCCTCAAGTTTTTTGCAGTCATATTAGAGTGATTGGGCTAAGGGATGACCTTCCACTGGGGCTTAGTTGCGAGTGCAATAGAGTGAAGCGTTGAAGTGATTTTAGCATCTAGTGCTTAATTGTGGCTAGGGACCTTCCGCCTGGACCAAAGGTTTAGGTCTACATATAAGAAGAGGATTTATCACTTGGAATCCCTAGAACTCATTGCAATTCTATATGAGTGTGAGGTTGAGAGATTGTTCAATTTCTCCTCCGGAACATGTATAGGGTTAGGCATGGTCGACTTTAGATTTGGTAGCATGTATTAAAGGATCTCCACGACTCATTAATGAATTAGTTAGGAAGCTTAATAGACGGTTTCTGCACTTGAAACCATTGTCCTAGGCGGAACAATATCTGAGTACCCCATTTATCATTAATTGCCTCCCCTATCTTTTACTTGCGCCTCCTTTATCTTTTCTTATTTTCATTTGCATTGACTTTGTTTCCAAATCACTATCAACATATTTTCATTCTAGTTAAATAGCAATCTTGGTGGCTCTAAGCACTATTCCCTGTTGATTCAACTACTCTCTCACCTGGGTATTTTTACTTCGACACCCATGCACTTGCGGTTTACATGCATATTCGGTTGTGTCAAGGATGAAAGGTGGATCCCAAAATCGGGCTAAATCGCGGCTTAAATAAAGCTGGAATCTAGCATCCACACACCCCTGTGGATTCTTCACACGGGCTAGTGGAATTTCCACACGGGCGTGGGGAATTTTTACACGCCCGTGTGGATTCTTAGGAAACCAGATTTTTTGGGTGGTTATGAACAGTAACTGCTACAGTACCTTCCTATGGTAACCTTCTACGGTACCGACCAAGAACATTCCCAAACCATACTTTTCATCTGGGTAATATAAACAGGCACACGTTGGTGAAGATCGCATTATCTTTGCACAAGTTGGGATACGCAAATGTGAATGCCTTTATGCCCCTCCAACTCATTGTAATGGCTTGGATACATGGAGGTTGGCACACATTCACGTATCTTAGAGCCCCACTTATGTCTTCGCGTTTGTTCCTTCCAAGATTCCATCAAATCGTGCGTTCAAGATCTACTTTTGGCTTCTTTTCTTAATACATAGCTTCACAACCCTACATGCGCAAAAGAACACAAATACACATGTATTAGCCCTTAAACCTAATAAAAGTAATTCTCATTGTAAGGAAAGAACACTTCGCATTTTTAACACACAAGCAATTATCAGTGGATATTGATGAAGATGTGGAGACACCGTTGATTCTTGGTCGGCCATTCCTCACTACCTCTGGTGCCCTAATTGACCTTAAAAAAGGAAAATTAACATTAAGGTTCGGTGATGAAGAAGCAGTGTACACTTTACCGACGGCCATGAAACACTCATTAGACCATGATGACATACTTTATGTTATTGATGAAACTAAACTTTTAATTTCTGATTGTGTGCAAGAGGTACTATCATTAAACCCATTCGATAAGTACTTGGGATAGCAAGGAAATGATGACCAAGAAGAACCTCACCCTCCTCTTCCAAGTCCTAATTTGAAGCAACCAAAGGAGAGGTTATATGCACTAATGCCAAAGAAAAAGAGAAAAAAGATTCAATGTTGAAAATAATTTGGAGGGAGGTCCGTGGGAAGAAGAAGAAAGGTATTACCCCCTCCCATCTCATCCAACACCTCAAGGAAAGAAGGTACATTTCTCACCTCTCTTTATTCATGAAAAATGTGAAGTTCATTAATTGATGTCATTGAATTTACCGGGGAGAAACAACAATAATTCAAAGATGACCGGGGGTAATTTCAAATTATTCGAAACCCCATAAGGTAAGTGACAAGGTACGTAAGGCTCGTGGCATTAAACAAGCGCTTCTTGGGAGGCAACCCAAGCTTTTGGTGGTTTATTTTCATGTTTTCATGTTCTTTGTGTTCATGTTAATGTTCTTTTTGTATTTTCTCAAGGTTTTGAATTTGAATAAATCTATGCTCACATTGCTTGTGCATCATTCTTATCGTCTAAGTTATGGTTTATTCATTTTCCTTGATGAGAAACTCTTATTTTGGTTGTCATTTCATGCATTAGATCGAACTTTTAAACCATTATTTAATGTTGGAGATGTTTTAGAATGACTTAAGGCCATTCCCATGCTCTTGAAGAAGTATTAAAAGCCTTAAAAATAACTTCGGGGTGCATACGGCCTCAATGAAGGCCTCATTGAGGCTGTCTACCCCATCTAGAGAATTTTCCTTAGGGCATACGGCCTCAATGAGGACCTCATTGAGGCCGTCTACCCCATGCAGAGAAAGAGAACAAGGGCATACGGCATCAATGAGGCCCTCATTGAGGCCGTATGAAGTCAGGCATGTCCTTGAAACTATACTAGCTTTTTTCTCTCATCATTCTTCTTCTTCTTCCACCGAATTTATTTCTTCTTTCTCCATCAAACCTTGGCCAAATATTCTCCTCTCTTCTTTTATATCATCTCCTAACCTCTTTGAGAAGTAGATCTAGTGATTTCATCCGAGCTTCACTGTAGTTTCCTCAAGTTTTTATTGGTAAGAATTTTGATAACCTCGTTTTATTTTCTCCATTTCTTCTTTCTTTCTTTGATTTGTTTGTGGAATTTTTCAAGCATGTAGCTTGCCTTGTGTGGTATGAACATCATGGTTATGGAATATCTTTATTTTATGTACAAATATTTTGATTTTCATGATGATGGGAACCCTTGTAAGATGAATAGTATCCATACCGCCCTATACGGTCATATGGACCCTATTCACTTGATTATTTCATTTATCTTGCCGTTTTCATACACATTTTGCATTCTCATAGATTCCTTTAAGACTTATATGATTTATTCTTGATGTAGGAATGCTGAACGTCAAGAAGATTACCTCCAAGAGACCAAGACACGATGCTCACACCCCCGAAGAACCTCATTTCTCTAATGCTCTTCACAAAGCTAGATACGAAATTTTGAAGACCAAAACCTTTGCTAGTTTTCATCACATTGAGTGGAGTATTTTAGGAGGACATGGGATGGAGGAACAAGTGAAGGAACTATTATCATATAATGGTTGGGCGAATTTATTCTCCGTCAATGACCCTACCTTTCGCCAACTTACATTGGAGGTGTTGAGTACCTTTGAGGCAAAGCAAGATGAGAGAACCATTATCACCCGAAGGCAAGGTGGCATTCGATTCCAAGCATTTGGAAAATCATATGAAATGAATCACATGGAGTTTGCCAAGTGTTTGGGGGTTTATGATGACGAGTTCATTAGCGGGGTGCTACTTAATCGACTATACATTGATTATCCTCCATATATGAGCGCGGGCTAGTATTGGACTTCCCTAGCACCTAGTGACACCAAGAACACTCGAAAAACTACTCATTTGGTAAACCCCATGCACAGATACATTCATGCTCTTATTACATGTTCTATTGGGGGTCAGAGGGACACTACTGGTGTGGTTACACAGTCCAACTTATTCACCATGTATGGCATTCTTGAGTAGTATCCCATCTATCTTTGGCACCTTGTAGCCGAAGCATTCATTCATCAGGGTCAGTGTGTTCGTGTGGGAGCCATCTTTGCAGGACCTTACTTCACCAGATTGATTCGCGGTGTGAATTTGTTGGACCGCACTCGAGGTGTGACTATAGTCGTGGATGTGGCACCTCCTGGAGCACCTATCTTGCGGGCAAATGGGTTATTAGAGAAGAAAGGTGGAACGTACAAACTTGCTCGACACTTGACCATGGGAGAATCCTGTTAACGCAAACCAGATGAGTTAGAGTCGGAGTCCGATGGGTTACCTACTCATGCTACTCCTTGCACTTCCTTTCCATCAGACTTCGACTCTCGGTTCAAGGTTATGGAGGATGACATTCATGCTATATGTTACGAGCAGCGCGAGATGCGAGGTCAGATCAACCAGATTCTAGAGGGTCAGTGCCAGCTCACAGAGAACTTTAATCAGTTTGTCATCTCCTCCCTTGGATCATCCTCACAGATCACCACCGCTTCCTCATCCATTGCCCTGCCTTCTACAACTTTTGATGATCTATTCCACTTTTGAGCATGGACATTTGCATTATTTCTTTAGTTTGTTTTTTTGTTTTACTTTTTAAATGTGTGTTTGATTTTAATAAGTTGGGAAGTGTTATGCCCTACCAACCTTGTGTAGAAATTTATTTTCTTCTATCTAGTATGTGTGTGTTTGACTGCTCCCTAGTATTTAATTTTTACAATTTAAATTTTTATTTGGAATGATGATGTCCCTTTGTGTCTTGCAGGGCATTAAGGGAGCTTTGTGAACCTCTCCATATTGCAAGGAAGTCAGACCCGACATGAACAACTCGCCATGACTTACGTTCTGGTCACTCTTTGCCATTCGCACAAGTTGAATCGGGGAAGTTCGTTTTCACCCTCCTCTATTGTTTTTATTGCATATATTGCCATGCATTTCATGATTAGTGTACACTGGGGACAAAGTACAACACTAGGTGAGGGGATAGGTGTATTTCATGTATTTGGATCATTGTTTACATGCTAGTGTTACCCATGATGGCTTGTTCATTATTATAAGATTCTTCTAGCTTGGATTATTGATTGATGTGAGTTATATATTATTATGCTCTCATGAATCCTATTTCATCTCTAATACTGTCTTGTGCACTGAATCATGTGTTGATGCCCTGGGAATAGCCAACTTGACTACTCTAACTCTCTTGTATGCTTAACACACAACTTTGAGTACTTGGTCTTAGAATATTAAGTCCTTTCTTTCAATAAACTCTTAAGAACTCCTTAGTCTTGTTGAGCTAGCCCTAGTTTTGTGGCATGTAGTGTAGTCTGAAGATGTGATCTAGGGTGAATGTAAAAAAAATTGAAAAGAAATAAAAATGAGTCTATGTCAGTATTCCTCTGCTAATGAAGCATGAATGCATCTGTGTAGACTGTAATCGAGTAGTTGGATGGCTCTTGTGCAAAACCAGCATGTGCATCCTCCAAAAAGATTTTTTTGTGCAGTCTACATTAGTCAGACTCGAGAAAAAAAATGAATTGAAAAAAATGAATAAAATGAAAACAAAAACCCTAGTGATCTTTTTGACTGTCCTTACTAGAGGTTCTGAGAATAAAAATGGGAGTTAGTTCAAGTTTAGGACTTATAAGGATCTTACTTGTTCATTGAAGTAGCACTTAGCATTCTAAGTCTCAGTATTCTTTGCTTGTGGAGTGATTAGCATCTAGAGTTGTACTGATTGAAGTCAATAGGCTTGACCAGATCAGGGCAGATGAGGTAGAAGATTCACACACATGGCACAGACATATAAGAGGTGGGAGAGGATCTTTTTGTTGTGCTTACTGTTTGTAACTCAACATCCATGTATCATTATCCATTGCTTTTAGATTCTTGAATTTATTTGAGATGGAAGTAACACATTTAGCCACTTATCATTGTCTTTGCTTATCATAATTTGTTTGCTTAGGGACAAGCAAACACTTAGGTGTGGCGATATTTGATAAGTGTCTAAATGTATGCCTCTTAGTATATGTATTTTATACTTCTAGCATGTACTTTTATATGAATGAATGCCCTTTTTGTACTTAATTGAGTATTATTTGCTTCAGAGGGCACGGAGAAGCCATGAAAGACACGAAGATATGATTTATGCGAAAAAAAGAAGAAAACAAGGTCACAGTACTGTAGCATATTTACTGTAGCAGATTACTGTAGTTGGAGTCCTGTAGCAAGATAACTGCAGCAATCATAGCAGAGCCTGTAGAATTTTCAAGTTAGGAATTGACCCAGGCCATACGACCTCAATGCTGCCCTAGGTTGACCCCGGGATGGATACTGTGGCAAGGGAAGCCAATTTCAAGCTTGATCCATACGACCTCAATGATGCCATCATTGATCACATCATAGACCCCAGGATAGACCCCGGGATGGCTCATATTTGGAGGGATTTTGGCATCTTTTTGACCCCTATACGGCCCCTATATGGCCGTGATACATGGGGAGTATAAAAGCATGATTTAGGGCATGAAAAGGGAGCTTCTTGACAGCCACAACTTGGGAAAGATAAGGAAGAATGAAGTCATCTTGAAGGAGGCTTTTCTTGAGTCTTGAGAGGTGATCAAGGGCTTGAACTTCAAGGGGAGAACTTCACCATCAAAGAGAAGGAGTCAAGGGGTCATTCGGAGTTCACTTGGCTAAAGAAAGCGTCACTCGGCAGGCCTTGCTATTCTTCTTCATCATTTGGACTAGGGACTGTCATTTATGAGCTTGTTTATTATTTTACTTGTTTTGATAATGCTTGTTTGTATGATGGCACACTAGACCCCCAAGACCACCGGATGTAAGTGTACCTTAAGGGGTTCATCATATATTTTTGATGTATTATTATTAGTTGAAATGCATGGGATGATTTATGGTTTAATTCATTGTTTTTCATGCCTAGAACTACTTAACGGAGAGATCCATAGTTCTTACTTGAATTCTACATGTAGATGTAACCTACTCATATATATTAGATCCCTAATGAACTAAAAGGGGTATACTTGTATCGACATGTGATAACGCCCGTTGCGTATGTCCTACAAATGCACGGGTTTGTCGAGTAATAAAATCCCAGGTGCCTGGATATTGTATCCACAGGGAATAGGGAGTAAAAATACTGAAGTTGTTTCTTAACTAAGCGAAATATGAATAGTGATTTGTGTGGTAAGATGTAATGCAAACAAAAGAAAAAGAGACAAGAGAGAGAGCACAAGTAAAGGGGAGGTAAGGCTATCGATATAAATGGAGTACTTGGATATTGATCCACCTAGGACAATCGTTTCAAGTGCAAAAACCCTTTATCATGCTTCCTAACTAATGCATTAATGAGTTGTGGAGATCCTTTAATACAAGGTCCCAAATCTAAGATCAACCATGCTTAACCCTATACATGTCCCGGAGGAGAAATTGAACAATCTCTCAACCTCGCACTCATATAGAATTGCAATGAATTCTAGTTATTCCAAGTGATAAATCCTCTTCCTATATGTAGACCTAATCATTTGGTCCAAGCGGAAGGTCCCTAGCCACAATTAAGCCCTAGATGCTAAAATCACTTCAACGCTTCACTCCATTGCACTCGCAACTAAACCCAAGCAGAAGGTCATCTCTTAGCCCATTCACTCTATTATGACTGCAATGAACTCGAGGAATTGGAGGTAGAATAAATCACACCGGAGGGGAAAGAGGACGCTCCGCTACCTCTCGAGTCACCCTCACAACCCTCTCCAATATAGCTTTGTCTAACTCTCATGGTATGTCACTCACTCACAAGGGTTACCAATAAGAACTCTCAACCCTAGTGTCACTCTAAGGGAATATTCATACAATCAATACATTCAAGATTGGAACTCAATAAAAACATCAATTAATGAAAGCATACTAACAAGGTTCAATGAAACGAATACATACTAGGGTTCACAATCCAAGTACCCACTAGGTGGTTTAGCTCTCTATGGAGCTAAGTACAATCAATGAAATCGAATGTAAAAGCAATAAATCCATAGAAAACCCCCTCGATAGTCATGATGATGGTCTTGTGGAAAGTCCTCTACTCGTCCAAAGGTCCCTTTGTCCGGCCTAGTATACACCTCGCCGGATCGGTGCCAACGAAAGCTCTCCCACTAACCTTATTCCAAACAGAGCACGATGTCAGAGCTGTAGAACCTCTCCCAATCCCTAGCACGATGTGAAATAGAATGAAGGGTAAATAGCTAAGAAAACAAAGTGCAAAGTATCTCTAAACGCCTAGCTCCCCGGCAACGGCGCCAAAAACTTGACAAGTTCCCCTTGCTTATATCCCGCAAGTGCACGGGCTTGTCGAAGTAATAATCCCGGGTGAGCGGGGTCGAATCCACAGGGAGTAGGGAGTGAAAATACTTAATTTGATACTTAGCTATGTGGTATATCAATAATGATAAGTGTGAAATTGATTCAATTCTCAACAATAAAAACAACAAGTGAAAGAGCAAAAGTAAGAAGAGGGTAAGGCAATCGATAAAGAATGGGGTACTCGGATAATGCTTCACCTAGGATAATCACTTCAAGTGCAAGAACTCTCTATTATGCTTCCTAATCAATGCAATGGTGAGTAGTGGAAATCCTTACATACATAGTCCCAAATCTAAGGTTAACTATGCCTAACTCTATACATGTCCCGGAGGAGAAATCGAACAATCTCAACACCTCGCACTCGCATAGAGTTGTAATGAACTCTAGGGATTCCAAGTGATAAATCTCTTCCTAAATATAGACCTACCCCTTTGGTCCAGATGGAAGGTCCCTAGCCATAATTAAGCCCTAGATACTAAGATCCTCTCAACGCTTCACTCCATTGCACGCGCAATTAGGCCCCAGCGGAGGTTCATCCCTTAGACCATTCACTCCATTATGGCTGCAAAGAACTCGAGGAACGGAGGTAGAATCTATCACGTCGGAGGGGAAAGGGGACGCTCCTGTACCTCTCGACTCATCCTCTCAAACCTCTCTAACCTAGCTTTGTCTAACGCTAGTAGTGTGTCACTCACTCACAAGGTTACCAACAAGAACTCTCAACCCTAGTGTCACTCTAGGGGAAATGTTCATACAATCAAGCATTCAAGGTTAGAACTCACAATAAACATCAATTTATTGAAAGCATAATAAAGAAGTTCAATGAAACGAATACATCCTAGGGTTCAAAATCATCCAAGTACCCACTAGGGGTTTAGCTCTCCATGGAGCTTAATACAATCAAAGAAATCGAATGTAAAAGCAATGAATCCATAAAGAAACCCCTCGATGGTCGTGTCGATGGTCTTGTGGAGAGTCCTCTACTCGTCGTCCAAAGATTCTTTTGTCCGGTATTAGATACGCCTCGATCGAAGCTCCCCTACCAACCTTCTTCCTAATGGAATCACGATGTCGGAACCGTAGAACTTCCCCAAAACCTTGGCCAATACCCCTTGAAACCTAGCCGAAGTCCTCTCACAAGTGGGGGAAAAGATGGAGAAAAGAATGATGAAATCGGGGCTGAAATCGGCTTTAAATAGGGCTGGAATCGGGCGACTCCACGGGCGTGTACGGAACACGCGCCCGTGCGGAATTTCCACACGGCCGTGAATAATTTCCACACGTCCGTGTGGATTCTCTGTTTCTGTGATTTTCGGCCGGCTGTAAACAGTAACTACTACAGTTATTTTCTACAGTGATTTGCTACAGTACTATGCCAAAAAATACTCCCGAATCCACTTTTCATCGAGGTAACATAAACGGGCACACGTTTATGCCGTGGATCGCTTTGCTTCTTCAATGACGGATAAGATGATGGAGATCTTGTTCTATGTGCATAAGTCGGAATGCTTGAGTTTGACTGCCCTTGTGCCCCTCCAAATGGTTGTGTAAACTCAAATACGGGGAGGTTGGCACACACTCTAGCATCTCGCACCCGACTTATATCTTCGCGTTTGAACTTTAGCAAGATTTCATCCAAAATCGGTGCATTGTGATCCACATTGGCTTCTTTCCTTCATAATTGGTTTCACAACCCTACATGCACGAAAGTAACATAAAAACACACATATTAGTGTAAAAACCTGAGGAAAGTAATGCTCAACATAAGGAAATAATGTTTCGCATTCATATCGCACAAGCACTTATCAGCCACGTTGGTGGAGATCTTGTTACACATACACAAGCCGGAATACTTAGAATGTGACTGCCTCTGTGCCCCTCCAAATTATTGTGCTAGCTTGAATATATGGAGGTTGGTACACATTCTAGCATCTTAAACCCGACTTATATCTTCGCGTTTGAACCTTCTCAAGATTTTCTCCAAATGGTGCACTCACAATCTATATTGGCTTCTTTCTCTAAGTTTCGGCTTCACAACCCTATATGCATGAAAGTAACATAAACACACACATATTAGCGTTAAAACCCGATAAAAGTAATGTTCATCATATGGAAAGAACACTTCGTATTCTTATCACACAAGCACTTATCAAACTCCCCCACACTTAAGCTTTTGCTTGTCCTCAAGCTAAAATTAAAACATTGAATGCATAGATGAAGGAAATATTGGAAGTGCTTGGCCTTAGGTTCACCAAAGCATGCAAAGAGAGCATTCTGCAAGTAAGGGAGATTTCAACACTAAATACAAAAAATCAACCCTCTAGCTAAAAATTTTGAATCAAAAAGGACAACAAACCCGAAATCGTGTAAGTGTGTGAACTCACTCAAGTCAACCCAAAGTATACTCCTCAAAGTTCTACATATGAGGTACTTATTTATCTACAAAAAGTAACAATAAAAATTCAATAAAAGGGTGGTATCTTCACACATCCTCTAAGGCAGCCCTTTCCAAAGCGGCCGCTAAGGTAGCTTTCACACTTTCGAGGTGGTAGCTCTTTCTACCGGGGTGGTAGCTTCATACATCATAGGTGGTAGCTCTTTCCACCCAAGAAGAATAACTAAACAACAAAACTATTTTGTTCTTTCTTTTCATTTTTCCATTTTTTCACAAATAACAAAAGAAACAACAATAACTAATCCTTTTTAACATCAAATATGAGTTTCAAAAAGAGTTTAAAGAGTGAGTAGTGCAACAAGTCTCAATCGGGCAAAAGTTCCTACAAATTCAAGCAAAAACTAGTGCATGAAGACATTCGATATTAAAAATTCTCCTAACTCCAGAATACAATCAGTGCAACTAAGGTGAACCGCCATTGGCTATGTGAGCATATATAACAATCAAGACTAATATAGAAGTGATGTGTGCACTATGAAACTCCGCCCCACACTTAAGTTGTACATTGTCCCTAATGTACACATGCAAGCTCACTTATGAGGTTTATAAATCAAAAATAAATATCGGAGAAGCAATCAAAACAATACTCCCTTGACTCCTAGTGTTGCATTTGATGGAGCTAATCTGTTGGGAGTGGTGTTCCAACGGGTTGTGAAGCATACATGACCAAGTGCGGAAACACCTTGGCCGTGTTTATGGCAAGTTCTTAATTCCCAACAAGACCATCTGCACACATACACGAGGGGGTTCAGTGAAGCTCAATAAAATAAAAATAGCTCGAGTATATAAAAGATAGAGAAATGAATACACCTCGAGATAATAAAACGAAAATAAACTCAAAAGGAAAGTTCTTCCTGAGTATACAAGTCTAAAATGAAATATAAAAAGTAATAAATCAGAAGAAAATAAATCAAGTGTCGATGTCGCGTTTTGGCTCCTCTGCTGCTGATCCTGGTGCTAGGTCAAAGGGTGTAGGTGGAGGTGGTGATGTGATACCGGAAGGGTCTGAAGGGTCCTCGGTCGCAAGACAAATGATGAGGAAACGTCTCGCTCTAGAACCTATTGTAGCGTGTCGAAACGTGCCATGAACTCTGTGTACTGTGCGGCCTTCGCAGCCCGAACTTCTACAATCTCTTCTCGGACCTTAGCGACCTCTGTCCGTATCATCCCCACAGCATTCTCGAGCCTCTCAAAGCGATCATGGCCTCGAGATGGTGAAAACATGCATACTAGGATGGGTCCTCTGCCACTGGAGGTGCATCGGTCTCCAACTATGTTGGCGGGGGCTCAGGAATAGGATGCAAAGCATCAGCATCATAACCCTTCTCCTCTGCTATCTCTGGAGCTAGTAGAACCAAGGTATAAACTCACGTCCGAACCCTGTAGACCATAACCATCAATCTCATCGTCTCCTGGGTCAGGGGAGTAGGTATACTCGTCTTCTCAGCACCGTGAATCGAGTCTAAGAGACCCATACCCAAAACTAGTCTCGTAATGTAGGGGCCTGAGAAGATCACTCCCAATCTGGCATACTATGCCTTATGTCAGATGTACTCTATGACGATATGCCCCAGATGAATCGGTATGCGCTGAACCATCGAATACAGGTACAGAAGCTCCTGCCAGCTCAGGACCCCAGTGCATCACCACGGCCATTCATCGACCTACTCAGAATGGCATATAAATATCGGTATCTAGGTCGGGAAAGGCACGTGGCCTTGGATACCCCTGGCTCATACTGATCCTGACTACACAATGCTCTATAAGCTCTCTGCGGTGTCAAAGCTCCTGGGTAATCTGTTGGTAACTGAGAATACTCCTCAGTGTCTATAAATACCTCCTCGTATAAGCTAAGCCAAACAAAAAACTAAGTAATGCTCATGCTATGGTGATGTCCAAACACTTTGAACTGAATGGCGTCCAAACTGTCAAATCTCGCAAAAGATCTATCGAACTCAAAGGACGATAAGACCTCAAGTGTAAGCTCATGAATTGCTGGCTCCCTAGTTGATAATAACTGCCTCCAACCTCCCACTCAAATGAGATCATCGACCTCATCTGTGAAGTCATTTTTATGCTGTAGATCACTCAATATGCTCGTGTCCAGGAATCAAGTCCGTCCAAAATGTAGTCTTGACAAATGGTCAAAACATGCCTAGGGAATAGCAAATCTCATGCACTCGGACTTGGGAGATGACTCACGCGGCCATTTCTCGGCTTGCTTCTTAGACCGAGGTGCCATAACCTGCAAAATTTGAAAGAAAATCGATGAAACCAGTTAATTATGCAATGCTGCGGAAATTCACACGGTCGTGTGAAATTTCCGCACACCCGTGTGGATCCACGGGCCGTGAAAAACGCACGGCCGTGCCTCAAAAATCCAAAAATACACCGTTAGATTGCTTCTAACTTCATTCTAAACATGCATAATAATTCTAATTGCAAAGACGAAGCATTATTCATTAGTTTCATCGATTAAAATCAAGAATTGATGAAGAAAACAAAAGATAAGGCTTACCAACTATGTGAAACTGGAAAAACTTGAATCGGCCGAAAAACCAAACAAAAATCCCTCCAACTTAGCAATACGAAATCGGGAGAAAGTGTGAGCATGATTTCTGACGAACGTAAAGTATGAAAATGAGAAGAAATGATGATCCTTTTTAAAAGGACTCGCGTCTCTTGGCATTCTGTACATCCACACGGGTGTGCAGAAATTACCCACGCCTATGCGCCTCTACAGTAGAGCTTCACACGTGCTGATGCATGCCCCTGTGCGTTCTCAGGAGAACCCTCACTTCCTCTGAATGCATCACCACAGGCATGCAGAAAATACCCACGCCCATGCGCCGGACCCACAGGGGTAGCCGCACGTCCCTGTGGCTTCTCTGTCTAACCGAGAAGAATCGCTAAGTGTTTCACACACCCATGCGGAAATTCATACGGGCGTGGACAGTCACAAGCCTGACTCACAGGAGCAGTTGCACGCCCCTGTGTCTTCAAGGGATGGGGAGAGCTCGTCTGCAGTGATTCGCACGGGCGTGCGGAAAAGACCCACACCCGTGTATTTTTCACAGGTTCGGCCACAGGTGTGAGTTCACGCCCCTGTGTGCTCTCGGGATAATTTGCCACGTCTCTGCAGGAAGACGCACACCCGTATGGGAATTACCTATGGGTGTGGACCATCACAAGGTCGCTCACAGGGGTAAGTCCACGCCCCTGTGTCTTCTCTTGATGACGTCTGAACAAAGACGCACACCCGTGCGGAAATTCCACACAGGTGTGTATTTTCTCTGTACACTTAGAATACTTTGCAGGCTCTACAGAAAATTTCTGAACACAACTAAACACTCATTTTCCTACTTTACAAGGTAACTTTAAGCAGAGAAAACAAGAAAAATAAGCTCAAATGACCTAAACTTCGCCAAATCCACATGAAAAACACATGATGACATTAAAAACCCACAAGAAAACATAACAAAAGCATTTAAAAATCAAGATACCAACATTCAACACTTTATTCGCACAAAAACTAAACTACTAACTAAGAAAATAGTAAACACTTGGGTTGCCTCCCAAGAAGCGCTTGTTTCACGTCACTAAGATTGACGTACCTTGTCTTACCTCACGGGGGTTCATAGATAAAGGTTGCCCTCTTACCCATAGCTTGAAAGCACCTAGTAATGGTTCATCCAACTTGTCATGTTCACACACATCTCCAACAGCCTTGGAGCATTTCCAGTGGCATCTCCTCACCCTCTTCATCTTCTGAAGCACCTTCTTCAGGAGTAGACGGTATTTCTTCCATCAAGCGAAGCATCATTACTTCTTCATTTTCCTTCTCTCGATCAAACAAACCTTCATTCGGGTCCGGATTGAACATTTCCTATATATATTCATCAATAATCTCATCAGTAGTGTCTAGAAAATATAAAGTATCATCGAAATCAAAAGAATACCACATGGCTTCAGCAAGGCGGTATGTGAGTTTGTCATCTCCAACTCTCAAAGTTAGTTTCCCACCATCCATGTCAATCAATGCCTTGGAAGTCCGCAAGAGCGGCCTCCCAAGTATCAAGGGTACATTAGCATCCTCATCGATTTCTAGCACCACAAAATCAACAGGAAATATGTATTTGTCCATCTTGACAAGTATATCTTTGATGATACCCCTCGTATGTCTCACAGTTCGGTCCGCCAATTGCAAAGTCATCCGAGTGGGCCTAGGTTCCCCAAGCCTAGCTTCTGAAAGAAGATGTATGGCATGATGTTGATACGGGCACCTGAGTCCGCCAATGCCATTTCTTCACCTAAATTGGCAATGTTACATGAAATGATGAAGCTTCCAGGGTCTTTCCTCTTGTAAAACCGCCGAGAAAGAAGCATCTAATATCACTTAAGCACTCTCCTCTAACTTCCTCTTGTTAGTCAACAAGTCCTTCAAGAATTTTGCATACTTAGGCATTTCAGACAATGCCTCAACAAAAGGAATGTTGATGTGGGGTTGCTTGAACAAGCTTAGGAACTTCTTGTACTATACATCGGCTTGGTCATTCTTCAACCTAGTGGGATAAGAGATTCTTGGCTTAAAAGATAGGGGTGCCACCTCCTACTCTTTGCTTGTTCCCTCTTCAACCTCTATGACCTCGGGTGTGTGTTCATTAGGCTTCTCACTCGTAAACCTGCCTTCAACCTCACGTCCACTTCTCAAAGTGATCGTCTTCACATGCTCTTTAGGATTGGTCGTGGTATTGCTTGGCAAGCTTCCTTCTAATCTTTCCGATAGAGACTTCGCAATCTGTCCCACTTGATTCTCAAGGTTGTGCAAAGAAGCGGTGTGGTTGGGAAATGTAACCTCAACTGATTGAAACATTGTATCCAATGATTGCATAAATCTAGTCAAGGCCTTCTACAAATTGGTCATTCTGGTCTACAAACTGGAAACTCGGTTCTCCATGTTTGGGGCTTGTTGTTGTTGGAACCCAGTGGCCCATGGCCTTTTGTGGATCTTGGTTACTCCATGAGAAATCGGACAATGTCCTTTGTTGCTCATTTTGTTCCGCCATATTATCCGATCCTTCAACTTCCAAATCAGCTAGATTAGACTGTTCTCGCACAGGTTCTTTCCCTTTTCTTCTAAGTGAACATTCGAGCTCAGGATGTCCTTTAATCAATATTGAGGGGTTCCCTCGGGTCATGAACTAGGAGCTGCACAAGAAGAAAGAAAACAAATCAGAATGATGATAGAAAAGAAGATGTCAAATAGAATAAATAAATGAATAGCTAAGAAAACAAAGTACAAAGTATCTTTAAGAACCTATTCCCCGGCAACGGCGCCAAAACTTGACAACGCCCCTTGCGTATGTCCCGCAAGTGCACAAATTTGTCAAAGTAATAAAATCCCAGGTGAGTGGGTATCGTATCGACAGGGAACAGGGAGTAAAAATACTTAAGTTGTTGCTTAACTAAGCGAAATATGAATAATGATTTGTGTGGTAAGATATAATACAAACAAAAGTAAAAGAGACAAGAGAGAGCACGAGTAAAGGGGAGGTAAGACAATCAATATAAATGGAGTACTCTGATATTGATCCACCTAGGACAATCGTTTCAAGTGTACAAACCCATTATTATACTTCCTAACAAATGCATTAATTGGTCGTGGAGATCAACCATACCTAACCCTATACATGTCCCGGAGGAGAAATTAAACAATCTCTCAACCTCGCACTTGTATAGAATTGTAATGAATTCTAGGAATTCCAAGTGATAAATCCGCTTCCTATATATAGACCAAACCTTTTGGTCCAGGCGGAAGGTCCCTAGCCACAATTAAGCCCTAGATGCTAAAATCACTTCAACACTTCACTCCATTGTACTCGCAACTAAGCCCCAGCAGAAGGTCATCTCTTAGCCCATTCACTCTATTATGACCGCAAATAACTCAAGGAATTGGAGGTAGAATAAATCACACCGGAGGGGAACGGGGATGCTCCGCTACCTCTTGACTCACCCTCTCAACCCTCTCCAATCTAGTTTTGTCTAACTCTCGTTGTGTGTCATTCACTCACAAGGGTTACCAATAAGAACTCTCAACACTAGTGTCACTCTAAGGGAGTATTTATACAATCAATGCTTTCAAGATTGGAACTCAATAAAAACATCAATTAATGAAAGCATAATAACAATGTTCAATGAAACGAATACATCCTAGGGTTCAGAATCCAAGTACCCACTAGGGGGTTTAGCTCTCCATAGAGCTAAGTACAATCGGTGAAATCGAATGTAAAAGCAATGAATCCATAGAAAACTCCCTCGAGTCATAACGATGGTCTTGTGGAGAGTCTTTTACTCGTTCAAAGGTCCCTTTGTCCGTCCTAGGATACACCTCGCCAGATCAGTGCCGACAAAAGCTCTCCTACTAATCTTCTTCCAGACATAGCACGATGTGAGAGCCGTAGAGTCTCTCTCGATCTTTAGCCAATACCTCTCAAAACCCTAGCCACAGCCCTCTCTCGAGTTGGGGAAAAGATGGGGAGAAAAAGTTCTATAATCGTGGGTGAAATCGGCCTTAAATAGGCCTGGAATCGGGAATCTACATGCCTATGTGAATATTTCCACACGCCCGTGTGGCTTCTATTGATAACTCTTTCTTTGGTCGACCATGAACAGTACATGCTACAGTAATTTGCTATAGTGACTGCCACTGTACCCGTCCAAATCATTGTGCTAGATTGAATACAAGTAGGTTGGCACACATTCTAGCATCTTGAACCCGACTTATGTCTTCGCATTTGAACCTTCTCGAGATTTCCTCCAAATGGTGCACTCACGATCTACATTGGCTTCTTTCTCTAAGATTCGGCTTCATAACCCTATATCCATGAAAGTAACATAAACACACACATATTAGCGTTAAAACCCGATAAAGGTAATGCCCATCATAAGGAAAGAACACTTTGTATTCTTATCACACAAGCACTTATCAACATGCTGAGAAATTGGGTGTCGGTAGCCCCTCCGCACCATAAGGATAGACTTAGGGTAAGTGTATCTTTCTTGCGGGATCTCCCTATAACTTATGCAATCATAGGAACGTGATTAGGAAGAGATCCTTATCGGCATTCATATGGGATTATGGTTCAATCACTGAGAAATTGGGGTTGGACTAATCTTGAGATCCTTTGGTCTAAATCACCCTTGCTATGTTATAATCGTGCATCCATGTCTCATGATGACCCCTCAAGGGAATCGTCATCCCTAGGCCTCTTTATCTCATCATTGCTCTTGTGATCTCTTGTGTGGCTTTATAATTTTTATACCTGCAATTTGTTTACACTTTTGCACTTGTTAGAGTAGTTCACCATGCTTAAGTTGTAAGGTTAGATAATAGGTAATGGAGGAGTAATAGGAGCTCCTTAGCCCCGTGGAATACGATCCTTGTGCTCTTGCACAAGGTATTATTTGGCGACCTGGCACACTTGCGGGGAAGCAACCAAAAAAATATCAATACTTCACTTTGTTGTGATTGCAAGGAACTCTTGAAATATAGAGGTAGGATAAATCATATCGGAAGGGAAAGGGGGCATTCCGCTACCTCTCGACTCACCCTCTCAACCCTCTTCAATCTTGCTAAGTCTTACCTTAATGGTGATTATTACTCATCAAAAGGGTGACTAGATAGATTCTCAACCTAACACACCCCTTGCGTGTGTGTACCGCAAGTCCATATAGGTCGTCAAAGTAATAAAATACCCTGGTGAGTGGGTAGTCAAATCCACAGGGAATAGTTGTTTAGGAGCAAGACGTATTGCTATTTAGCTAGAGAAAAACCAATTTGTGATTTGATTCGAGATATTAATGCAAAGTAAAGTAAAAGAGAAAAGAGAGAGCAAAATGAGTAAAGAGAGGTAATTAATGATAGAATTGGGTACTGATAAGTGCTTGAGTAGACATATTTTTATATATATGTTTTACATGCATTGAGCATCATTTTTACTGTGGTTTATGTCTCATATTGTGTATTTGGTGTTCTTTTATGCATATAGGTTGTGAATGCCTTGAAGAGTAAAAAAGGAAACAAAGATAGGCTATAAAGACACAATGTTGGGAGTTCTTGTTCAATTCAAAAACCAAAATACGAGAGGAGTTCATAAACGTAGAGATGTGTGCCAACTTCCAAGAAGATTCAAGTCAAATCACTAGTTGGAAGGGCACAAAGGCAGTCACATCTTCATGTTCCTTCTCTTTGTGAAGATTGCAAGACCTCTCAAAGATACGTCGATGAAGAAAAGTTTTATAGCCTACCACATGGACGTGTGCCCGGATATGTGGCCTCAAGAGAAGAGTATTTGGATTGCGTTTTGTGAAAAAGTACTGTAGTAATATCATCTTTTGTGGATTTGCTTAGTGTTTCTATTTAATTCGAGTTGATTTGAGTTTGAACCTTGTATTCCCATTGCTTGCTTGTTGAATTAATCCTTGTGGTTGATTGGATTTGCGTGATTTGTTACTTTGATGTGAGAGAGGTCTCCATTAGAGTTAGAACGTCAAGGTTAAAGAGGGTTGAGAGGGTGAGTCATGAGATAGTAGAGTGTCCCCTCTCCCTTCCGATTGAGTGTTTTCTATCTCCATATTTCCTAAAATCTATGCAACCATATTTGGTGTGAAGCGTGAGATTGAGAGATTTCTCCGCCGGGACCTTGTAGGGGGTTAGAGATCCTTCGCCGGGAATTAGGGTTGGATCTATCCTTAGGAATCGGTTTCACTCTTAGGTGTCCCTAGAGCGTATTGCGGTCATATGGGGTGTGAGGTGTTGAGATTGAGTGATTTCTCCGCCGGGACCTTGTAGGGGACTAGTACCAATGGCTTGGAGGCAAGAACCGGTTTTTCTTGGATTACCTCGACTCATTAGACTCGGTTTAGAAGCATTTAGTGAATCATGAGCTTCATGTTAGATCCTAAGGGGAGCATTGCCCGGATACCTCATCTTTATTGATTGAGATCTCCTTTACTCGTTTGCTTGCTTATTAATTCTCTTGCAATTAGTTCATTTCATCATATCTATTGATTTCGACTAGATAACTGAGAATTGGTTAATACTAATACTTCCGTTCCCTGTGGATTCAACTACCCACTCACCTTGGTAATTATTACTTCGACACCCGTGCACTTGCGGTACATACACGCATATTCGGACGTGTCAAGTTTTTGGCGCCGTTGCCGGGGAACGGGATATTAGGAACACTAGGACTTGGTTACTTTAGTCTTTCACATTTTCGTTTTCTATTTCCACTTCATACTTATCTCTTCCGCCGTTCTTATTGTTTCTTTTCATTGATTTCAGCTACAGGTTATGACCCGAGGGAACCCTTCGACATTGGTTGAAGAGGATCCTGAAATTAAGCGAAGAATTCGTAGAAGGGGCAAGGAACCTGTGCAGGAACAGAATTTTCCAGCTGAAATAGAGGTTGAAGAATCTGAGAATATGGCAGAACAAGGGGGGCAACCAAGAACACTCTCAGATTTTGCTAGGCCTACAATTCGTGGGACACAATCGAGCATTGTTAGGCCACCAGTGGCAGCCCAGAATTTTGAGTTAAAGCCGGGTTTCATTCAAATGGTTCAACAGTCCGCACAATTTAATGGGTTATCAGATGAAGACCCAAACAATCATATTGAAAATTTCCTTGAAGTTTGCGATTTGTTGAAGATCAATGGGGTCTCTGATGATACAATCCGTTTGAGGGCTTTTCCATTCTCATTAAAGGGGAGAGCCAAACAATGGCTTCATTTATTGCCAAGAGCCTCGATTACAACATGGAACGAAATGGCCGAGGCTTTCCTTGCAAGGTATTTTCCTCCGGGGAAATCGGCAAAACTTCGCAATGAGATATCATCATTTGTTCAAATGGAGCTTGAATCTTTATTTGAGACTTGGGAACGATTCAAGGACCTCTTGCGGAAGTGTCCACAATATGGGTTCCCCGAGTGGATGGTTATTCAATCATTTTACAATGGGTAGAACTCGAGTAGCAAACAACTTCTTGATGCCGCCGCAGGAGGAACATTGGGAAACAAGACTCCCGAAGAAGCCCGACAGTTAATTGAAGAAATGGGTTTGAATAGCTACCAATGGAATGTAAAAGACAAGAAGAAAGTGGTCGGAATCCATGAGATCGACGCGGTTACATCCTTGGCAGCCCAAGTAGAAGCACTGACCAAGAAATTGGACCCTTTGACTTCATCAAGGGTAGCCGCAATCACAAGTTGTGATGGTTGTGGGGGCTCACATATGCCGTCGGATTGCCCTATCTCGATTACAACTTCAGCCCCAAGTGAACAAGTAGATTTTGTGGGCAATTCGGTAAGAGGACAAGGTAATCCGTATAGCAACACTTACAACCAAAGGTGGAGAAACCACCCAAATCTCTCGTGGGGCAATCAAGGGCAGCAAAAGACCATTGCCCCACCCGGATTTCAGCAAACACCTTCGATTCCAGAGAGAGTTTCAGAATTAGAAAGGGTTTTATCAAAGTTTATTCAATCAACCGACACAAGGTTCCAAAACATAGAAGCAACACTCCGCAATCATACGGCTTCTTTACATAATTTGGAGAATCAAGTTGGACAAATAGCGAAGTTATTGGCAGAGAGACCTTTAGGGAGCCTACCAAGTAACACAGAGACTAACCCAAGGGAGCAAGTGAAGACGATCACTTTGAGAAGTGGTCGAGAGCTCCAAGAAGAGCTCACTGCTGAGAAAAATTCTGAAATTCTTCAAGCTAAAACCCCCACTGGGAAGATTGCTGAATTTCCTCAGAAACTGCCAAATGATAAGGTGCAAGATAACGAGAAGTGACCAGCTGCATCACTCGGTTCATATACTCCAAGGATCCCTTATCCGGCGCGTTTGAAGAAAGACCAAGCTGATGCACAAAACAGGAAATTTCTGGATCTATTCAAACAGTTACACATTAACATTCCCTTTGTAGAGGCGTTATCTCAAATGCCTCGTTATGTAAAGTTCTTGAAGGACCTCTTGACCAACAAGAGGAAGATGGATGAAAGTGTGGCTGTGGTGTTAGAAGGGAATTGTTCGGCAATGCTTCAGAAAAATCTGCTAAACAAAATGAAAGATCCGGGATGCTTTATCATACCTTGTGCAATCGGAGGTTTGGGGGAAGAAAAAGCTTTAGCCGATTCGGGAGCTAGTATTAATGTCATGCCGTACACTTTGTTTCAGAAATTGGGGTTAGGAGAGCCACGGCCAACCCGCATGACTTTACAGCTGGCCGATCGCTCCGTTCGTCATCCTAGAGGTATAATTGAAGATGTTTTGGTAAAGGTTGACAAGTATATTTTTCCTGCAGATTTTGTTGTGTTAGATGTCGATGAAGATGAGGAGGTTCCATTAATTCTAGGAAGACCCTTTTTGAGAACCTCCAAAGCTCTCATTGACATGGATGGAGGCGAGATGACATTACGCATTGGAGAAGAAAAGATCACATACCGTCTCGCCGAAGCAATGAAGCACTCTCTTGACTTTGATGATACTTGTTATTTTTTTGATGTCAATGATGAGATTTCTGATGAGTATCTGCAGGAATTTCTCAATCCAGATCCATATGAGGTGTGGCCGGACATTGATGAGGAGGATACAACCAATTGTGCAAAACAAGTCCTTAATGAACAACCTCAAGGAGGATTTTTGAAACAGATTTTTCGCCGAGTCAAGAGGTCGAGACGTCACCACCGAAAGTATTCCACCACACTTGGGGACAAGCACACAAAGGAAGAGCGCGACACTCCCTCATTCGGTAATATAGTGAAAAATTTCTCCTTGAGTATGAAGAATTTCTGACCATCATGTGTGGAGGTTGCTTGGAAAGAGGTTTTTCATCTTTATGAGCCACCATGAGGTAAAAACAGGTACGTCAAGCTAAGTGACGTTAAACAAGCACTTCTTGGGAGGCAACCCAAGCTTTTAATTAGTTTTTAAACTCAAAATTTAAATTCTGCAGAAATAAATTCATGAGTGTGTATCTTGATTAATTTTGTTGACCGCTGGTGTTTTCGTGAAATTTTTCGGTGATTTGAATTGTTGTTTATGTGAATAACATGGTTTAGGGTGAATTCGATGTTTAATGTTGAAAAATTGGTATTAATTTGGAGTTTCGGGCACTCTATGGACTGTCTGCAGAAATTTTGCAGTCCACATGGCCGCGTGCAATTTTCACGCGGTCGTGTACAGTACCCACGCGAGGGTGTGGAAAATCCACACCCCATGTGCCTATAAAAATATGAAGGGGCACTATTCATCATCTTATATTTTCAAAGAACCCTTTCATCTTCCACCTTCCACTCCTAGAAAAACTCAATTTTTTTAATCTCTAAACCAATTGTTTTCAACTCTTTGGAGGATTAGAGGTAATTTGCGGAGTTTACACCTACTTTTTCTTCTCCGATTAGCTCCGATGAAGCCTTCACTCTCTTTTCCCCCTTTTCCATGTTTTTTTCAAGGTCATTTTCATGGAGTTTTTCTTGGTATTTTTGATGATAGTTCTCATAGGGAATCATGCTAGACACTTGTTCAATGTATGAGAATAATTTTTGTGAAGCATAGGAGTCCAACTCCGGCAAAAACCCCGGAGTCCGGCGCCCACGCGGTCGCGCGGCTTGCCCACGCGACCGTGTGGGCTGAACGCGCGCTGGCCGCAAGGCCACGCGGCCGCGTGGATGGGCCACGCGGGCGCGTGAGCCCGCGCCGAGCCGTGCACCCGACCACGCGCCCGCTTGGGCTGGGCCGCGTGGCCTATGTCTCGGGTAGCGGCGCCCGAGCCAACCACGCGCCCGTGTGGGCGGCCCGCGGGCGCGTGGTTGCGCAGGCGCGGCTCGGCGCCAGCGTGGCATGCCAGCGCGTAGCGGCGCTCGGCCGACCCTAAAGCACCGCGGGCGCGTGGCTTTCCCACGCGCTGCGTGAGGGTGGAAAAAAGGCCAGTTGGCCTTGTTTTTCCCCCGGCTCGCTGTTCTTGCGCATGTGGTGCCCAGTTTTACTGTATTCATGCCGAACTGATGTTTTTAATTGCTTTCTTCACAGATTATGGCACCACGGACCAAGAGGTTAGCCCAGAAACGTTCTCGCCATGATAGGGAGCCGACCCCACCACCGGTAATCGAATTTCCTGACCCCGTTCATCAGTAGCGGTTTGAGCGTCTCCAGCATCTGAAGATTGGACAATCGCATTTTATCGACTGGGATGCACTAGAGGACATTGGTCTTGCTGAGGAGGTCAGAGCACTTGTTAGTGTTGGAGGTTGGGACCGTTTATTCTCCATTGAGGAGCCCGTCAGGCGAGATATTACCTTGGAAGTTCTTGCCTCATTTTCTTTTGACCGTGACTCAGTTGATATCAGTTTTGACGTTCCCAATGCCATTCGTTTCCGCATTTTCGGTCAGCCGCATAGGATGTCTTTGACCTAGTTCTTGATATATCTCGGTTTATACGATCAGACCTACGCTGATATTATCGAGTACACTTAGCTCCTCACCGATTATCCTTCTAATCTCACTCCGGGCCAGGTCTTCCATGATCTATGTGGTGGTCGTCAGTATTCCGCAGGTCAGTCTAAGGCCTCATTGCTTACTCGACCGGTGCACAGGTACATCCATGCTGTTCTTAGCAGGTCCGTGACAGGTCGGGGGGATGGTACTGGTTCACTTCGCAGGACAGATCTGTTGTACCTCTACTCCATGATCCATGGAATCCCTCTCCACTTAGGATATGTGGTTGCCTACTACTTTCGTCATCAGAGTGAGTACTTGCGCTTGGGAGCATTGTTTGCAGGACCCTACATCACTCGTTTTATGTTCAAGATGGGTCTTATCCGTTCAGTCAGAGGCGAGGAGAGAGTCAGTACTCTGGCACCATTGGGTTTGGCTACTCTCCGTTTGATGGGCATTGTGCGACGTACAGGCTCGGGCGGATATGCACCAGTAGAGTCGTCATCTGGGAACGATGAGGAGCCTGCTGAGGCTACAGAGGCACCACCTGCAGCAGAGCCCATAGTCACCGAGGCAGCCCCGGCAGCATCAACCGATCTTGAGTCATCTTCCCCTCGAGTTCACGAGCGTCTGGCTCGACTCGAGGCTGCCGTTGCTACCATTCTTGAGAACCAGGCACGGATTCTGGATCATCTTGATCGTATTCAGCAGACTCTTGATGAGGAGGTCTCCTCCGCTTCTGGGCCAGCACCAGCTCCAGCTAGTGACGCTTGAGGCGTCACACTCATGATACTGTTCTTTTAGTTTCTTGCTTTTAGTTGCTTTGTTAGTAGTATTTAGACTTTTGTACTCAGAAAGGCTTCACCTTCTGAGAGTTATCTTCTTGTCTTTCTTTTATGCGAGTATATGCTCTATTATGTTATTTGTCTGAACTCGTATTTTCTTTTACATTTTGTTGAGATTCACTGAACCCCTTATATTCCGTGCAGATGGCCTTGAGTGTGAGGTGGATGGTGTTTTAGTCATAGACATGATCATGTGATGTTGTCACATGGTCGTGTGAGCTTCACAACCCATACAACAAGCCCATGAGTTAGACTTCACCAAACGATTAATGAGGAGTTCAGGGGAGTATTGTTTTAATTGCATTCCCACACACATTATGCTTCCATTGTTATTATTTTTATTGTGCTAGCATGCGTACATTGAGGAGAATGTACATCTTAAGTGTGGGGGAGGGTTCACTTTATACATGACTTTTACTTGTGTTTTCATGAGCATGCTCTTGTTGCCAATGAAGGTTCACCTTATGGTTAAGAGTTTAATTCTTAGTTTTTGCAGGTTATAAACATGGATTTTATCATGCTCTTGTTTTCATCCAATTTTATTGAATATTTTTGTCTGATTGCTCTTTCTGCACTTTTCTGGCTCATTAGACCTATGTAGACTCTAGTTCATTATGTTTGGGACTTTAGTGTGCTAGTTTTTATTTGAAAAAAAAATATATAAAAATAAAAATAAAAATAAAAATTAAAAAAAAAATAAATAAATAAAAAAATGGAAATTGTTTGTTGTTTGTACATAGGGTATTGAAAGAGCTACCACCCATGATGTATGTAGCTACTCTCATAAGTCGGATACTTGTTATGCCCTAATGAGAGAAAGAGCTATCTCATGGGATGTGTGAAAGCTACCATCCTCGGTAGAAAGAGCTACCACCTCGAAAGTGTGAAAGCCACTCGGGAGGCATCTTGGGAAAGGGCTACCTTAGAGGTTGTGTGAAGCTACTACCTGTTCTTTCTGTTTATAAATAAGTCCCATGTTAATAAGAACTTGGTAGTGGACATAGTGTTGACATGAGTTGAGTTTTTCACACACACACGCATTCGGATTTCATCACATTCAATTTTTATTGGATTGTTTGCTAGAGCATTGATTGTTTTGTCTAGTGTTTGATTCTCTCCATGAATGTAGAATTTTATTCTTGTACTCATTTGGTGAACCTAAGGCCAAGCACTTCTCTTTTCTTTCCAAAGGTATAATGTTTAATTTTGCTTGAGGACAAGCAAAGACTTAAGTGTGGGGGAGTTTGATAAGTGCTTGAGTAGACATATTTTTATATATGTTTTACATGCCTTGAGCATCATTTTTACTGTGGTTTATGTCTCATATTGTGTATTTGGTGTTCTTTTATGCATATAGGTTGTGAATGCCTTGAAGAGTAAAAAAGGAAACAAAGATAGGTTATAAAGACACAATGTTGGGAGTTCTTGTTCAATTCAAGGACCAAAATACGAGAGGAGTTCATAAATGTAGAGATGTGTGCCAACTTCCACGAAGATTCAAGTCAAATCACTAGTTGGAAGGGCACAAAGGCAGTCACATCTTCATGTTCCTTCTCTTTGTGAAGATTGCAAGACCTCTCAAAGATACGTCGATGAAGAAAAGTTTTATAGCCTACCACATGGACGTGTGCCCGAACATGTGGCCTCAAGAGAAGAGTATTTGGATCGCGTTTTGTGAAAAGTACTGTAGTAATCTCATCTTTTGTGGATTTGCTTAGTGTTTCTATTTAATCCGAGTTTGATTAAGTTTTAATCTTGTATTCTCATTGCTTGCTTGTTTAATTAATCCTTGTGGTTGATTGGATTTGCATGATTTGTTACTTTGATGTGAGAGAGATCTCCATTAGAGTTAGAACGTCAAGGTTAAAGAGGGTTGAGAGAGTGAGTCATGAGATAGTGGAGTGTCCCCTCTCCCTTCCGATTCAGTGTTTCCTATCTCCGTATTCCCTAAACTCTTTGCAACCATATTTGGTGTGAGGTGTGAGATTGAGAGATTTCTCCACCGGGACCTTGTAGGGGGTTAGAGATCCTTCACCGGGAATTAGCGTTAGATCTATCCTTAGGAATCAGTTTCACTCTTAGGTGTCCCTAGATCGTATTGCGGTCATATGGGGTGTGAGGTGTTGAGATTGAGTGATTTCTCCGCCGGGACCTTGTAGGGGACTAGTACCGGTGGCTTGGAGGCAAGAACCGGTTGTTCTTGGATTACCTCGACTCATTAGACTCGGTTTAGATGCATTTAGTGAATCGTGAGCTTCATGTTAGATCCTAGGGGGAGCATTGCCCGGATACCTCATCTTTATTGATTGAGATCTCCTTTACTCGTTTTCTTGCTCGTTTGCTTGCTTATTAATTCTCTTGCAATTAGTTCATTTCATCATATCTATTGATTTCGACTAGATAAATGAGGATTGGTTAATACTAATACTTCCATTCCCTGTGGATTCGACTACCCACTCACCGGGGTAATTATTACTTCGACACCCGTGCACTTGCGGTACATACACGCATATTCGGACGTGTCAGGTACCCGGACAATGCTCGCCCTTGGACTATTGTTTCAAGTGCAAGACTAATTTTATGCCTCCTAATTAAAGTTTAATAAGTCATGGACTTCTAAAGACACATGGTCCCAAACCTAAGGTCAGCCATGACTAGCCTTCTACATTATGCCCTCGTAGAAAGGGATACTCTTAACACCTCAGACTATGTGGGACTGCTTAAAGCTGTAGGTATTCAGAGTGATAAACCCTATTCCCTAACCTAGATCTAACCCTTTGGTCCAGGAGAAAAACCCCCTAACCATGATTAAGCCCCAATACTAAGGATTACCCAACACTTAACTCTATTGCTTGTGCAACTAAGCCCAGTGGAGTTCATCTCTAAGCACTTCACTCTATAATGATTGAAAAGAACTCTTGGAATATAGAGGTAGGATAAATCATATCAGAAGGAAAATGGGACGTTCCATGATAAGTGCTTGTATGATAAGAATACAAAGTGTTCTTTCCTTATGATGAGCATTATTTTTATCAGGTTTTAACACTAATATGTGTGTATTTATGTTACTTTCATGCAGATAGGGTTGTGAGGCCAAATATTAGAGAAAGAAGCCAATGTGGATCGTAAATGCACCATTTGGAGGAAATCTTGAGAAGGTTCAAACGCGCAGACATAAGTCGGGTTCGAAATGTGGGAATGTGTGCCAACCTCCTCATATTCAAGTTAGCACAACGATTTGGAGGGGCAAAAGGACAGCCACATTCAAGCATTCCGGCTTGTGTATGTATAGCAAGATCTCCACCAACATGTTCGTTATTGAAGAAGCAAAGCGATCTATGATGTAAACATGTGCCCGTTTATGTTACCTAGATGAAAGCATAGATTCGGGAATGTTTCGAGCCGGTACTGCAGTATGACACTATAGCAAACACTGTAGCAAACATTGTAGCAGGTACTATTCACAGCTGGACGAAGAAGGATGAAAATAGAGAATCCACACGGGCGTGTGGAAATTCCACATGCCTGTGTGAAAAATCCACAGGGGCTCCAACATGGGCATGTGGATTCCCGATTCCAGCCTTATTTAAGGCTGATTTCAGGCACGATTTCGGAATTTTTTTCTCCATATTTTGCCGAACTTGAGAGAGGGTAGCGGCTAGGGTTTTGAAAGGCGTTGGCTAGGGATTGAGAGAGGTTATACTGCTCTGACATCGCGCTCCATTTGGAAGAAGGTTAGTGGGAGAGCTTTCGTCGTCACCAATCCGACGAGGTGTATCCTTGGCCAGACAAAGGCATCTTTGGACAAGTAAAGGATGCTCCACAAGGCTATCGCCACGACTATCGAGGGGGTTTTCTATGGATTCTTTACTTTTACATTTGATTTCATTGATTGTAATTTGCTCCATGGAGAGCTAAACCCCCTAGTGGGTACTTGGGTATTTGTGAACCCTAGGATGTATTCGTTTCATTGAACCTCTTTATTATGCTTTCAATTAATTGATGTTTTATTTGAGTTCAGATCTTAAATGCTTAATTGTATGAATACACCCTTGGAGTGATACTAGGGTTGAGAGTTCTTATTGGTAACCATTGTGAGTGAGTGACACACCACAAGATTTAGACAAAGCTAGATTAGAGAGGGTTTAGAGGGTGAGTCGAGAGGTAGCTGGGCGTCCCCTTTCCCCTCCAGTGTGATTTATTCTACCTCCATTTTCTCATGTTCTTTGTGGTCATAGTAGAGTGAATGGGCTAAAGGATGACCTTCCGCTGGGGCTTAGTTACGAGTGCAATGGAGTGAAGCGTTGAAGTGATTTTAGCACCTAGGGCTTAATTGTGGCTAGGACCTTCCACCTAGACCAAAGCGTTGAAGTGATTTTATCACTTGGAATCCCTAGAACTCATTGTAATTCTATACGAGTGCGAGGTTGAGAGGTTATTCAACTTCTACTCCGAGACATGTATAGAGTTAGGCATGGTTGACCTTAGATTTGGGACCATGAATATATGGATTTCCACGACTCATTATTGCATCATTTAGAAAGTATAATAGAGGGTTCTTGAACTTGAAACTATTGTCCTAGGCGGAACAATATCCGGGTACCCCATTTATATCGATCGCCTTACCTTCTCCTTTACTTGTGCTCCCTTTCTTATTCTTTTACTTTTGTTATTTTACATCTTGTCACATATATCACTGTTCATCTTTCACTTAGTTAAGAAACAATTTAAGTGTTTTTATTCCCTACTCCCTGTGGATATGATACCCCACTAATCTGGGATTTTATTACTTCGAAAAACCCGTGCACTTGCGGGACATACGCAAAGGGTGTTGTCATTCCACTACCTCTAGAGTTACTCTCTTAACCCTCTTTAACCTTGCCAAGTCTAATCCTAATGAAGTCGTGACCTCTTCAATGGATTGCCTAGATGGATTCTCAATCCTAGTGTCAGTTTAAGGGAAAAACACAACAATAATTATGCAAGATTAAATATAAATTAAAGCATCAATTAAAGGAAACATAATATAAGTCAATAAAACAAAATCATTCTAGGATTTACAAGTCCAAGCACCCACTAGGAGTTTTGCTCTCCATGGAGCAATACAAAGTCAAAGATGAAATCAAAAGTAAGTGCAAGCAATCCATAAATATAACCCCCTTTGTCCCAGTGCCGATAGTCTTCAAGAGTTGCCTCATCTTCTCCAAAGACTCCTTCATCAAGCCAAGGGCACACCTCCCCAAATCGTGAAGATGAAAGCTCCCCCAATAGCTCTCCTTTAAAGGAAATTGATGTCAGATCCCATAGAACCGCTCCTAAATCCCAGCAAAACCTCTCCAAACCCTAGCAGGCTCTCCCCAAAAGATAGGCAAAAGATAGGATTCGATCCCCAAATCAAACTCTCAAAATGGTATTTATAGGGCTAAAATCGGGCATCCACAAGGGCTTGTGGAATTCCCACATGGCCTTGTCTATTTCTAGGCTACGTTTTCCCTACGCATTGTGAACAGTAACTGGTACAGTAATTTAACTCCATTGATTTGCTATAGTAAGCTGATACATTACTTTGGCCAAAATACTCCAAAATTAATTTTCTTCATCGAGGCCACCAAGTTGAGCACACAACCATGCAGTAGATCACGTCGCTTCTTGCTTTCAAACACATTGATGAAGCTCTTGACAATATTGCACAAGTCCAAACATATCAGTGTGACTACCTTTGTGCCCCTCTATCTTGCGTATTCACTTGAACATTTTGGAGGTTGGCACACATCCACATGTCTATGAGCACAACTTATGCCTTGATCCTTGATCGATCAAAGAATTTTCTCAACAATTACGTCCATTATCTATTTTTGCTTCCTTTCTTCCAAACCTATCTCCACATTCTTAAATGCACAAAAGAACACAAATACACACGAATGAGACATAAACTTTGACAAAAGTAATGCTCAATATAAGAAAAGTATACTTTGTAATACTTATACACAAGCACTTATCACAACCCTAGTGTCACTCTAAGGAAAAATCGAACCATAAGCATACAAGATTGAAACTCAATTAAAGTGAACATAATAAGAGTCAATGAATGAAATCATCCTATGGTTTACAAGTCCAAGCACCCACTAGGGGTTTAGTTTTCCATGGTGCAATACAAAATCAAAGATGAAATCAAAGATAAATGCAAACTATCCATAAAGATAACTCCCTTGTTGTCCGTGATGATGGTCTTCAAGAGCTTCTTCTCCTTCTCCAATGACTCATTCATCGAGCCTAGGCCATACCTCATCGAAACGATGACGTCAAACGCTTTTCAAATAACTCTATTTTGAAAGAAGTCAATGTTGAATGGGCTAGAAATGCTCCAAAACCTAGCAAAAATCTCCTCCAAACCCTAGCTGCACTCTATCCCAAAGATAGAAAAAAGATCCCTTCAAACTCTCTTCAGTCGGCCTTTTAAACACAAAAATCGGGATTTCACAAGCCCATGTGGAATTTCCACATGGGTGTGTGGATTCTCTATTTTTCTAATTTTCATACTACATAAACATTAACTGCTACAGTAACCATAACAGCACTTTGCTACAATAATTGATACAGTGAACCCGAATTCCTCTTCTTTCATTGAAGCCATACGGTTGGTCACACACCCATGTGTTAGGTCAAGTTACCTATTCTATTTCAAATGTGTTGATGAAGCTTTTAAAAACTCTGCACATGCTGGAGCATGAGTGTGTGACTGCCATTGTGCACTTCTAACTTGTAACTAGACTTGCACACTATTGGAAGTTGGCATACACTCTCATGCGTATGATTAGAGCTCATGTCCTGACCCTTCTTCCATGCAAGAGAATCCTCAAAATCTTCGTTCATGATCTATTTTTTCTTCCTTTCTTCTTATAATGCCTCCATAACCCTGAATGCACAAAAGAACACAAAAACACACGAATGAGCCATAAAACCTGATAAAAGTAATACTCATTGTAAGTAAAACATACTAAATAATATGCATTAACAAGCACTTATCAATTACAAAAAAAACAAAAGATAAAAAATAGTGTTATTCACAAATACAAAATGTAAAATTAAAAACAAAATGTAGTAGTTTACCAACATTGATTACAAATTTTTCGATTGTCAAGGATGGCTTCATTTCAAAGTAAATTGAAGGACTTCCTTCATCTCCTACAAAATGCAAAAAAACATTAAAAATAATCTTACATATAATTAATTTAAAAAATAGAATATCATAAATAATTTTTACTTGAATCCCATAATAAGCTATCAACCAATCTCATCCACATTTATGCTTCAGCCATAGTTGGTGCTAATGAAGCACAATGCGACTCAATTACTCTTAGTTTAAACTCCTCCAACATTTGTTAACACAATGCTTAATCAATATAAGCACAATTTGGCAAATTATAAATCATAGAAAAACCTAATTTGTTGACACTCCTCCATCATTCCGAATCTAATTTCTAAAACCTTCACCATAAATTCATGATAAACACTAAACCCTGAACAATGCATCCATAAACCATCAAAAAAGATTAAAACCATGAAATTAAGCTATCAAGATCACATAGTCCTTGGATCCACTTGCTCGTAACAGGGCACGTGGGTCCACTCATCCTCTTCTTTGTCAATTGGTAAACAAACTTCCCGCCTAAAAATCAAAAAAGTTAGTGATAAGTGCTTGTGTATAAGTAATATGAAATATTTTTTCTTACATTGAGCATCACTTTTATCAGATTTTATTGCTTATTCATGTGTATTTGTCTTCTTTTGTGCATGTAGGATTGTCGAGACAAAGTTGGATGAAAAAAAGCAAAAATAAATCGTGGATGCAATTGTTGATGAAGTTCTTGTGCTGAACAAATGTGAAGACACAAGTTTTGGTCAAAGACATGTTGGTGTGTGCCAACCTCCATTGTGCTTAAGTGAATACATAAAAAGGAGGGACACAAAGGCAGTTATACTTATTTGTTCCGACTTGTGCAACATTAGCAAGAGCTCCGTCAATGTGGTTTCATTGAAGATGCAATACGATCTACCTCATGGATGTGTGCCCATTCATGTGGCCTCGATGAAAAGAGTGGATTCTGAAGTATTTTTGCAAAGTACTATAGTAGTTTACTACAACAAATCACTGCAGAAAAATCACTGTAGTAGTTACTGTTCATAGCTCGCACAAAACCAAATTCTGGAAATCCACACAACCATGTAGAGATTCTACACCCCCGTCTGGATGCCCGATTCCAACCCCTATAAATACAGTGACTTGAGACGTTTTTAAGAATCTTTTCTCATCTTTTGTCCATCTTTGGAGGCGATCATAGCTAGGGTTTGACAGAGGCTTTGCCTATGTTTTTAGAGTGGTTCTAGGGCCTTCGACATCGCGTTCCTTTGGAGAGAGTTATTGGGGGAGCTTTTGTCGGCATTGATTCAGCGAGTTCTGTCATAGGCTTGACAAGGGAATCTTTAGGAAAGATGAGGCGGCTCCACAAGACAATCGATATGGACTACAAGGAGATTATATCTATGGATTGCATGTTTTCATTATTTATTTCATTATTGATTGTGTATTGCTCCATGGAGAGCTAAACCCCTAGTGGGTTCTTGGACTTGTAAACACTAGGATGATTTTTTTTATTAACCTTTATTATGCTTCTTTAATTGTTGTTTTAATTGAGTTTTATCCTTGAATGCTTGTTATATTAATTTTCGCTTAGAGTGACACTAGCGTTGAGAATCCATCTTGGTAATCATTGTGGATGACTGACACTCCATTAGGATTAAACAAAGCAAGGTTGGAGAGGGTCGAGCGGAAGAGTCGAGAGATAGCGGAACGTCACCTTTCCATTCCCATGCGGTTTATCCTACCTCCATATTCGAAGAGTTCTTTACGGTCATGATAGAGTAAAGTTCTAATAGACAAACTCCACTAGGATTTTGTTGTGCAAGAAACAGAGTGAAGTGTTGAAGTAATTCTTAGTGCTGGGGCTTAATCATGACTAGGGGTCTTTCACCTTGAGCAAAGGGTTAGATCTATTTTAGGGAATAGGGTTTACCATATGAAGTCCCTAGAGCTTCGTGCAACCCCACGTGGTGTGAGGCATCTAGGGTATCCTTTTCCGCCAGGGCATAGTGTTGGGTTAGTCACGGGTCACCTTAGGTTTGGGACTGTGTGTCTTTGGATGTCCACGACTCATTTAGCATCAGTTAGGAGACATAATGATTAGTCTTGCACTTGACATAATAATCCTAGGGTGAGAAATTTCTAGATGCCCCATCTCTCTATCAATTACCTCTCCTTATCCCTATTGCACTTCTTTTCTTTTCTTTACTTTTATTTTCATTGATATTGTTCACACAACTCCTCAATCATTTTTACTATAATTAAATAGCAATTCTTGTGTTACCGAGAACTATTCCCTGTGGATACGACTACTAACTCACCGGGGCACTTTATTACTCTGACAATCCATGCACTTGCGGTACACACACCCAAGGGGTGTATCGAGTTTTTTGGCGCCGTTGCCATGGAATAGGCATTTTGGAAGCATTTTACAATTTGCTATTTTAGCTATTCATCACTTGTTCTATTTCATACTTTCTTATTCTTCCATTGTTCTAATATGTTTATTTTTCTTTCTTTGGTTACAGCTCCAAGATATTACCCGAGGAAACCCTTTGACATTGGTTGAAGTTGATCCAGATATTTGAAGAAGAATTCACATGAATGGTGAAAGCTCCGATGATCGGCCCTAAAATGGCAGAAAGAAGATTTGCCAGTGAAAGCTTGAGAAAACCGAATGACACTTCCCAAAGGCTTTCCGGTGGTGTGGATGGTAGTGTAGTTGATGGTGAATGATGCCGAAACATCCCCTTGGCTGGATCTAGTCTCCAAGAAAGCCCTAGCCCTAAGCTCCTCCTTTCTTCTCCAAGAAAACCAAAAAAAAAAAACAATGATATAGCCACCTTGGCCAAAGTGACTTAAAAAGGTTGAAATCGGGTAAATATGATAAGTGCTCAATATCTAGTCAGGAGGAATACACTCTTTTCAAGCCTCCATAAGGTAAGGAAGAGGTACGTCAAGCTAAGTGACGTAAAACAAGCTCTTCTTGGGAGTCAACCCAAGTTTTTAACGTTTTTCTAGTTTTTAGTTAGTATTTGCATGAATTAGGCCTTGAGTGTGGGGATCTTGATTCTTAGATGCTTTCGCTGTGATTTTCTTGTGGACATTGTGGTGTTATTATGTGCCTAATCGTATGTGGCAAAGAATCTTGGTCGTTTGAGCGTATTTTTCGTGTTTTCTCTGGTTAAAATTGCATTATTAGGCAGGCTATGAGTGTATATTTGTGTTCAGGAATTTTCTACAGAGCCTGCAAAGTTTTCTAAGTGTCCAGAAAAAACACACGCCCGTGTGGAATTTTCTCACGGGTGTGCGTTTTCGTTCAGAGCTCATCCAGAGACGGCACAGGGGCGTGAACTCGCACCCGTGAGCGACCTTGTGATGGCCCACGCCCGTGTGGAATTTCTACACGGGCGTGTGTTTCTCTGTCGAGAATTTCTCCTCCATCCCAAGAAGACACAGGGGTGTGTGTCTACCCCTGTGAATTGCCCAGTAAGGATCCACGCCCGTGTGGAATTGTCGCACGGGGGTGTGAAACACTTAGAGAATTTTCTCGGTTGGACAGAGAAGCCCCTGGGGAGTCACACGGGCGTGGGTAATTTCCACACGCCCGTGTGAATGCACAAAAACTCAAGAGCCGCGGGTTTTCTTTAAATTCCTTTCGTTTTTCTTCATCTTTACACTCCTAATCACTCAGAGAACACCCTTGCACTCTCCTGACCTCTCACCATCATTTTTAAAGGGTTGTTACTTGAGTTTTTCGGCCATTTTCTAGTCTCTCATTCTCATTTCGTCGGTAAGCTTCTCTTTCTCTTTTCTTCACCCAATCTTTATTTATTTTGCAGCACTAGTGTCATCTTCACCAGCAGCGATAACAAATGCACCAGCAATTGACACCTACACTTGAGGCATCTTTACCTTCTCTGTTCTTATTTTTCTAATTTTATTTGTTGTATTTTATTTTGGACTTGTGTGCTCAAAAAGGATCTTCCTTCTGAGTTTATCTTTTAGTTTTATCTCGAATTATATTTCATTGCTCAATTTTTTTTATATACTCGAGTTGTTTTTTTTTATTGAGCTTCACTGAACCCCCTTGCGTATCCGTGCAAATGGTTTTGTCAGCATTGAAATTGAGGATTAGTTATTGCCACGGTCAAGCCGTATAAGCTTCACAACCCATTGGAACACTACTCCCAAGGAGTTAGCTTCATCAAACACGACACTAGGAATCAGGGGAGTATTGTTTTGATTGTTTCTCCCACATATATTCTTGATTGATATATATTATGAGTGAGCTTGCATGTGTACATTAGGGACAATGTACAACTTAAGTGTGGGGGAGTTTCATAGTGCACACATCTTTTCTATTGTTCCTGATTGATATACATGTTCACATAGCCAATGGTGGTTCACCTTAGTTGTATTGATTTCATTCTTGAGTTTAGAAGAATTTTCAACATTGAATGTCTTCATGCTCTAGTTTTATTTGAATTTCTAGGAATTTTTGCTCGATTTACATTCGTTGCACTACTCACTCTTTAAACTCTTTTGGAAACCATGTTCGATGTTAAAGGGACTAGCTATAGTTGTTTCTTGTGTTAAATTCTGAAAAAAAAAATAAAAATGAAAAGAAAGAACAAAATAGTTTTCTTGTTTATTTTGCATTTTGGGTGGAAAGAGCTACCACCTATGATGTATGAAGTTACTCTCATAAGTCGGATACTAGTTATGCCCTAATGAGAGAAAGAGCTATCTCATAGGATGAGTGAAAGCTACCACTCCGATAGAAAGAGCTACCACCTCGAAATTGTGAAAGCCACCTTAGCGGCCGCTTGGGAAAGGGCTACCTTAGAGAATGTGTGAAGCTACATTCATCTTTGAAATTGGTGTTGCTTTCTTATTGTAGATAAATAAGTCCCTTATACTTAGAGCTTTGAGGAGTATACTTTGGGTTGACTTGAATGAGTCCACACACATTCACGATTTCGGGTTTGTTGTCCTTTTCGATTCAAGTTTTTAGCTAGAGCTTCGATTTTTCATGTTTAGTGTTGAAATTTCCCTTACTTGTAGAATGCTCTCTTTGTATACTTTGGTGAACCTAAGGCCAAGCACTTCCAATATTTCCTTCATCTATGCACAAAATGTTTAATTTTTGCTTGAGGACAAGCAAAAGCTTAAGTGTGGGGGAGTTTAATAAGTGCTTGCGCGATATGAATGCGAAGCATTCTTTCGTTATGTTAAGCATTACCTTTCTCGGGTTTTTACACTAATATGTGTGTTTTTATGTTACTTTTATGCAGGTAGGGTTGTAAGGCTGATTATGAAGGAAAGAAGCCAATGTGGATCGTAATGCACCGATTTTGGAGGAAACCTTGCTAAGGTTCAAACGCGAAGACATAGGTCGGGTGTGAGATGCTAGAGTGTGTGCCAACCTCCTCGTATTTGAGTAAGCATAACTATTTGGAGGGGCACAAGGGCAGTCATACTCAAGCATTCTGACTTATGCATATAGAACAAGATCTCCACCAACTTTTCCATCATTGAAGAAGCAAAGCGATCCACGACGTGAACGTGTGCCCGTTTGCGTTACCTCGATGAATGTATGGATTCGGGAAATATTTCAGGCTGGATACTGTAGCACCACAGTAGCAAAGTGCTGTAGCAGCACTGTTCACAGCCGGCCGAGAAAGCTGCAGAACAAAGAATCCACACGGGCATGTGGAAATTCCACACGCCCGTGCGAAAAATCCACAGGGGCGTGTGGATCCCCGATTGCAGCCCTATTTAAAGCTGATTCAGCCCCGATTTCAGGGATCTTTTCCCCTATCTTTTCTTCCACCTTTCCCCATCTATGGAGGCGCTGGCGGCTAGGATTTGGAGAGGTTTTGGCAAGGCTTTGGAGAGGTTTGATGGCCTTCGACACCGCGTTTCCTTCGGAAGAGAGCTATTGGGGGAGCATTCGTCGGCACCAATCAGGCGAGGTGTGCCCTAGGTTTGATGAGAGGACCTTTGAAGAAGACGCGGCCGATCCACAAGACCTTCGACATGAACACAAGGGGGTTTTCATTCATGGATTGCATCTCTATACTTTTGATTTCATTATCTATTGTATTTTGCTCCATGGAGAGCTAATTCTCTAGTCGGTACTTGGGTATTTGTGAACCCTAGGATGTATTCATTTATTTGAATCTGTTTATTATGCTTTCAATTAATTGATGTTTATTGTGAGTTCCAACTTTGAATGCTTGATTGTGTGAATACTCCCCTAGAGTGACACTAGGGTTAAGAGTTCTTGTTGGTAACCTTGTGAGTGAGTGACACACCACGAGTGTTAGATAAAGCTAGGTTAGAGAAGGTTGAGAGGGTGAGTTGAGAGGTACAAGAGCGTCCCCTTTCCCCTCTGATGTGTTAGATTCTACATCCTTTCCTCGAGTTCTATATAGCCACAATAGTGTGAATGGTCTAAGGGATGACCTTCCGCTGGGGCTTAATTGTGGGTGCAACAGAGTGAAGCGCAGAAGTGATCTTAGTATCTAGGGCTTAATTGTGGTTAGGAACGTTCCACCTGGACCAAAGAGTTAGGTCTACAATTAGGGAGAGAATTATCACTTGGAATCCCTAGAACTTATTGCAATTCTATGCGAGTGCGAGGTTGAGAGGTTATTCAATCTCTCCTCCAGGACATGTATAGAGTTAGGCATAGTTGACCTTAGATTTGGGACTATGTAATTAACGATTTCCACAACTCACTTGCATTGATTAGGAAGCATAATAGATGTTTCTTGCACTTGAAATGATTGTCCTAGGCGGAGCAATATCCGGGTACCCCATTTATCGTCGATTGCCTTTCCTATCTTTTACTTGCGCCTCCTTTATCTTTTCTTATTTTTATTTGCATTGAGTTTGTTTCCATATCACTTTCAACATATTTTCATTCTAGTTAAATAGCAATCTTGGTGGTTCTAAGCACTATTCCCTAAGGATTCGACTACCCTCTCACCGGGGTATTAGTACTTCGACATCCGTGCACTTGCAGTTTACACGCATATTTGGACGTGTCAAAATCCAAGGCCGAGGGTTTGGTACCAACGGCCGTGGTCCTCTCTAGTGTTTTGCTTGGATCAATTACAATAATGTGCTATAATAATATGCTACACCCGAATACATCTTTGAAATATCCCCTTATAAACTCAATGGTTGTGTGGTTGGTGATGTGGTTCTCTCCTATCCAAGCTTGACGTATCTTCTTCTCGAAATCCCTAAAAAATGTTCAAAATCACCAACTTTGCACTTGTGGGGCCCACACACATCCTAGTTGCGCAAATGAACAAAATGATACCAAATGAGCACATATAGCTGATAAAACACATGCTCAATTCATGTACAACATCAACTTGAAACATGTACAGACAAACACTTATCATTTGTCAGTCCCCTGACTTCTCTCACTGATGGACCCAACTTTAATCAAAGCAATTCGCCTTGCACAATAATCTAATTTTGGCTATAATCACCCTGCTATTTTTTCATCTCTAATGGATAGGTTTAGTTTCATTTTATCTTGCCAATCCCTTGAGTTTGGTTTTAGTTTATTCATGGTCTCTATCCATGATTATTTTGTCCACCAGTCTCTCCATAATGCAATCTTGTTTTTGTGATTTAGTCTTATCTCTTTAATCTCTGTAATGTTTCCTTTTCTTTCAATCAACTATTCTTTATCCACTTTAATTAAAAGAAATCAAGTTAAATACAAAAATATTTTTAAATTTGTTCGTCTTAGCTTCACCATATAGTTTTTAAAGTTTTTATCATTCTTTAATCTATTAATATACATGATTTTTATTTTATTATTCAAAAAATGTTCTACTTGCATAATATATCATATAAAAAACTACATTTATTTGTATACCCCTTACATTAAGCTATTCATTTATATATACGTATGAGTGAGGTCACGAGTTTGACTCACCACTACCTTAGGATGACGCTATGATCCCCAGACATATGTCTTGTTCATATTTGCTAAAAAAAACTTATACATTCTCGATGAAAAATCAAAGCAAAGAAAAATAGATCGAACTTTATATATATATATATATATTATAGATGATTTACAAGGGTATAGAAGTGTTTTCCTCAAAAAATAAAAAACATAAAAATCTTTATTTATATAATGGCATTAAAAAAATTAAACTCTTACAAAATAGTCATATGTCTAAAATGAATAAAAAAAACCTACAAACTAGTCTCTTTTGCATGTACATAGAAAGTGAAGCATCCGCAGGGGAAGAGAAAAAATGCTAGTTCTCTAAGAATTTTATGTTTATGCTTATAATAATCATTCTTACTTGTTATTTTGTGTTCTCTCTTAGTTATTTAAGTTTCTATTTATTATTTGGCTTTTCTATTTTTAGAGTATTACATCATATGTTGTATGTTCATACTTATTATTTTAAGTTGTTACTCATTATTATATGTTTATACCTATTGTTATATGATATAAATTCATTGTTGATTAATTAAGTATTACAATTCACATGTGATATATACAAATTAATATACATGTATATATATATTAGTGTAATATACATTTATATATATATATACTAGCTCACAACCTTACTTATAAACGAGCTTATAAATGAGTTTGTTCATGAGCTTTTTTCACGAGTTTGTTGGCGAGCTTATTCGTGAGTTGTGTTTGTAAGCTTGTTTGCAAGACAAAACGAACCTAGATTTCCATTGCTCAAGCTTAGCTCATTTATTGATTGAGCTTGAAAATGAAGCTCAAGTTTGGCTTATTTTCATTATGAGCTGAACATGAATGAGCTCTTATCGAGTCAAAAACCAAGCGGATCACAAATTGCTTGGCTCAAATGTAGCCCTAAATATAATTTAGGAATTCTCTCGGTTCAAATATATTACAATATTTAGTGCAACCTTGTATGGGGCTTAATCAAACCGTAGGGGAAACCTATGCTTGGAAACCTCTCTTTCATACTTGATTTGTCATCATTAGTTTATTTCTACTATAGTTTTTTTTATAGCAACACCTTGCTATCTCGAAGTGCACGGGTCGTACAAGTAGTAAAGTCTACCCGAATTGGTCGGGTAGTTGAATCGTTGAGGAACGGGGAGCTTTTAGTACTAATTATTCTTCTAATAACTTTCCAGATCGAAAGGTTGGCCAAAGATATTAATCTAACAATCTAGGAGAGTATAAAGAGATTAGGAAAGGAACTTCATAAGAATCAGTAAGATGGAGCAATACCTGGACTACTCCCCTTCAAGAACTTGTATTAATTCCTATATTATCTATCAGGTGCATTCTCTTGTACCGATGGAATAACCCTAATTCAGAAAGATTGACACCATACACCCTATCTCTAGGCATGTAATCGAACTCAATCCTCTATGTGTGCCATAACAAGATGGACCTTTCTAATAATCATCAAGATATGTAAAGATGTTATTATGGCAATCATGCACAATGAAAATGCAATCCAAGATAAAATATAGAAGGAACCAAAGAAAAGTCCATAGCAAATGTAATTAAACAAATCAAATACAAACATCTCAAGGTTCATAATCTGAGGCACCGAAGAACAGTTTAGCCCCTCATGGTTTTACACAACAATGAAAAGATAAAGAAAAAAAACAAGTAAGAATCCATTAAGACTCCCTTTTGCTTTTAAAATATCTTTGATGGTGCTTCGAGGATGTTCCCACCAACTTAGCTCCACTCCAATCGATGCTCTTATATTCCAACTCTCTTCCTCTCAAAAGTGTTGATGAAGATTGTTTGGAGGTTCCCATGAAAGCCCCAAAAAAAAGTCCCCTTTGAAACCCTAACTTTGGATTTAGATAGGTGTTTCCTGATATGAGCATAGCCATGCTTAAGCCCTTCTTGTGCCTGTACACTTTATGAAAAAGTCTGAGGATTTATGTCGATACCAAAATCAACAAACTAAGGAAATGCAAGGCATTGAACACGCCTTAAGCACAGTCATGGTTCAATTTGTATGGCTACGGTTTGAGGAAGATGCCTGTGCTTTTCTTCTTTATGTAAATTTTCTAAGTCATGAGATGTGCACAGGTTAAACACAGGCGTGTTGAGGCCGTGCTTTCCCTCGGAAAGTCCAATTGTGCTCTTTTCATGCCGAATATGTGCCAAACCTTATTCTTTCACCCCCAACACCTGTTCACCTGCACATTTAAGCACAAATGCCTAAAGTAGCATCAAAACACAATAAATGAAAACTAAATACATAAAAGGGTATATAAAATATCTTTATAAATTACACTCATCAGCTTCTTATTTTTACTTTTGATTTAACATCCTTGATCTTAGTTTAGGTTAATTAGTGAGTCTTAAGTCAATAGTAGTACTTCCTATATCCTCATTGATTAATATCGTGCTTCATGCACACTTTACTATTTGATCAGGATGTGCAATTGCATCATAGCTAACATTAGTTACTATTACACGGCCCTATGCGGCCGTTGTGCGAGCATATAGTGACCACAATGCTTCCTGTAGTGGACCATTCACCTCACTTAGCCTTAAAAAGTGACAAGTGAAGCTAACAAAGGGTTTTTGCCGATATACTTTCTTGAAGTTTGAGTTAAGGGCGTGATGGAAGGGCCAGGTACAACAAATTAGATCTAAGAAGGGATAAACAATAGAACAAGGTCAAAAACAAAATCTCCTTGTAATAGATCTTTCGCTCCTAAGTAAAATCTCTAGCCTTATGATCCATCTATAATCAATAACTGAATTATAGGATGGTAAATTAGATAATTCAAAAGTGTGATTTATCTCAAGGCTTGATGTTTTTATGCCATTACTTGTTGCCAAAAGGAATTGGGATAAGCCTAAACAGAGTAAAGGTTCATAAAGAGTAGCTAAGAGCTGACAATAACTATTTACAAAAATGAAAGTAACTTGCTTCACTCGTTAGAGATATAAAAGCAAGACCGCTACATTATAATATATAGGAGCAAAAGGTATAGTAGAAAATATGCACTTTTATGAATTCCAAAAGAGTTTTAGATAACGTATCAAAAATGATTTGTTTCTCAATAAATATTTAACAGAATTAATTTTATTATAAAAAGTTTGAGCTAAAACACCTTTAGAACAATGTTTGAATTCTAGATTAAGAGATGTGCATCACAATAAAATGCTCAAGTTGTTATGCTAACTAGAAGCATAACCATATAAAAATGAACGAAACATTAGATGAATAAGCTCAAATAATTTTCCAAGACTTACAATTGATCCTAATTTATTCACTTGACTGAGGATTTTGAATAAAATAACTATATAGTGAAAAGTGTACAACAAAGCCACAAAGTAGAAATCAAGGAACATCTAACAAGGTTCTTTGTACACTATGATCAAATCTAGTTTTTCAGAGAGACCTCATTACTTTCTACCTACCCTTACTTGCAATATTGATAAGTGCTAAACTGACTATATTTTCTATATCATTTATACTGTAATTAGCATGAAATTTTACTTGTTTAGAATCTCATTAGTACAAAATTTCATTCTTTTGTTCACATTGACCTTTATTTCTATTTTAGGAAGAAGGAAGTGAATTTAGGGGTGTTTCCAACCGAAATGAAGCAGGTTACTGAATCAAGGCTGGATCAAGACTCACAATGGTCATTATGGCAACTCATCACACCCATTGTCTATACTTACCACTGTTGTGATTAAGCCGTGGTAGCATAAACTCACCGATAGCAATATAGAAGCCACATGCTCACATAGCCAATGGCGGTTCACCTTAGTTGCAATGATTGTATTCTTGAGTTTAGGAGACTTTTTAACATTGAATGTTCTCATGCTCTAGTTCTTGCTTGAATTTTTAGGAATTTTTGCTTGATTGACACTTGTTGCACTACTCGCTCATTAAACTCTTTTTGAAACTCAACTTCGATGTTAAAGGGACTAGTTATAGTTGTTTCTTTTGTTAATAAAAAAATAAAATAAAATAAAAATAATGGAAAAAGGAAAAAGGAAAAACAAAATAGTTTTATTGTTTAATTGTGCTTTTTGGGAGGAAAGAGCTACCACCTATGAAGTATGAAGCTACCCTCATAAGTCGGATACTAGTTATGCCCTAATGAGAGAAAGAGTTATCTCATAGGATGAGTGAAAGCTACCACCCCGGTAGAAAGAGCTACCACGTTGAAAGTGTGAAAGCCACCTTAGCAGCCGCTTTGGAAAGGGCTACCTTAGGGGATGTGTGAAGCTACTACCACTTTTTTTTAATTTGTGTCACTTTGTGCAGTAAATAAGTCCTTTATACTTAGAACTTTTAGGAGCATACTTTGGGTTGAATTGAGTGATTTTCCACACACACACTTACATAATTTAGGGTTTGTTATTCTTTTTGATTCATGTTTTTAGCTAGTGCTTGTGTGATAAGAATGCGAAGTGTTCTTTCCTTATGATGAGCATTACATTTATCAAGTTTTAGTGCTAATACTTGTGCATTTGTGTTACTTTCATGCATATAGGGTTGTGAAGCCGAATGTTAAAGAAAGAAGCCAATGTAGATCATGAACACACACATTTGGAGAAAATCTTGAGAAGAATCAAACGCGAAGACATAAGTTGGGTTCAAGATGCGAGAATGTGTGCCAACCTCCTTCAATTCAAGCTAGCATAATGATTTGGAGGGGCACAAAGGCAGTCACATTCGAGTATCTTAATTTGTGCATTGATAGAAAGAGCTTCACCAATGAGGCCGTTTATTAAAGAAGTAAAATGATCTATAACGTGTGATAAGTGTTTGTGTGATAAGAATACGAAGTGTTCTTTCCTTATGATGCGCATTACTTTTATCAAGTTTTAGCGCTAATATGTGTGCATTTATGTTACTTTCATGCATATATGGTTGTTAAGCTGAATGTTAGAGAAAGAAGCCAATGTAGATCTTGAATACACCATTTGCAGGAAATTATGAGAAAGATCAAACGCGAGACATAAGTCAGGTTCAAGATGCGAGAATGTGTGCCAACCTCCTCATATTCAAGTCAGCATAATGATTTGGAGGGGCACAAAGGCAGTCACATTCAAGTATTCCGGCTTGTGCATGTATAGCAAGATCTCCACCAATGTAGCCATTTATCGCAGAAGCAAAGCGATCTACAACGTAAACATGTGTCCATTTAAGTTACCTCAATGAGAACAAGGATTCGGGACTATTTCAGGGCGGTACGGTAGCAGGGTACTATAGCAAATATTGTAGAAATTAACAGTAGCAAATATTGTTCACAGCAAGCCGAGAAAAGTGAATTCTAGAGAATCCACACGGGCGTGTGGAAATTCCACACACCCGTGCGTTATTCCACAAGCCCATGAGATGAATCCACAGGGGCAAGTGGATTCCTAATTTCAGCCCCGATTTTAACATTTTTTCTTTATCTTTTCCCCAACTTGAGAGAGGGCGGCGGCTAGGGTTTCAAAAGGTATTAGCTAAGGATTGGGAGAGGTTCTATGGCTCCGACATCACGCTCCATTTGGAAGAAGGTTAGAAGGAGAACTTTCGTCGGCATAGATCCGACGAGGTGTATCCTAGGCCGGACAAAGAGACCCTTGGATGAGTAGAGGCTTCTCCACAAGACCATCGTCACGACTACCGAGGGTGTTTTCTATGGATTACTTGCTTTTACATTAAATTTCATTGATTGTAACTAGCTCCGTAGAGAGCTAAACCCCCTAGTGGGTACTTGGATTTGTGAACCCTAGGATATATTTGTTTCATTGAACCTTGTTATATTGCTTTCATTAACTGATGTGTTAATTGATTGTTAATTGAGTTCCAATCTTGTATCCTTGATTGTTTGAATACTCCCATAGAGTAACACTAGAGTTGAGAGTTCCTTTTGGCAACCCTTGTGAGTGAGTGACACACCACGAGAGATAGACAAAGCTAGGTTGGAGAGTGTTGAGAGGGTGAGTTGAGAGGTAGCAGAGCGTCCCCTTTCCACTCCGGTGTGATTCATCCTACCTCCATTTCCTCAAGTTCTTTGTGGTCATAGTTGAGTGAATGGGCTAAGGGATGGCCTTCCACTAGGGCTTAGTTGCAGAGGCAACCGAGTGAAGTGTTGAAGTGATTTTAGCACCTAGGGCTTAATTGTGACTAGGGACCTTTAACCTGGACCAAAGGGTTAGGTCTATATCTAGGAAGAGGATTTATCACTTGGAATCCCTAGAACTCATTGTGATTCTATACGAGTGTTAGGTTGAGAGATTATTCAATTTCTCCTCCGGGACATGTATAGAGTTAGGCATGGTTAACCTTAAATTTGGGATCATGTATTAAAGGATCCGCATGACTCATTAATGCATTAGTTAGAAAGCATATTAGAGGGTTTTTGTACTTGAAATGATTGTCCAAGGCTGAACAATATCCGGGTAACCCATTTATATCGATTGCCTTATCTCCCCTTTACTTGTCCTTTCTCTCTTGTCTCTTTTACTTTTGTTTACATTACATCTTGTTACACAACTATTATTCACTTTTTGCTTAGTTGAGAAACAATTCAAGTATTTTTATTCATTACTCCCTGTGGATACGATACCCACTCATCTGGGATTTATTACTTTGACTAACATGTGCACTTGCGGGACATACGCACGGGGCGTTGTCAAGTTTTTGGCACCGTTGCCGAGGTGTAGTCATTTAGAAATACTTTGCACTTCATTTTCTTAGATATTCATTCATTCATTCTATTTAACATCTTCTTTTTCCATCATCGTTCTGATTGTTTTCTTTCTTTGGGTGCAGCTCCAAGTTATGACCCGAGGGAACCCTTCGATATTGATTGAAGGAGATCCTGAACATGAACGTGCACTCAGAAGAAGGGGAAAAAAACTCTGCAAGAACCATCTAATCAAGATGAAATAGAAGTTAAAGGGTCAGATAATATGGCAGAACAGAATGAGCAACAGAGGACACTTTCTGATTATGCTAGACCCTCATTTTTGGGCACACAATTGGATATTGTGCGACCCTCAATTATAGCTCCGAACATCAAGCTAAAGCCAGCATTCATCCAAATGATTCAGTAATCAGCGCAGTTCAATGGTTTGGCCGATAAGGATCCAAACAACCATATAGAGAACTTCTTGGAAGTTTGTGATATGCTGAAGATTAATGGTGGATTGGATGATGCTATTATATTGAGGGCTTTCCCATTCTCTCTCAAGGGAAGAGCCAAGCAGTGGCTACATTCTTTGCCCAAGGCCTCCATCATGACTTGGAACAAGATGGTCAAAGCTTTTCTTGCTAGATACTTTCCTCCGGGGAAGTCGGCCAAGCTTCGCAATGAGATATCGTCATTTATAAAAATGGAGTTAGAGTCATTGTTTGAGACATGGGAGCACTTCAAGGATCTTTTGCAGAAGTTCCCACAGCACGGATTTCCCGAATGGATGATTATTTAGACTCTCTATAATGGGTCAAATCCGAGTACAAGGTAATTGCTAGATGCCGCCGCATGAGGTACAATGGAGAGTAAAACCCCGAAAGAAGCCCGACAATTAGTAGAAGACATGGCCATGACGGTTATCAGTGGAATGAACGGGAAAGGAAAAAGATGGATGGGCTTCATGAAATAGATGCGGTAACTTCATTGGCGGCTCAAGTGGAATCATTGAGTAAGAAGTTAGACCTTCTAACTTCTAATAGAGTGGCGGCCATGAGTACTTGCACTGGATGCGGTGGAGGATATGCTCCCTCCAATTGCCTGATCTCCATTAGTGATACATCTTCGGTTGAGAATGTTGATTTTGTGGGTAATGCGATGAGGAATGAAGGGAATCCATATAGTAACACCTAGAATCCGGGTTGGAAGAATCATCCCAATTTCTCGTGGAGCAACCAAGGACCACAAAAGGCCATGGCACCAACGGGTTTCCAACAATAACAAGCCCCAAACATAGAGAACCGAGTTTCAGGCTTAGAAACCCGAATGACTGACTTAGAGAAGGCCTTGACTAGATTTGTGCAATAATCGGATACAAGGTTTAAATCAGTCGAGGCTACACTTCGCAACCACACCGCTTCTTTGCATAATCTTGAGAATCAAGTGGGGCAAATTGCGAAGTCTCTATCGGAGAGAGCACAAGGAAGCTTGCAAAGTAATACTGAGACCAATCCTAGAGAGCATGTGAAGGCAATCACTTTGAGAGGTGATCATGAGGTTGAGGGTAAGCTTCCGAGTGAGTAGTCCAATGTAGAAGCACCCGTGGTCATAGAGGTTGAGGAGGGAGCAAGCAAAGAGAAGGAAGTGGCAACCCCATCTTTCAATCCAATAATCCATTATACCTCTAGATTGAAGAATGACCAAGCGGATGAACAATACAAGAAGTTCCTAAGTTTGTTCAAGAAACTCCACATCAACATTCCCTTTGTTGAGGCATTATCCCAAATGCCTAAGTATGCAAAGTTCTTGAAAGACTTCTTGACCAACAAAAGGAAATTGGAGGAGAGTGCCTCTATGATTCTAGATGTTTCTTGCTCGGCGGTCTTGCAAAAGAATATACCGAACAAGAAGAAAAACCAGGGAAGCTCCATCATTCCGGGCAACATTGGCAGTTTGGGTGAAGAAATGAATTGGTAGACTCAAGGGCCAGTATTAACATCATGGCGTATACCTTCTTTCAGAAGCTAGGCTTGGGAGAGCCTACGCCTACACGGATGACATTGCAATTGGTGGACCAAACGGTGAGACATCCGAGGGGCATTATTGAAGACATGCTTGTCAAGGTTGACAAGTACATTTTTCCTATAGACTTTATAGTATTTGACATTGATGTGGATGCAGATGTATGTTTGATACTTGGGAGGCCATTCTTGTGCACTCCCAAGGCATTAATCGACATGGACGGCGGGGAGTTGACACTGAGGGTTCGAGATGATAAGCTCACATATCGCCTCGCCAAAGCCATGCGATATTCTCTTGACTTTGATGATACTCTTTGTTTTCTTTATACTACTAATGAGATTGTTGATGAATATATGCAGGAAATGTTCAATACGGACTCGTACGAGGGTTTGTTCCACCAAGAGATGGACAACGAGGAAGTAATGATGCTTGGTTCAACGGAAAAAGTACCATCTACTCCGGGGATCATGAAGAAGGTGCTTCGAAAGATGAAGAGGGCGAGGAGACGCCACCGGAAACTCCCTAATGCTATTGGGGATGTGCGAAAACTGAACAAGTTGGATGAACCATTGATAGGTGGCACCAAGCCTGATAAATCTCCCTCTACCTCTAAGAGACTTTACTCTTCATGCTTTTAAGCTATGGGTTAGAGGGCAACATTCATCTATGAACCCCCGTGAGGTAAGACAAGGTACGTCAAGCTTAGTGACGTTAAACAAGCGCTTCTTAGGAGGTAACCCAAGTGTTTACTGTTTTCTTAGTTTTTTTTTAGTTTAGCAGTTGCATGAATAAGACTTTGAGTGTTAGTGTCTATATATTTTAATGCATTACTGTGATTTTCTCATGGATTTTCGGTGCCATCATGCACGTTAATGTATATGGCGAAGATTTGGTTGTTTGAGAGAGTTTTTCATGTTTTAGCTGGTGTATTTTGCATAGTAGGGCAGGTTGTGAATGTGTATACATGTTCAGGAATTTTCTGCAAAGCCTGCAGAGTTTTCTAAGGTATCCAGAGAAAACACACAGGCGTGGGTATTTTCCACATGCCCGTGGGTCTACACCGCGAGCTCATCCAGAAAAAGCACATGAGCGTGGACTTGCCCCTGTGAACGACCTTGTGAGTTTTGCACGCCCGTAGGTAATTTCCGCATGGGCGTGCGTCTTCCTGCAGAGACTTAGCAATTTTTCCTGAGAGCACACAGGGGTGTGGACTCACCCTTGTCGGCGATCCTGTGATAAACACACAGGCGTGGGTAATTTCCACACGCCCGTGTGGATCTCTACAGCAGAGCCCTCCTCTATCCCGAGAAGACATGGGGGCGTACGATCGCCCCTGTGAGTTGGATGTGTAAATGTCCATGCCCGTGTGGACGTTTTGCAGGGGAATGAGAAACACTTAATGATTCGTCACGGTTGGACAGAGAGGCCACAGGGGCGTGCGTCTGCCCCTGTGGGTCGGGCGCACGGGAGTGGGCATTTTCCACATGCCCGTGCGGTTGCGTTCAGAGAGATTGAGTGTTTTCGTGAGAGCACACAAGGATGTGCATTTGCCCCTGTAAGTCTCTCTGGTGGAGGCGTATGGGCGTGGGTAATTTCCTCACGCCCATGTAGATGCGTAGAATTCCAAGAGACGTGAGTTTATCTTTAAAATCTTCTTGAATTCTCTTCTTTTTCACTTCCAATCACTCGAAGATTGACTTCGATTAGTCTCCTAGCCCACATATCGTTGTTTTAGAGAGTTTTCCAGTCAATTTCCACGTTAAATTTAAAGTTTTCATACCTATTTCATCGGTAAACCTTTTACCCTCTCTTCTTCACTAATTCTTATTTTTATTAGATCAAAAGTCTTGAGTTGCATACAATTTTCACTTTATAATAGTTTATGCATGTTTAGAAAGCGTTTAACAGCGGTTTTAAGTTGTAATCTTGGAGCATTGGCGTGAGACCATGCAGATTTCACGCTCCGCAGATCCACACGAACGTTGGTAATTTCCACAGGCCCGTGTGGAATTCTACAATACTGTTTCTAGAGCTTCATTGATCATTTTCTTGTCAATTCTTGCTGATATGGCACTTCATTCGAAGAAGCATGAAGTTAAGCGCCCTAGAGAGACCCCACCTGAGCCAGTACACATGGAATTCTCGAATCTCGAGTATCATACTCGATTTGAGAAATTATCAGCACTCAGTTTTGGTAAGTCTCTCTTTGTGGATTTGAGTGTGCGGAGAGAGATTCGGCGGGGTGACAAGCTAGCCGATGAGATTGATGAGATGCTAGCAGTGGGAACTGGAGAAGATTATTCACTATCCAAGAGCTAGCTTTCCGTGCATTGACGCAAGAGGTGTTGCGTCTTTTGAGTTTGCTCAGCTATATGGGAGATATGACACCGTGAATGCTATACAGTTCTGAGTATTCGGACATCCATTTTGCATGAGTGTCATTGAATTCTCTGTTCATATGGGTTTGTATGACGAAACCTACACAGGAACAGAGGAGTATGGACGCTTGCCGACAGATTTCCTGGGTACAGTGACTCCGCAGCAAACGTACCGAGTTTTGTGTGGACATGGGCAGTACGAACCAGGAGTGTCCAAGGCCACCAGCCTATCCCGACTGAGCTATAGATACTTAAACTCAGTCCTCAGCAAGTCTGTGTCTGGTCGAGGTGACAACACAGCTGTTTTGAGCAGGCAGGACCTACTCTATTTATAGTCCATGGTCTGCAATGTGCTGATTCAACTGGGGCACGTAGTGGCGGACGTCTTGAGGCACCAGGGCTAATTTGCAAGAGTGGAAGTATTATTCATAGGTCCCTACATCACTAGACTCATCTTGGGGATGGGTTTTCTAGACGCCATCCGAGGTGCCGAGAGGACGGTCGTGCCTTCTCCTCTTGGGTTTGATACAATTAGGATGATGGGGTTGGTGCATAGATGTGGTCCTGGAGCATACATTCCAGCGGAGGGTTCAAGATAGGTTCCCGAACCTCAATTTGCACTGATAAGCACCGGAGCACCCCTTACAGCACAGGAGACACTCTGTGTTCAATACCCATTTTTACTCCCTCTTGAGCTCATGATCATTTTGAGAGGCTCAAGAGTGCTATGGGTGAGCTTCGGTCAGAGATCACGGAGGTTTAGACTTTACATGTTGCGTAGTATGCGGGGATGATAGTGCGTCTTGACATCGTACTGCAGCTATTAGAACGAGATGCATCCTCACCCTTTATCAGGAGACCGAGGACCCCTCCAGCATCATCATCACCACCTCCACCGGCATCCGTTGATCTAGCACCAGAAGTAGTAGCAGAGCCAGAGCGTGACACTGATGCTTGATTCGTAATTTTCATTTCTTTATTTACTTGATTTTGTTTTGTTGTTAGACTTGCACTATTCAAAAAGGGATTTCCTTCTGAGTATGTCTTTTATTTTTCATTTTGTTGTCTCGAGTTGTATTCATTGCCTTATCTTTTATATATACTCGAGTTGTTTAAGTTTTATTGAGCATTACTGAACCCCCTCGTGTATGTCTGAAGATGGTCTTGTCAGTATGGGAATTGAGAACTAGTCATGGACACAGCCAATGTGGGCTGTTTGTGCTTCACAACCCGTTGGAACTTTACTTCCAAGGATTTATCTCCATCAAACGCAACACTTGGAGTCAAGGGAGTATTGTTTCAATTGCCACTCTCAAATCTATACTTGATTGCTTTATTCTCTATTGTGCTTGCATGGTACATTGGGGACAATATATGATAAGTGTCTAAATGTAGGTGTTTTCATATATATATCGTATGCACTTTGCATGTATTTTGTGAGGTTTGATGCCCGTTTCGCGCTTAATCGTCTATTATTTGCTTTGTAGGGCATATGGAAGCCATGGAGAACAAGAAGATATCATTTTGGCAAAAAGAGAAGAAAACAGGAATTTCATACTACCCCCATACTACCCAGTATGGGGGCCGTATGCACTGTAGCAGCGGATTGATTTGGTGTTCTGTCCAGATTTCCATACTACTAAGTATACGGGGCCATATGAAGGCCGTATGCACCCCGTATGGAACGCGAATCTAGGGTTTCGAGTGCTATACGACTCCCCATACGACTCCCCTATACGGCCCCGTATGCCCTCGGGGGTATATATACTCACTTTTAGGGCTGATTAAAGAACTTTTTGCTGGCCGACTTTTTGGGAGATCATTTGGGAGATTTTTGGGCGACCTTTGGGGAGGAGAAGAAGGGCAAGAAAGCTAGAAGATCATTCAAGCCCAAGGTCCAAGGCTCTCAAGGCAAGAAGGCAACATCATTCAAAGGGGAGATCGATCACGACTTTGAAGGAAGGAGAACTGCTGCTAGAGGAAGCGCCATTCGGCATTCCTTTGGCGGGGAAGCGCTATTCGGCATATTCTCGCCTCATCCTTCACCATTTCATCTAGGGAGTGTCATACTATGCCTTTGTTTCATGTTTTTGCTTGATTGTATGCTTTTGTTATGAGATGATGACATACTAGACCCCCCAAGGCCACCGGGTGTTGGTGAACCTTGGGGGGTTTTTATCATGTATTTTTGGATGATTACTTGTTAATTCTATGCTTGGGTAATTTTTGAGATCTAATCCATTGTTTTTCATGCTAAGTGTTACACCAAGGAGAAATCCGTAGCTCTTTTTATGAATGATGCATGTAGATGTGACTTGCTCGCATGTATTAGGGTCATGAATGGATTAGAAGGGGATACTTGTATCATCACGCCGAGAAATCGGGTGTTTGGTAGCCCTCCATGTAGGTTTAATCCAAGAAGAGTAGGTTTATTCCTAAGCGAGATTTCCTTGTACTTAATGCAATCGTAGGGAATGTAGATTTGGAAGAAATTCCTATCTATGTTCGTATGGGATTAGGGTTCAATCACGAGAAATTGGGGTTGTTCTAATCTTGGAATCTCATGGTCCAATTTACCCTTGCATCTTTTAAATCATCATCCATGTTGCATGATAACCCCTCAAGGGGATCCACATCCATAGGCCTTTGCACTTCATTGATTCTCTTGCTTGCTTATTGCTTGTTCTCTCTAATTTGCTAGCAAATCTTGTGTTTAGTTTTTATTTGTATTTAGTAGAGTAAATCCATCACTTAAGATCTTAGGCTAGATAATAGCTCGAGAAGGAGTAATAGGAGATCCTTAGCCCCGTGGAATACGATCCTCGTGTCTTTGCACGAGGTATTACTTGGCGATCCCGTACACTCTGCGGGAAGCGATCAAGTTTTTTTGGCGCCGCTGTCGGGGACCATTAAGGAATTCTAGGAAACTTTTTAGATTATTACTCTAGCCATTTCATTCTTTACTCATTTGTTGTTTTTTTCTTTTTCCCTTGATCTTAACTTTCTATCAATTTTTTTCTTGGTTTTACAAGGTATCGTGCATGACACGCTCAAATCCATCGACATTTGATTACACCGGATAGTGAAATTGAAAGAACTTTGCATCGGAGATTGAGAGAAGTTGGTGAAGGGTTCAGGGTACACATAAACATTGAAATTGAGGATAGAGAGTCTTCAATCATGGTCAAGAGCGACGCACTTTATCCGAATATGAAAGACCCCAATTCACGGGTGATGAGTTCGATGTTCAAGCACCGTCGCTGGCATCCAACAACTTTGAAATTAAAGCAAGTACAATCGGCATGATCCAAAAATTCAGTCCAATTTCAATGGTCTTGCCCATGAGGATGTGCATGACCACCTTTCCCGGTTCCTCCAAATTTGCTCTACATTCAAGATCAATGGGGTGTCGGACGATGCTATCCGCTTTGAGACTATTTCCATTCAGTTTGAGAGATGGAGCTTATCGTTGGCTTTACCTCATTGTCTCCGGGATCTATTAAAACATGGAAGGACATGGTGGAGAAGTTCCTTGAAGATATTTTTTTCCGCCAAGCAAAGCGCGAAGTTGAGGCAAGAAATTTCAGCCTTTATACAAGGGGAGTCCAAAACATTGTTTGAAGCTTATGAGAGATTCAAGGATCTCCTTAGAAGGTGCCCCCACCATGGTTTTGCTTCATGGATGCGAGTACAAATCATTTACAATGGGCTAAATTATGCTACTCGCCAACTCATTGATGCCACGGCGGGCGGTTCCCTTAGCAACAAGTACCCCGATGAGGCCGAGCAATTACTTGAGTCAATGGCAAGCAATGAATCACATTGGGCCTCAAGGGGATCTTCCCAAAAAGACCGCTGGGCTTTATGAAGTAAGTAGTGATAATGCCTTAGCCGCAAAGGTTGACGTGTTGACTCGAAAGATTGATCTTCTTATGGGCAGTAGTTCAAGGCCCGAATCGGTGCTAAGTTGTAGTACTTGCGGTGGTGGGCACGGTGCAGCCCAATGTCCGATTGCTAGCTCATCTCGCTGCATCCGCTGAGAATGTGGACTACATTGGGGGCAACGCAATCAAGGGAACCCATATAGTTCAATCTTATAATCCGGGTTGGAAGAACCACCCAAATTTTTTTCATGGAACCAAGGCCAACAACAACAAAGAGGTGCACCACCTCAAGGATCTCAATTTCAACAACCGCCGTTTGAGAAGAAGTTTTTCCACTGAAGAGATCCTTGCCAAGTTCATGCTCAGTACCAATGATAGGTTCAATAATCTAACTAGTAGCATGGATGCACAATTTGGCAAGGTGAATGCTCAACTCACTCAAAGACGCCGAATGCTTTAGTGAGATAGGTTCTATTTTGAGAAACCTCCAAGCTTCGGTGAAGTCACTTGAGTATCGAGTAGGGGAACTCACGAAGGCAAATTCTGAACGTCCCCTAGGGTGTCTTCCGAGTAACACGGAAGAAAATCCAAGGGAGCACTTAAAGGCCATTGCTCTTAGAAGCGGGAAGCAAGTGGAGACAAGGGTCGAAGTTGACCCAAGTGTCAAGAAAAGTGGGGTAGCCTCCGGGAAGACCCCAAGCTAGTTGAAGAAAACAAAGTGAAGACAAAAAAATCAGGGCATAAATGACAAGTTCCAACAACAAGGACCAACAAAAATCATCCGAGTATAAGCCTCCAATCCCTTATCCAACCAGATTGAAGCATGAGAAGGAGGATGTTCACTTTCAGAAAATTCATGAGCATCTTCAAACAACTCCATTTGAACATCCCGATAGTTGAAGCGTTGACCCAAATGCCGAAAATATGCCAAGTTTTTAAAAAGAGCTCCTCACGAACAAGAGAAAGTTGGAGGAAGAGGGCACAGCTTGCACTTACGGGAATTGCTCGGCCATTCTCGAAAAAGAAGCTCCCACAAAAGTTGAAAGATCCGGGAAGCTTCATTATCCCGTGCTTGCTTGAAGGTGGAATCCAAGAAAAATGCTCTAGCGGACTCGGGGCTAGCATAAACGCCATGCCCCTACACCATGTATTTGAAACTTGGCTTTGATGAATTAAGGCCCACGAGGATGACTTTACAGCTAGGTGATCGATCAACAAGAAAAACCTCGTGGGATTGTCGAAGATGTGATTGTGCGAGTGGATAAATTTGTTTTTTTCCGGTGGACTTTGTCATCATGGACATAGATGAAGATGTGGAGATACCACTCAATTCTTGGTCGACTCATTCCTCAAAGACCTCGGGTGCCTTAATTGACTTGAAAGGAGGGAAGTTGACGTTAAGAGTCGGAGAAGAGGAAGTGGTGTACACTTTGCCACCGCCATGAAACATTCTTTAGATCATGATGACACACTTTATTTCGTTGATGAAACCGATAGGTTGATTTCGATTGTGTGCGTGGAGGTGCTCTCTTTAAATCCTTTGGATGAATATTTGGGGGAGTTGGAGAACTAAGAAGAAGAAGAACCTCATCGTCATCCTCCAATTCACAATTTGAAGCCACCAAAAAGAGAGGGTATCCCTGTACTAATGCTAAAGAAAAAAAGAAAAAAAGAATCATTTATGAAGAGAATGTGGAGGGAGATCCATGGGAGAAAAAAAGAAAGGTAACAAGCTTCATCCTCCCACATCTCATGGAGGAAAGGTAAAATTTTTTTCACCCTCTCCACTCATGAACAATTCGAGGTATTTTTCAATGTTGTCATTCAATCTACCGGAAGAAGCAACACTACAATGGGAAACCGGGGTGGCTTCAAATTGTTTGAACCCCCATGAGGTAAGGGAACAAGGTACGCCGTGCTCGTGACGTTAAACAAGCGCTTCTTGGGAGGCAAACCCAAGCATTCGGGGCATTTGTTTGCATTTTTTCCGTATTTTTTTAGTTCTTAGTTCATTTCAATTTTCGTATTTCTTAGACTTGTTTGTTTTTTTGAATAAGTTCATGCTCATACACTTGGCACATTGCTCTCATCATTTTTTTATTGTGGTATATTTGTGCAACCTCTTGAGACACACATTTGTAGGTGTTAATTTCATGTGCTAGATCGTCGCTTTTATTCATTTTTAGTCGCTTTTTGTAGAAGTCGTCAAGCTTTCTTTTTCATTTTTTTACATCATTTGAGGCAGGTTTTCATGGATTTGATTGGCCTTTAAAGGTTTACGGCCATATTGGGTAGTATGGAGGTCGTCTAAGCTCGACCACGAGCCGATCCGGATGGCTCCGTGCTCACTTAGACGGCCCTCCCATACGGCCCCTGCATGGGGGCCGTCCCAGTTGGCTCGGATATCTCGGCCGAGGGAGCTGCTCACTCAGACGGGCCCCCCATACGGCCCAAGATGGGGGTCAGATGGTGGCGGGCTCCCCCTTTAAAGCCTCTCATCCTCTCTCTCTTCCACCTCTCATTTCTCTTCAACTCCACCGAAATTTTCCTCTCCTTTTCTCTCTCGATTCTTGGCCAATCTCTTCATTTTTTTCTTCCAAAAACTTCTTCCGATCCAGTGGAGACTTCGATCTAGTGATCTTCCCCGAGTTTAAAGCTTGTTTTCTCAAGGTTTCGTCGGTATGCTTTTTTTTCAATGCCCTAGTTTTATTCTTTCCATTTTTTGGGCATTCTTGAGACTTTTGCATGGAATTTCTTTAGCAATTTGCTTGGTTTGGATGATGTGAATGTTGTGAATGAATTTTCATTCAAATTTATGTACAAATTTTTTTCGATTCCATGATTATAGGGGAGACTCTTGTCAGTGAATAGTGACCATACGGCCCCCATACGGCCGTATGGTCCCAAAAACCCAATTTTTTTCATTAGTCTCCTCTATCTCTACCATGTTATTTATGAGTTATCTTGTCTCCCTTTGAGCTTGATCAAAGTTTTTTTCTTCATTGTAGGGATGCTCTAACACTAAAAAGGCTCGCCTCCAAGCGCCCAAGAACTACCGAACCATCCTCTACACCCGATGAACCCGTCTTCAAATTGTCCCACCATCGAGAGAGATATGATAGATTGAAGACAAAACCATTCGGGACTTTGTGCTATCTTGATTGGGAACTTGTGGACAACCTTGGGTTTGCAAGTCAAGTACGGGATTGGCTCTCACGCAATTGTTGGGATAAACTCTTTGACATTAACGAGCCAACCTTCCGTCAATTAACCTTGGAGGTCTTGAGTACATTTGAGGCGCGACAGGATGGAGGATCCGTGCGGAATAAGAAGATTGTCACCATCCGTTTTCAAGCTTTTGGAAGGAAGCGCACTATGCATCATTTGGACTTTGCCAAGTACTTGGGGATATATGATGATGATTTTATCAAATCCATGCCCGGCAAACGTCTTGAGCTTGATTTCCCGAGTGAGGTGGGTAGGAGCAACTATTGGGCGACTTTGGCGGGTGAAGATACGACCCGAAAGGCCCTCACGCATGATCGACTCCGCACATAGATTCATTCATGCCTTGATTGCCCGCTCTCTTTGGGGCCGGACCGATAGCAAAGGGGTGGTCACCCAATCCGATATCTTTACGATGTATGGCATCTTTGAGAGGCGCCCTACTCACCTTGGCTACCTTGTCGCCGATGCATTCCTTCACCGTGGCTCGTGATACCGATTGGGAGCTATCTTTATTGGGCCCCTATGTGACCGGATTGATCCGTGGCATGGGTTTGTTTGAGCAGCACGCGAGGTATGACTATTGTAGGAGGTACGGCACCCCTCGAAAGCACACATACGGGCGATTGGCTTGGTGGTTGCCGAGCGATGAGGGGCAGGCCCCCACACAGACCAAGCCACCGTGAGTCCAACAACAGCAGCATGAGCACACAGAGTCAGAGCCTGAGGGCGCACCTATTCCTACCCCCTGTACTACTTCATTACCTGACTTCGACATGAGACTGAGGGGGATTGAGGGAGAGGTCTCGTATGCGCGTCCGAGCAGCCATGAGATCCGTGACCAGCTTCACCAGTGTCCTTGAGGGACAGCTACGACTGAGGCGCATTTTCACCGCTTTCATTACCTCATACTATGGTTCTCGCCTCGATACTCCTTCTGCCACCATGCCACCACCACCAAAGACCGGATTGTGATGAGTAGCGGCTCGCTTTGAGCATGGACACTTTTTTTATCTACTTTACTTTATTCTGTTATGTTTTATGTTTGTGTTTTGTTGAGTTGGCATGGATCTCTTCCTCCCAACTCTTGGTGTTGAACTTTATTTTGTTTTCATCTATGTATTTTTGTTGACTTTTCCCTAGTCTCTCCCTTGTGTTTGTATTTGTGAATTTTTTTGTGGAATGATGATGTCCCCTTTTGATTCTCGCAGGCATTGAGGGAATTTGGTGAGCTTTCCTAGTTTTTAATGGAGGTCGGACAAGACGTGTATTGCTCACCACACCTTTTGTCTAGTCCCACCCTCACGACGTAACACAAGATAAACCGGGAAGTTTTTGTTTTTTTCACCCTCCTCTATTATTATTTGCATTGGCCCTTCTTACATGTTTTTCATGATTAGTGTACATTGAGGGCAATGTACAACACTAAGTGTGGGGATGGGTGCATTTCATGTTTTAGGAACATTGTTTACATGCTAGTGTTACCAATGATGGCTTTTATTCATTCTTGTAAGATTCTTTTTAGCTTGGACTAATGATGGATGTGAGTTACTTGTTTTTTTATGCTTTTATTGAATCCTCGCTTTCACCCCATAGTATTGTCTTGTGCACTAAATTTTTTATCAATGCCCTCGGAATAGCCAATGTGACTACTCTAACTCTCTTGTATGCTTAACACACTACTTTGAGTACTTGGCCTTAGAACACTAAGTTCTATCCTTCAATGTTTTCTTAAGAACTTCTAAGTCTTGTTGAGCTAATCCGAGTTTTGTGGCATGTAGTGTACTCAAGATGTGATCTAGGGTGAGAGTGAAAAAGTGAAAAAAGAAAAATGAGTCTATGTCAAGATTCCTCCGCTAATGAAGCATGAATGCGCCTATGTAGACCGTGAATCGAGTAGTTGGGTGGCTCTTGTGCCTAACCAAAGATGTGCATCCTCTAGAAAGATTTTTAAAATGATTTTGATGCGCCTACGTTAGTCGGACTCGAAAAATGTTGAATATTGAGTTGAAAATAAAAAAACCCTAGTGATCTTTTTGAGTACCTACCAAAGGTTTTTGAAAAGAAAAAAAGGATTTAGTTTCAAGCTATAGAATTAGAAGGATCTTACTTGGCCATTGAAGTAGCACTTAGTAGTTTAAGACTTAGTATTCTTTGTATGTGGAGTGATTAGCATCTAGAGTTGTACTGATTGAAGTCCTTGAGCTAGACCATATCAGTGGCAAATGAGATAAAGGATTCACTTACACGCATATACATATTAGGGGTGAGACATGATATTTTTTTATTATGCTTAATGACTATAACTCAACATCTATGTTTCATTATCCTTTGCTTTTTGGAATCTTATATTTGCTTGAGCTAGAGGTATTGCATTTAGCCACTTCTCGCCTCTTTGTTTTTTTCATGAGTTGTTTGTTTGGGGACAAGCAACGCTAAGTGTGGGGATGTTTGATAAGTGTCTAAATGTAGGTGTTTTCATATATATATCGTATGCACTTTGCATGTATTTTTGTGAGGTTTGATGCCCGCTTCACGCTTAATCGCCTATTATTTGCTTTGTAGGGCATATGGAAGCCATGGAGAACAAGAAGATATCATTTTTGGCAAAAAAAGAGAAGAAAAATAGAATTTTTCATACTACCCCCATACTACCCAAGATGGGGGCCGATGCAATCGTAGAAAAGCGGATTGATTTGGTGTTCTCGTCTGATTTCCATACTACTCAAAGATACTGGGGCCGTATGGAGGCCGTATGCACCCTCGTATGGAACGCTGAATCTAGGGTTTCTGAAAGTGCTATACGACCCCTCATACGACTCCCTATACGGCCCGTATGCCCTCGGGGGTATATATACTCACTTTTAGGGCTGATTAAAGAACTTTTTGCTGGCCGACTTTTTGGGAGATCATTTTGGGAGATTTTTGGGCGACCTTTGGGGAGGAGAAGAAGGGCAAGAAAGCTAGAAGATCATTCAAGCCCAAGGTCCAAGGCTCTCAAGGCAAGAAGGCAACATCATTCAAAGGGGAGATCGATCACGACTTTGAAGGAAGGAGAACCGCTGCCAGAGGAAGCGCCATTCGGCATTCCTTTAGGGGGAAGCGCCATTCGGCATATTCTCGCCTCATCCTTCACCATTTCATCTAGGGAGTGTCATACTATGCCTTTGTTTCATGTTTTGCTTGATTGTATGCTTTTGTTATGAGATGATGATATACTAGACCCCCAAGGCCACCGGTGTTGGTGAACCTTGGGGGGTTTTTATCATGTATTTTTGGATGATTACTTGTTAATTCTATGCTTGGGTATTTTTGAGATCTAATCCATTGTTTTCATGCTAAGTGTTACACCAAGGAGAAATCCGTAGCTCTTTTTATGAATGATGCATGTAGATGTGACTTGCTCGCATGTATTAGGTCATGAATGGATTAGAAGGGGATACTTGTATCATCACGCCGAGAAATCGGGTGTTTGGTAGCCCTCCATGTAGGTTTAATCCAAGAAAGAGTAGGTTTATTCCTAAGCGAGATTTCCTTGTACTTAATGCAATCGTAGGAATGTAGATTTGGAAGAAATTCCTATCTATGTTCGTATGGGATTAGGGGTTCAATCGCCGAGAAATTGGGGTTGTTCTAATCTTTGGAATCTCATGGTCCAATTTACCCTTGCATCTTTTAAATCATCATCCATGTTGCATGATAACCCCTCAAGGGGATCCACATCCATAGGCCTTTGCACTTCATTGATTCTCTTGCTTGCTTATTGCTTGTTCTCTCTAATTTGCTAGCAAATCTTGTGTTTAGTTTTATTTGTATTTAGTAGAGTAAATCCATCACTTAAGATCTTAGGCTAGATAATAACTCGAGAAGGAGTAATAGGAGATCCTTAGCCCCGTGGAATACGATCCTCGTGTCTTCACACGAGGTATTACATGGCGATCCCGTACACTTGCGGGGAAGCGATCAAGTTTTTGGCGCCGTTGCCGGGGACCATTAAGGAATTCTAGGAAACTTTTAGATTATTACTCTAGCCATTTCATTCTTTACTCATTTGTTGTTTTTCTTTTCCCTTGATCTTAACTTTCTATCAATTTTTCTTGGTTTTACAAGGTACTGTGCATGACACGCTCAAATCCATCGACATTGATTACACCGGATAGTGAAATTGAAAGAACTTTGCATCGGAGATTGAGAGAAGTTGGTGAAGGTTCAGGTACACAAAACATTGAAATTGAGGATAGAGAGTCTTCAATCATGGCCGAAGAGCGTCGCACTCTATCCGAATATGAAAGACCCCAATTCACGGGTGATGAGTTCGAGTGTTCAAGCACCGTCGCTGGCATCCAACAACTTTGAAATTAAAGCAAGTACAATCGGCATGATCCAAAATTCAGTCCAATTTAATGGTCTTGCCCATGAGGATGTGCATGATCACCTTTCCCGTTCTTCCAAATTTGCTCTACATTCAAGATCAATGGGGTGTCGGACGATGCTATCCGCTTTGAGACTATTTCCATTCAGTTTGAGAGATGGAGCTTATCGTTGGCTTACCCTCATTGTCTCCGGGATCTATTAAAACATGGAAGGACATGGTGGAGAAGTTCCTCGAAGATATTTTTCCGCCAAGCAAAGCGGCGAAGTTGAGGCAAGAAATTTCAGCCTTTTAAACAAGGGAGTCCGAAACATTGTTTGAAGCTTATGAGAGATTCAAGGATCTCCTTAGAAGGTGCCCCCACCATGGTTTTGCTTCATGGATGCGAGTACAAATCATTTACAATGGGCTAAATTATGCTACTCGCCACTGTTTACATGGTTTTGCCCGATTTACACTTGTGGCACTGCTCACTGTTTAAACTCTTTTGGAAACTCAAGTTTGATGTTAAAGGGACTAGTTATAGTTGTTTATTTTGTTAATTTAAAAAAAAATTAAAAAAAATTCATTGTTTAGTTGTGCTTGTTGGATGTAAAAAGCTACCACCTATGATGTTTGAAGCTACTCTCATAAATCGGATACTAGTTATGCCCTAATGAGAGAAAGAACTATCTCATGGGATGAGTGAAAGCTACCACCCCGGTAGAAAGAGCTACCCCCTCGAAAGTGTGAAAGCTACCTTAGCGGCCACTTTGGAAAGGGCTACCTAAGAGGATGTGTGAAGCTACTACCATCTTTTCAAATTTTCATTACTTTTTGTAGTTAAATAAGTCCCTTTTACATAGAACTTTGAGGAGTATACCTTGGGTTGACTTGAGAGAGTTTACACACACTTACACTATTTTGGGTTTGTTATCCTTTTTGAATCATGTTTTTAGCTAGAGAATTGATTTTTCGTATTTAATGTTGAAACTTCCCTTTCTTGTAGAATGCTCTCTTTGTATGCTTTGGTAAACCTAAGTCCAAGCACTTCCAATATTTCCTTCATTTATGCCTTAATGTTTTAATTTTTGCTTGAGGGCAAGCAAAAGCTTAAGTGTGGGGTAGTTTGATAAGTGCTTGTGTGATAAGAATGTGAAGTGTTCTTTCCTTATGATGAGCATTACTTTTATCAGGTTTTAGCACTAATATGTGTGCATTTATGTTACTTTCATGCGTATACAGTTATGAATCCGAATGTTAGAGAAAGAAGCCAATGTAGATCGTGAATGCACCATTAGTAGGAAATCTTGAGAAGGACCAAATGCGAAGACATAAGTCGGGTTCAAGATGCCAGAATGTGTGCCAACCTCCTCGTATTCAAGTCAGCACAATGATTTGGAGGGGCACAAAGGCAGTCACATTCAAGTATTCTGGCTTGTGCATGTATAGCAAGATCTCCACCAATGTAGCCCTTTATTGCAGAAGCAAAGCGATCTACAACGTAAACATGTATCCATTTAAGTTACCTCAATGAGAACAGGGATTCTGGACTATTTCAGGGCGGTATTGTAGCAGGAACTGTAGCAAACACTGTAGAAATTAACTATAGCAGATTCTGTTCGCAGCCGACCGAGAAAAGCGATTTCCAGAGAATTCACACAGGCATGTAGAAATTCCACACGCCAGTGCATTATTCTAGAAGCCCGTGTGGTAAATCCACAGGGGCGTGTGGATTCCCGATTCCAGCCTTATTTAAGGCCAATTTTAGCCCCAATTTCAACATTCTTTTCTCAATATTTTCCCCAACTTGAGAGAGGGCGGCGGCTAGGGTTTGGAGAGGTATTGGCTAGGGATTAGGAGAGGTTATATCGCTTCGACATCATGCTCCGTTTGGAAGAAGGTTAGTAGAAGAACTTTTGTCGTCACCAATCCGGCGAGGTGTATCCTAGGCCGGACAAAGGGACCCTTGGACGAGTAGAGGCTTCTCCAAAAGACCATCGTCACGACTACCGAGGGTGTTTTCTATGGATTACTTGTTTTTTGGTAACCATTGTGAGTGAGTGACACACCACGAGTGTTTGAAAAAGCTAGGTTGGAGAGGGTTGAGAGGGTGAGTCGAGAGGTAACGGAGCATCCCCTTTCCCCTCCAGTGTGATTCATCCAACCTCCATTTCCTTAATTTCTTTGCAGTCATAGTTGAGTGAATGGGCTAAGGGATGACCTTCCACTGGGGCTTAGTTACAAAGGCAACCAAGTGAAGTGTTGAAGTGATTTTAGCACCTAGGGCTTAATTGTGACTAGGGACCTTTCATATGGACCAAAGGGTTAGGTCTACATCTAGGAAGAGGATTTATCACTTGAAATCCCTAGAACTCATTGCGATTCTATATGAGTGCGAGGTTGAGAGATTATTCAATTTCTCCTCGAAGACATGTATAGAGTTAGGCATGGTGGACCTTAAATTTGTGATCATGTATTGAAGGATCTCCACGACTCATTAATGCATTAGTTAGAAAGCACATTAGAGGGTTTTTGTACTTGAAATGATTGTCCTAGGTGGAACAATATCCGGGTACCCCATTTATATCGATTGCCTTACCTCTCCTTTACTTGTGCTTTCTCTCTTGTCTCTTTTACTTTTGATTACATTACATCTTGTTACACAAATATTATTCACCTTTTGCTTAGTTAAGAAATAATTCAAGTATTTTTATTCCCTACTCCCTGTGGATAAGATACCCACTCATCTGGAATTTATTACTTCGACAAACCTGTGCACTTGCGAGACATACGCAAGGGGCATTTTTCAATATGAGCGTATGCTCGTCGACGTTACCTCAATGAAAATATGGATTCAGGAGTATTTCGGGCCAGTAATGTAGCAGGTACTGTAGCAAACACTGTGGCAATTTATTATAGCAGGTACTGTTCACTGTTGCTGAAAAAGAAAATTCCAGAGAATCCACACGGGCGTGTGAAAATTATCCACGCCCGTGCGGAAATTCCACAAGCCCATGTGGCAAATCCACAGGGGCGTTTGGATGCTCGATTAAAGCCATATTTATGTCGCGATTCATCCCGGATTTCAGCATACTTTTCTCCATTCTTTCCCAAACTTGAGAGGAGGCTACGGCTAAGGTTTTGAGAGGTATTGGCATGGTTTCTGGAAAGGTTTTTTGGCTTAAAAATGGCACTCCACTTGGAAGAAGGTTGTTGGGAGAGCTTTCCTCAACACCTATCGGGTGAGGTGTGTCCTAGGCCGTACGAGGGGACCTTTGGAGAAGACGAGGCTTGTCCACAAGACCATCGTCATGATTATCAATGTGGTTTTCTGTGGATTACTTGTTTTTACATTCGATTTCATTGTTGATTGTAAGTAGCTCCATGGAAAGCTAAACCCCCAAGTGGGAACTTGGATTTGTGAACCCAAGGATGTATTTATTTCATTAAACCTTCTATTATACTTTTATTAATTGATGTTTTATTTGAGTTCCAATCTTGAATGCTTGATTGATTGAATCCTCCCTTAGAGTGACACTAGGGTTGAGAGTTCACTTTGGTAACCTTGTGAGTGAGTGATACACCACGAGAGTTAGACAAAGCTAGATTGGAGAGGGTTGAGAGGGTGAGTCGAGAGGTAGTGGAGCGTCCCCTTTCCCCTCTAGTGTGATTTATCCTACCTCCATTCCTTGCGGTCATAGTAGAGTGAATGGGCTAAAGGATGACCTTCCACTGGGTCTTAGTTACAAAGGCAACGAAGTGAAGCGTTGAAGTGATTTTAGTACCTAGGGCTTAATTGTGACTAGAGACCTCTCACGTGGACCAAAGGGTTAGGTCTATTTCAAGGAAGAGGGTTTATCACTTGGAATCCCTAGAACTCCATGTGATTCTATCCGAGTGCTAGGTGTTGAGATTGTTCGATTTCTCGTCCATGACATAGTATAGAGTTAGTCACGGTTAACCTTAGATTTAGGACCGTGTATTGAAGGATTTTCATGACTCATTAATGCATTAGTTGGGAGGTGTAATAGTCGGTTTTACACTTGAAACGATTATCCTAGGCAGGACAATATCCGAGTACCCCATTCATATCGATTGCCTTATCTCTCACTTACTTATGCTTTTCTCTCTTGTTTCTTTTATTCTTGTTTACTGACACGTCCGAATATGCGTGTATGTACCACAAGTGCACGGGTGTCGAAATAATAATTACCCCGGTGAGTGGGTAGTCGAATCCACAGGGAACGGAAGTATTAGTATTAACCAATTCGTAGTTATCTAGTCGAAATTAATGGATATGATGAAATGAACTAATTGCAAGAGAATTAATAAGCAAGCAAACGAGCAAGAAAACGAGTAAAGGAGATCTCAATCAATAAATATGAGGTATCCGGGCAATGCTCCCCCTAGGATCTAACATGAAGCTCACGATTCACTAAATGCTTCTAAACCGAGTCTAATGAGTCGAGGTAATCCAAGAACAACCGGTTCTTGCCTCCAAGCCACTGGTACTAGTCCCCTACAAGGTCCCGGCGGAGAAATCACTCAATCTCAACACCTCACACCCCATATGACCGCAATACGCTCTAGGGACACCTAAGAGTGAAACCGATTCCTAAGGATAGATCCAACCCTAATTCCCGGCGAAGGATCTCTAACCCCCTACAAGGTCCCGGCGGAGAAATCTCTCAATCTCATGCCTCACACCAAATATGGTTGCATAGAGTTTAGGGAATACGGAGATAGGAAACACTCAATCGGAAGGGAGAGGGGACACTCCACTATCTCATGACTCACCCTCTCAACCCTCATTAACCTTGACGTTCTAACTCTAATGGAGACCTCTCTCACATCAAAGTAACAAATCATGCAAATCCAATCAACCTCAAGGATTAATTAAACAAGCAAGCAATGGGAATACAAGGTTAAAACTCAAATCAACTTGAATTAATAGAAACATAAAGCAAATCATTACAAAAACATAAATCCTAGGGTTCACATACCCAAATACCTACTAAGGTTTAGCCCTCCATGGAGCAAGTTACAAAACAATGATTATTACAATGAAAAGCAATGAAAGCCATGAAGTAAAACCCCCTTAAATTCGTGATGATAGCCTTGATGGGTTGCCCAACATCTTGAAGAATCCTTCTCCGAAGCTAGGTCGCCGAAGGCTCCCTCTTTGCTATGACGGAGAGAAGATCGATCAAAGTTGGTGATGGACGCCCCCCAATATCGCCAAAGACCTCCTCCAAAACCCTAGCTGCCTTGCCTTCAAAGTGCTCGCCAAAACCCTCGCCAAAAATCCACCAAAAATAGGGCAAACGGCCTATTTAAAGCTCAAAATCGCACCTATCACGTGCCCGTGTGGATTTTCCACGCGGCCGCGTGGGCTGCAGAAATTTCCACAAAACACGATCCAAATACTCTTCTCTTGAGGCCACATGTCCGGGCACACGTCCATGTGGTAGGCTATAAAACTTTTCTTCATCGACGTATCTTTGAGAGGTCTTGCAATCTTCACAAAGAGAAGGAACATGAAGATGTGACTGCCATTGTGCCCTTCCAACTAGTGATTTGACTTGAATCTTCTTGGAAGTTGGCACACATCTCTACGTTTATGAACTCCTCTCGTATTTTGGTCCTTGAATTGAACAAGAACTCCCAACATTGTGTCTTTATAGCCTATCTTTGTTTCCTTTTTACTCTTCAAGGCATTCACAACCTATATGCATAAAAGAACACCAAATACACAATATGAGACATAAACCATGGGAAAAATGATGCTCAATGCATGTAAAACATATATAAAAATATGTCTACTCAAGCAGTTATCATTTACATTACATATTGTCAACATAATCATTATTCATCTTCACTTGGTTAAGAAACAATTTAAGTATTTTTACTCCCTACTCCCTGTGGGTACGATACCCACTCACCTCGGATTTTATTACTCGACAAACCAGTGCACTTGCAGGACATACGCAAGAGGCATTATCAAAAAGTTCTCCCAATAACCTTCTTCCAAGAGAAGCGCAGTGTCAAATCCGTAGGACCACTCTAAATACTTGCCAAAAGCCTCTCAAAACCCAATCCGACGGCCTCTCAAAAGATGGAGAAAAGTTGGAGAGAATGGTGAAAGATTTTTCTAAAAATTGGGTTAAATCGCGGCTTAAATAGGGCTGGAATCGGGCATCCACACGCCCTTATGGATTGTCCACACGGATCTGTGGAATTTCCACATGGGCGTGATGAATTTCCTCACGCCTGTGTGGATTCTCTGGAAACCTAATTTTCGGCCGGCTGTGAACAGCAACTGCTATAGTGTATTACTACAGTGACTTACTACATTAGCTTGCTATAGTGCTCTGCCAAAACACTCCCAATTCAACACTTTTCATCGAGGCAACATAAACATGCACACATTTATGCCATAGATCGCAACTCTTCTTCAATCAAAGTCCTCATTGGTAAAGATCTTGCTATCAATGCACAAGTCAGAATACGCAAATGTGCTTAATCTTGTGTTACTAAAGCACCACTGTAAGAATCCTTGCGGGCCAAAAAAAATCCTAGAAATTATAGACCAGGTCCTTGTGGCCCACAAGGCTCAAGAATTGTCCAATTCACTTGCCATACGATCCCCATATAGCCCTTATATGGCCCGCAAGTCCTAGGGGTATAAAAAAGGAAATCTAGGGCTAATAGAAGAACTTTTTGGCACATGAAGAAGAAGCGGAAAGCTCAGAACAACCACGTGATTTGGAGGTGAATCCTTGGGGTTTTAGGGCTTAAAGGTTTGCAACTTCAAGGTAGGAAGCATCATTTGGAAGATCCTTGGTTCGAACCTCACTGACGATCTTCGGAGGCTTGAATCTTGTCAAGGATAGATCAAGGCTTAAGAGAAGAATCCTTCTTCATCATTATCATCACTCAACAAAGAAGTTTCATTATGGTTTATTTGTGTTGTTTTATGCACTTTTGTTGTGATTTAAACTTGATGGCACACTGAACCCCCAAGGGCACCGGATCTTAGTAAAACTTAGGGGGAAAGCATGTATTTAGATGATTTATTTGGTTCTTATGCATTTGGTCTATTTGTGGCTTAATCTATCTTGCTTTCATATCTTCAATTACAATATGGACACCTCCGTAATTCTTATAGAAGATGTACTTGTAGATGTGAGATACTCACTTGTACTAAGTCATGGATAGATTGAAAGGGTTAATTATGTCAACATTCCGAGGGATTCGGTTGTCGGTAGCCCTTTGACTATTAGGATTAAACCTAGAATAAGGTTTAACCCTATTTAGAAATTCCCTTGAGTGTGCTAAAAGAATAGGAGTAATTGATCCAGAAATGATTGATGAGTGTATTTTATATACTTCTTATCCATGTTTTCTTTTCCTTTTAGCATTTACTTTATATATTTTTGTAATACTTTGGGTATCTTTACATTCGTGTGTAGATTAACGCATCTTGTGTCAAAAGAAGAAGTATTGGAGCAAATTCGGCATCAAAAGAACAAAGTTGCAAATAGACAAGGTAAGCATGACCTAAGAACCACTGTACATTTGAGCCATGCAGATCATTGGAATTTAAGAAAAACTCAGAAGAAAGAAAGCACAATCTTAGAGCTCAAAGCATGGCCCAAGCACATGTGTGCTTTTGTGTCGTGCACTCTATTGTATGGCAAAAAATATTATTGATGTTGAACCCTAGACCTGGCCGCAAAGAGCATGGTAAAAACCATGACCCAAGCAAGCCTGTGCTTGGGTAGAAAACTTGTTTATAAAGTCCCAAAGTTAGGGTTTAAGTAGAGTTCAACTGGGAAGATTTGGAGGCGACTTTGAGGCAACTGACAATGCCCCTTGCGTATGTCCCGCAAATGCACGGGTTTGTTGAAGTAGGAAATCCCAGATGAGTGGGTAACGTATCCACAGGGAGTAGCAAATAAAAATACTTGAATTGTTTCTTAATTAAGCAAAAAGTGAATAATAGTTGTGTAACAAGATGTAATGTAAACAAAAGTAAAAGGGACAAGAGAGAAAGCACAAACAAAAGGGAGGTAAGGCAATCGATATAAATGGGGTACCTGGATATTGTTCCGTCCAGGACAATCGTTTCAAGTTTAAAAACCCTCTAATATGCTTTCTAACTAATGCATTAATGAGTCATGGAGATCCTTCAATACATGATCCCAAATCTAAGGTTAACCATGCCTAATTCTATACATGTCCCGGAGGAGAAATTGAATAATCTCTCAACCTCGCATTCGTATAGAATCGCAATGAGTTCTAGGGATTCCAAGTGATAAATCCTCTTCCTAGATGTAGTCCTAACCCTTTGGTCCAAGTGAAAGGTCCCTTGTCAACATTAAGCCCTAGGTGCTAAAATCACTTCAACACTTCACTCTTTGCCTCTACAACTAAGCCCCAGTAGAAGGTCATCCCTTAGCCCATTCACTCTACTATGACCGGAAACAACTTGAAGAAATGGAGGTTGGATGAATCACATCGGAGGGGAAAAGGGATGCTCCGCTACCTCTCGACTCACCCTCTCTACCCTCTCCAACCTAGCTTTGTCAACACTCGTGGTGTGTCACTCACTCACAAGGGTTGCCAAAAAAAACTCTCAACCCTAGTGTCACTCTAATGGAGTATTCAAATAATCAAGTATACAAGACTGGAACTCAATTAACACATCAATTAATGAAAGTAATATAACAAGGTTTAATGAAACAAATACATCCTAGGATTCACAAATCCAAGTACCCACTAGGGGATTTAGCTCTCTATGGAGCTAGTTACAATCGATGAAATTGAATGTAAAAGCATGTAATCCATAGAAAACACCCTCGGTAGTCGTGATGATGGTCTTGTGAAGAAGCCTCTACTCATCCAAGGGTCCCTTTGTCCGACCTAGGATACACCTCACTGGATCGGTGCCGACGAAAGCTCTCCCACTAACCTTCTTCCAAACAGAGCGCAATGTCAGAGCCATAGAACCTCTCCCAATCCCTAGCCAATACCTCTCCAAACCCTAGCCGCCGTGCTCTCTCAAGTTGGGGAAAAGATGGAGAAAATAATGTTGAAATCAGGGTTGAAATCGGCCTTAAATAGGGCTGGAATCGGGAATCCACACGCCCCTATGGATTCACCGCATGGGCTTGTGGAATAACGCACGGGCGTGTGGAATTTTTACATGCCCGTGTGGATTCTTTGGAAATCACTTTTCTCAACCGGCTGTGAACAGTACCTGCTCCAGTGTTTTCTGCAGTACTCTGCTACAGTGCCGTCCTGAAACACCCCTAAATCCATGCTTTTATCGAGGTAACGAAAACAGCCACACATTTACGTCGTAGGTCGCTTTGCTTCTTCAACAACGTCTTCATCGGTGAAGATCTTGCTATTAATTTACAAGCCTTGATACTCGAATGTGACTGAATTTGTTCCCTTCCAAATCATTGTGCTAACTTGAATACACGAAGTTTGGCACACATTCTCGCACCTTGAGCCCGACTTATGTCTTCGCGTTTGATCCTTCTGATAAGTGCTTGTGTGATATGAATGCGAAGCATTCTTTCCTTATGTTGAGCATTACTTTTCTCAGGTTTTTACACTAATATGTGTGTTTTTATGTTACTTTCGTGCAGGTAGGGTTGTGAGGCCGAGTATGAACGAAAGAAGCCAATGTGGATCACAATGCACTGATTTTGGAGGAAATCTTGCTAAAGTTCAAACGCGAAGATATAAGTCGGGTGCAAGATGCTAGAGTGTGCGCGAATCTCCCCTTATTTGAGTTTGCACAACCATTTGGAGGGGCACAAGGCCAGTCACATTCAAGCACTCCGACTTATGCACATAGAACAAGATTTCCATCAACATATCCGTCATTGAAGAAGCAAAGCGATCCACGGCATAAACGTGTGCCCGTTTATGTTACCTCGATGAAAAGTGGATTTGGGAGTATTTTTTGGTAGAGTACTGTAGCAGGTACTGCAGCAAATACTGTAGCAGTTACTGTTTACAGCCGGCCGAAAATAACAGTTTTAGAGAATCCACACGGCCATATGGAAATTAACCAGCCCGTGCGGAAATTCCACAGGGGTGTGTGGATTCCCGATTCGAGCCATATTTAAAGCTGATTCTGCCCCGATTTCAGCATTCTTTTCTCCAACTTTTCCCTAACTTGAGAGAGTGTTTCGGCTAGGGTTTTGGAGAGGTTCTACGGCTCTGACATCGTCATTTCTTAGGAAGAAGTTTGGTAGGGGAGCTTCTGTCGAGGCATATCTTATACCGGACGAGGGAATCCTTGGACGACGAGTAGAGGACTTTCCACAAGACCATCGACACAACTATCGAGGGGGGTTTCTTTATGGATTCATTGCATTTACATTCAATTTCTTTGATTGTACTTAGCTCCATGGAGAGCTAAACCCCTAGTGGGTATTCGGGTATTGTGAACCCTAGGATGTATTTGTTTCTTTGAACCTCTTTATTATGCTTTCAATAAATTGATGTTTATTGTGAGTTCCAACCTTGAATGCTTGATTGTATGAACATTTCCCCTAGAGTGACAATAGGGTTGAGAGTTCTTGTTGGTAACCTTGTGAGTGAGTGACACACCACGAGCGTTAGACAAAGCTAGGTTGGAGAGGGTTGAGAGGGTGAGTCGAGAGGTACAGGAGCGTCCCCTTTCCCCAACGGTGTGATAGATTCTACCTCCGTTCCTTGAGTTCTTTGCGGCCATAATAGAGTGAATGGTCTAAGGGATGAACTTCCGTTGGGCTTAGTTGCCTGTGCAACGGAGTGAAGCGTTGAGGTGATTTTAGTATCTAGGGTTCGATTGTGGTTAGGGACCTTCCACTTGGACCAAAGAGTTAGGTCTATAATTAGGAAGAGATTTATCACTTGGAATCCTTAGAGCTCATTGCAACTCTATGCGAGTGCGAGGTGTTGAGATTGTTTGATTTCTCCTCCGGGACATGTATAGAGTTAGGCATAGTTGACCTTAGATTTGGGACTATGTATTTAAGGATTTCCACGACTCACCATTGCATTGATTAGGAAGCATAATAGAGGGTTCTTGCACTTGAAACAATTGTCCTTGGCAGAGCATTATCTGAGTACCTCATCTTTATCGATTGCCTTACCTCCTCCTTTACTCGTGCTCTCTTACTTGTTGTTTTTACTTTTGAGAATTGAATCATTGTCACACTTATCACTACTGATCTTTCACATAGCTAAGAAGTGGATTAAGTGTTTTTATTCCCTACTCCATGTGGATTCGATACCCGCTCATCCGGGATTATTACTTCGACAAACCCATGCACTTGCGGGATATACGCAAGGGGATCTTGTGACCTTCTCAAGATTTCCTCCAAATGGTGCATTCACGATCTACATTGGCTTCTTTCTCTAAAATTCCGTTTCACAACCCCATATGCATGAAAGTAATATAAATGCACACATATTAGCACTAAAACCTGATAAAAGTAATGCTCATCATAAGGAAAGAACACTTCGTATTCTTATCACACAAGCACTTATCAAACTCCCCCACACTTAAGATTTTGCTTGCCCTTAAGCAAAAATTAAAACATTAAGGCATAAATGAAGGAAATATTGGAAGTGTTTGGCCTTAGGTTCACCAAAGCATACAAAGAGAGCATTCTATAAGTAAGGGAAGTTTCAACATTAAATAAGAAAAATCAATGCTCTAGCTAAAAACTTGAATAAAAAAGGATAACAAACCCGAAATCATGTAAGTGTGTGTAAACTCGCCCAAGTCAACCCATGGTATACTCCTCGAAGTTCCAAGTAAAAGGGACTTATTTATCTATAAAAAGTAATGAAAATTTGAAAAGATGGTAGTAGCTTCACACATCCTCTAAGGTAGCCCTTTCCAAAGTGGCCGCTGATGAGTGCTTGTGTGATAAGAATACAAACTGTTCTTTCCTTATGATGAGCTTTACTTTTATCAGGTTTTAAAGCTAATATGTATGTATTTATGTTACTTTCATGAAGATAGGGTTGTGAGGCCGATTATTATAGAAAAAAGCCAATGTGGATCGTAAATGCACCAATTGGAGGAAATCTTGAGAAGGTTTAAACGTGAAGAAATAAGTCAGGTTCTAAATGCGGGAATGTGTGCTAACCTTCTCGTATTCATGTTAGCACAACGATTTGGAGGGGCAAAAGGGCAGTCACATTCAAGTATTCCGGCTTGTGCATGTATAGCAAAATCTCCACCAACATGTCCGTTATTGAAGAAGTAAAGTGATCTCTGACATAAATGTGTGCCTGTTTATGTTACCTCGATGAAAGCATGGATTTGGGAGTGTTTCGGGGCCGTACTATAGCAAGGCACTGTAGCAAACAATGTAGCAAAACACTGTAGTAGGTACTGTTCCATCCGGCCGAAGAAGGATGAAAATAAAGAATCCACATGGGCATGTGGAAATTCCATACGGCCGTGCGAAAAATCCATAGGGGCACCCACATGGGCGTGCGGATTCTGGATTCCAGCAATATTTAATGCCGATTTCAGCCCCAATTTCAGAATTATTTTCTCCATCTTTTCCCCAACTTGAAAGAGGGTGGCGGCTAGGGTTTGGAGAGGTATTGGCTAGGGATTGGGAGAGATTCTATGGCTCTGACATCGCACTCTATTTGGAAGAAGGTTAGTGGAAGAGCTTTCGTCGCACCGATCCGGCGAGTTGTATCCTAGGCCAGACAAAGGGACCCTTGGACGAGTAGAGGACTCTCCACAAGACCATTGCCATGACTATCGAGGGGTTTTTCTATAGATTCTTTTCTTTTACATTTGATTTCATTGATTGTAATTAGCTCCATGGAGAGCTAAACCCCCTAGTGGGTACTTGGGTATTTCTGAACCCTAGGATGTATTCATTTCATTGAACCTTTTTATTATGCTTTCAATTAATTGATGTTTTATTTGAATTCAAATCTTGAATGCTTCATTGTATGAATACTCCCTTAGAGTGACACTAGGGTTGAGAGTTCTTGTTGGTAACCCATGTGAGTGATTGACACACCACGAGAGTTTAACAAAGCTAGATTGGATAGGGTTGAGAGGGTGAGTCGAGAGGCAGCGGAGCGTCCCCTTTCCCCTCTGGTGTGATTTATTCTACCTGCATTTCGTCAAGTTCTTTGCGGTCATAGTAGAGTGAATGGGCTAAAGGATGACCTTCCGCTGTGGCTTAGTTGCGAGTGCAACGGAGTGAAGCATTGAAGTGATTTTAGCACCTAGGGCTTAATTGTGGCTAGAGACCTTCCACCTGGACCAAAGGGTTAGGTCTACATCTAGGAAGAGGATTTATCACTTGGAATCCCTAGAACTCATTGTAATTCTATACGAGTGCAAGGTTGAGAGGTTATTCAATTTCTCCTCCGGAACATGTATAGAGTTAGCCATGGTTGACCTTAGATTTAGGACCATATATGTAAGGATCTCCACAACTCATTATTACATCAGTTAGAAAGTATAATAGAGGGTTCTTGCACTTGAAACGATTGTCCTAGGCGGAACAATGTCCGGGTACCCCATTTATATCGATTGCCTTACCTTCTCTTTTACTTGTGCTCTCTTTCTTGTTCTTTTACTTTTATTATTTCACATCTTGTCATACATATCACTATTCATCTTTCACTTAGTTAAGAAACAATTTAAGTGTTTTTATTCCCTACTCCCTGTGGATACGATACCCCACTCATCTGGGATTTTATTACTTCGACAAACCCGTGCACTTGCGGGACATACGCATGGGGCATTGTCAGTGGCTAAGGTGGCTTTCACACTTTTGAGGCGGTAGCTCTTTCTACCGGGGTGGTAGCTTTCACTCATCCCATGAGATAGCTCTTTCTCTCATTAGGGCATAACTAGTATTTGACTTATAAGAGTAGCTTCATACTTCATAGGTGGTAGCTCTTTCCACCCAACAAGCACAACTAAACAATGAAACTTTTTTTTTTGAAATTAACAAAAGAAACAACTATAACTAGTCCCTTTAACATCAAACTTGAGTTTCCAAAAGAGTTTAAAGAGTGAGTAGTGGAACAAGTGTGTATCGGGCAAAAATTCCTAGAAATTCAAGTAAACACTAGAGCATGAGAACATTCAATGTTAAAAACTCACCTAAACTCAACAATACAATTATTACAACAAAGATAAACTTCCATTGGCTATGTGAGCATGTATAACAATCAAACTAATATAAAAGATATGTGCACTATGAAACTCTCCACCACACTTAAGTTGTGTATTGTCCCCAATATACCATCTAAGCATAATAGAAAATAAAGCAATCAAGTATAGATATGAGAGTGGCAATTGAAACAATACTCCCCTAACTCCGAGAGTTGCGTTTGATGGAGATAAATCCTTGGGATTAAAGTTCCAATGGATTGTGAAGCACACACGGGCCACATTGGCCGTGTCCATGACTAGTTTTCAATTTCCATATTGACAAGACCATCTGCACACATGCACGAGGGGGTTCAGTAAAGCTCAATTAAACTAAAACAACTCCAGTAAATATAAAAGATAAGGCAATGAATACAACTCGAGACAACAAAATGAAAATAAACTCAGAAGGAAAGTCCTTTCTGAATATACAAGTCTAAAATAACATGCGAAATAAAGAAACAAAAAACGAAGTCAAGTGTCGGTGTCATCCTCTGTCGGCTCTGCTGGTGCTGCCGGTGCTAAATCAAATGGCGCCGGTGGAAATAGTAGTGGTGATGCTAGAGGGGTCCTCGGTCTTCTGATAAAGTGTGAGGATGCATCTTACTCTAATAGCAGTAATACGATGTCAAGACGCGCCATCATCCCCGCGTACTGCGCAACCTGTAAAGTCCAGACCTCCATGAGCTCGGACCGAAGCTTACCCACAGCACTCTCGAGCCTCTGAAAATGATCATAAGCTTCAGAGGGTGTAAAAATGGGTATCGAATGCCAGAGTGTCTCTTGTGCTGCAAGGCGTGCTCTAGTCCCTATCATTGCAAACTGAGGCTCGGGAACCTGTCTTGAACCCTCCGCTGCATCCCTTCCACCCTCAGCGATCTCCGGGGTAGCCATAGCTAGAATGTATGCTTCAGGCCCACATCTACGCACCAACCCCATCATCCTAATTGTATCAACCCAAGAGGAGAAGACACGACCATCCTCTCGGCACCTCGGATGGCATCCAGAAAACCCATCCCCAAGTTGAGTCTAGTGATGTAGGGACCAGTGAATAATACTCTCACTCTTGCAAATTGGCCCTAGTGCCTCAAGACATCCAACACTATGTGCTCCAGGTGAATCGGCAGATTGTAGACCATATAGTATAAATAGACTGAGTCCTACTTGCTCAAAACAGCTGTGTTGTCACCTCAACCGGACATAGACCTGCTGAGGACTGAGTGTAAGTATTGACAAGGTCCCCTTGCATATATCCCGCAAGTGCACGGGTTTGTCGAAGTAATAATCCCGGGTGAGCGGGTATCAAATCCACAGGGAGTAGGGAATAAAAATACTTAATTCGATTCTTAGCTATGTAAAAGATCAATGATAATGAGTGTGACAATGATTCAATTCTCAACAGTAAAAGCAACAAGTGAGAGAGCAAAAGTAAAGAAGGGGGTAAGGCAATCGATAAAGATGGGGTACCCGGATAATGCTCCACCTAGGATAATTGTTTCAAGTGCAAGAACCCTCTATTATGCTTCCTAATCAATGCAATGGTGAGTCGTGTAAATCCTTAATTACATAGTCCCAAATCTAAGGTCAACTATGCCTAACTCTATACATGTCCCGGAGGAGAAATCGAACAATCTCAACACCTCGCACTCGCATAGAGTTTCAATGAGCTCTAGGGATTCCAAGTGATAAATCCCTTCCTAATTATAGACCTAACCCTTTGGTCCAAGTGGAAGGTCCCTAACCACAATCGAGCCCTAGATACTAAGGTCACCTCAACGCTTCACTCCGTTGCACGGGCAACTAAGCCCAACGGAAGTTCATCCCTTAGACCATTCACTCTATTATGGCCGCAAAGAACTCAAGGAACGGAGGTAGAATCTATCACACCGGAGGGGAAAGAGGACACTCCTGTACCTCTCGACTCACCCTCTCAACCCTCTCCAACCTAGCTTTGTCTAACGCTCGTGGTGTGTCACTCACTCATAAGGTTACCAACAAGAACTCTCAACCCTAGTGTCACTCTAGGGGAAATGTTCATACAATCAAGCATTCAAGGTTGGAACTCACAATAAACATCAATTTATTGAAAGCATAATAAAGAGATTCAAAGAAACAAATACATCCTAGGGTTCACAATACCCGAGTACCCACTAGGGGTTTAGCTCTCCATGGAGCTAAGTACAATCAAAGAAATAGAATGTAAATGCAATGAATCCATAAAGAAACCCCCTCGATAGTCGTGTCGATGGTCTTATGGAAAGTCCTCTACTCGTCGTCCAAGGATTCCCTCGTCCGGTATAAGATATGCCTCGACGGAAGCTCCCCTACCAACCTTCTTCCTAAGGAATGACGATGTCGGAGCCGTAGAACCTCTCCAAAACCTTGGCCAAACCCCTCGAAACCTTAGCCAAAGCCCTCTCTCAAGTTGGGGAAAAGATGGAGAAAAGAATACCAAAATCGCGGCTAAATCGGCTTTAAATAGGGCTGGAATCGGGCGACAACACGGGCGTGGATGCTTCACGCGCCCGTGCAGAATTTCCACACGGGCGTGGATAATTTCCTCATGCCTGTGTGGATTCTATGTTTCTCTGGTTACTTGGCCGGCTGTGAGCAGTGCTGCTATAGTATATACTACAATGTTGCTACAGTGCTCTGCTACAGTATTCGACTTGAACCTTAGCAAGATTTCCTCCAAAATTGGTGCATTATGATCCACATTCGCCTATTTCCTTCATACTCGACCTCACAACCCTACCTGCATAAAGTAACATAAAAACACACATATTAGTGTAAAAACTCGAGAAAAGTAATGCTCAACATAAGGAATGAACGCTTCGCATTCATATCGCACAAGCACTTATCAAGTATCTATAGCTCAGCCGGGATAGGTTGGTGGCCTTGGACACTCCTGGTTCATACTGCCCATGTCCACACAAAACTTGGTACACTTGCTGCGGAGTCACTGTACCTAGGAAATCTATGGGCAACCGTCTATACTCCTCCGTACAGTGTAGGTTTTGTCATACAAACCCATACAAACAGAGAATTTAGTAACACTCATGCAAAATGGATTTCTGAATACTCATAATTGTATAGCATTCATGGTCTCAAATCTCCCATATGACTGATCAAACTCGAAAGACGCCAACACCTCTAGTGTCAATGCACGAAAAACAGGCTTTTGGATAGTTAATAATCTTCTCCAGCTTCCCACTGCTAGCATCTCATCAATCTTATCGGCTAGCTCGTCACCCCATCGAATCTCACTCAGCACACTCAAATCCACAAAGAGAGACTGACCAAAACTGAGTGCTGATAATCTCTTAAATCGAGTCTGATGCTCGAGATTCGAGAATTCCATGTGTACTGGCTTAGGTAGGGTGTCTCTGGGATGTTTAACTTCATGCTTCTTCAAACGAGGTGCCATATCTGCAAGAATTAATGAGAAAACGATCAACGAAGCTCTACAAATAGTATTGCAGAATTCCACACGAGCCTATGGAAATTATCCACACCCGTGTGGATTTGTGGGGCTTGAAATCCGCATGGTCGCACATCAATGGTCCAAGATTATAATTTAAAACCACGGTTAAATGCTTTCTAAACATGCATAAACTATTATAAAGTGGAAATTGCATGCAACTCAAGACTTTTGATCTATTAAAAACAAGAATTGGTGAAGAAGAGAGGGTAAAAGGTTTACTGATGAAATAGGTATGAAAACATCAAATTCAGCATGTAAATTGACTAGAAAACCCTCTAAAACAGTGATATGTGGGCCAGGGTACTGATCAAAATCGATCTTTGAGCGATTGGAAGTGAAGAAGAAGAGAATTCAAGAAGATTTTAAAGAACAACTCGCGTCTCTTGGAATTCTGCGCATCCACACTGGCGTACGGAAATTACCCACGCCCGTGCGCCTCGACCAGAGAGACTCACAGGGGCAAACGCACACCCCTGTGCTCTTTCAGGAAAACACAAAACCTCTTGGAATGCAACCGCACGGGTGTGTGGAAAATGCCCACGCCCGTGCGCCCGACCCATAGGGGTAGACGCACGCCCGTGTGCCTTCTCTATCCAACCAAGAGGAATCACTAAGTGTTTTGCACCCCCGTGCAAAAATACCACATGGGCGTAGACATTCACAGGTCCAACTCACAGGGCAATCGCATGTCCCTGTGTCTTCTTGGGATGGAGGAGAGCTTTGCTGTAGAGATCCATATGGGCATGGGGAAATTACCCACGCCCGTTCGTTTATCATAGGATCGCCCACAGGGGTGAGTCCACGCCCCTATGTGCTCTCAGGAAAAATTGCTAAGTCTCTGCTGGAAGACGCACGCCCGTGCGGAAATTGCCCATGGGCGTGTGAAACTCACAAGGTCATTCACAAGGGCAAGTTCATGCTCATGTGCCTTCTCTAGATGAGCTCGCAGTGTAGATCCACGGGCGTGTGGAAAATACCGACGCCCGTGTGTTTTCTCTAGATGCCTTAGAAAACTCTGCAGGCTCTGCAGAAAATTTTTGAACATTTATACACACTCAGAGCCTGCCCTACTATGCAAAATAGACCAGCTAAACATGAAAAACTCGCTCAAACGACCACATCTTTGCCATATACAATAACACGCATGATTGCACCAAAAATCCACGAGACAAAAACAGCAATGTATTAAAATATTTAGACACCAACACTCAAAGTCTTATTAATGCAACTGCTAAACTAGAAAAAACTAAGAAAATAGTAAACACTTGGGTTGCCTTCCAAGAAGTGCTTGTTTAACATCACTAAGCTTGACGTACTTTATCTTACCTCACGGGGGTTCATAGATGAAGGTTGCCCTCTTACCCATAGCTTGAAAGCATGAAGAGCAAAGTCTCTTAAAGGTAGAGGGAGAGTTATCGGGCTTGGTACCACCTAGCAATGGTTCATCCAACAGCCTTGGGGTGTTTTTGGTGGCGTCGTCTCGCCCTCTTCATCTTCTAGAGCACCTTCTTCATGATCCCCGGAGTAGATGGTACTTCTTCTATTGAACCAAGCATCATTACATCCGCGTTATCCACTTCTTGGTCAAACAAACCGTCGTACGGGTCTGGATTAAACATTTCCTGCATATATTCATCAACAATCTCATTAGTAGTGTCAAGAAAGTAAAGAGTATCATCAAAGTCAAGAGAATGTCGCAAGGCTTCGGCGAGACGCTATGTGAGCTTATCATCTCCAACCCTAAGTGTCAACTCCCCGTCATCCATGTCGATCAATGCCTTGGAAGTGTGCAAGAATGGCCTCCCAAGTATTAAAGATACATCTGCATCCTCATCGACGTCCAACACTACAAAGTCTACAGGAAATATGTACTTGTCCACCTTTACAAGCACGTCTTCAATAATGGCCCTCGTATGTCTCACCGTTCAGTCCGCCAATTGCAATTTCATCTGAGTAGGCCTAGGCTCTCCTAAGCCTAGCTTCTAAAAGAAAGTATACGGCATGACGTTAATACTGGCCCCTGAGTCCATCAATGCCATTTCTTCACCCAAATTGCTAATGTTGCACAAAATGATGAAGCTTCCCGGGTCTTTCTTCTTGTTCGGCATATTCCTTTACAAGACCGCCGAGCAAGAAGCATCTAGAATCATAGAGACACTCTCCTCCAATTTCCTTTTGTTGGTCAACAAGTCTTTCAAGAACTTTGCATACTTAGGTATTTGGGATAATGCCTCAACAAAGGAAATATTGATGTGGAGTTGCTTGAACAAACTCAGGAATTTCTTATATTATTCATCCGCTTGGTCATTCTTCAATCTAGAGGGATAAAGGGATTCTTGTCTTGAAAGATGGGGGCGCCACCTCCTTCTCTTTGCTTGCTCCCTCCTCAACCTCTATGACCTCGGCTGCTTCTACATTGGACTTCTCACTCGGAAGCTTACCCTCAATCTCACGACCACTTCTCAAAGTGACCGTCTTCACATGCTCTCTAGGATTGGTCTCGGTATTACTTGGCAAGCTTCCTTGTGGACTCTCCGATAGAGACTTTGCAATTTTCCCCACTTGATTCTCAAGATTGTGCAAAGAAGCTGTGTGGTTGCGAAGTGTAGCCTCGACTGATTGAAACCTTGTATCCGATGATTGCACAAATCTAGTCAAGGCCTTCTCTAAATCAGTCATTCAGGTTTCCAAGCCTGAATCTATGTTTGGGCTTGTTGTTGTTGGAAACCCGTTGGTGCCATGGGCTCTTGTGGTCCTTGGTTGCTCCAGGAGAAATTAGGATGATTCATCCAACCCGAATTATAGGTGTTGCTATATGGATTCCCTTGGTTCCTCATTGCATTACCCACAAAATCGACTTTCTCCACTGAAGATGCATCACCAATAGAGATCGGGCAATCGGAGGGAGCATGTCCTTCACCGCATCCAATACAAGTAGTCACGGCCGCCACTCTATTAGAAGTTAGAAGGTCTAACTTCTTACTCAACTATTCTACTTAAGCTGCCAATGAAGTTACTGCATCTATTTCATGAAGCCCGGCCATTTTTTTCCTTTTCCATGCATTCCACTGATAACTATTCATGGCCATATCTTCTACTAACTGTCGGGCATCTTCCGGGGTTTTACTCCCCATTGTACCTCCTACGGCGGCATCTAGCAATTACCTTGTACTCGGATTCAACCCATTATAGAAAGTCTGAATAATCATCCATTCGGGAAATCCATTCTGTAGGCACCTCTGCAAAAGATCCTTAAAGCGCTCCCATGTCTCAAGCAATGACACTAACTCCATCTGCACAAACGACGATATCTCATTGCGAAGTTTGGCCGACTTCCCCGGAAGAAAGTATCTAGCAAGAAAAGCTCCGACCTTCTCGTTCCAAGTCATGATAAAGGCCTTGGGCAAAGAATGTAGCCACTGCTTGGCTCTTTCCTTGGGAGAGAATGGGAAAGCCCTCAATCTAATAGCATCATCTGATACACCATTAATCTTCAGCATATCACAAACTTCCAAGAAGTTCTCGATATGGTTGTTTAGATCCTCATCGGCCAAACCATTGAACTACACTGATTGCTGAATCATTTGGATGAATGCTGGCTTCAGCTCGAAGTTCGGAGCTATAATCGGGGGTCGCACAATACTCGATTGTGTGCCCAAAACTGATGGTCTACCATAATCAGAAAGTGTGCTCTGTTACTCATTATGTTCTGCCATATTATCTAACCCTTCAACTTCTATTTTAGCTTGATTAAACGGTTCTTGCATAGGTTCTTTTCCCCTTCTTCTGAGTGTACCTTCAAATTCAGGATCTCCTTCAATCAATATCGAAGGGTTCCCTCGGGTCATAACCTGGAGCTGCACCCAAAGAAAGAAAACAAATCAGAATAATGATAGAGAAAGAAGATGTGAAATAGAATGAATGAATGAATAGCTAAGAAAATAAAGTGCAAAGTATTTCTAAATGCCTACTCCCGGCAACGGCGCCAAAAACTTGACAACACCCTTGCGTATGTCCTGCAAGCGTACGGGTTTGTCGAAGTAATAAATCCCAGATGAGCGGGTATCGTATCCACAGGGAGTAGGGAATCAAAGTGAATAATAGTTGTGTAACAAGATGTAATTTAAACAAAAGTAAAAGAGACAAGTGAGAAAGCACAAGTAAAACGGAGGTAAGACAATCGATATAAATGGGGTACCCATATATTGTTCCACCTAGGACAATCGTTTCAAGTGCAAAAACCGTCTAATATGCTTTCTAACTAATGCATTAATGAGTCATAGAGATCCTTCAATACATGATCTCAAATCTAAGGTCAACCATGACTAACTCTATATATGTCCCGGAGGAGAAATTGAATAATCTCTCAACCTCACACTCGTATAGAATCGCAATGAGTTTCTAGGGATTCCAAGTGATAAATCCTCTTCCTAGATGTAGACCTAACCTTTTGCTCCAGGTGAAAGGTCCCTAGTCACAATTAAGCCCCAGGTGATAAAATCACTTCAACACTTCACTCCATTGCCTCTGCAACTAAGCCCCAGTAGAAGATCATCCCTTAGCCCATTCACTCTACTATAACTGCAAACAACTAGCGGACATGGAGGTTAGATGAATCACACCAGAGGAGAAAGGGGACACTCCGCTGCCTCTCGACTCACCCTCTCAACCCTCTCCAACCTAGCTTTATCTAACTCTCGTGGTGTGTCACTCACTCACAAGGATTGCCAAAAAGAACTCTCAACCCTAGTGTCACTCTAAGGGATTATTCAAACAATCTAGTATACAAGATTGGAACTCAATTAACACATCAATTAATGAATACAATATAACAAGGTTTAATGAAACAAATATATCCTAGGGTTCACAAATCCAAGTGCCCTCTAGGGGGTTTAGCTCTCCATGGAGCTAGTTACAATCAATGAAATCGAATGTAAAAACAAGTAATCCATAGAGAACACCGTCGGTATTCGTGACCATGGTCTCGTGGAGAAGCCTCTACTCATCCAAGGGTCACTTTGTCTGGCCTAGGATACACCTCGCCGGATCGGTGCCGATGAAAGCTCTCCCACTAACCTTCTTCCAAAAGGAGCATGATGATGGAGCCGTAGAATCTCTCCCAGTCCCTAGTCAATCCTCTCCAAACCATAGCCTCCGCCCTTTCTCAAGTTAGGGAAAAGATGGAGAAAAGAATGTTGAAATCGGGGCTAAAATCGGCCTTAAATAGGGTTGGAATCGGGAATCCACACGCCCTGTGGATTCACCACACGAGCTTGTGGAATAATGCACGGGAATGTGGAATTTCCACACGCCCGTGTAGAATCTCTGGAAATCGCTTTTTTCGGGCGACTGTGAACAATACCTGTTCCAGTAGATTGCTACAGTGTTTACTACATTTCCCTGCTACAGTACCGGCCCGAAACACAGGTGAGTGGGTATCATATCCACAGAGAGTAGGTAGTAAAAATACTTAAATTGTTTCTTAACTAAGTGAAATATGAATAGTGATTTGTGTGACAATATGTAATGCAAACAATAGTAAAAGAGACAAGAGAGAGAGCACAAGTAAAGAAGAGGTAAGGCAATCGATATAGATGGGGTACTCGGATATTGATCCGCCTAGGACAATCATTTCAAGTGCAAAAACCCTCTATTATGCTTCCTAACAAATACATTAATGAGTTGTGGAGAACCTTTAATACATGGTTCCAAATCTAAGGTCAACCATGCCTAACCCTATACATGTCCCGGAGGAGCAATTGAATAATGTCTCAACCTCGCACTCGGATAGAATTGCAATGTGTTCTAGGGATTCCAAGTGATAAATCTTCTTCCTATATGTAGACCTAACCCTTTGGTCGAGGTGGAAGGTCCCTAGCCACAATTAAGCCCTAGATGCTAAAATCACTTCAACGCTTCACTCCATTGCACTCGCAACTAAGCCCCAGCAGAAGGTCATCCCTTAGCCCATTCACTCTACTATGACTACAAAGAACTAGAGGAATTAGAGGTAGAATAAATCACACTGGAGAGGAAAGGAGACTCTCCGCTACCTCTCGACTCACCCTCTCAACCCTCTCCAATCTAGCTTTGTCTAACTCTCATGGTGTGTCACTCACTCACAAGGGTTACCAACAAGAACTCTCAACCCTAGTGTCACTCTAAGGGAGTATTCATACAATCAATGCATTCAAGATTGGAACTCAAGAAAAACATCAATTAATGAAAGTATTATAATAAGGTTCAATGAAACGAATACATCATACGGTTCATAATCCAAGTACACACTAGGGGGTTTAGCTCTCCATGGAGCAAATTACAATCAATAAAATTGAATGTAAAAGCAATAAATCTATAGAAAACCCCCTCGATAGTAATTACAGTGGTCATGTGGAAAGTCCTCTACTCGTCCAAATGTCCCTTTGTTCGGCCTAGGATACACCTCACCAGATCGGTGCCGACGAAAGTGACATGTCCGAATATGCATGTATGTACCGCAAGTGCACGGGTGTCGAAGTAATAATTACCCCGGTGAGTGGGTAGTCGAATCCACAGGGAACAGGGCTACTAGTACTAACTTCGTCTCTGCTTTCTAACCTAATGATAAATGGAAAGGTGTGGTGATCTAATGTGCGAAGAAATGAATACCGGAGACAAATATGCAAGGGTTAAATGGATGGAGATCTCAATCAGTAAAAGTGGGGTATTCGGGCAATGCTCCCCCTAGGATTCAGGTATTAGGTACCGAATAAGCAAAGTGTTTCTATGATGAGTAAGTTAAGTCATGGAAATCCAAATATAATCGGATCCGTCCTCCTAATCACTGATACTAGTCCCCTACGAGGTCCCGGTGGAGAAATCGCTCAATCTCAACACCTCACACCACATATGACTACAAAGCACTCTAGGGATTCCAAGAGGTGTATCCGATTCCTAAAGATTGATCCAACCCTAATTCCCAGCGAAGGATCCTAACCCCCTACAAGGTCCCGGCGGAGAAATCTCTCAATCTCACGCCTCACACCAAATATGGTTGCATAGAGCCTAAGGAACGGAGATAGAATACACTCAATCGGAAGGGAGAGGGGACACTCCACTATCTCATGACTCACCCTCTCAACCCTCTTTAACAGTGAAGTTCTAACTCTAATGGAGACCTCTCTCACATCAAAGTAACAAATCATGCAAATCCAATCAACCATAAGGATTAATTAAACAAGCAAGCAATGAGAATACAAGATTAAATCTTAATCAAACTCAGATTAAATAGAAACACTAAGCAAATCCACAAAAGATGAGAATCCTAGGGTTCACAAGCCCAAATACCCTCTAGGGTTTTAGCTCTCCATGGAGCAACATACAAAACACACCATCAATGAATGAAAGTACATTAAAACCATAGAAATAAACCCCCTTATATATGAACTGATGGCCTTGATGGAGAGCTTCGACGTCTTGAAGGACCCAATCCGAAGCTAGGTTCACAGGTGGCTTCCTTGATGCTATGACGGAGGTGGAATCGATCAAAGTTGGTGATGAAGCGCCTCCAAAGCCGCAAAGACCTCCTCTCCAAACCCTAGCCGTCTCACCCCTCAAGAGCCGCACAAAAGATGAGAAAGAATAGGGCAAAACGGCTATTTATAGGCCTTAGATCGCGTCTGTCACGTGCCCTCATGCGCCCGTGTGGATTTTCCACGCACCCGCGTGGGCTGCAAGAATTTCCACGCGGTCGTGTGAACAGTAATTTGCTACAGTACTGCTGCAGTGAAGTTGCTACACTAAAATTTCTACAGTACTTTTCACGAAACGCGGTCCAAACACTCTTCTCTTGAGGCCACATGTCCAGGCACACGTCCATGTGGTAGGCTATAAAACTTTTCTTCATCGACGTATCTTTGAGAGGTCTTGCAATCTTCACAAAGAGAAGGAATATGAAGATGTGGCTGCCTTTGTGCCCTTCCAAATAGTGAATTGACTTGAATCTTCTTGGAAGTTGGCACACATCTCCACGTTTATGAACTGCTCTCGTGTCTTGGTCCTTGAATTGAACAAGAACTCCCAACATTGTGTCTTTATAGCCTATCTTTGCTTCCTTTTTACTCTTCAAGTCATTCACAACCTATATGCATAAAAGAACACCAAATACACAATATGAGACATAAACCACTGTAAAAATGATGCTCAATGCATGTAAAACATATATAGAAATATGTCTACTCAAGCACTTATCAGAAAGCTCTCCCACAAACCTTCTTCCAAATGAAGCACGATGTCGAGCCATAGAACCTCTCCCAATCCCTAGCCAATACCTCTCAAAACCCTAGCCACAGCCATCTCTCAAGTTGGGGAAAAGATGGAGAAAAGAATTACTAAAATCGAGGCTGAAATCGGCTTTAAAAGGGCTAGAATCGGGAATCCACACACCCCTGTGAATATTCCACACGGCCCGTGTGAAATTAATGCACGGGCGTGTGGAATTTCCACACGCCCGTGTGGCTTCTTTGGACAACTCCTTCTTCGGCCGTCTTTGAACAGTACCTGCTACAGTATTCTTCTACATTGTTGTTACAGTGCCCTACTATAGTACCAGTCCGAAACACTCCTGAAACCATACTTTCATTGAGGTAACGTAAACGGGCACATGTTTATGTCGTAGATAGTTTCGCTTCTTCATTGAACGGCTGTGTTGGTGGAGATCTTGTTACACATGCACAAGCCGGAATACCTAGAGTGTGACTGCCTTTGTGCCCCTCCAAATCATTGTGCTAGCTTGAATACAAGGAGGTTGGCACACATTCTAGCATCTTGAATCCGACTTATGTCTTCACGTTTGAACCTTCTCAGGATTTCCTCCAAATCGTACACTCACGATCTACATTGGCTTCTTTCTCTAATATTCGGCTTCGCAACCCTATATGCATGAAAGTAACATAAATACACACGTATTAGTGTTAAAACCCGATGAAACTAATGCTCATCATAAGGAAAAAACACTTCGCATTCTTATCACACAAACATTTATCAAACACCCCCACACGTAAGCTTTTGCTTGTCCTCAAGCAAAAATTAAAACATTGTATGCATAGATGAAGGAAATATTGGAAGTGATTGGCCTTAGGTTCACCAAAGCATGCAAAGAGAGCATTCTACAAGCAAGGGAAATTTTAACTCTAAATACGAAAAATCAATGTTCTAGCTAAAAACTTGAATAAAAAAGGACAACAAACCCGAAATCGTGTAAGTGTGTGAACTCACTCAAGTCAACCCAAGGTATACTCCTCAAAGTTCTATGTAAAAGAGACTTATTTATCTACAAAAGGTAACAAAAATTCAAAAAAGTGTAGTAGCTTCACCCTTTCCAAAGCGCCCGCTAAGGTGGCTTTCACACTTTCGAGGTGGTAGCTCTTTCTACTGGGGTGGTATCTTTCACACATCCCATGAGATAGCTCTTTCTCTCATTAAGGCATAACTAATATCCTATTTATGAGAGTAGCTTCATACATCATAAGTGGTAGCTCTTTCCACCCAACAAGCACAAATAAACAACAAAAGTATTTTGTTCTTTCTTTTCATTTTTCTTTTTTTTCAGCAAAATAACACAAGAAACAAAACAAAAAATAGTCCCTTTAACATCAAACTTGAGTTTCCAAAAGAGTTTAAAGAGTGATTAGTGCACAAGTGTCAATCGGGCAAAAACAATTCCTAAACATTCAAGCAAGAACTAGAGCATGAGATCATTCAATGTTAAAAATTCTCCTATACTCGAGAATACAATTATTGCAACTAAAGTGAACCGCCATTGGCTACGTGAGCATGTATAACATTCAAGACTAATTTAAAAAATATGTGCGCTATGAAACTCCCAACTTGACTCGTAGTGTTGCCTTTGATGGAGCTAATTCATTGGGAGTTGTGTTCCAACGGATTGTGAAGCATACACGGCCAAATGCTGAAACATCTTGGCCGTGTTTATGACAAGTTCTCAATTCCCATGATGACAAGACTATCAGCACGCATACACGAGGGGGTTCAGTAAAGCTCAATAAAACAAAAACAGCTCGAGTAAATAAAAGATAGAGAAATGAATACAACTCAAGACAACAAAACGAAAATAAAACTCAGTAGGAAAGTCCTTTTGAGTATACAAGTCCAGAAGGAAACGCAAATAAAGAGAAAAAAATAAAGTCAAGTGTCGGTGCCGCGCTCGGGCTCTGCTGCTGCTAGGTACTCAAAAGGTGTTGGTGGATCCGGTGAGGATGATGCAGGAGATGCCTGAGAGGTGCGGGGTCGTAGCACAAATGGTGAAGCAACGTCTCTCTGGATGATATGTTGTAGAACGTTGAAACGCGCCATGAACTCTGTGAACTGTGTGTCTTGCATCGCACGAACCTCTGCTATCTCTGCTCGTGCCTCAGTAATCTCGGTCCGTACCATCCCCACAGCACTGTCGAGCCTCTCAAAATGATCATGGGCTCGAGATAGTGAAAACATGCGTACTGGGGGTGGGTCCTCTGCCGCAGGAGGTGCGTCGGTCTCTATTGTCGTCGGTTGAGGCTCGGGAGTAGGCTGAGAAGCCCCGGCATCATCTCCCTCAACCTCTGCTATCTTCGGGGCAAGAATAATCAAAGCATATACTCCTGACTGAACTCTCCATACCATCCCCATCAACCTCAATGTCTCCATGCCCAGGGGAGTAGGTATAGTCACCTTCTCGGCCCCTCTGACAGTGTCGAGTAAACCCATACCAACGACTAGTCTCGTGATATAGGGGCCCGAGAAAATCACTCCAAGTCTGGCATATTGCCCCTGATGTCGAATATACTCTGCCAGGATATGCCCTAAATGTATCGATGTGCGTCGCACCATAGAGTACAAATATAAAAGCTCCTGTCGGCTAAGCACACCAGTACTATCACCTCGCCCGCTCACTAACCTACTCAAAATTGCGTGAATGTATATGTAACTAAGGCAGGAGAGTCAAGCGGCCTACAAAACCCCAGGCTCATATTGCCCCTGTCCACATAATACAATGTACGCATAATGCGGGGTCAAACTCGCATGATAATCTGTGGGCAGCTACTCATACTCCTCTATCTCTGTATAAGCCACATCATATAACTCCATCAAGATTGCAAACTCAGTCATGCTCAAGCTATGATGCTGTCCTAGGGCTCTAAACTGAATGGCACTGACGCTGTCAAAACTGGAGTATGAGCAATCGAACTCGAACGAGGCTAGCACCTCGAGTGTCAATGCACGGATGGTAGGATCTCTGATCAATAATAAACGGTCCCAGCTGGCAACCGCAAGTATGTCCTCGATCTTGTCCTCCATAACCTCTGCCGACTTAATCTTCCTGAGTGTGCTCACGTTGGGAAATCTGGTCTGACCAAATCTAAGACTAGTCAGCCGCTCAAACCTCGCCAGATGTTAGGGAATAGTAAAACTCATGCTCTCGGGCTCGGGAGATCGCTCATGCGGCCATTTATCAATTTGCCTCTTTGACCTAGGTGCCATAACCTATAAAATTTGAAAGAAACTGGATCAAACAAATTAATTGAGTAATGCAGCAGAAATCCGCACGGTCGTTGGAATTTCCGCACGCCCGTGCGGATCCATGGGGCATTAACAAACGCACGGCCGTGCAATAAAAATCTAACAATACACTTTTAAATTCTTTCTAACTTCATTCTAAACATGTATAATCATTATAATTGCATAAACGAAGCATGATTGACTGGTTTCATCGATTAAAATCAAGAATTTATGAAGAAAAACAAAGATAAGGGTTTACCAACGAGTTGAGATGAAAAACTTTGAATTGGCCAGAAAACCAAGTAAAAATCCCTCCAAATTGGTAATACGAAGTCAGGAGAAAGTTTGAGCGTGCTTGCAGACGAATGGGAAGTGTGAAAATTAGAAGAAACGATGATCCTTTTAATAGGACTCGCGCCTCTTGGGATTCTGTACATCCTCACGGGCGTGTGGAAATTACCCACGCCCGTGCACCTCCACAAGAGATAGCCACAGGGGCAGACACACGCCCATGTGCACTCTCGGGATAAAACTCACTGTCTCTGAATGCTACCACATGGGTGTGCAGAAAATACCCATGCCCGTGTGGCCGACCCACAGGGGCAGCCGCACGCCCCTGTAGCTCCTCTATCCAACCGAGAAGAATCGCCAAGTATTTCGCACGCCCATGCGGAATTACGTGGACATGCACAGGTCCAACTCACAGGGGCAGCAGCACGCCCCTGTGTCTTCTCCGCATAAAGAGGGCTCGTCTGCAGAGATTAGCACGGGCGTGCGGAAAATACCCACGCCCATGCATTTTTTTGCAAGTTCGCCCACAGGGGCGAGTCCACGCCCTTCTGTGCTCTCGGGATAATTTGCCAAGTCCCTACAGGAAAACACATGCCCGTGCGAAAGTTACCCAAGGGCGTGTGAAAATCACAAGGTTGCTCACAGGGGCGAGTCCACGCCCCTATGCCTTCTCTAGATGAGCTCGCAATACAATTCCATGGGCGTGCGGAAATTCCACACGCTCGTGTGTTTCCTCGGGATGACTTAGAAAACTATGCAGGCTCTGCAAAAATTTTCTGAACATGTTTACACAATTAGAGCCTGCTCTTTTATGCAAAATACACCAGCTGAAAACATTAAGAACAAGCTTAAGTGACTTAAACTTCACCAAATCCTCATGAATACACACGATGGCATCAAAATCTACAATATAATACACAGCAGAAGCATCTAAAAATCAAGACATCAACACTCAACAAGTTATTCATGCGAAAACTAAAATATCAACTAAGAAAAACAGTAAACACTTGGGATGCCTCCCAAGAAGCGCTTGTTTTATGTCACTAAGCTTAACGTACCTCTTCCTTACCACACGGGGGCTCATAGATGAATGTTGACCTCTTACCCATAGCTTGAAAGCATGACGAGCAAAGTCTCTTGAAGTAAGAGGGAGAGTTATCGGGCTTGGGACCACCTGCAATGGTTCATCCAACTTGTTCGCTTCACGCGCATCTCCAACAGCCTTGGAGCGTTTCCGGTGGCGTCTCCTCGCCATCTTCATCTTCCGAAGCACTTTCTTCAAGATCCCCGGAGTAGACGGTACTTCTTCCGTCGAGCCAAGCATCATTATTTCTTCATTTTCCTCCTCTTGGTCGAACAAACCCTCGTAGGGGTCCAGATTGAACATTTCCTGCATATATTCATCAACAATCTCATCAGTAGTGTATAGAAAATACAAAGTATCATCAAAATCAAGAGAATGCCGCATAGCTTTAGCAAGGCGGTATGTGAACTTATCATCTCCAACTCTTAAAGTTAGCTCCCCGCCATCCATGTCAATCAATGTCTTGGAAGTTTGCAAGAATAGCCTCCCAAGTATCAAGGGTACATCCGCATCCTCATCGACGTCTAGCACCACAAAATCTACAAGAAATATGTATTTATCCACCTTGACAAGCACATCTTCGATGATACCCTCGGATGTCTCACCGTTCTGTCTGCCAATGGCAAAGTCATCCGAGTAGGCCTTGGCTCGCCCAAGCCTAGCTTCTGAAAGAAGATGTATGGCATGACATTGATACTGGCCCCTTAGTCTGCCAATGTTATTTCTTCACCTAAATTGCCAATGTTGCACGGAATGATGAAGCTTCCTTGGTTTTTCCTCTTGTTCGGCATGTTCTTTTGCAAAACCGCCGAGCAAGAAGCATCTAAGATCACTAAAGCACTCTCCTATAACTTTCTCTTGTTAGTCAATAAATCCTTCAAGAATTTTGCATACTTAGGCATTTCGGACAATGCCTCAACAAAAGGAATGTTGTTGTGGAGTTGCTTGAACAAACGCAGGAACTTCTTATATTGTTCATCCGCTTGGTCATTCTTCAACCTAGAGGGATAGGGGATTCTTAGCTTGAAAGGTGGGGGTACCACCCCCTTCTCTTTGCTTGTTCCCTCTTTAACCTCTATGACCTCGGGTGCGTGTTCATTGGGCTTATCACTCAGAAACTTACCCTCAACCTCACGACCACTTCTCAAGGTGATCGCCTTCACATGCTCTCTAGGATTGGTCTCAATATTGCTTGGCAAGCTTCCCTGTGGTCTCTCCAACAGAGACATCGCAATTTGCCCCACTTGATTCGCAAGGTTGTGCAAAGAAGAAATGTGGTTGCAAAGTGTAGCCTCAACTGATTGAAACCTTGTATCCGATGATTGCACAAATCTAGTCAAGGCCTTCTCCAAATCGGTCATTCGGGTCTCCAAATCGGAAACTCGGTTCTCCATGTTTGGGGCTTGTTATTGTTGGAAACCCGGTGGCCCCATGGCCTTTTGTGGGACTTGGTTACTCCAAAAGAAATTGGGATGATTCTTCCAACCTGGATTGTAGATGTTGATATATGGATTCCCTTGATTCCTCATCGCATTACCCACAAAATCAACATTCTCAACTGAAGATGCATCACTAATGGAGATCAGGTAATCGGAGGGAGCATGTCCTTCACCACACCCGGTGCAAGTAGTCACGGCCGCCACTCTATTCGAAGTTAGAACGTCTAACTTCTTACTCAATGATTCCACTTGGGCTGCCAATGAAGTTATTGCATCTATCTCATGAAGCCCGGCCACCTTCTTCTTCTCCTTAGAATTCCATTTTTAGCTATTTAACCCCATTTCTTCAATTAGTTGACGGGCATCACCGGGGGTCTTGCTATTCAAGGTACCTTCCGCTGCCGCATCCAAGAGTTGCCTTGTGCTTGGATTCAACCTGTTATAAAAGGTCTGAACAATCATCTACTTTGGAAATTCGTGTTGCGTGCACTTTCTCAGGAGTTCCTTGAACCTTTCTTATATCTCAAATAGAGATTCCAATTCCAACTATACAAAGGACGAGATCTCATTCCTAAGCTTTGCAGATTTTCCGGGAGGGAAATAACGGGCAAGAAAGCTTGTACCATCTCCTCCCATTTGGTAATTGATGCTCTAGGTAATGAGTGTACCCACTGCTTCGCTCTCCCCTTTAAGGAAAATGGGAAGGCTCTCAACTTGATGGCATCATCCGTCACCCTGTTTATCTTGAGCATATCACACACCTGGAGAAAGTTCTCTATATGACTGTTTGGATCCTCATCGGCCAAACCATTGAACTGTGTGGATTGCTACAACATGTGGATGAATGCCGGCTTCAGCTCAAAATTCTGAGCTGTAATCGGGGGACACACAATATTCGATTGTGTCCCCAATACTAAAGGTCTGGCATCATCGGATAATGTCCTCTGTTTCTCATTTTGTTCCGCCATATTATCCGACCCTTCAACTTCCAAATCAGCTAGATTAGACTATTCTTACACATGTTCTTTCTCTTTTCTTCTAAGTGTACGTTCGAGCTCGGGATCTCCTTCAATCAATATCGAGGAGTTCCCTCGGGTCATGAACCTGGAGCTGCACAAAATGAAAGAAAACAAATCAGAAGAATGACAGAAAAGAAGATGTGAAATAGAATGACTAAATGAATAGCTAAGAAAACAAAGTGCAAAGTATCTCTAAACGCCTATTCCCGGCAACGGCGGCAAAAACTTGACAACGCCCTTGCCTATGTCCCGCAAGTGCACAAGTTTGTCGAAATAATAAAATCCCAGGTGAGTGGGTATCGTATCCACAGGGAGTAGGGAGCAAAAATACTTAAATTGTTTCTTAACTAAGTAAAATATGAATAGTGATTTGTGTGACTAGATGTAATGCAAACAATAGTAAAAGAGACAAGAGAGAGAGCACAAGTAAAAGAGAGGTAAGAAAATCGATATAGATGGGGTACTCGGATATTGATCCGCTTAGGACAATAGTTTCAAGTACAAAAATCCTCTATTATGCTTCCTAACTAATGCATTAATGAGTTGTAGAGATCCTTTAATACATGGTCCCAAATCTAAGGTCAACCATGCTTAACCCTATACATGTCCCGGAGGAGAAATTGAACAATCTCTCAACCTCGCACTGGTATAGAATTGCAATGAGTTCTAGGGATTCCAAGTGATAAATCTTCTTCCTATATGTAGACTTAACCCTTTGGTCCAGGTGGAAGGCCCCTAGCCACATTTAAGCCCTAGATGCTAAAATCTCTTCAATGCTTCACTCCATTAGACTCACAACTAAGCTATAGCGAAAGATCATCCCTTAGCCCATTCACTCTACTATGACCGCAAAGAACTCGAGGAATTGGAGGTAGAATAAATCACATTGGAGGGAAAAGGGGATGCTCCGCTACCACTCGACTCACCCTCTCAAATCTAGCTTTGTCTAACTCTCGTGGTGTGTCACTCACTCACAAGGGTTACCAACAAGAACTCTCAACCCTAGTGTCACTCTAAGGGAGTATTCATACAATCAATGCATTCAAGATTGCAACTCAACAAAAACATGAATTAATGAAAGCAATAATTACAAGGTTCAATGAAACGAATACATCCTAGGGTTCACAATCCAAGTACCCACTAGGGGGCTTAGCTCTCTATGGAGCAAATTACAATCAATAAAATCGAATCTAAAAGTAATAAATCTATAGAAAACCCCCTCAATAGTCGTGACAATGGTCATGTGGAGAATCCTTTACTCGTCCAAAGGTCCCTTTGTCCGGCCTAGGATACACCTTGCCGGATCGGTGCCGACGAAAGCTCTCCCACTAACCTTCTTCCAAACGGAGCGCGATGTCGAGCCGTAGAACCTCTCCCAATCCCTAGCCAATACCTCTTAAAACCCTAACCGTAACCCTCTCTCAAGTTGGGGAAAAGATGGAGAAAAGAATTGCTGAAATCGGCTTTGAAAGGGCTGGAATCGGGAATCCACAAACCCCAGTGAATATTCCACACGGCCCGTGTGAAATTAATGCACGGCCGTGTGAAATTTCCACACGCCCGTGTGGCTTCTTTGGACAACTCCTTCTTCAGCCAGCTGTGAACAGTCCCCTGCTACAGTATTCTTCTATAGTGTTGCTACAGTGCCCTGCTACACATTCTCGCATCTTGAGCCCCACTTATGTTTTCGCATTTGATCCTTCTCAAGATTTCCTCAAAATAGTGCATTCACGATCTACATTGGCTTCTTGCTGTAACATTTGGCTTCACAACCCTATATGCATGAAAGTAACATAAATGTACACATATTAGCGCTAAAACCCGATAAAAGTAATGCTCATTATAAGGAAAAACCACTTCGCATTCTTATCACACAAGCACTTATCAGCAACCTTCACCACCATCCAACTTGAGTTAAGAGCAATGATTGAGAGGCACGATTCAGAGTGGAGCTTTACTATTGGATTGCTTCTAGGAGCGCAATTGGATTGATTGAGAACGAATAGGGAGTCTATGGATTTCTATGTGATTACTTTCTTTATTATGGAGTTCTATTGTTTTCTATGTTAAAACTTGTGTCATATAACTGGATGTGCATGATTTGCATAGATGCGACTGTAGTACTTGGCGTGTGTTGATTGTTGTAGTTATAATTACCATAGGTGGTTGCAAAACTGGATGTGCATGATTCCTATAGATACAATTATAGATCTTTGTGTATTTGATTGCGTAGATATGATAAGGCTTGAGAACACACGTAGAATTCATAGGATGTACCAGATAGTCATTGTAGGAAAGACACTACTTATTAGACTAGGGAATTGATCCGGGCTACTCCCCATCATTGTTATTTGCTAAATTTATCTCATCATCTCTTGTCTTCTTTTCTTTTCACATATTCATCTGGTTCTTTATTATTGGAAGAGATGGTTGAGCATTTAAAATTGTAGTATTCATGGCTTCAAATTGAGCATCAACTTGCATCATAATTCTTGCAAACACATCCTGTGTCTTGAATCCCCACTGATTAGGTTGCTCACTATGAACGACTAGAGGATGGTATTGCCATGGTTCTTGAAAGGAGGGTTCTTGAAGCAATCCTTGGTGAGGGTATTCCCATTGTTGAGTATGATGATGTGTAGAAGAATTTTGGTGCCCCTCCCTAATATCGATTATAAGCATTATGGTGTGGATTGCTTTCAATTTCTTTCATGGCACAAAATTCTTCCATCTACTTCTCAAGTGCATAGATTTTGGCATCCAATAATTTTTCTTGAAAATCCATGGCTCTATATAAACAAAAAAAACCAAAGTCAATAAGCTATAATAAAAATCAAGAAAGAATAGAAATAGATAAATATGCACAAAAAGGTAAAAGACACATGCAAAGACAAATATTTACAAAAGGAAAAATAAATGACTAGAGCAATAGACTATAGTTTTTCCTATCATCCCTTGTGTCTTCCCGGCAACGATGGCAAAAACTTGATGTGAACACCCGCAAGTGCATGGGGTCATCAAGTAATACCCTGTGTGTGACATAAGGGTCGTATTCCACAGGGCCAAGGAACTACTATTACTTCCCTTTTGTCTATTTTCTAGCCTAACACTTAAAAAGATGAACAATAATTGCAAAAAGAAAAAGAATTAACTAAAATGAAATCCGGACTATTACTATGCACAATTGGCAATCAAAGGTAGAACCAAACACAGGAAGGGGTGATTTGGACAGTGAATCTCCCTATGGTTGTCATTAGGTCTAGAACTTAAGATGATAAGTTGCAATTGTAGTTTGGGCTAAGAGATTCCTAAAATAGCTAATCTTGAATCCCTAGGTGATTACCCCTAATCTCATACAAGTATTTGTTCAGAATCACTTCAGACCAAATGCTCCTACGATTGCATTAAGTGTTGGGAAATCTCTAATTAGGATTGATGCTCAATACCTAGGTCTAATCATAATGGTTGGAGGGGTACTAAATACCCGAATCCCTCGGTGTATTGGTACATGTATCCCTTTCAAACTATGTGAGTCTAATACAAGGGCGCATACCGCGTATCCAAGTCCAACCTATAATTTGAACCATAGAGTTCTCATGCAATCCAAAACATCAAAGAACACATAGCAAGAACCACAAACTACAAAATTTATTAAAAGAAATACAACATCTAACAATACATCATCAAGATGATCATCCAAATTACAAACAAGCAACCCTAGAGTTCATCATGTCCAAACCACAAATAAGTTAGTTCCTCATGAAAGAGGAACACTCATACAACTCCAAAGAACAAATAAACAAGAAAAGAATCAAGAACTACTCCCTCTAGCTTTAGATCCCCTTGGATGGTGAAGATCTTGAAGGTTTGAAGAGATATCCACTCAAACAATACTTTGATGCCTTTGATCTTCTCCAAATCTCCTCCTCCGATGTTTGCCTCCCTCTTGGTGAAGCTTTGTAGAGTAGATCGCCAGAAATCGCCTGAGAGAAAAGTGCGGCGATAGCCCATGAGGCCGAAGAGGAAGATGATGCCCAAAAAGACCTAAAAACCACCTTTAAAGTCATTCTTGGGTTAGCTTCACGGCCTTATTTACAGGGGTGAAGAAACCCATAAGAGCCTCGGGATTTCTTTAGCCGGTTTAAGGGCATCTTCACAGCCGTCAGAAAACCTGTCAACGAAACCTCAGACTTTGCTATTTCCTAACTCCTTCATGCTACAGTGACTGCTGCAGTACCTTGCCCTAAAACATCATTTTCGGTGTCATTTTCTTTCTTATTTACGTTGTTAAGCTCACCTGGGCATCCTTGAGACCTGTAACATGAATAAGGCCAATTAAACCATAAAAAGGGCATCAAATCATCAATTTATACATGAATAGTGCAACATAAATACGTATAAAATACATACATTTAGCCGTTTATCAATAGTCATTGTAGGAGAGCCACTACTTATTGGAATAGGGGATTGATACGAGGTACTACTCCCCATCATTGGTATTTGCTAAATTTATCTCATCATCTCCTGTCTTCTTTTGTTTTCTTTTATTCTTCTTAAATTCATATATTAGAACCTTTTACCAATCATTGACTTGACTAGATATTGAAAGATCAATTATTACTGGAAGCTTGCTAATCCATGTGGAATTGACTACACGATTTCTCATTGGGTACACTTTACTACTTTTTATGACCCTTGCACTCGCGGATATGCAAGTGGTGTATCTGCAATTCTGATCAATATTCGTATGGGATTAGGGATTAGTCACAAAGGAATTTAGTGTTAATCTACCTTAGAAATCTCTCAACCAAAACCATCATTGCGATACTTTACTGTTCATCTTGGTAACTTGTTTACCCCCAAGGGGATCCACATTCGTCGCCTCCTTCTCCAATTGATTTATCACCTTCACCCTCATACTATCACTTTTGGCCTTCTTGCATCATTTTATTAGTTAGTTAAATTCTCTTTTATTTTGTTCTATCTTGCATCTCAAATCAATTGTGAGGTTGGAAAATAGGTGATAAAGGAGTAGTAGTAAATCCTTGGCCCTGAGGAATACAATCTTTGTGCCTACGATGAGGTATTACTTGATGACCCCATACATTTGCTGGAGAAATCATCAATTATAAAAACACTGTATAATATTGTAGAAATACTATATAGTACTATTCATTGGAATCCCTTGTAAGAGGAGTAATATTCTCCACCCTTCTATGGTTGCCTGGCAAGGGGATTTATCATCGAGGGTTTATGGTCCATGATATATCATCTAGCATATGATAAGCCGTCTTTACTGTATGTGTTAGCTCACCCCATATGATGGCCATTGTAACCGGTACAAAAAAATCTAATCGTTTGCCATTGTGGCCAATTCTTTACTTTTGTTGCCAATTTCAAATTTTTGAGAGAACAAAAAAAAAAATGCACACACATATTTGGTAAGCTATTTTTATTTTCAAAAATTTTGGAAACAACATCCATGTTTTCAAAAAAGTTAAAACAAGCTTTTTTATGTTTTCAACTTTTTTGAAATTATTTCCAAAACATTAGTTCTAGAATTTTAACCTAGTGCTTTAGAGACTTTTGAATAGTGATAGTCAGCAATGGTGGGCCGATCGTTGCTGGTAGTAGAGCAGGCATGTGGTCAGTCACAGGAAACTACTTGCCCATTGAAGACCGGACGGTTAGTGATAGACCTCAGGTTGCTCGTGCTCGTGTGACGGTGTGGCAACAAGTGCCGGGTGGGCATGGGTGGCTAGCCATGAGTGACTAAGGGTGGCGAGCCGCTGGTGGCGGATGACTGTCAACCGCAAGCCATCGGATGCCAAATACTTTTATTTATATATATATACATAAACTTTGTCTACTAACAACATTTAATTTTGTTTACTAATATACATAAACTTTAAAAAAAATATAAAAATACAAAAATGAGAAAAATAAAAAAAAGTTTATAATATTTTTACTAATCAAACGTATTTTGCATTTTTCTAACATCCACCCACTTGTGTATTCAAACTTGTTTTTGTTTTCAAAAATTTAACAAGAAAACAAAAATAAAATAAAAAAGAAATAAGAAAACAAAAACAATCCTAAACCGCCCTTAATTAAACAATTCCAATTATTTATTGATGAAGCAATAAAGTTTGGAATATACAAGATTGAATTTCACCAATCTCTAATATATCATTGTGTTCGATGTGACCCAAATACAATGAATAATAATGATGCTAATTACATACAATATAAATACTTCAGATCGATTAAGGATTATAGTGTATAATTTATAAATTATGATCGAGAGCAACATTTTATGCACCAATTTTGGTGGTTTTATATTATTAAAACTCAATAAAAATGCCTTAATTAACTTCCACTGGCAAAGCCTCTAAATAAAGACTTACATTTTAAACACATCAATTAAGAGGATACAGTCGTTAACCCTATCAACTACACATTTAAGCAAAGAGGTTCTAGTATGGTTTCCTCGATCAAATCAATTTTGTCTTCCGTTTTATTAAGGCCACGTTTGCATCATCCACATGGGTTGCAACAAACACAAAAATTAAAAACCGGTTCATACCAGGGATCATTGTGTGTTACAACTTTTATATGGGGGTCACAAAGTTTAGTTGTACAGGTCTTTTTAAAAACTTCATTATTTAAAAAAAAAATGTTGAAGATGATGTACCAGCTACAAGATCTCACTTTGTTGATCTCCAATGTCCAAATGGAAAAAGTTAGGAGTGGGAATGTGGACAATGATAATTTAAAAACAATGAATTTATTCTCATCTTTCCTCTCCTTTGTATGCCAACGAGAATTTCAACGTCATGCTCTGGCTTTCTTTATTATGACAATGCCGGCACATACATATATATATATATATATATATTGGGTCTCACGTGTGCCATCATATACATGATGATATATTGTAACTTTTATTGGTGACTCATCCACGCGCTGTTAACTTGTACCTTTTGTAAGTTATTTTCGTAGCTTAATTATAAATTAAATAGGAGAGCCTTGTTTCTCAAGTCGGTTTGATTGTTATGGTTAAAATACAATTTAGTTTTTATATCATGTTTTGACAATTTAAGTGTTCATGCTCTTCTGCCATTTGTATCATATCGATTTAAATTAATACTCTAGAAAAACCTTAATATCATTCATATTTGTTGTTGCTGTCGGTTTTGTTGTCACTGTGTTGAATACTTTTTTGAAAGTTTAAAGGTCAAGTTTGAGTTGCTTTGAATGAGTTGGATTTGTGTTTGATTGTTTAATTTTGTTTTAAGAGAAAAGATTTGACTTAATTAATATTAATTAAAATAAGTATTTGAAATTAAATGGAAAAGAAGCAAGAGCACTGGTCTGTCCATGAAAGTTATTGGAACATGTTTGAGTTAAAATAGTGAGTTCAAAATAACTTCAAATTAAGTTCTGCTTGCGAGGGAAGTTAAAGTAATATTTACTTTAATTATTGCATTATTGTACATGCATGCCCCTTTAACATTCCTATAGAGCTGCGCTAGTCACCTTCATCAAAAAAAAAAAAAAATCAATACTATTATAATATTTATAGTCATAATTTATTATTTAGCACTGTGATCGTAAAAGTTCACTTAAATTCCATGAAAGATGCTTCAACTTACTTAAGGTTTGACATTTTAATATTTTATCAGTTCAAAAACTTCTATGCCTACTTCACCTCACAGATGATCAAAGTCTGTATCTCATTCCAAGCTTGGTATTGTAGTATTTGAAGGTAATGTTGACCACTACTTTGATTTAGTCCGAATGACACAGAGTCATACTATTTGTATTTTTCTAATAAATTATGCACCAAACATTATAAGTTGCACTGGAACTATATGTAAATTACATCAATGCTCATATTTGTCTAGGAGCGCAATGGTAACACATAACGATTGAATATGTAGTTAATGTCGTTTTTTTTAAAACTCTAAAAAAGTTGTTAGATATGGAATTTGAAAGTAAATGCATATTGTTTTATTGGATATAAATTATACCACATATTTAAGACGCAATTCATAAATATATATCTTTGTTTTTCTTTTTTTTTTCCCTTTTGATTTAGTTTTGAATTGCTTCATCTTTTATTGTATAAAATTCTATTTTTCTTGAAATCCAAATCTTCCAAGAAGGTCAAGGATGACAACCTCAAATACAATATAAATTTAGAAGCATGACATTTAAATCGGCAAGTTACAACAAGATATAAGTTATGAAAAGAAGATATGACAATGTTATTTAAATTAATTGATAAAAATAAAAATTTTGATACATTTTTGCAAATATTTAGTGATTTTTTAAATCTATAAATATATACTGTGTTCAGTAGATCTATTAAAATTTGTCATCTTATCTCTGTGTCAACTTAACAAATTCAACATATTTTGCAAACTATATAAAGATTTTTAACATAATGAGCTAAGAAAATTAAGTAACAACTATTTTTGGAAGCCACTAATGATTCTAAAAGTTGAATTATAGTTGGTTTTCACAGTTAACTAAACAAAATTATTGTTTTTACTCCCACACCAGTCACCTTAGTCTTTTTTAACCAATTGTATAATGATATCTATCACATTTACTGATATTTCCCAAAGAAGATATCTATTTATGTAATATTGTTAATTTTCACCTCATACTAGCTTGTAAGAAGGAAATTTGATTGATATAAAGCTAAAACTAACCATTATTTATGGCCACGTAGTTGCTACATCTTGCTATTAAAAGTCAAAATTCAAAAATTATCTTTTGCCTTTTGTGCTATTGTCTTAATCATGTTAGATACTTATATTTTCAAAAAGTTTAACCATATGCTTTGATTTTTCTTTTTAACTCATTTACATATTTATTTGCCAATTATATGATGTATAATCCAAAACATATGAATGTTGGTACCCTTTAGCTAAGCTATTTTTTTAATTTTTAAAACAACTTATGAGATGGTAAAATTCAACTAGTTTGGTAGCCTATATTACTATTATAACTTAGTCGTAAAAGTAATTATATATTTTGGATTAACAAAATTACAAAACCCAACGGCCATATTGAAACATTTTAAATATACATATGTGAACTAGAAATTAACATTGGCTTTCTCAGAAAAAAAAAAAGTAAAAAAAGGAAAAATTCAAGAAACATTCGCAGAAAAAGGATGTAGAGTATGGATTAATTTCCCATTTGGAGGCAGCCTCCCAAACACGTGCTCTGGTCTCAGTCCAACCTCTTTCCATTCCCCGCTATTTATAAGGCAATGCCCACCCTTGTTTTAGCCATTCCCAACATACACAATTCTCCCTTTCTCCTAATCATCCTCCTCTTCGTCCATCCCTTCTCCCCTCCCCTCCTTGTTCTCTCTCTCCTTCTCTCTTTCCTTCTCTTCTTTCCATGGCTTCCAGTTAGTTCCAGAGGCTAAGCGAGGCGAAGGTATAGCTCTTTGTTTTTCATTTTTAATGTGCTTTTGATTATTAATTTCTTCATCTTCCCCTTTTTTTCCCATAATTATGTTAAACTTTTTCATGAACTTGGTATCTGTTTAATTAGATAATGTGGCTTGTTTATTGAATTGTTGATTGGAGATAATAGTCATATTAGTGGTAAATATAATATTTAAACATACATATATATATATATATATATATATATCTTTGTCTCTACTCTAGCCAGCTAGTATTGCTTTTTGTCTTTCATATCGGTTTTTGCATCTTTTGATGTTCTTTGGCTGGTAAAGTGTTTATCTTTTGTAACAATTGACAAGTGAAGTGATCACGTATGAGAAAGATATGTTGATTATATATTGAGAGATTTGCATTGCCAATGTATTTTAACTAATAAACTGAGATCATGATGTTCTCACTTTTACTTTTCGAAAAACCAGCTGGAATTCACTTTGTCGTTCCTTCTTGCCTTTTGGTCTGAAATTTTCTGTATCCAAATCTGTCAGTGTTAGCATACCCTTTTTATTTTAATAAAAATAATACTCAGTTCATCCTTTCATTTGGATCTTTAGTTTTTGTTCATAAATCCTCACAAAGTTTCTTTATGGTTTCTCTATTTTTTTTAAGAGAGGGTGAAAAGAGCAACAGCATTTGATTCCCCAAAAGAATTTGCACAATAGGATCATTTCTGCATTCCGGGATGGGAATTACATTTACATGCCCTGGACGTGATGCTTTTGATGAGGGCTTAGATGCTCTTATTATGAGATCCATCAGCTTCAAAGGTGATGATGATAAGCCACCTTTGAAATCCTTTAGTTTCAATGGCCGTGATACTGAGTCTTCCATTCTCAAAGCATTTGGCTCTGGAAAATTGATTATAGAAGGATCTCTAAATCTTGATATGAAGGAGATGGAGATTTCGATTAAGAATCCAGCTTCTTCAGAGAATGAGAATTCTCTGAACTACATTGGCTTCAGGAAGTCAAGATTCAGTCATTTGTGTGATACTGTGCAGAAAAGCCCTTTTTGTGATAACGATGGATCTGAACATCAGGCGGCACTTAAGCTGCAGAAGTTCTATAAAAGTTTTCGGACAAGAAGACAGCTTGCAGATTGTGCTGTTCTGGTGGAGCAGAGATGGTAAGATGCATGCTCATGTAACAAACTAACACTGCTTTGATGCTCATGTAACACACTAACACAACATGCAGATCGTTTAGTTATTTTTTGATTGATCTTTTATGAATGTCCCTACTAACACTGCTTTGATGGTCAATGCAGGTGGAAGTTGTTGGATTTTGCTATGCTCCGAAGGAGTTCGATATCTTTTTTCGACATTGAGAAACCAGAATCTGCTGTTTCTCGATGGTCTAGAGCAAGAACCAGGGCTGCTAAGGTAACCATCATATATTGGAATATGAGATGTTGATGGCCAGCCCTCCGTTCTTCATGTGTTTTTTTATTTGCATAAACTTCTTGTTGATTTGCAGGTTGGTAAAGGCTTATCAAAGGATGAGAAAGCTCAAAAGCTAGCGCGGCAGCATTGGCTTGAAGCAGTACACTTTTGCTTGAGACATTACCTTCGTTTTTCCATTTATTGTAACTCCCATTTATTAAGCTCGATTTAACAGATTGATCCTCGTCATCGTTATGGTCATAATCTCTACATCTACTATGATTGTTGGCTCCAATGCGAGAGCAAGCAACCTTTCTTCTACTGGTAGGCTACAAAATCGTAATCATAATCATAATCTAATCATGGTTTGAAATCTTCACAAGTATTTTTCTCAATTTATTAGTCAATAATTGACCTGTTAGCTTTTATAAAGGTCACTCTCATAAAACGCAGGTTGGATGTGGGTGAGGGGAAAGAGGTCAATCTAGAAGAACAGTGCCCTCGCTCAAAACTTCAGAAGCAGTGCATCAAATATCTTGGACCGGTCTGTCCCTAATCTTTAAATCTGTTAACTTTGGTTCTTATTTTGCTAGTACATCACACGTGCATGAACTTACCTCTTCCAATGACACAGAATGAAAGGGAGAAATACGAAGTTATAGTTGACGATGGTAAGTTCTTATACAAGATAAGCAGGCAATTCCTTGACACATCTGAAAGCTCCAAGGGCACCAAGTGGATTTTTGTTCTAAGTACAACAAAGGCTTTGTATGTTGGCCAGGTAAATCCTTTCTTGTACTGAAACATTGTGACTACTCTAATTTTGTTTCCTTTCTATTTTTTATTATTATTTTTGTTTTCATTTCTGACCTAAACAGAAGTTGTTACTCTTTTCTATGCAGAAGAAGAAGGGAGTATTTCAGCATTCAAGTTTCTTGGCAGGAGGAGCTACATCTTCTGCAGGACGACTGGTTGTAGAAAAAGGAATTTTGAAGGTATAATGATGCCATTACTGGTGAAACAAACTTGTAGACTCATTCCATAACAATTTAATCCACATTTATTTGTGCAGGCTGCCTGGCCTCACAGTGGCCACTATCGTCCGACAGAAAAACACTTTCAGGAGTTCATGAACTTTCTGAAGGAAAACAATGTTAATATCAGTGATGTTAAGGTTAAATAACAATCTGTAACATAAAAGCTTCAGTTTTATTTAGGTCCATGACTAAAGTGAAATGCCTATGAATTATGGCAGAAATGTCCAGCTGAAGGTGACGAGGAATCAGGAAATTTGGTTGGGAGCAACACATTAATGACAAGCAATTGGTCAGAAGATGACCTAACAAAGAAGAGCTTCTTATTGGAGGACGTTGAGAACAGACAGAGGAAATACCGGGCGCCTGCTGGACTAACTAATATTGAAATACCAGAAAGATTGGATCCATTCAGAGGATGCAATGCAATGGCAATGAACTTCGGTAACATCCCAAATGGATCAATATCTGGGATGTGTGAAAAGATAGCGAAAAGATCATCCCAAATGGATGAGCAGCCTTCAAAGCCAAACAAGCAGCTAAAGGTCAATAATAACAAGGTAGACAATGAGGGAAGCTCTGACATAGAAACAAATAATAGAACATCAGTTGATGAAAGTGAAGAGGTGGAAGGTCCATATACTTGCATGGTTAAGCAAAATCTTTTTGACAGCCATGAAATAGAGAAGGATTTTGTGCCTCAAGAACAGATATTTGACAGGATCAATGACAAGAATGGATTTAATCCTTGTCAACTGGGGAAAAAGATATCCTTCAGATGGACAACTGGTGCAGGACGTCGCATTGGCTGTGTAAGGGACTACCCGTCGCCTCTGCAGTTTCGTGCTCTTGAACAAGTAAACTTGTCTCCTCGAGATACCGGAGGCTCTGAGCAGATTCCATCAAGTCCATTGTCTCAGTTAAAAGAGATATCTTCAGGCACAAAGCGTGCAGAGAGAGCATTAGAAACAATGCAATGATAAATAGACGAGACCAATGACTTCCAATTATCAAATCTGATGTGTATATATAAGATAAGATGAATGGGTTGTTGCTTTTGTTTTTGTATATGTTGTAAAGAAACGCATTATACAATTGCACTGAATTTTTTGGGCAGTTTCGAGCCCGTATAAAAAAGTTAAAATCATCTTTCCAATATTGAACTTGGACATAGAAGGAATATTGCACCTTGATTCGTTTTTTTCGGCATGAGGATCTAAATAGAAGAGTAAAGCTATTTGTCCCGAATTCAGCTCCTGAATGACGTGGATGGCCATGTGGTCTTTCTATTCTCTCTCCTCATTAGCTCATTTCTTTCACTTCAATGTAATAAAAAAAAGAAAGAAAAAGAGCTGGTCAAAGCTCATCATCTTCATCCCCTTGCAATCATCTCCATCTCTTTGCTCTCATCTTTCCCTCCTCCGCACCTCAAGTCTCAAATAGTCCGGGTTTCTTGAGTGACCCCAGTTCTCAAAGCTCGCCACCGTGACCCTTGCCGTTTTCCCTACTCCGGTACTACCTGCCTTGACTCTCACCGCGACGGCTCTTGTCCTCATGGTGACGTCTGCAACCTCGCCCATGGCGTCTTCGAGTCCTAGCTCAATCCTGCCCGCAACTGCACTTTACCCATACCGCACTTCCAACGACCTTGTTTTTTCTCCCACGGTACACAAACAAAAGCTTTGTCAACAGTGGTATGATCTCTCTCTCTCTCTCTTATTGATGGAGTTGCAGTTTGTGTATAAGCTTCTAAGAATTGGGAGAATGGAAAGACATCCGTCTATTTGAGATCAGCACTTCCGACGATCCACAGAGCGACAGAGAAGAGAAAAAAAAGATTGTTTCGTACTGATTCATTCAAGCGGTTCCCACTTCTAAGCATCAATTGGCTCTCTCTCTCTCTCTCATGGGTACTGATTCATTTCCTCTTTGGTTCTTCACTGCTTCATTGTCCATGGTTTTGATGAGAAACTTAATTGATTTTCATGGATTAAGATTTCTTTTGGTATTAATTTGAATCTCGTGGAAAAGAATATGGAACTTTTTTGCTGAATTCATTTTATACTCAAGTAAATCATGGTAATTAAATATTGGTTTTCATTTTCAAGTGGTTGGATTTTAATGCAAGAGTTGTTTCCAAATGCCAAAAGCCACCTTGTTAAGTTCATGCATCATGGTCAGATTATATCAAAATATTAGAGAATTATCAAGCTGCCTATATATATATATATATATATATATATGAACAATCATAATCTCTCTATGTTTGCTTTTGTTAATATATTTTTTCCCCCACCAACAGAGTATTAGAATTACAGGTTGTTATGCATATTGTTTGTCTTTCTTTTGAATTATTGCTGATTAGGTTAGTTCTCTTTTATTAAATGTTTTATATCTTTCATGTTTTCTATCCAAACATAATAATTTTGTGACATGGAATCTTATATTTGTAGATAATTATTAAGCTGAACTTAATGGTATGAGTCTTGATCTAACTAGAGCTCAACTTTTCTTATTGAACCCATATTCCACTAGCATGTTGAGCTGCTGGTAATTCTCTTGGTCTCATTGTTGGTTTTTGATATTCCAACATGCTCTTCCATAGTTAGAGGCCATGATGATTTTCCAAAGGATGTTGATGAAATTGCTATGGATTTGTAGTCTTAGGAAAATTAATTAGTACTTTGTTTGATTTACATGTTGTCATTTTATTATTTCTCTTGGACATGAAAAATTTTATAAAAAACTTCTAATTGCATATGCACAATAATTTTGATGTCGGCTATTATATCCAAGGAATGCATATTTGCTTATGTTGCTGGAAATAATGGTTAATTACTCTCATACCTTATATGTCCACCTGTTTATTTAAAGGTTATTAGTGTCATACTTGTTTATTTAAAGGCTAATTAAGTATTGTTTGACTACATTTAATTAAATAAACAGGTGTGGCAATAATGGTTAATGCATATTTGCTGATTACATATCCACCTGTTGTCTTTAGGCTTATTATTATCATTAGAAAATCAGTCTTTCAAATTGCCTGCTTCATGCATGCTTGCTATTTATCTAGAATAAATTCTTTATTTCATCATTTTTTTCTCTCGTGATAGAGCATTATGTTATAATTTAATTCTTTATATCTAAAATAATATTAATTGATACAAGTTGATGCTATTAAACAAGATGGCAGAATTAGAAATTGGGTCTTCTGAAAAGAGGTAAATTAGATAGAAGATGGGTTTTCTAGTTTGGAAATGTTAAACAAAGATAAAGAAAAAACGGTGGTTGTGGAAGATTCAATATATAGAAGAATTACTCCAAAGGAGGGTATGTTTTTCAATTCTGAAGAAGAAGTCTATGATTTCTATGTTAAGTATGCACTGAAGACTGGGGAAGCTAACAACTCAAGTCTTAATTGAAGAGAAGCTGAAGATGGACTCAACTGTCAAAGCCATGTTAGTTTGGTTTGAATTTAAGTTTGAATAAGTTTGAATTTTGGGTCAATCAAAGTAGTTATGAGTGGAGAGGATAAGCATGCTTTATTTTCTCTAATAAAGCAACATGTATGTTGCTCAAAACTTTCGAATTTTGTTCTTATCTGTTTTATTTTTTTTAATGTTATGTATGCTTTTTGAGTGATTGAAATAAAATTAATTTAGCCTAAAAAAAAAACATTTTCATTTGTGTTCTTTGGAGAGCGTGTGAGTGTGTGATATTCTCTTTGTGTGTAGCCTTTGAATTGGTATCAGAGTTTTAAGCATTGATCTTTGTAGGCTAGGGAAATGGGAGACTCATCAAGCTTTGTATCTAAGGTTCCGATGTTTAGCGATCAAAACTATACAGCTTGGGAGGTAAAGATGAAGGCATACTTGAAAGCATATGACCTGTGGGATGCTATAAAGAAGGATGGTGATGTTGATATTCTTCTAGAGCATCCAATAGCTGCACATAAGAAGAGTCATACTGAAGCTACAACCAAGAAATAAAAGGCTCTCACTGAAATTCATTCAGCAGTGAGTGAAGAGATGCTTACAAGACTTATGACTTGTGATACAGCCAAACAAGCATGGCTCAAACTCCAGGAGGAGTATAAGAGTTGATGTTTTCTCTACAAGTGCACGGGTCGCACACAAGTAGTAAAGTGGTACCCCTTGAGGGATAGGGTTGTCGAACTACAGGGACTGGACTCAAAATGCTAGTTGATCTTCTAATGTCTAACCGGATCACAAAATCAGGGTAAAGATAATAACTAAGAATGTTAAAGGAGTGAAGGATGATAGGTAAGGAGGGAATTGAACAAGGTGAGAGACGCAGAGATAGAGCAGGTGGAATTATCAGGTAGATTGGGATCTAATATTTCAACAACAAGAGAGCAATGCCCAGGGATGATTCCTAAGAGCTATCTGATAAGTGCTTGAGTAGACATATTTTTATATATGTTTTACATGCATTGAGCATCATTTTTACTGTGGTTTATGTCTCATATTGTGTATTTGGTGTTCTTTTATGCATATAGGTTGTGAATGCCTTGAAGAGTAAAAAGGAAGCAAAGATGGGCTATAAAGACATAATGTTGGGAGTTCTTGTTCAATTCAATGACCAAGACACGAGAGGAGTTTATAAACGTGGAGATGTGTGCCAACTTCCAAGAAGATTCAAGTCAATTCACTAGTTGGAAGGGCACAAAGGCAGCCACATCTTCATGTTTCTTCTCTTTGTGAAGATTGCAAGACCTCTCAAAGATACATCGATGAAGAAAAGTTTTATAGCCTACCACATGGACGTGTGCCCGGACATGTGGCCTCAAGAGAAGAGTGATTGGATCGCGTTTTGTGAAAAGTACTGTTCACGCGGCCGCGTGGAAATTCCACTCGCCCGCGTGGAAATTTCTGCAGTCCACGCGGGCGCGTGGAAAACCACACGGGTGCGTGAGGGCACGTGACAGACGCGATCTAAGGCCTATAAATAGCCGTTTTGCCCTATTCTTTCTCATCTTTTGTGCGGTTCTTGAGGGGTGAGACGGCTAGGGTTTGGAGAGGAGGTCTTTGCGGCTTTGGAGGCGCTTCGTCACCAACTTTGATCGATTCCTCCTCCGTCATAGCATCAAGGAAGCCACCGGTGAACCTAGCTTCGGAGTGGGTCCTTCAAGAAGTCGAAGCTCTCCATCAAGGCCATCAGTTCATATATAAGGGGGTTTATTTCTAAGGTTTTAATGTACTTTCATTCATTGATGGTGTGTTTTGTATGTTGCTCCATGGAGGGCGAAAACCCTAGAGGGTATTTGGGCTTGTGAACCCTAGGATTCTCATCTTTTGTGGATTTGCTTTGTGTTTCTATTTAATCCGAGTTTGATTAAGTTTCATTCTTGTTTGTTTAATGCTTGCTTGCCTTATTGATCTTATGGTTATTTGGTTTGCATGATTTGTTGCCTTGGTGGGAGAGAGATCTCCATTAGGGTTAGAACCTCAGGATTGAAGAGGGTTGAGAGGGTGAGTCATGAGATAGTGAAGTGTCCCCTTTCCCCTCTGATTGGTGTATTCTATCTCCATTCCCTATGCTCTATGCAACCATATTTGGTGGGAGGCGTGCGATTGCTCGATTTCTCCGCCGGGACCTTGTAGGGGGTTAGGATCCTTCACGGGAATTAGGGTTGGATCAATCTTTAGGAATTGGATACACGCTTTGGAATCCCTAGAGTGCTTTGCGGTCATATGTGGTGTGAGGTGTTGAGATTGAGCGATTTCTCCACCGGGACCTCGTAGGGGACTAGTATCGGTGATCTAGAGATAGACCCGATTTTGTTTGGATTTCCACGACTTAACTTACTCATCATAGAAACACTTTGCTTATCCGTACTCTAATACCGAATCCTAGGGGGAGCATTGCTCGAATACCCCACTTTTTACTCGATTGAGATTCTCCTTCCATTTTACCCTTGCATATTCGTCTCCGGTGTTCATCTCTTCGCACATTAGATCACCACACTATCCCATTATCATTAGGCTAGATAGCAGAGAAGAAGTTAGTACTAGTAGCCCTGTTCTCTGTGGATTTGACTACCCGACTCACCGGGTATTTATTACTTCGACACCCGTGCACTTGCGGTAAACACACGCATATTCGGACGTGTCACTATCATATGCCGACTAACCTCTAATGCCTATCAGGTACATTCTATAGGTCTTGCGTGTGCTCAAAAGCAATGTTGCATCTATGGTTCTCAAGTACACCAAGTTTTGCTAAGATAGCTATGGTTTCATACACATCGAGTTTTGCAATCGCACAAGACAACTACAACTATGGAAATCCACACACTAAGTTTTACCTAAGCAACTGCGCAAATGAAACACATCAAGTTATGCAAACACAAGGTTAAATACAAGAAACCAAAAGAACTCGGTTGATCATAAGAAGAAAGTATTCAAAACATACAAATCATCAAAGTTCAACATCCCATGGCACCATGGAAGGTTAGCTCCTTAGGGATGGGTACAACATGGAGAAAACAACAATAGATCTAAAGAAAGAAGATAAGACTCTCTTCTCTTCAATAATAGCTCCATATGCTAGCCCCACTTCTCTTGTGCCTCTGACTCTACTTGCGCCCTAGAACTAAAGTTCAATCTTACCTCAGAAATGTGAAGGCGAACACCATGGCAGCCGCCCCAAGAAGAAAGAGAAAAGGTGAAGAGAAGATCCACAAAAGAATGCCCTAGATCTGGCTTAAAAAGCAAATTTCAGGCACGACACACTTTGGACACGGGTGTGTCACCCCGCTGAATATTACTGAAAAGTAATTTTAGGCTCAACATGATCGTGCTAGGAGCACACAGACCGTGTCCCTTATCCATACTGTACTATGGCGATTTGCTACAGTAAAATGCTACATAAATAACTCCGCTACAGTAATTTTACTACACTGCTCAACTACAAAAAATGGCTGGAATATTAAGTGGAATGCGCAGTGTCTTGTCGAGATTGTGTTTGGCCTAAGAGCACTGTAAATTCTCATCTTTTTGTACTGTCATTGCGCCGAATTCTGTTCTTTTACACAGGGACCTGTTTTCCTGCACAAATACAGTATAATACCCAAGTAGCACCAAATCACCATAAATAAACACTTGAAGATACGATAAATACATGAAAATGGTATAGAAATATATATATGAAATGCACTCATAAAAAGTGACTTGAAGGCCAGAAGAGTTCAAGTTCTCAGCTTGAGAAGAGAGTTTGAAATGTTGCAAATGAAGGATGGAGAAACTGCTAGGAAGTTTGCTGACAGAGTAATGAATGTCATGAATCAGGTTCGTTAGCTTGGAGAGGAACTCATAGACCAAAAAGTAGTGGAGAAAGTTGATAAGTGCTTGTGCGATATGAATGCGAAGTGTTCATTCCTTATGTTGAGCATTACTTTTCTCAGGTTTTTACATTAATTTGTGTGTTTTTATGTTACTTTTATGCAGGTAGGGTTGTGAGGCTGAGTATGAAGGAAATAGGCCAATGTGGATCATAATGCACCTATTTTGGAGGAAATCTCGCTAAGGTTCAAACGCGAAGACATAGGTCAGGTGTGAGATGCTAGAGTGTGTGCCAACCTCCTAGCATTCGAGTGAGCACATCCATTTGGAGAGGCACAAAGGCAGTCGCACTCGAGCATTCCGACTTATGCACATAGAACAAGAGCATCACCAACGTGCCTATCATTGAAGACGCAAGTGATCCACGACGTGAACGTGTGCCCGTTTGCGTTACCCCGATGAAAGTATGGATTCAGGAAGCTATTCAGGTCAGATACTGTACTAGAGAAATGTAAAAACATGGTTGAAAGTACTGTAGCAGCACTGTTCACAGCCGGCCGAGAAAACAGGAGTTCAGAAGATCCACACGGGCGTGTGGAAATTATCCATACCCGTGTGGAAATTCCCCACGGGCGAGTGAAGCATCCACGCCCGTGTAGTCGCCCGATTCCAGCCCTATTTAAAGCCGAATCAGCCCCGATTTTAGTATTCTTTTCTCCATCTTTTCCCCAACTTGAGAGAGGGCTTTGGCTAGGGTTTCGGGGGGTATTGGCCAAGGTTTTGGAGAGGTTCTACGGCTCCGACATCGTCATTCCTTAGGAAGAAGGTTGGTAGGGGAGCTTCCATTGAGGCGTATCCTATACCGGACGAGGGAATCCTTGGACGACGAGTAGAGGACTTTCCACAAGACCATCGACACGACTATTGAGGGGTTTATTTATGGATTCATTGCTTTTACATTCAATTTCTTTGATTGTACTTAGCTCCATGGAGAGCTAAACCCCTAGTGGGTACTCAGGTATTGCGAACCCTAGGATGTATTTGTTTCTTTAAACCTCTTTATTATGCTTTCAATAAATTGATGTTTATTGTGAGTTCCAACCTTGAATGCTTGATTGTATGAACATCTCCCCTAGAGTGACACTAGGGTTGAGGGTTCTTGTTGGTAACTGACAAGGTCCCCTTGCGTATATCCCGCAAGTGCACGGGTTTGTCGAAGTAATAATCCCGGGTGAGCGGGGTCGAATCCACAGGGAGTAGGGAGTAAAGACACTTAATTCGATTCTTAGCTATGTGGAGTATCAACAATGATAAGTGATAATGATTCAATTCTCAACAATTAAAAGCAACAAGCAAGAGAGCAAAAGTAAGGAGGAGGCAAGGCAATCGATAAAGATGGGGTACTCGGATGATGCTTCACCTAGGAAAAATCGTTTCAAGTGCAAGAACTCTCTATTATGCTTCCTAATCAATGCAATGGTGAGTCATGGAAATCCTTACATACATAGTCCCAAATCTAAGGTCAACTATGCCTAACTCTATTCATGTCCCGGAGGAGAGATTAAGTAACCTTTCAACCTCGCACTCGAATAAAGTTGCAATGAGGTCTAGGGATTCCAAGTGATAAATCGCTTCCTAATTATAGACCTAACCCTTTGGTCAAGGCGGAAGGTCCCTAGCCACAATTAAGCCCTAGATACTAAGATCCCCTCAACGCTTCACTCCATTGCACGCGCAACTAGGCCCCAGCGGAGGTTCATCCCTTAGACCATTCACTCTATTATGACCGCAAAGAACTCAAGGAACGGAGGTAGAATCTATCATGACGGAGGGTAAAGGGGACGCTCCTGTACCTCTCGACTCACCCTCTCAACCCTCTCCAACCTAGCTTTGTCTAACACTCGTGGTGTGTCACTCACTCACAAGGTTACCAACAAGAACTCTCAACCCTAGTGTCACTCTAGGGGAAATGTTCATACAATCAAGCATTCAAGGTTGGAACTCACAATAAGCATCAATATATTGAAAGCATAATAAAGAAGTTCAATGAAACGAATACATCCTAGGGTTCACAAACACCCAAGTACCCACTAGGGGTTTAGCTCTCCATGGAGCTAAGTAAAATCAAAGAAATCGAATGTAAAAGCAATGAATCCATAAAGAAACCCCCTCGTTGGTCGTGTCGATGGTCTTGTGGAGAGTCCTCTACTCGTCGCAAGGGATCCTTTGTCCGGCCTAGGATACACCTCGCCGGATCGATGCCGACGAAAGCTCTCCCAATAACCTTCTTCCAAACGATGCGCGATGTCGGAGCCGTAGAACCTCTCCAAAACCCTAGCCAATACCCCTCAAAACCCTAGCCGAAGCCCTCTCTCAAGTTGGGGAAAAGATGGAGAAAAGAATACTGAAATCGGCTTTAAATAGGGCTGGAATCGGGCGACTACACGGGCGTGTATGATGTCACACGCCCGTGCGGAATTTCCACACGGCCGTGGATGATTTCCACACGCCAGTGTGGATTCTCTGTTTCTCTGATTTCTCGGCCGACTGTGAACAGTGCTGCTACAGTACACGTTCACGTCGTGGATCACTTGCGTCTTCAATGATAGGCACGTTGGTGAAGCTCTTGTTCTATGTGCATAAGTCGGAATGCTCGAGTGCGACTGCCTTTGTGCCTCTCCAAATGGATGTGCTCACTCGAATGCTAGGAGGTTGGCACACACTCTAGCATCTCACACCTGACCTATGTCTTCGCGTTTGAACCTTAGCGAGATTTCCTCCAAAATAGGTGCATTATGATCCACATTGGCCTATTTCCTTCATACACGGCCTCACAACCCTACCTGCATAAAAGTAACATAAAAACACACAAATTAATGTAAAAACCTGAGAAAAGTAATGCTCAACATAAGGAATGAACACTTCACATTCATATCGCACAAGCACTTATCAATAATCTTGTGAGTGAGTGACACACCACGAGCGTTAGATAAAGCTAGGTTGGAGAGGGTTGAGAGGGTGAGTCGAGAGGTACAGGAGCGTCCCCTTTCCCCTCCAACGTGATAGATTCTACCTCCGTTCCTCGAGTTCTTTGCGGTCATATTAGAGTGAATGGTCTAAGGGATGAACTTCCGCTGGGGCTTAGTTGCATGCAACGGAGTGAAGCGTTGAGGGTGATCTTAGTATCTAGGGCTCAATTGTGGTTAGGGACCTTCCACCTGAACCAAAGGGTTAGGTCTATAATAAGAAAGAGATTTATCACTTGGAATCCCTAAAGCTCATTGCAACTCTATGCTAGTGTGAGGTGTTGAGATTGTTCGATTTCTCCTCCGGGACATGTATAGAGTTAGGCATAGTTGACCTTAGATTTGGGACTATGTAATTAAGGATTTCCACGACTGACCATTACATTGATTAGGAAGCATAATAGAGGGTTCTTGCACTTGAAACAATTATCCTAGGCGGAGCATTATCCAGGTACCCCATCTTTATCGATTGCCTTACCCCCTTCTTTACTTTTGCTATCTTACTTGTTGCTTTTACTGTTGAGAATTGAATCATTGTCACACTCATTATCATTGATCTTTTACATAGCTATGAATCGAATTAAGTATTTTTTATTCCCTACTCCCTGTGGATTCGATACCCGCTCACCCGGGATTCTTAATTCGACAAACCCGTGCACTTGCGGGATATAAGCAAGGGGACCTTGTCAAAGTACTGGTTAGCTTGCATGAGAGGTTTAAGCATAAAATTGCATCCTTAGAGGATTCCAATGACCTTACAGTGATGAGTATTGGTGAATTGGTGAGTTCTCTTCAAGTTGTGGAGAAAAGACAAAACATGAGAAAAGATGAGAAGGAGTTTAGAGGAAAGCAAGGTGAGACCGGATTGGTGGCTGCTGAGAAGGCTAAGTTTCAGAAGAAAACATTCAAAAAGGTAATTGGGAAGTTTATAGGGTCTACAAAGAAGCTAAATGTCACATCCACCCCTTTTACCGAGGTAAATGTGCCACCCATCAGTTAAAATCCATTTTAATTGGAAAACTGACACATCGAAAAACAAAATCAGACTAACAGAACATGATTAACAACCTTTAAACGAACCTTTACAAGATCACGACATCATCACATAGAAAGAAAAATGACCAACTGTAACCTTGCACTAAACCCTGACTTCCTCTATACTCGCACAGGCAATCTAGTAGGGTCCTGCTCCTATGACTGTAACATATTTTAATTGGATGATAGTGGCTTAATAATATTAAATAATGAAATATAGCGTATATCAAGTATATAAAGATCAATTTCTCAAATAATTTCCAAACTTTCCAAAATACCAGAGTTTTGGCAAAATACAACTTTAAAGAGCTTTTCAAACATAACTTTATCAAAAATCATCATCAATTAAATTTTCCAAGGAAATACAAAATTTGTGAAAGACTGCCCTTCTTAGAGTAACATCTGGTCTTCGCCTCCTGATCACAATCCAAAATAACAGATAAAGTAAAATCCACCCTTAATCATTGGCCTAAAAACACTCCATGACTTAGCTGCAATCGTGACTTGGTTGAGAGCCGCCTAGGTCTTCATAACCTTGACGCTAGACATTGAGATCCTCGTGTGGTGACCCCGGGTTTCGCACATAAAAGACCCCCGATCAATGGCTCCACGCACATCTTCACTAGGGTAAACCCAGGGTTGACTATGCCGTCACCCATCAGGCTGGACCGTGGAACCCCACACTGTAGTGTCGGAATAAAGCCCGTAGTCACCATCAAAAGCCAACGCAACAATGGAATTCTTTTCAATTCCCAACTCGAGGAAATCATCACACACATGTCTAAATCTAGGACACCATTCTTATACCAGGAATGCAAATCAAATCCACAAGCATTGACAGTAAAACTTTTTAATACGCCCACATGGTTTTCACAAATCAATCAAAGTCAAAGCAAATGTAACCATTAACATAAATACATTAAATGAAAAATTAATTCATTTATACATGTATTTTCCACAGTTGAAATCATGTATAATTATACAAAACCGGATGTAATAATATGATCATCGTGGCACAACAAGGACAAAGAAATATAAGTATCCTTTAACATTATACATAATTAAACATAATAAAATGAAATAATTAAACAATTATTTCCAAAATACTAGCTAATAAATAATTATTTCAAAATAGTAACAATTAACCAATTATCCAAAATAATAGCCACTACCAACTCACCTGGTCTTCCCTTCGGTTTCTTGCTAGACCTGGAATTCCCTCCTAAGCCTGAACAACACCTAATAGAAGAATGGGAAAAAATAAATAAATGCGACAAACTAAGGATATAATTGAACTGCACCCAAAAGAAAATACAAGAAACAAGTAACTAACTCTCTAATTATGCCCACTCACTCCATTCAGTTCAAACCCAACCTTGCATAATCAAACTAGTCTCCAATTGCACTTAAACCAACTAAATTTGGGCTAAACCCTCCTAAACCAACCTGAACCAATCTCAATTTCACTGAGCCAAGTTCAATTTAACCAACTGGCCATGAACCAATTCCAATTGTTATACAAAATCTCCTAAACCAGCTTGGTTCAACTGAACCCAATTCATCTTGAATTAGTTTACCACAAAATCATTAGCCCAAAATCTAAACCAAGCCCAAATCAATCTCAACCAACTTAACCTGAAATAAACCCAACTCAATTACACATTGAGTCCAAATCAAATTAATTCTCACTTGGTTGCACCAAACCAATTCCTTAATCTCATTCGAACCCAAATGAACCCAACCTACTACAACTTGGCTAGCCAAACCCAACTCCAATCCAATTAAATGAACTTGACTAATTCAAATCAAGCCCACTTTACTTGATTTGATGAAGCCCAACTCAACCAAATCAATTAAACTCAACCAACTCTATTCCAACCATCATCATCATCACCATCTTAATCATCATCAACTCAATTAACCAAAACAAACCCTAATTTTCGGTTGCTACAGTAATCTACACTACCCCGAAAATTCATTCTCCATTCCAAGCAAATTCTATCTCAAATACAAAGGTTTTTCCTAAGCAACTTGAAGCATTCATCATCTACAACAATCAACCATGCTTTTACCACTCAAATCCAAAGCCAAATCTCACAAAAACATGCAAAAATTCTAGCATGGTTGCTCAAGCTTTTAACCAACCATCATGCTTTAATTCAACCAAGAAGACTCTTACCAAGCAAGGTCATCCCTCCAGCGAGCTCCCTCCAACGATTTCCATATCCTCCACCTCAAAACCTCCCATTTTCCTTTCTTCTTCTCTTTTTTTTTCTCATTTCTTTCACCGGTTTAGAAGCCCCTTGATAAAGATGAAGAAGAAGAAAGCTTCATCTTATCCAAAACCTTCTTATCTCTTTAAATTACTTTCTGCCAAAATTCACTGTCGATACCTAAAAATAAAATTTTTTACAAAAAAGTCCCTGAAAAGTCACCAATGGTCCTTGAATTTTGAAATAGTATTTCTGAAAGGTCCCTGTAAACTTACCTTTAAGTCGTTGGTTTCTGGAAACACTTCAGATCACACTTTTTTATTACTTGTGAACCCAAAATTTCTATATACTTCCACACTTAGGCCCTTGAATCTTTCTACTTGGGTTTCTTAACAAACCTACTCTATAGGAAAATCTTACTACAACTGTGATAATACCCTAAATATATTTTTCAACAAGTATCCAAGGTATTACACTAAATGTGCAAAATGGGAGTCAAATCAATACCTATGTGAAGAAGTGGAGGGAATTTCCTCCTTATCCACATTGCAAACAAACAAATCACTCTTAAAACTTCTGCTGGTTTAGACCAAGTGTCCATTGTAGGAAATGTAAGCAATTTGGTTATATTGAGAAGGTGTGCAAGTCTGATCAACAACAACCAAAAGCTCAGGTGGCTGAAGAAGTGGAACGTATGAAGAAATGATGTTTATGGCCTTTGAGAAGGAAAGTTCTAGAAGTGAATGTAAGAGAAGCTGGTTGCTGGACAGTGGGTGCACTCATCCCATGTGTGGAGATCTTGAAAGTTTCAAGGAGTTGGATCGAAGCTACAAATCTAAAGTGAAGATTGGCAATGGAGACTATGTTGCTGTGGAGGGGAGAGGTGCTGTTCTCATCAACACACCAGGAGGTAAAAAGAAAATACTCAATGTGCTTCTTGTACCTGAAATCTCCCAAAATTTGGTAAGTGTAGGCCAAATACTTGAAGCTGGTTTATCACTTAATTTTTATGATAAATTGTGTGAAGTTTTTGATATAAAAGGTGGAAAACTGATGGAAATTGAGATGTTAGGTCATAGTTTTCCTTTAAATTGGAAGGATAAGTCTACATTTCATGTAAGCATGGATGAAACATTGTTGTGGTATAGGAGGTATGGCTATTGTAGCCTTGATACTCTTAAGCTGATGAAAGACACTATGGTGATCAACATGCCAAACATGAACACATGAAGAGGCTCATGCACTGTATGTGAGGAAGGGCAATCACATAGGCTTCCTTTCCTTGCGTAACAAATTAGAAGAGAAACAAAGAAGCTTGAATTGGTTCACACTGATATATGTGGACCTATGCACATTGAATTATTGAATGGAAGTAAGTATTTCATTCTATTTATTGATGATTTTAGCAAGTTCACATGGGTGTTTCTCATTATGTTTCTTTAATTGATGTTCTAATTGAGTTCCAATCTTGAATGCTTGTTGATTTGATTTTCCCTTAGAGTAACACTAGGGTTGAGAATCCTTATTGCTAATCCTTGTGGTTGAGTGACACACCATGAAGATTTGACAAAACTTGGTTGGAGAGGGTTGAGAGGGTGAGTCTAGATGTAGCGAAACATCCCTTTTCCCTTCCGGTGTGATTTATCCTACCTCCGTGTTCCAAGAGTTCTTTGCGGTCACAATAGAGTGCAGTGCTAAAAGAGGAACTCCGCTGGGGCTTAGTTGTGCACGAAACAGAGTGAAGTGTTGAAGTAATCCTTAGTGCTGGGGCTTAATTGTGACTAGGGGTCTTTCGCCTGGACCAAAGGGTTAGATCTAGATTAGGGAATAGGGTTTATCACTTGGAGTCCCTAGAGCTTTAAGCAACCTTGTATAGTGTGAGGTATCGAGACTAAGCGATTTCTCCATCGGGGCATAGTATAGGGTTAGTCACTGGTGACCTTAGGTTTGGGACCATGTGTTTAAAGATTTCCATAACTCATTAGATAGTAGTTGGGAAACATAATGCTTGGTCTTGCACTTGAAGCAATAGTCCTAGGGTGAGCAACGTCCGGGTGCCCCATCTTCTATCGATTGCCTCTCCTCTCATTTTATTGCATCTCTCTTTCTTGCTTTCTTTATTTATTTTCTTTCTCAAATTGATATTGTTTGCACTACTATTTATTCATATTCACCATTGTTAAATACCAAATTTTGTGTTTCTAATCACTATTCCATATGAATATGACTACCCACTCACCAGGGTACTTTTATTACTTCGATAACCCGTGCACTTACGGTACACACGCAAAAGGGCGTTGTCAAAGTTTTTACCTCCATTGCTAGGGAATAGGCATTTTGGAAACACTTTGCACTTTGCTATTTTAGCTATTCATCACTTATTCTATTTCACATTTTCTTATTCTTCCATCGTTCTGATTTGTTTTTTTTCTTTGGTTACAGCTCCAGGTTATAACTCGAGAAAACCCTTCAACATTGGTTGAAGAAAATCCTGACATTGAATGAAGAATTCAAAGAAGGGGAAAAGAACCTGTGCAAGAACAGTCAAATCAAGCTGAAATATAAGGTGAAGGGTCTGATAACATGGCAGAACAAAATGAGCAGCAGAAGACACTATCAGATTATGCCAGACCCGCAGTTCTTGGCACACAGTCTAGTATTGTGCGGCCACTGATCATGGCTCATAATTTTGAGCTCAAGCCAGGCTTCATCCAAATGTTACAGCAGTCACAACAGTTTAATGGTTTGGCCGATGAGGATCCAAACAATTACATTGAGAAGTTCTTGGAAGTGTGTGACATGCTCAAGATTAATAGTATTACGGATGATGCAATGAAGTTAAGAGCCTTCCCATTTTCCATGAAAGGGAGAGCAAAGCAATGGCTATATTCATTATTCCTTGAAAGGGAGAGCAAAGCAATGGCTATATTCATTACATAGAGCATCGATCACTACATTGGAGGAGATGGTAGAAGCTTTTCTTGAACGATATTTCCCTTTCGAAAAATCTATGAGGCTTAGGAATGAAATATCATCTTTTGTGCAAACAGAATAAGAGTCTCTATTTGAGACATGGGATAGGTTCAAGGAGCTCCTGCGCAAATGTCCTCAACATGGGTTTCCCAAGTGGATGATCATTGAGACTTTCTATAATGGGTTGAACCCAAACACAAAACAGTTACTTGATGTTGCAGCAGGAGGTACCTTAGGAAGCAAGAACCCCAACGAGGCCAGACATCTCATTATAGAAATGGCTATGAATAGTTATCAGTGGAACACAAGGGACAGAAATAAGGTAGCCGGCCTTCATGAGATTGATGCAATTACCTCATTGGCGTCCCAGGTTGAGTCATTGAGCAAGAAGTTAGACACTCTAACTTCTCCTAGAGTGGCGCCTATGATGAGTTACACTAGGTGTGGGGAGAACATCCTCCATCCGATCACCTGATCTCGATTGGTGGTACATCCTTGGTGGAATAAGTGGATTTTGTAGGGAATACATTGAGAGGCCAAGGGAATCCATATAGCAACAGCTACAATCCGGGTTGGAGGAGCTACCCAAATCTTTCTTGGAGTAACCAAGGGCAACAGAAGACGATGGCACAACCCGGTTTTCAACAACAACAACAAGCCTCGAATATGTAGAATCGAGTTTCAGGGTTGGAGAACTGGATGACCGACCTAGAGAAGGCTTTGGCCAAGTTTATTGTATCATCGGATACAAGATTTCAATCAGTTGAAGCCACACTTTACAACCACACAGCATCATTGCACAACTTAGAGAATCAAGTGGGCCGAATTGTGAAGTTACTCTTGGAAAGACCTTAGGGAAGTTTGCCTAGCAACACGAAGACAAACCCAAGAGAACATGTGAAGACAATCACTTTGAGAAGTGGTCGTGAAGTTGAGGGTAGACTCTCGAGTGAGAAGACCAGTATTGAAGCACTCGAGGTCATGGAGGTTGTGGAGAGAACTAAATGGAAGGAGGTGGCAACCCTATCCTACAAACTAAGAATCCCTTATCTTTCAAGATTGAAGAATGACCGAAATGATGAGCAATACAAGAAGTTCTTGGGTCTATTCAAGCAGTTGCACATCAATATATCATTTTGGAGGCGTTGTCTCAAATGCCTCGTTATGCAAAGTTTTTGAAGGACCTCTTGACCAATAAGAGAAAGTTGGAGGAGAGTGCATCTGTGACTCTAGATGCTTCATGTTCGATGGTGTTGCAAAAGAATATGTTGAATAAGAAAAAAGACCCCGGAAGCTTTATCATTCCATGCAATATTGGCAATTTGGATAAAGAAAAGGTATTGGTAGATTCAGGGGCTAGCATCAACATCATGCCTTATACATTCTTCTAGAAGCTAGGCTTGGGAGAGCCTAGGCCCACTCAGATAACACTTCAATTGGCGGACCGAGCAGTTAGACATCAGAGGGGCATCATTGAAGATGTACTTGTGAAAGTTGACAAGTACATATTTCCTGTGAACTTTGTAGTGTTGGATGTTGACGAGCATGTCGATGTTCCGCTAATACTTTAGAGGCCATTCTTGCGCACTTCCAAAGCTCTCATTGACATGGACGGCGGGGAGTTGACCTTACGAGTTGGTGATAACAAGTTGATATATGGCTTTGCCGAAGCCATGCGATATTCTGTTGATTTTGATGATACTTTGTATTTTCTTGACACTGCTAATGAGTTAATTGATGAATACATGCAAGAAATGATGAATCTAGATCTGTATGAAGGGTCGCTAGACCAGGGAGTGGAGAACGAAGAAGTGTTGACACTTGGTCTAGAGGACAAGCTTCAACCTACCCCGGGGATCATGAATAGGATGGTCCGAAAGATGAAGCGAGCAAGGAGACACCATAAGAAGCACCCCAAGGCTAATAGGGATGTGCAAGCACAGAGTAAGGGTGACAAACCCTTATGTGGTAACAAGCTCAACAACTCTACCTCTACCTTGAAAAGATTATGTTCATCATGCTTTCAGGTTGTAGGTAAGAGGGAAACCTACATCCATGAGCCCCGTGTGGTAAGGTCAGGTGCGTCAAGCTTAGTGACGTTAAACAAGCGCTTTTTGGAAGGCAACCCAAGTCTTTATTGTTTTTGTAGTTTTTAGTGTAGTACTTGCATGAATAAGAGCTTTAGTGCTGTTGTCTTGATCTTTTACATGTTATTGCTGTGTTTTTCTCTGGGATCATTGGTGTTTTTGTGCACTTAATTGTGATTGAAGAAATTTCTTGGTCGTTTGAGCGTGCTTTGCATGATTCTCTGGTTAGTTGTTCATAGTATAAGCAGGCTTTGTATGTGTCTAAGTGTGCAGAAATTTTTTACAGAGTTTGTAAATTTTTCTAAGTCATCTGAGGAGACACATGGCCGTGTGTAATTTTCACATGGGCGTGTGTCTCCGTTCAGAGCTTATCCCGAGAGGACATAGGGCTGTGTGTCTGCGCCTGTGAATGACCTTGTGACAGCCACACACCCGAGGGTAATTTTCACACGGCGTGTGTTTCTTTGGAAATTTCAGAGCTCTATCCCGAGAAGACATAGGGGCATGTGTCTACCCTTGTGGATGACCTTGTGAATTACACAATGGCGTGTGAGTGCCCCTATGAGTACCCCTGTGAGTATCCACATGCCGTGTGGAATTTCCGCAGGGGCATGTGGAACACTTAGCCAAATTTCTCAAGTGGATATAGAAGCCACAGGGGCGTGTGGGTGCTCTTGTGAGTCAAGCACACGGGCGTGGAAAATTTCCACACGCCCGTGTGGGTGCATTCAGAGGCAAAGTGTACTATTCCAAAAGCCTAGCCTAGCCAAAGCCTCTCCAAACCCTAGCCTTGAGCGCCTCCAAAGGTAAGAAAAGATAGGCCAAAGAATGGAAAGAAGGATCCCTAATTCGGGCTGAAATCGTGACTTAAATAGGGCTAGAATCGGGCATCCACATGGGTATGTGGAATTTCCACACGCTCGTGTGAATCTACAGAAATTTGTTTTTTAGCGATCTGTGATTTGTAACTGCTACAATGATTTGCTCTAGTATCCTGCTACAGTACTCTGCCAAAATAGTCCCGAATCAACATTTTTAATCAAGGAAACATAAACGGGCACATGTCCATGCTGTAGATCGCATTGCATCTTCAAATAAAAACACATTTGACGACAACCTTGCTAGCATTACAAGCATAATCTACTTTAGCTTCTTTCTTCCATACTTGTCTCCACAATCCTACATGTACAAACGAACACAAATACACATGTATTAGCGATAAAATCTGAGAAAGTAATGCTTATCATAAGAAAAGAATACTACGTATTACTAATACACAAGCACTTATCAAATTCCCCCACACTTAAGCTTTTGCTTGTCCTTGAGCAAAAATAAAACATTGAAGCATAAAAGACAAAAATACTAAAAGTGATTGGCCTTAGGTTCACCAAAGAATGTAAGGGAAGCATTCTACAAGTAAGGGGAATTTCAACACTAAATACGAAAAATCAATGCTCTAGCTTAAAACTCGAATAAAAAAGGCAACAAACCTGAAATCATGTAAGAGTTTGTAGACTCACTCAAGTTGACCTAACATATACTCCTCAAAGTTCTAAGCATTATGGACTTATTTATATACAAAATAAAGCATCGAGATGGACGTAGTTTCACACATCCTCTAAGGTAGCCCTTTCTGAAGTGGCCGCTAAGGTGGCTTTCACACTTTCTATGCATACATAAGGGGGTTCAGTGGAGCTCAACAAAAACAAAATAAACTTGAGTATATAAAGATATGAAAATGAAATACAACTCGAGACAACTGAAAATAAAAGATAAACTCAGAAGGAATATCCTTTCCGAGTAAAATAAGAAAAACATAAAAGCAAATAGCAAAGACGCCTCAAGCGTCAATGTCAACTGCTGGTGCATCTGCTGCTATTGCTGGTCAAGATGATGCTGGTGCTACAAAATAAATGACAATTGGGCGAAAAAAAGAGAAAGAGAAGCTTACTGAGGAAATGGGAATGAAAGACTTTGAATGCGGCCGAAAAACTTACTCAAATCTCTATAAATGGATGGAGAAGGGTCGGGAAGGTGAAGGGAGACGACATTTGAGTATTTAGAAGTTAAAGAATGAAGGGGTACAAGCGTTTTACAAAGAAAAAGTCACGCCAAAATATTGACAACGCCCTTTTACGTGTGTACCGTAACTGCATTGGTTTGTCAAAGTAATAACACCGCAGTGAGTGGGTAGATGAATCCACAAGGAATAGTGATTAGAAACACAAAGATTGATATTTAACTAGAATGAAAATGAAACAATAATGTTGTAAATAAGAATCAATGCAAATAGAAATAAGAAAAGAAGAAGGGGGCGCAAATAAAAGATAGGAGAGGCAATCGAAGATAAATGGGGCACCCGAACATTGCTCACCCTAGGACTACTGTTTCAAGTGAAAGACCAATCATTAGGTTTCCTAACTAATGTTTAATGAGTCATAGAGATCCTTAAACATACGGTCCTATAACTTAAGGTCAACCGTGACGAACCCTACACTATGCCTCGGTAGAGAAATATCTCAGTCTCGACACCTCACACTGTGATAGGTTGCTTTAGACTCTAGGGATTCCAAGTGATAAACCCTATTCCCTAAAATAGATCAAATTCTTTGGTCCAGACAAAAAACTTCTGGTCACAATTAAGCCCCAGATACTAAGGATTAGTTCAACGCTTCACTCTATTCCTTGCGTAACTAAGCCCCAGCGGAGTTCGTCTCTTAGCACTTCACTCTATTGTGACCACAAAGAACTCTTGGAACGTGGAGGTAGGATAAATCATAGCAGAGGGGAAAGAGAACGTTCCGCTACCTCTCGATTCACCCTCTCAACTCTCTCCCATCTAGCATTGTCTAATCCTCATGGTGTGTCACTCATCCACAAGGATTACCAAAATAGATTCTCAACCCTAGTGTCACTTTAAGTGAAAATCAACTCAATAAGCATTCAAGATTGAAACTCAATTAAAACATCAATTAATGAAAGCATAATAAGAGCTCAAAGAAACAATATCATCCTAGGTTTTACAAGCCCAAGTACCCACTAAGGGTTTAGCTCTCTATCGAGCAAAATACAATCAATAATTAAATCAAAAGTAAAAATATGCAATCCATGAATAAAACCCCCTTGGTGTTTATGTCGATAGTCTTGTGGAGTAGCTGAGTCTTCTCCAAAGGTCCTCTCCTTAAGCCTAGGGCACACCTTGCCGGATTGGTGCCAACGAAAGCTCCCCCAATAACTCTCTTTAGAAGGAAACACGGTGTTGAAGGCCGTAAACCTCTCCCAAAGCCTAGCCAAAGCCTCTCTAAACTCTAGCCACGGGCGCCTCTAAAGGTGAGAAAAGATAGGCAAAAGGACGGAAAAAAGGATCCCTAAATCAAGATGAAATCGCGACTTAAATGGGGCTAGAATCGGGCAGCCACACGCCCGTGTGAATCTACAGAAATTCATCTTTAGCGTTCGGTGAGTAGTAACTGCTACTGTAAATTACAACAGTGATTTGCTACAGGACCTGCTAAAATATTGGGCCAAAATACTCCCGAATTTACACTTTTCATCAAGGCAACATAAATGGTCACACGTCCACACTGTAGATCGCGTTTCATCTTCAAATAAAAACACATTTGATGCCAATCTTGCTAGCATTGCACAAGTTGAATCATATTAGTGTGACTGTGACAACGCCCCCCTTGCGTATGTCCCGCAAGTACACCGGTTTGTCAAAGTAATAAATCCCAAATGAGTGGGTATCGTATCCACAGAGAGTAGGGAATAAAAATACTTAAATTGTTTCTTAACTAAATGAAAAGTGAATAGTGATTTTTGTGACAAAATGTGATGTAACAAAAGTAAAAGAAATAAGAGAAAGAGGGCAAGTAAGGGGGAGGTAAGGCAATCGATATAAGTGGGGTACCCGGATATTGTTCCGCCTAGGACAATCATTTCAAGTGCAAAAACCCTCTATTATGCTTTCTAACTAATGCATTAATGAGTTGTGGAGATCCTTAAATACATGGTCCCAACTCTAAGGTCAACCATGCCTAACTCTATACATGTCCTGGAGGAGAATTTGAATAACCTCTAAGCCTTGCACTCATATAGAATCGCAATGTGTTCTAGGGATTCCAAGTGATAAATCCTCTTTCTAGATGTAGACCTAACCCTTTGGTCCAGGTGGAAGGTCCCTAGCTATAATTAAGTCCTAGGTACTAAAATCACTTCATTGCTTCACTATGTTGCCCCTGCAACTAAGCCCCAGCGGAAGGTCATCCCTTAGCCAATTCACTCTACTATGACCGCAAAGAACTTGAGGAATTAGATGTAGAATAAATCACACTGAAGGAGAAAAGGGACGCTCCGCTACCTTTCGACTCACCCTCTCAACCCTCTCCAATCTAGCTTTGTCTAACTCTCGTGGTGTGTCACTCACTCACAAGAGTTACCAACAAGAACTTTCAACCATAGTGTCATTTTAGGGGAGTATTCACACAATCAAGCATATAAGCTTGGAATTCAAATAAAACATCAATTAATTGAAAGCATAATAAAAAGGTTCAATGAAATGAATACATCCTAGGGTTCACAAATATCCAAGTACCCACTAGGGGGTTTAGCTCTTCATGGAGCTAATTACAATCGAAGATATCAAATGTAAAAGCAAAGAATCCATAGAAAACCCCCTCGATTGTCGTGGTAATGGTCTTGTGGAGAGTCCTCTACTCGTCCAAGGGTCCCTTTGTCCGGCCTAGGATACACCTCACCAAATCCCTATCCAATACCTCTCAAAACCCTAGCCGCCACCCTCGCTCAAATTACAATCAAAGATATCAAATGTAAAAGCAAAGAATCCATAGAAAACCCCCTCGATTGTCGTGGTAATGGTCTTGTGGAGAGTCCTCTACTCGTCCAAGGGTCCCTTTCTCTGGCTTAGGATACACCTCACCAAATCCCTATCCAATACCTCTCAAAACCCTAGCCGCCACCCTCGCTCAAATTGGAGAAAAGATGGAGAAAAGAATGCTAAAATCGGGGCTGAAATTGGCCTTAAATAGGGATGGAATCGGGAATCCACACGCCCATGTGGGCGTCGCTGTGGATTTTTCGCACGGGCGTGTGGAATTTTCCACACACCCACGTGGATTCTCTGTTTTACTCCTTCTTTGGCCGGATGTGAACAGCACCTACTACAGTGTTTACTACAGTATTTGCTACAGTACTCTACTACAGTATAGGCCCGAAACACTCCTGAATCCATGTTTTCATCGAGGTAATGTAAACGGGCACACGTTTACGACTTAGATCGCTTTGCTTCTTCAATAAACGGACACGTTGGTGGAGATCTTGCTATACATGCACAAGCCAGAATGCTTGAATGTGACTGCCCTTGTGCCCCTCCAAATCGTTGTGCTATCTTGAATGCGAGGAGGTTAGCACACATTCCTGCATTCCGAACCTGACTTATGTCGTCGCGTTTGAACATTCTCAAGATTTCCTCCAAATGATGCATTTATGATCCACATTGGATTCTTTCTGTAATATTTGGCCTTACAACCCTATCTGCATGAAAGTAACATAAATACACACATATTAGCATTAAAACCCGAGAAAAGTAATGTTTATCATAAGGAAAGAGTACTTCGTATTCTTATCACACAAGCACTTATCAAACTCCCCCACACTTAAGCTTTTGCTTATCCTCAAGCAAAAATTAAAACATTAAAGTAAAGACAAAGGAAATATTGGAAGTGCTTGGCCTCAGGTTCACCAAAGCATACAAAGAGAGCATTCTACAAGTAAGGGAGATTTCATCACTAAATACGAAAAATCAATGCTCTAGCTAAAAACTTGAATAAAAAAGGACAACAAACCCAAAATCGTGTAAGTGTGTGAATTCACTCAAGTCAACCCAAGGTATACTCCTCAAAGTTCTAAGAATAAGGGAGTTATTTATCTACAAAAAGTAACAAAAATTTCAAAGATCATGGTAGCTTCACACATCCTCTAAGGTAGCCCTTTCCAAAGCGGTTGCTAAGGTGGCTTTCACACTTTCGAGGTGGTAGCTCTTTCTATCGGAGTGGTGGCTTTCACTCATCCTATGAGATAGCTCTTTCTCTCATTAGGGCATAACTAGTATCCAACTTATGAGAGTAGCTTCATACTTCATAGACGGTAGCTATTTCCACCCAACAAGCACAACTAAACAATAAAACTAATTTTGTTCTTTCTCTTCATTTTCCATTTTTTTCATAATTAACAAAAGAAACAGCTATAACTAGTCCCTTTTAACATCAAACTTGAGTTTTCAAAAGAGTTTAAAAAGTGAGTAGTGCAACAAGTGTCAATCGGGCAAAAATTCCTAGAAATTCAAGCAAAAACTAGAGCATGAGAACATTCTGTGTTAAAAATTCTCCTAAACTCAAGAATACAATCATTGCAACTAAGGTGAACCACCATTGGCTATGTGAGCATGTATATCAATCAAAACTAATATAAAATATATGTGTACTATGAAACTCCCTCCCCACACTTAAGTTATACATTATCCCCAATGTACACATGCAAGCTCACACATAATGTATATCAAACAAGAACAAATGTGGGAGAAGCAATCAAAACAATACTCCCCTGACTCCTAGTGTTGCATTTGATGGAGTTAAATCCTTGGGAGTAATGTTCCAATGGGTTGTGAAGCTCACACGGCCAAGTGCCGAAACACCTTGGCCATGTCTATGACAAGTTCTCAATTCCCATGTTGACAAGACCATCTGTACGCATAGACGAGGGGGTTCAGTGAAGCTCAATAAAACAAAAACAACTCAAGTATATAAAAGATAAAGCACTGAATACAACTCGAGGCAACAAAATGAAAATAAACTCAGAAGGAAAGTCCTTTCAGAATATACAAGTCTGAAATAAAATGCAGAAGTAAAGAATGAAAAGCGAAATCAAGTGTCGGTGTCATCAGGTCTCTGCTCTTTTGCTGATGCTAGTGCTAGATCAAAGGGTGCCCGAGGAGGTGGTGATGGTGATGCTAGAGAGGCAAGAGGGTTGCTAATCAGTAACTGATGTAACACTTCAAAATGGGCCACCATCTCGGTATATTGTGCTGACTGTATTGCCCGAATCTTGATGATCTCAGACCACAATACATTCACAGTGCTCTCGAGCCTCTCAATATGATCATAGGCTCCTGAAAGGGTACTCAGGTGCCCTAAGGTCTTGGTTACCATCGGTGCGGAATCCCCCGCTGCATCCCCTCCTCCCTCGGTGCTCTCAGTGGTGGATATGGCCAAAATAAAAATTCCAAGCCCATGTTTGCACACTAATCCCATCATCCTGAGAGTATCGAGTCCAAGTGGAGAAGGAATAACTGTCTTGTTGGCATCCCGAATGGCATCCGCGAGACCCATCCCCTGAATAAGTCTAGTGATGTAGGGACCAGCAAATAATACTCTCACTTTCCCATGCTGGCCCCGGTGTCGCAGAAAGTCAGCCACAACGTGCCCCAGGTGAATCAGCATGGTCCGGACCATGGAATACATATGTGGCTTTGGACATTCCCGGTTCATACTGCCCCTGTCTGCACAAAGCCTGGTAAGCTTGCTGTGGGGCCAAAGTACCAGGGTAATCTATCGGCAAGTGTCTATACTCCTCGGTACCTGTGTATGTCTCATTACACAAGCCCATACAAACTGAAAACTCAGTCACTCTCATGGTTAAATGACGTCTGAATGCTCTGAACTGTATGACATCTCTCCCATATGGCTTCTCGAATTCAAAAGACGCCAATACTTCTAGTGTCAATGTCTCTCGTATCGACAATATTCTCCTCCAACTTCCCATGTCCATCAGCACGTCAATCTCCCTAGCCAACTCATCACCTCACTGGACCTCACTTAGCACACTCAGGTCCACAAATCGGGATTGTCCAAACCAAAGTCTCGATAGCCGCTCGAATCGAGCCTGATGCTCGGGGTTCGAAAATTCAATATGCGCCAATTCAGGTAAAGTCTCTAGAGGGCGCTTTCCCTCCTGTTTCTTCGAGCATGGTGCTATACTTGTGATAAATGATGAAGAAAACAATCAGAGAAGCTTAAAAAAATCATACTATAGAATTCCACACGGGCTTGTGGAAATTACCCATTCCCGTGTCGGTCTACTGGGCGTGAAAACCGCACAGTTGCTCATCAATTCTCCAAAAATACAACTTAGAAACACAGTTAAATGTTCTCTAAACATGTATAAACCATTATAAAGTGAAAATTGGTGTAATTTAAGACTTTCAATCCACTAAAAACAAGAAATTGTGAATAGAAGAGAGATTAAAAGATTTACTGATGAAATGGGTATGAAAACTTCGACTTTGGCGTGAAAATTGAGTGGGAATCCCTCTAAAACAACGGTGAGAGGTCGGGAAATTGATCAAGAGTGATCTTCGAGTGACTGGAAGGGTAATGGATGAAAATTTCAACCAGATTTTTAAAGGAAAATCGCGTCTCTAGGAATTCTGCACAACCACATGGCATGTGGAAATTACCCACTCTCGTGAGCCTCCACAGGAAAGAGCCACGAGGGTAGACGCACGCCCCTGTGTGCTCTCTGGAAAATACTTTTTATGTCTCTGAATGCAACTGCATGGGCATGCGAAAAATACCCACGCCCGTGCGCCTGAGCCACAATAGCAGTCACACATCCCTGTGGCTTCTCTATCCCACCGAGAGAAACTTCTAAGTGTTTCGCACGCCCATGTGGAAATTACGCATGGGTGTGGACTTTCACAGACCCAACTCACAGGGGCCGACGCACGCCCCTGTGTATTCTTGAGATGGAGGGAGCTCTTCTACAGAGATCCACATGGGCATGAGGAAAATACTTACGCTCGTGCGTTTGTCATAGGTTCGCCCGCAGGGACGAGTCCACGCCCTGTGTGCTCTCAGGATAATTTGCTAAGTCTCTGCAGAAAATGCACGCCCGTGCAGAAATTACCCACGGGCGTGCGGAAATCACAAGGTCACTCATAGGGGCGCTTCCACGCCCCTTTGTCTCCTCTGGATGAGCTTGCAGTACAAATCCACGGGCGTGCAGAAATTCCACATGCCTGTGTGTCTTCTTTGGATGCCTTAAAAACTCTGCAGGCTCTGCAGAAAATTCCTGAACATGTTTACACTTAAAGCCTACCCTATTATACAAACTGTACTAGTTAAAAACATGAGAAACTAGCTCAAGCGATAAAAACTTCGCCAAATCCACATGAAAACACATGATGACATTAAAAACCACAGCAAAAGCATCTAAAAATCAAGACACCAACACTCAACACTTTATTTATGCAAACACTAAACTACTCAACTGAGAAAACAGTAAACACTTTGTTGCCTCCCAAGAAGCGCTTGTTTAATATCACTAAGCTTGACGTACCTTGTCTTACATCACGGAGTTCATAGATGAAGGTTGCCCTCTTACCCATGACTTGAAAGCATGATAAGCAAAGTCTCTTGAATGTGGAGGGTGAATTATCGGGCTTAGGATCACCTAGCAAAAGTTCATCCAATTTGTTCAGTTCATGCCCATCTCCAATAGCCTTGGAGCATTTCCGGTGGCGTCTCCTAGCCCACTTCATCTTCCGGAGCACCTTCTTCATGATTCCCGAAGTAGATGGTACTTCTTCTGTTGGACCAAGCATCATTACTTCTTCATTGCCCACCTCTTGGTTGAACAAACCCTCGTATGGGTCCGGATTGAACATTTCCTGCATGTATTTGATAAGTGCTTGAGTAGACATATTTATATATATGTTTTACATGCATTGAGCATCATTTTTACCATGGTTTATGTCTTATATTGTGTATTCGGTGTTCTTTTATGCATATAGGTTGTGAATGCCTTGAAGAGTAAAAAGGAAGCAAAGATAGTCTATAAAGACACAATTTTGGGAGTTCTTGTTCAATTCAAGGACCAAGACACGAGAGGAGTTCATAAACGTGGAGATGTGTGCCAACTTCCAAGAAGATTCAAGTCAATTCACTAGTTGGAAGGGCACAAAGGCAGCCACATCTTCATGTTCCTTTTGTTTGTGAAGATTGTAAGACCTCTCAAAGATACGTCGATGAAGAAAAGTTTTATAGCCTATCACATGGACGTGTACCCGGACATGTCACCTCAAGAGAAGAGTGTTTGGACTGCGTTTTGTGAAAGTACTATAGCAAAGTATTGCAACTGCAGCAATTTTAGTAGTTATTGTAGCAAAGTACTGTAACTGTAGCGTGTGGAAAATCCACATGGGAGCATGGGGGCATGTGACAGACATGGTCTAAGGCCTATAAATAGCCGTTTTGCCCTATTCTTTCTCATCTTTTGTGCGGCTCTTGAGGGGTGAGATGGCTAGGGTTTGGAGAGGAGGTCTTTGCGGCTTTGGAGGTGCTTCGTCACCAACTTTGATCGATTCCTCCTCCGTCATAGCATCAAGGAAGCCACCGGTGAACCTAGCTTCGGAGTGGGTCCTTCAAGACGTCGAAGCTCTCCATCAAGGCCATCAGTTCATATATAAGGGGGTTAATTTCTATAGTTTTAATGTACTTTCTTGATGGTGTGTTTTGTATGTTGCTCCATGGAGAACTAAAACCCTAGATGGTATTTGGGCTTGTGAACCCTAGGATTCTCATCTTTTGTGGATTTGCTTAGTGTTTCTATTTTATCCTAGTTTGATTAAGTTTTAATCTTGATTGTCTAATGCTTGCTTGCCTTATTGATCTTTTGGTCATTTGGTTTGCTTGATTTGTTACCTTGGTGATGGAGAGGTCTCCATTAGGGTTAGAATCTCAAGATTGAAGAGGGTTGAGAGGGCGAGTCGTGAGATAGTGAGCATCCCTTTTCCCCTCTGATTAGTGTATTCTATCTCCATTCCCTAAGCTCTATGCAACCATATTTAGTCTGAGGCGTGAGATTGAGAGATTTCTCCACCGGGACCTTGTAAGGGGTTAGGATCCTTCGCCAAGAATTAGGGTTGGATCAATCTTTAGGAATCGGATACACCTCTTGGAATCCCTAGAGTGCTTTGCGGTTATATGTGGTGTGAGGTGTTGAGATTGAGCGATTTCTCCACCGGGACCTCGTAGGGGACTAGTATCGGTGATCGGGAGGCCGGATCCGATTATATTTGGATTTCCACGACTTAACTTACTCATCATAAAAACACTTTGCTTATCCGGCACCTAATACCTGAATCCTAGGGGGAGCATTGCCAGAATACCCCACTTTTACTGATGGAGATCTCCATCCATTTCACCCTTGCATATTCGTCTCTAGTATTCATTTCTTCGCACATTAGATCACCACACCTTTCTATTTATCATTAGGCTAAAAAGCAGAGAAGAAGTTAGTACTAGTAGCCTTGTTCCTTGTGGATTCGACTACTCGACTCACCGGGTATTTTATTACTTCGACACCCGTGCACTTGCGGTTCACACGCATATTTAGACGCGTGTCAGTATTCATCAACAATCTCATCAATAGTTTCTAGAAAATACAAAGTATCATCGAAATCGAGAGAATATCGCATGGCTTTGGCGAGGCGGTATGTGAGCTTATCATCTCCAATCCTCAGTGTCTGCTCCCCGCCATCCATATCAATTAATACCTTAGAAGTGCGCAAGAACGGCCTCCCAAGTATCAAAGGTACATCCGTATCCTCATCAACATCCAACACTACAAAGTCAACCGAAAAAATGTACTTGTCCACTTTGACAAGCACGTCTTCAATGATGTCCCTTGGATGTCTCACCGTTCGGTCCACTAATTACAAAGTCATCCGAGTGGGCCTAGGTTCTCCCAAGCCTAGCTTTCGAAAGAAGGTGCATGGCATGACGTTGATACTGGCCCGTGAGTCCGCCAATGTCATTTCTTCACCCAAATTGCTAATGTTACACGGAATGATGAAGCTTCCTGGTCTTTCTTCTTGTTCGGCATATTATTTTGCAATACCGCCGAGCAAGAAGCATCTAAGATCACTGAAGCACTCTCTTCCAACTTCTTCTTGTTATTAAACAAGTCCTTCAAGAATTTTGCATACTTAGGCATTTGAGCCAATGCCTGAACAAAAGGAATATTGATGTGGAGTTGCTTAAACAAACTCAGGATCTTCTTGTATTGTTCATCCCCTTGGTCATTCTTCAATCGAGAGGTATTAGGGATTTTTGGCTTGAAAGGTGGGGGTGCCACCTCCTTCTCTTTGCTTGTTCCCTCCTTGACCTCTATGACCTCGGGTGAGCGTTCATTGGGCTTCTCACTAGGAAGCCTACCTTCAACCTCACGACCACTTCTAAAAGTGATCGCCTTCACATGCTCTATAGGATTGGTCTCGGTATTACTTAGCAAACTCCCTTGTGGTCTCTTCGATAGAGACTTCGCAATTTGTTCCACTTGATTTTCAAGATTGTGCAAAGAAGCAGTGTGGTTGCAATGTCTAGCCTCACCTGATTGAAATCTTGTATCCGATGATCGCACAAACCTAGTCAAGGCCTTATCCAAATCGTTCATTCGGGTCTCCAAACCTGAAACTCGGTTCTCTATGTTTGGGGCTTATTATTGTTGGAAACCTGGTGATGCCATGACCTTTTATGGACCTTGGTTGCTCCATGAGAAATTGGGATGACTCTTCCAACCTGGATTGTAGGTGTTGCTATATGGATTCCCTTGATTTCTCATTGCATTACCCACAAAATCAACAAAGGTGTATGCATCACCAATGGAAATTTGGCAATCGGAGGGAGTATGTCCTCCACCACACCTGGTGCAAGTAGTCACGGCCGCCACTCTATTCAAAGTTAGAAGATCTAACTTCTTAGTCAATGATTCCACTTGAGCCGCCAATGAAGTTATTGCATCTATTTCATGGAGCCCACCCACCTTTTTCCTTTCCCGTGCATTCCACTGATAAATGTTCATGGCCATGTCTTCCACTAACTGTCAGGCTTCTTCCGGGGTTTTACTCCCCATTATACCTCCTGTGGCGGCATCTAACAATTGCCTTGTACTCGGATTCAGCCCATTGTAGAAAGTCTAAATAATCATCCATTCAGAAAATGTGTTGTGGGCACCTCTGCAAAAGATCCTTGAAGTGCTCCCATGTCTTAAACAATGACTCCAACTCCATCTGTACAAATGATAAAATCTCATTGCGAAGCTTGGCTGACTTCCACGGAGGAAAGTATCTAGCAAGAAAAGCTTCGACCATCTCATTGCACGTCATGATGGAGGCCTTGGGCAAAGAATGTAAGCACTGCTTGGCTCTTCCCTTGAGAGATAATGGGAAATCCCTCAATCTAATAACATCATCCAATATACTATTAATCTTCAGCATATCACAAACTTCGAAGAAGTTCTCTATATGGTTGTTTGGATCCTCGTCGGCCAAACCAATGAACTGCGCTGTTTACTAAATCATGTGGATGAATGCCGGCTTTAGCTCGAAGTTCGGAGCTGTAATCGGGGGTCACACAATACTCGATTGTGTGCCCAAAACTAGGGGTTCAACATAATCAAAAAGTGTCATCTGTTGCTCATTCTATTCTGCCATATTATCTGACCCTTCCACTTCTACCTCAGCTTGATTAGATGGTTCTTGTACATGTTCCTTTCCCCTTCTTCTTAGTATATGTTCAAGTTCAGGATCTCCTTCAATCAATATTGAAGGGTTCCCTCGAGTCATAACCTGGAGTTGCACAAAAAAAAAGAGAACAAAATCAGAATGATGATAGTAAAGAAGATGTGAAATAGAATGAATGAATGAATAGTTAAGAAACAAAGTGTAAAGTATCTCTAAACGCCTACTCCCCGGCAACAGCACCAAAAACTTGACAATGCCCTTGCATATATCCCGCAAGTGCATGAGTTTGTCGAAGTAATAAATCCAAGATGAGGGAGTATTGTATCCACAGAGACTAGGGAATAAAAACACTTAAATTGTTTCTTAACTAAACGAAAAGTGAATAGTGATTTGTGTGACAAAATGTGATGTGACAAAAGTAAAAGAAACAAGAGAAAGAGTGCAAGTAAAGGGGAGGTAAGGCAATCGATATAAGTCGGGTACCCAGATATTGTTCAGCCTAGGATAATCTTTTCAAGTGCAAAAACCCTCTATTATGCTTTCTAACTAATGCATTAATGAGTCGTGGAGATCCTTAAATACATGGTACCAAATCTAAGGTCAATCATGCCTAACTCTATACGTGTCCCGGAGGAGAAATTGAATAACCTCTCAACCTCGCACTCGTATAGAATCACAATGAGTTCTAGGGATTCCAAGTGATAAATCCTCTTTCTAGATGTAGACCTAACCCTTTGGTCCAGGTGGAAGGTCCCTAGCCACAATTAAGTCCTAGGTACTAAAATCACTTCAACGCTTCACTATGTTGCCCCTGCAACTAAGCTCCAGCGGAAGGTCATCCCTTAGCCCATTCACTCTACTATGACCGCAAAGAGCTCGAGGAAATGGAGGTAGAATAAATCACACTAGAGGGGATAGGGGACGCTCTGTTACCTCTCGACTCACCCTCTCAACCCTCTCCAATCTAGCTTTGTCTAACTCTCGTGGTATCACTCACTCACAAGAGTTAACAACAAGAACTCTCAACCTTAGTGTCACTCTAAGGGAGTATTCACACAATCAAGCATGCAAGATTAGAACTCAAATCAAACATCAATTAATTGAAAGCATAATAAAAGTGTTCAATGAAACGAATACAACCTAGGGTTCACAAATTTCCAAGTAACCACTAGGGGGTTTAGCTCTCCATGGAGCTAATTACAATCATTGATATCAAATGTAAAATCAAAGAATCCATAGAAAACTCCCTCGATAGTCGTGGTGATGGTCTTGTGGAGAGTCCTCTACTCATCCAAGGGTCCCTTTGTCCGGTCTAGGATACACCTCGCCGGATCGGTGCCGACGAAAGCTATCCCATTAACCTTTTTCCAAACAGAGCGAGATGTCAGAGTCGTAGAACCTCTCCAAATCCCTAGACAATAACTCTCAAAACCCTAGCTGTCTTCCTCTCTCAAGTTGGGGAAAAGATTGAGAAAAGAATGCTAAAATCGGGGCTGAAATCGGCCTTAAATAGGACTGGAATCGTGAATCCACACACCCACATGGGCGCTCTTGTGGATTTTTCGCACGGGCGTGTGGAATTTTCCACACGCCTGTGTGGATTCTATATTTTACTTTTTCTTTGGCCGGTTGTAAACAATACCTGCTACAGTGTTTGCTGTAGTGTTTGTTACAATACCCTGGTACAGTATCGGCCCGAAACACTCTCGAATCCATGTTTTCATCGAGGTAATGTAAACAGGCACATGTTTACGCCGTAGATTGCTTTGCTTCTTCAATAAATTGACAAATTGGTTGAGATCTTGCTATACATGCACAAGCCGGAATGCTTGAATGTAACTGCCCTTGTGCCCATCCAAATCGTTGTGTTAACTTGAATACAAGGAGGTTGGCACACATTCTCGTATCTTAAACTCGACTTATGTCTTCACGTTTGAACCTTCTCAAGACTTCCTCCAAATGGTCCATTCACAATCTACATTGGCTTCTTTCTCTAATATTCAGTTTCACAACCCTATATGTATGAAAGTAACATAAATGCACACATATTAGCGTTAAAACCCGATAAAAGTAATGCTTATCATAAGGAAAGAACACTTTGCATTCTTATCACACAAACAATTATCAGACTGCCTTTGTGCCACTCCAATTTGCATATTCACTTGAGCACAATAGAGGTTGGCACACACTCACATATCTTTGAGCACAACTTGTGTCTTGATAAGAGTCTAAATGTATGTATTTATATGTTGGTTTTGTATATGCTTGCATGCTATTTTAGATTAATCAGTGCTCGTTTTTCGCTTAGATTGGTAATTTTCTTGTTGCAGGCCTCAAAGAAGCTAAATTGTGCTCGAGAACGCAATTGTGGTGAAATCAGCACCAAAAATCATGTTCTCGAAGTAAAAACACTGTTGCGGTTATGTAGCAAGGAACCGGGGCCCTACTTAGATTAGGCTATGAACCTCGCGAGCACTGCGCACCCGCGCACCGCTGGAGAATTTGGTGGCAGTTACTGCAGACAATTCACTGTAGGAAAATACTGTAGACGGCACTGTAGCTTAGCACTGTAGCACCAACCCGGGTTTTTGCGAGCGGAAAGACAGTGAGCCCCACGGGAGCGACGCGGCCCGAGCGCAGGCCGCGTGGCTCGGGGCAGATGATTTTTATGTAAAGCTAAGGCTTATTTTGGGGATCTTCTTTTTTCTCCATCAGATCTCTTTCCAATATTGGAGGCTCTCGGCGGGGGCAACTTTACCGGAGCTAATTGAGGCCACAACCCGACGATCTAGAGAGGGAAAAATTGAGGGAGAAGCATCATGGGGCAAGATCTTCATCGATTCCACCTTTGAGAAGCTTGGAGACGACGTGGGAAGCCGCCCCTATTGCGGCTTTCGTGGAAGACATCTACGGCCTTCCTCTTCCTCCTATTGTTCTCATTGTTTGAGGGAGTTTTTTATATGCATTTGTTAGTTGTTTTCATGAGCCTATCTTGTGTAGTTTCTTATATGGATGGCTAAACCCCCAAGGTCACCGAATGTCGATGAACCTTGGCATGAACTTGTGTTGTTGAATGCTTTGATTCTCTTAATGCATGTGGTTTGTTCATGGTTTAAGCTTGGTGCACTTTTATGTGTTGATCTTGCATGAGAACTCTGTATTTCAACTTCTAGGTTGTGTTCGGTGCGCGACCATCACCCTCGTACTAGACACACCTCGCTTAATGGGGATGTATGTATGAGCACGCCGTGACCATCGGGTGTCTCATACCCCTCCAACCATGAGGGCTGGACCTAGGTTAAGTTTCGGCCCTAATTAGAGATTTCCCTGTGTGAATTGCAATCGTAGAAGGATTTGGACGGAAGAGATTCCGTACCAATACCTGTATGGGATTAGGGATCATTACCGTGACCATCGGGATGATCTATCTTTGGATCTCTCTTGGCCTGAACCACCACGTGCTTAGCACTTCTAGCATTCTTCTAATCCTTAGTAATCTTGGGGGGATCCACATCAGTGAACTCCCTCACTTCTTGATTTCCACTTTCTTAATCGGTCTTTCACAATTACTCGCTTAGTTTTATTTTTATTAGTAGCCTTAAGCATCAAGTGATTTGTAGGTTAGACAACGAGTGAAAAGGAAGTAAGTGTAGTTCCTTGGGCTCAGGGAATACGACCCTCTCGTGCTCGCACGAGAGGTATTACTTGACGACCCCGTGCACTTGCGGGACACTCATCAAGTTTTGGCGCCGTTGCCGGGGACCCACAAGGAATACTCAAAAAACTCGTAGCTTGTTGATTTAACAATTGTTTATTTTATCCTCTTGTTTTCTATCTTTCTCTCTTGTAAATATTTCCATTTGCACACTTTTATCTTTTTACCCTAATCTCGTGTTGCTCTTAACCACTGGCTGTTAATTCTGGTGCGAGGTACCTATCTTATGACAAGAGGAAGACCGACAAATCTGGTAGAACCAGACAGTGAGATTGATAGGACTTTCCGCCAGAGGTTGTGAGAAGGAGCAAAAAGTTCAGGGCAGCAGGAAGTACAGATTGAACAGAGTGAACCATCAGTTATGGCTGAACCTAGGAGAACCTTGTCTGACTATGAGAGACCACAATTCACCGGTGATGAGTTTAGCGTATAAGCCCCTATAGTTCCAGCAAACAATTTTGAGATTAAGGCAAGTACAATTGGGATGATCTATTCAGTTTGATGGTTTAGCCGATGAGGACCCTCATGCACACTTGCCCCGTTTCCTTCAAATATGTTCAACTTTCAAAATTAACTCTGTCTCAGATGACACGATTAGGTTTAGATTGTTTCCGTTCAGTTTACGGGGTATAGCATACCGTTGGCTCACTTCACTGGCCCCCGGGTCCATCACAACTTCGAAGGATATGGTTGAGAAATTCCTCGCTAGATATTTCCCACCGAGCAAGGCAGCCCGATTGAGACAAGAAATATCTTTTTTCTGACAAGGTGACTCAGAAACTTTGTTTGAAGCTCATGAGAGGTTTAAGGATCTCTTGAGACAATGCCCGCACCATGGTTTTGCATCTTGGATGAGAGTGCAGATATTATTTAATGGGCTAAACTATCAAACCCGACAACTCATTGATGTCGCGACAGGGGGTTTATTGAGTAGTAAATATCATGAGGATGCAGAGCAGTTGATTGAAAGCATGGCTAGCAATGAATCTCACTGGAGCACTAGAGGAAGACCACAAAAAATAGTGGGGATTTATGAGGTAAATGATACCATCGCCTTAGCCGCAAAGGTAGAAGCGCTGACTAAGAGGTTTGATCAGTTTACGATGGGCTCAAGCTCAAATAATGGAGTAGCCCTGTCTTGTGGTACTTGTGGGGCTGCACATTCAACTGTACAATGCCCTATCTCTATTTCCTCCACAGGGCCTGTTGAGACAGTGGACTATGTTGGCGGTAATCAGAGGGGCCAAGGAAACGCATACGGTCCCACATTTTATTTAGGATGGACGAATCACACCAATTTTTCATGGAATTCGGGGCCACAGCAACAAAGACCACCACAACCTCTGGGACCTCAGTTTCAACCTCAGCAAGATCAAGGGAAGAAATTTACCACTGAAGACATGCTGGCAAAGTTTATGATCAACACTGAGGCAAAATTTCAAAATATCAATAACCAGTTAACTCAACACAGTGGTCAATTCTACGAGATGAGCACAGTGTTAAGGAACCTCCAAGCATCGGTCCAATTACTCGAAAATCAAGTTGGGCAACTAGCCAGGGCAAATGCTGAGCGACCACAAGGTAGCCTCCCGAGCAATACAGAGCAGAATCCAAGGGAGCACCTCTAGGCCATCACTCTTAGGAGTGGGAGACCGTTGGAGGCAAGAGCCGAGGATTTCTCAAGTGCCAAGAAGGATGGGGTGACCATTTTGGAAGACCCTAAAGTGGTTGAGCCGGTAAGTAGGGAGAATAATGACAAGCAAGGTGAGGAATCCGCTAAACCATCAACATCGAGGGTTCCCGAGTACAAACCCCCTGTCCCTTACCCAGCTAGGTTGAAACAAGAAAATAAAGACGCTTAGTACAAAAAGTTCCTCAACATGTTCAAGCAGCTGCATATAAATATTCCACTCATTGAGGCATTAGCCGGAATGCCTAAGTACGCCAAGTTCATGAAAGACCTTCTTACCAATAAGAGGAAGCTTGAAGAGCTTGAGACAGTGGCACTACCTTGGAATTATTCCGCAATGATTTAGACAAAGCTTCCAAAGAAGTTGACTGACCCTGGGAGCTTCATCATCCCTTGTATGATCGGGGAGGGCATGCAAGAGAAAGCACTGGCCGACTCCGTGGCCAGCATTAATGTAATGCCATACAAGTTGTTCTTGAAGTTGGGATTAGAGGATTTGAGGCCCACAAGAATGACGGTGCAACTTGCAGATCGATCGATAAGGAAGCCCAGGGGTGTTGTTGAAGATGTACTTGTGAAGGTGGATAAACTTATCATTCCTGTGGACTTTGTGATACTTGATGTGGATGATGACGTTGATGTCCCACTGATCCTTGGGTGCCCATTCCTTAATACTTCTGGAACTCTCATCAATGTAAAAAGAGGGAGAATGATTCTCAGAGTGGGAGAGGAGAAAGTCGTTTTTACACTTTGCGAAGCAATGAGGCAAACCTTGGATCATGATGAGCCCTTATATTTTACCGATGAAACTGATATGGTCATCTCTGATTGTATGCCAGAAGTTTTGGCTATGAACCCATTAGATGAATATCTGGAAGAAGTGGGCAACAAGGAGGATAAGATGAAGGTCCCTGTTTCCCCTCCAATGCAGCATGTAAGCTATGTGGGAATAGATCCGCCACCAAGTCGTAAAAAGAAGAAAAACATGAAGAAGATGTGCAAGGTGAACAAAAAGCTAAAGGAGGGGACGATAGTCACGCTAATGCCACCAAGGGAGGTAGATCATCTTTACTTTGAGGGGAAAGGCAAGTTTCGAGTATTTTCATGCCTATCAATGAGTTTTCCATCATGGAACACGTCTCTTGGAATTGGAGGTAACTCAACTTCTTTTGATCCACCTTGAGCACGAGGTAAGGTACGTCGAGCTAACGACGTTAAACAAAGCGCTTCTTGGGAGGCAACCCAAGGTTTTATATTTGTCGTTCTTCATTTTTTTTTTTCTTGAATTTTGATTGGTGTGTTGCTTATGTTCTTGTGTTTGTTATTGTGTGATCTGTGTTTGTGTGTTTGTTTATTAATTTGATGATTATCCTTTCTCACTTATAGTCTCTCTTTGTTAGGTGTTTTGTGGTTGTGTTTCATGTTCAATTCGGTGAGTGAAATGTTGTATTTGAATTGTTTTTGCGGTTGCAAAGGGGACATTGTTAATTTTTTATGAGTTTCCAGGTTTGGCGGGCTGCGTGCGGACCACGTAGGCCACTGTCATTGGATCCCAACCCTTCGCGGGTGCCCGCGTGCCAGCCTGAGCGCTACGTAGGCCGCGTGCACCACGCATGGCTTGCTGGCTGCGCACGTCCAGGTACTCGCGAGCACTGCACGCTGTGCAGGAAATGCCTTAAATGGCTGCCCCTTCACTCCTTCTGGCCACTATTCATCTTCATCTTGTTTTCTTGAGTTCTCTCTCATTTCTCCTCCGATTCCCCTCATTTTTTCACCGTTCTTCTTCATTTTTTCTCCTCTAATATTCTATCCTCCCCTTTGCAACCCCAATCCCACCATTTATTTGGAGTTTTACCAACTTTCTCGCCAGATCTACTCACCAAGGTATTTCATGCCCTAACTTGAGGCAGGCTTCATTTCACACTTAATCCATGGATTTGTTTTTGTTTGAATGGGCTGAAAACTTTGTGGAATGTGTTTCAATTCTTCTTGTGAACTTCTAGCTTGAATCTAAAGCTTTGTAAATTTTGATTGCCACTTTTACAAGAAGAGACTCTTGCATTTTTTTTTCCCGAAATCACTGTAGCAATAACTGAATTTCAGCATTCTAACTTCATTATGCATTGTTTTCATGGATTTTTGGTTTGATGGTGCACGTATGGTCTTGTAGGGATGCTGACCAAGAATTTGGCTTCTAGACGAGTAGGAAGAAGCTCTCCACTACCCGTTAGTGAGCCAAGATTTACAAATGAAGCCCACAAGACGCGATTCACCTTATTGTCAATGAAGGGATTCAGCACCATTAGAAGAAATTATTGGGGAAGTTTCTTTACTCCGTCCCTTTGTTTTTGTTACATATCTAGCACCATGTACTGCTAATTAATGTACATTAAGGGCAATGTACGACTCTAGGTGTGGGGATGGGGTATTTTATACCTTTGCATGCGTGGCAACCAATGATAGCTTTGATCTAATGTTAAGGACTTCCTAGCTGAAAGAAGGATAGATATGAGTTGCTATTTTTGTTATGATTTGTGAAATGAAGTTCTATTCCTACTTTATTGCTTTTGGTAAAATTGTCTAGTACACGCTTCTACCTTGTTCATTCCGACTAACCCATTGCCATGACTTAAGATGTTAGGTTGTTAAACTCTACATTCAATGATCAACTAAGAGCTCTTGGCACTCATGTTTTTTTTCTTTTAGTCATAAGTGCAGTTTTTCATGAAGAAGGTTAGGAGACATAAACTAAGACTTGTATGCATTTGTAAATAAAAAAAAAGTCTATGTCAGTATTCCTCTGCTCGTGTAGCATGAATGCGTCTATGCAGCTTGTAATCGAGTAAGTTGGGTGGCTCTTGTGCCCTAATCGAGCATGTGCATCCATCGGAAAGATTTTGTGCAAGTCTACGTTAGGCGGACTCCAAAAAAAAAAAAAACGGGATTGATCTCCTGAACCCTCTCATGCATTCTCTTAGAACCTAAAGTTTCTACTGAGGACCGAAAGACTCTTGGCTGATCATTGAGGGTGTTTTTAGCAACTCTAACACCTGTAGCCATGACATGTGGAGTGATCAAGAAAAGCAAGGGATGAAGTATGCACGCACTCACACGGGAGCATTTAGTTGGAATAGAACTATCTGGGATGTGTTGATCATTTGCAGCTCATTATCTTGATCTCATTTCATTTGTGCTAGTTGAGTCCTCTACTCTTGAGCTTGAGGTCATACATTTAGTCTCTTATCGCTATCCTCATGTTATTCATGTTTTATTTGCATGAGGGCAAGCAAAAACGCAGGTGTGGGGATGTTTGATAAGAGCCTAAATGTATGTATTTATATGTTGGTTTTGTATATGCTTGCATGCTATTTTAGATTAATCAGTGCTCGTTTTTCGCTTAGATTGGTAATTTTCTTGTTGCAGGCCTCAAAGAAGCTAAATTGTGCTCGAGAACGCAATTGTGGTGAAATCAGCACCAAAAATCATGTTCTCGAAATAAAAACACTGTTGCGGTTATGTAGCAAGGAACCGGGGCCCTACTTGGATTAGGCTATGAACCTCGCGAGCAATGCGCACCCGCGCACCGTTGGAGAATTTGGTGGCAGTTACTGCAAACAATTCACTGTAGGGAAATACTGTAGATGACACTGTAGCTTAGCACTGTAGCACCAACCCGGGTTTTTGCGAGCGGAAAGACAGTGAGCCCCACGGGAGCGACGCGGCCCGAGCGCAGGCCGCGTGGCTCGGGGCAGATGATTTTTATGTAAAGCTAAGGCTTATTTTGGGGATCTTCTTTTTTCTCCATCAGATCTCTTTCCAATATTGGAGGCTCTCGGCGGGGGCAACTTTACCGGAGCTAATTGAGGCCACAACCGACGATCTAGAGAGGGAAAATTGAGGGGAGAAGCATCATGGGGCAAGATCTTCATCGATTCCACCTTTGAGAAGCTTGGAGACGACGTGGGAAGCCACCCCTATTGCGGCTTTCGTGGAAGACATCTACGGCCTTCCTCTTCCTCCTATTGTTCTCATTATTTGAGGGAGTTTTTTATATGCATTTGTTAGTTGTTTTCATGAGCCTATCTTGTGTAGTTTCTTATATGGACGGCTAAACCCCCAAGGTCACCGGATGTCGATGAACCTTGGTGTGAACTTGTGTTGTTGAATGCTTTGATCCGCTTAATGCATGTGGTTTGTTCATGGTTTAAGCTTGGTGCACTTTTATGTGTTGATCTTGCATGAGAACTCTGTATTTCAACTTCTAGGTTGTGTTCGGTGCGCGACCATCGTCCTCGTACTAGACACACCACGCTTAATGGGGATGTATGTATGAGCACGCCGTGACCATCGGGTGTCTCATACCCCTCCAACCATGAGGGCTGGACCTAGGTTAAGTTTTGGCCCTAATTAGAGATTTCCCTGTGTGAATTGCAATCATAGAAGGATTTGGACGGAAGAGATTCTGTACCAATACTTGTATGGGATTAGGGATCATTACCGTGACCATCGGGATGATCTATCTTTGGATCTCTCTTGGCCTGAACCACCACGTGCTTAGCACTTCTAGCATTCTTCTAATCCTTAGTAACCCCGGGGCGATCCACATCTGTGACCTCCCTCACTTATTGATTTCCACTTTCTTAATCGGTCTTTCACAATTACTCGCTTAGTTTTATTTTTATTAGTAGCCTTAAGCATCAAGTGATTTGTAGGTTAGACAACGAGTGAAAAGGAAGTAAGGGTAGCTCCTTGGGCCCAGGGAATACGACCCTCTTGTGCTCGCACGAGAGGTATTACATGACGACCCTGTGCACTTGCGGGACACTCATCATGTCTTGACGTTTGTTCACTCCAAGATTTCATCAACAAAGTGCAAACACAATCTACTTTGGCTTCTTTCTTCCATACTTATCTCCACATCCCTACATGCACAAAAGAACACATAATACACATGTATTAGCGATAAAATCTGAGAAAAGTAATGCTCATCATAAGAAAAGAATTCATCGCATTACTAATACACAAGCACTTATCAAGAATCCATCTTGGTAATCCTTGTGGATGAGTGACACACCATAAGGATTAGACAAAGCTAGGTTGGAGAGGGTTGAGAGGGTGAGTCGAGAGGTAGCGAAATGTCTCTTTTCCCTTTCGGTGTTATTTATATTACCTCCGTGTTCCAGGACTTCTTTACGGTCATAATAGAGTGAAGTGCTACGAGAGGAACTCCGCTGGGGCTTAGTTGTGCAAGCAATAGAGTGAAGCATTGAAGTAATCTTTAGTGCTAGTGCTTAATTGTGACTAGGGGTATTTTGCCCTTACCAAAGGGTTAAATTTAGATTAGGGAATAGGGTTTATCACTTGGAGTCCCTAGAGCTTTAAGCAACCTTGCATAGTGTGAGGTGTTCACACTGAGAGATTTCTCCACCAGGGTATAGTGTAGGGTTAGTCATGGTTGACCTTAGGTTTGGGACCTTGTGTTTAAGGATTTCCACCACTCATTGGACATCAGTTGGGAGACATGATGCTTGGTCTTGAATTTGAAGCAATAGTCCTAGGGTGAGCAACGTCTGGGTGACCCATCTTCTATTGATTGCCTCCCCTCTTATTTTATTGCGTCTCACTTTCTTGCTTCCTTTATTTCTTTTCTTTCTCATATTGATATTAGTCGCAACACTATTGATTCATATTCACCATAGTTAAATAGCAAATCTTGTGTTTCTAATCACTATTCCCTATGGATATGACTACCCACTCACCAGGGTACTTTTATTACTTCGACAACCCGTGCACTTATGGTACACACGCAAAAGGGCATTGTCAATTAACAGGAAGCAAAGAATCAGAGGTTGAAGAGTTTAAAGAGAGCATGAAAACAACTTTTGAGATGAGTGATCTTGGGAGGATGTCATTCTTCTTGGGAATGGAGGTGAAGCAAATGGAGACTGGAATATTTTTACATCAAAAGAAGTATGCAGAAGAACTCTTATCCAAATTCTATATGAGGAATAGCAAGCCAGTCAGTACACCATTTTCAGTTGGAGAAAAACTCTTCAAGAAGGATGGTACAGCTCAAGTAATGGGAGAATGTATAGGAGCTTGATCGGGAGTCTATTGTACCTCTGCAACATAAGACCTAATATTATGTTCTCTGTGAATTACTTGTCTTGATTCTTGCAAAATCCAACAGAAAGGCATTTTCAAGAAGCAAAAATAGTCCTTCGATACATTAAAGGGACAGTTGATTATGCCATATACTATTGTAGAACAAATTTAGTAAATCTCATTGGCTTTTCAAACAGTGATTGGGCTGGAAATGATGAAGAAATGAAGAGTATTTCTAGAAATTGCTTTGCTATTTGAGCTAGAGTGATCACTTGGAACTCAAAAAAGGCAAGGTCCAGTAGCTCAATCAATGGCTGAAGCTGAGTATATTGTGGTATCTGAAGCAGTAAAATAGGCTGTTTGGCTAAGAAACTGATGGCTAATCTTAGCTTTAATATATCTAAAGCTAATCTTATCCTACGTGATAATTGTCAAGCTATTTTGATAGCAAAGAATCCAATTTTTCATAACAAGACCAAGCACATCAAAGTTAAATACCATGCTATTAATTACTATGAAGAGAACAATGAAATGAAAGTGTTGTTCAGCTATTCTGAAGAGCAATTAGCTAATATATACGATAAGCCTTTGAGTAAATTAAGATTTGAGAAACTTAGAATAAGGCTTGGAATGGACAACTTTAGTCCAAGGAGGAGTTTGAAAGCTTGAGAAGCTAATAACTCAAGTTTGAATTGAAGAGAAGCTGAAGATGGAATTAACTGTCAATGCCTTGTTAGTTTTGTTTGAATTTACGTTTCAATATGTTTGAATTTCAGGTCAGTCAAAGTAGTTATGAGTGTAGAAGATAAGCATGCTTTATTTTCTCTGATAAAGCAATGTGTATGTTGCTCTGAACTTTGGAGTTTTTGTTCTTATCTGTTTTGCTTCTTTTAATGGTATGTAAGCTTTTTCAGTGATTGAAATGAAATTACTTCAGCCTGTGTTTTTTTTCTTCAACAAAAATAAAAAAACATTTTCATTTGTGTTCTTTGCAGAGTGTGTGAGTGTGTGATATTCTCTTTGCATGGAGGCTTTGAATTGGTAAAGTATACACAACAAGAAGGGTTTGGTATTACAAAAAGAACAACAAAATCAGGAGATGACAGAAAATTAAAATATTGCAAACTTGCACGTGTATGAGGTGCCAAAAGAACATTTACTGCAAAAGATTGTTTCAAACCTAGGCCATCTACCAAAACAAACTATTAAGCTAGGGTTAATGTCATTGTTGATAATGATAGGTATTTTACGATATTTGACACGACCGTTTTGCGTATTAACCACAAGTGCATGTGTTTGTCGAAGTGATAATACTCCGGTGAGAGGATAGTCGAATCCTCAGGGAATAGTGCTTAGAAACACAAAGATTGCTATTTAACTAGAATGAAAATGAGTCGATGGTGATGTGAACACAAATCAATGCAAGTAAAGATAAGAAAAGAAGAAAGAGGCACAAATAAAATATAGGAGAGGCAATCGACGATAAATGGGGCACCCGAACATTACTCACACCAGGACTATTGCTTCAAGTGCAAAACCAATCATTATACTTCCTAACTGATATCTAACCAGTCGTGGAGATCCTTAAACACATGGTCCCAAAACATAAGGTCAACCGTGACTAACCGTACACTATGCCCCGGTGGAGAAATCTCTTAGTCTCGACACCTGATAACTGCTTGTGTGATAAGAATGCGAAGTGCTCTTTCCTTATGATGAGCATTACTTTTATTAGGTTTTAAAGCTAATACTTGTGCATTTGTGTTACTTTCATGCATATAGGCTTGTGAAGCTGCTGAATGTTAAAGAAAGAAGCCAATGTAGATCGTGAACGCACTATTTGGAGGAAATCTTGAGAAGGGTCAAACGCGAAGACATAAGTCGGGTTCAAGATGCGAGAATGTGTGCCAAACTCCGTGTATTCAAGCTAGCACAATGGTTTGGAGGGGCACAAAGGCAGTCACATTCAAGTATCCCGGTTTGTGCATTGATAGGAAGATCTTCACCAATGAGGCTAGTTATTGAAAAAAGCAAAGCGATCTACGACATTAACGTGTGTCATTGAAGTTACCTCGATGAAAACATGAATTCGGCAGTATTTCGGGCCGATACTGCTACAGGTACTGTAGCAAATACAGTAGCAATTTATTGTAATAGGTACTGTTCACAGCCTGCTAAAAAAGAGAATTCCAGAGAATCCACATGGGAGTGTGGAAATTATCCACACCCGTGCGGAAATTCCACATGCCCCTATGGCAAATCCATAAGGGCGTGTGGATGACCAATTCCAACCTTATTTAAGCCGCGATTCAGCCCAGATTTCAGCATTCTTTTCTCCATTCTTTCCCAAACTTGAGATGGGGCTGCGACTAGGGTTGTAAGAGGTATTGGCAGGGTTTTTGGAGAGGTTTTTTGGCTTCGATATCATGCCCCACTTGAAAGAAGATTATTGGGAGAGAGGTGTGTCCTAGGCCAGAGAAGGGGACCTTTGGAGGAGACGAGGCTTCTCCACAAGACCATCGTCATGACTATCGAGGGGGTTTTCTATGGATTACTTGTTTTTACATTCGATTTCATTGTTGATTGTAACTAGCTCCATTGAGAGCTAAACACCCTAGTGGGTACTTGGATTTGTGAACACTGGGATGCATTTGTTTCAATAAACCTTCTATTATGCTTTCATTAATTGATGTTTTATTTGAGTTTCAATCTTGAATGCTTGATTGATTGAATCCTCCTTTAGAGTGACACTAGGGTTGAGAGTTCATATTGGTAACTGTTGTGAGTGAGTGACACCCCACGAGGGTTAGACAAAGCTATTTTGAATAGGGTTGAGAGGGTGAGTCGAGAGGTAGCAGATCGTCCCCTTTCCCCTCTGATGTGATTTATCCTACCTCTATTTTCTTGATCTCTTTGCGGTCATAGTAGATTGAATGGGCTAAGGGATGATAATAAGTGCATGTGCGATAAGAATACGAAATGATCTTTCCTTGTGTTGAGCATTACTTTTCTCGGGTTTTAACGCTAATATGTGTGTATTTATGTTACTTTCATACAGGTAGGGTTGTGAGGCCGAATATGAAAGTAAGAAGCCAATGTGGGTCGTAAATGCACCAATTTGGAGGAAATCTTGCTAAGGTTCAAACGCGAAAACATAGGTCGGGTTCGAGATGCAGGAATGTGTGCCAACCTCCTCGTATTCAAGTTAGATTAACTATTTAGAGGGGCACAAGGGCAGTCACATTCAAGCATTTCGACTTGTGCATAGAGAACAAGATCTCTGCCAACATGTCCGTTATTGAAGAAGCAAAGTAATCCACGACGTAAACGTGTGCCCGTTTGCTTTACTTCGTTGAAAGAATGGATTCGGGAGTATTTTGGGCCGGTACTGTAGTAGGGTGACACGTCCGTATATGCGTGTGTAAACCGCAAGTGCACGGGTGTTGAAGTAATAATTACCCCGGTGAGTGGGTAGTCGAATCCACAGGGAACAGGGCTACTAGTACTAACTTCTTCTCTGCTTTCTAACCTAATGATAAATGAAATGGTGTGGTGATCTAATGTGCGAAGAGATGAACACCAGAGACGAATATGCAAGGGTAAAATAGAAGGAGAATCTCAATCAGTAAAAGTGGGGTATTCGGGCAATGCTCCCCCTAGGATTCAGGTATTAGGTACCGGATAAGCAAAGTGTTTCTATGATGAGTAAGTTAAGTCGTGGAAATCCAAACATAATCGGGTCTATCTCTAGATCACCGATACTAGTCCCCTACGAGGTCCCGGTGGAGAAATCGCTCAATCTCAACACCTCACACCACATATGACCGCAAAGCACTCTACGGATTCCAAACTGTGTATCCAATTCCTAAAGATTGATCCAACCCTAATTCCCGGCGAAGGATCCTAACCCCCTACAAGGTCCCGACGGAGAAATCGAGCAATCTCATGCCTCCCACCAAATATGGTTGCATAGAGCTTAGGGAATGGAGATAGAATACACCAATCGGAGGGGAAAGGGGACACTTCACTATCTCATGACTCACCCTCTTAACCCTCTTCAATCTTGAGGTTCTAACCATAACGGAGATCTCTCTCCCACCAAGGCAACAAATCATGCAAACCGAATAACCATAAGATCAATAAGGCAAGCAAGCATTAAACAATCAAGAATGAAACTTAATCAAACTCGGATTAAATAGAAACACAAAGCAAATCCACAAAAGATGAGAATCCTAGGGTTCACAAGCCCAAATACCCTCTAGGGTTTTAGCTCTCCATGGAGCAACATACAAAACACACCATCAATGAATGAAAGTACATTAAAACCATAAAAATAAATCCCCTTATATATGAACTGATGGCCTTGATGGAGAGCTTCGACGTCTTGAAGGACCCACTGCGAAGCTAGGTTCACCGGTGGCTTCCTTGATGCTATGACGGAGGAGGAATCGATCAAAGTTGGTGACGAAGCGCCTCCAAAGCCGCAAAGACCTCCTCTCCAAACCCCTAGCCGTCTCACCCCTCAAGAGCCGCACAAAAGATGAGAAAGAATAGGGCAAAAGCGGCTATTTATAGGGCCTTAGATCACGTCATCACGTGCCCTCACGCGCCCGGTGTGGATTTTTCCGCAGCGCCGCGTGGGCTGCAAGACTTTCCACGCGGGCGCACGGAATTTCCAGCGGCCGTATGAACGAGTAACTTTTGCTGCAGGTGAAACCGCTACGATGAAGATTTCTACAGTACTTTTCACGAAACGCGGTCCAAACACTCTTCTCTTGAGGCCACATGTCCGGGCACACGTCCATGTGGTAGGCTATAAAACTTTTCTTCATCGACGTATCTTTGAGAGGTCTTGCAATCTTCAGAAAGAGAAAGAATATGAAGATGTGGCTGCCTTTGTGCCCTTCCAAATAGTGAATTGACTTGAATCTTCTTGGAAGTTGGCACACATCTCCACGTTTATGAACTGCTCTCGTGTCTTGGTCCTTGAATTGAACAAGAACTCCCAACATTGTGTCTTTATAGCCTATCTTTGCTTCCTTTTTACTCTTCAAGGCATTCACAACCTATATGCATAAAAGAACACCAAATACACAATATGAGACATAAACCATAGTAAAAATGATGCTCAATGCATGTAAAACATATATAAAAATATGTCTACTCAAGCACTTATCATAGGGTATGGTAGCAAAAACTGTAGCAAGAATACTATACCAGCACTGTTCACAGCTAGCTGAGAAAATAGGAAAATAGAGAATCCACACAGGCGTGTCAAAATTCCACACGCCCGTGTGAAAAATCCACAGGGGCGCTCACACGGTGTGTGGATCCCGGATTCTAGCCCCTTTAAAAGCTGATTTCAGCCCCGATTTCAGTATTCTTTTCTCCATCTTTTCCCCAACTTGAAAGAGGGCTGTGGCTAGGGTTTTAAGAGGTATTGGCTACGTCTTTGGAGAGGTTCTACAGCTCCGACATCGCGCGCCGTTTGGAAGAAGGTTAGTGGGAGAGCTTTCATCGGCACCGATCCGATGAGGTGTATTTTAGGCCAGACAAAGGTACCCTTGCGATGAGTAGAGGACTCTCCACAAGACCATCACCACGACTAACGAGAGGGATTTCTATGGATGCTTTGTTTTTACATTTGATTTCATTGATTGTATTTAGCTCCATGGAGAGCTAAATCCCTAGTGGGTACTTGGGTATTTCTGAACCCTAGGATGTATTCATTTCATTGAATCTCTTTATTATGCTTTCAATTAATTGATGTTTATTGTGAGTTCCAATCTCTTATGCTTGATTCTATGAATATTCCCCTAGAGTGACACTAGGGTTGAGAGTTCTTCTTTGTAACTCTTGTGAGTGAGTGACACACCATGAGAGTTAGACAAAGGTAGATTAGAGAGGGTTGAGAGGGTGAGTCGAATGGTAGCGGAGCGTACCCTTTCCTCTCCGTTGTGATCTATCCTACCTCCACGTTCCAAGAGTTCTTTGCGGCCATAGTAGAGTGAATGGGCTAAGGGATGACCTTCCGCTGGGGCTTAGTTGCGAGTGCAATGGAGTGTTGCGTTGAAGTGATTTTAGCATCTAGGGCTTAATTGTGGCTAGGGATCTTTCACCTGGACCAAAGGGTTAGGTCTATACATAGGAAAAGGGTTTATCATTTAGAATCGCTAGAGCTCATTGCAATTCTATACGAGTGCGATGTGTTGAGATTGTTCGATTTCTCCTCAGGGACATGTATAGAGTTAGGCATGGTTGACCTTAGATATGGGGCTATGCAATTAAGGATTTCCATGACTCACTATTGCATTAATTAGGAAGCATAATAGAGGTTTCTTGCTCTTGAAACGATAGTCCTAGGCGGAACAATATCCAGGTACCCCATCTTTATCGATTGCCTTACCTTCTCTTTTACTTGTGCTCTCTTTCTTGTTATTTTTACTCTTGAGAATTGAATCTTGTCACACATATCACTATTCATCTTCCACATTAGTTAAGAAAAAATTTAAGTGTCTTTATTCCCTACTTTCTGTGGATACGATACCCACTCATCTGGGATTATTACTTCGACACCCATGCACTTGCGATGTACACACATATTCGAACATGTCAAGTTTTTGGCGCTATTGCCGGGGAGGAGGCGTTTAGAGATACTTTGCACTTTGTTTTTCTTAGCTATTCATTTATTCATTCTATTTCATATTTTCTTATTCTATCATCATTCTGATTTTGTTTCCTTTCTTTTGGTGTAGCTCAAGGTTATGACCCAAGGGAACCCCTCCATACTGATTGAAGGAGATCTCGTGCTCTATCATACACTTAGAAGAAAAGAGAAAGAACCTATGCAAGAATACTCTAATCTAGCTGATTTGGAAGTAGAAGAATCTGAAAACATGGCAGAACAGAATGAGCAGTAGCTGACATTATCCGATTATGCCAGACCTTCAGTATTGGGGACATAATCAAACATTGTACATCCCTTGATTACAGCTCATAACTTCGAGCTGAAGCCGACATTCATCCATATGTTGCGGTTCAATGGTTTGGCCGAAGAGGATCCAAACAGTAATATAGAGAATTTTCTCGAGGTGTGTGATATACTGAAGATAAATTGGGTAACGGATGATGCCATCAAGTTGAGGGCCTTCCCATTTTCCTTGAAAGGGAGAGCGAAGCAGTGGCTACACTCATTGCCTAGAGCATCAGTTACCACATGGGAGTAGATGGTAGAATCTTTTCTTAGCCGTTATTTCCCTCCAGAGAAATCTGCAAAGCTTAGGAATGAGATCTCATCCTTTGTACAATTAGAATTGGAGTCTCTATTTGAGACATGGGAAAGGTTCAAGGAGCTCCTGGGAAAGTGCCCGCAACACAGATTCCCAGAGTGGATGATTGTTTAGACCTTTTATAACGGTCTGAATCTGAGTACAAGGCAACTCTTAAATGCGGTAGCAGGAGGTACCTTAGGTCGCAAGACCCCCGGTGAAGCCCGTCAATTAATTGAAGAAATGGGGTTAAACAACTACCAATGGAATGTCACGGAGAAGAAAAAGGTGGCCAGTCTCCATGAGATAGATGCAGTGACTTTGTTTGCGGTTCAAGTGGAATCATTGAGTAAGTTATATCTTCTAACTTCAAACATAGTAGCGGCCGTGATTACTTACACCAGGTGTGGTGGAGGACATGCTCCCTCCGATTGCCTGATATCTATTGGTGATGCATCTTCGGTTGAGAACGTCGATTTTTTAAGTAATAGCATGAGGACTCAAGGAAACCCATACAGCAACACCTAGAATACGGGTTGGAAGAATCATCCCAACTTCTCGTGGAGAAACCAAGGTCCACAAAAGGCCATGGGGCCACCGGGTTTCCAACAACAAGGACAAAATGTGGAAAACAGAGTTTCAGGTTTGAAGATCCGAATGACCGATTTGGAGAAGGCCTTAACTAGGTTTGTGCAATTGTCAAATACAAGGTTTGAATCAGTTGAGGCTACACTTCGCAACCATACAGCCTCCTTACATAATCTTGAAAATCAAGTGTGGCAGATTGCGAAGTCCTTATCGAAATGGCCATATGGAAGTTTGCCGAGCAATACCGAGACCAAACCTAGAGAGCATATGAAGGCGATCACTTTGAGAAGTGATCGTGAGGTCGACGGTAGGCTTCCGAGTGAGAAGCCAAATGAACATACACCCGAGGATATAGAGGTTGAATAGGGAACAAACAAAGAGAAGGAGGTGGCACCTCCACCTTTCAAGCCAAGGATCCCTTATCCCTTTAGATTGAAGAATGACCAAGGGGATGAACAGTACAAGAAGTTCTTGAGTTTGTTCAAGAAACTCCACATCAATATTCCTTTTGTTAAGGCATTGGCCCAAATGCCTAAGTATGGCAAATTCTTGAAGGACTTGTTGACCAACAAGAGGAAGTTGGAGGAGAGTGCTTCAGTGATCTTAGATGCGTCTTGCTCGGCGGTCTTGCAAAAGAACATGCCGAACAAGAAGAAAGACCCGGGAAGCTTCATCATTCTATGTAATATTGGCAATCTAGGTGAAGAAATGGCATTGGCGGATTCAGGGGCTAGCATTAACGTCATGCCATACACCTTCTTTCAAAAGCTAAGCTTGGGTGAGCCTAGACCTACTCAGATGACTTTGCAACTAGCGGACTGAACGGTGAGACATCCGAGAGGCATCATCGAGGACGTGCTTGTCAAGGTGGACAAGTGCATTTTTCCGATTGACTTCGTAGTGCTAGACATAGATGAGGATGCGAATGTACCCTTGATACTTGGGAGGTTGTTTTTGCGGACATCCAAGGCATTGATTGACATGGATGGCGGAGAGCTAACTTTGAGAGTTGGAGATGACAAGCTCACATACCGCCTTGCTGAAGCCATGCGGCATTCTCTTGATTTTGATGATACTTTGTATTTTCTAGACTCTACTGATGAGATTGTTGATGAATACATACAGGAAATGTTCAATCCGGATCCATACGAAGGCTTGTTTGACCAAGAGGAGGACAATGAAGAGATCATGATGCTTCGTTCAAAGGAAGAAGTACCATCTACCCGGGGATGTTGAAGAAGGTGCTCCGAAAATCGAAGAGGGCTAGGAGACGCCACTGGAAACGCTCCAAGGCTGTTGGAGATGTGTGTGAGCTGAACAAACTGGGTAAATCATTGCTAGGCAGTCCCAAGCCCAACAATTCAACCTCTACCCTCAAGAGATTTTGCTCATCATGTTTCTAAGCCATGGGTAAGAGGGAAACTTTCATCTATGAGCCCCTGTGAGGTAAGACAAGGTATGTCAAGCTAAGTGACGTTAAACAAGCACTTCTTAGGAGGCAACTCTAGTGATTACTATTTTCTTAATTTGGTAGTTTAGTGTTGCTTGAATAAATTGTTGAGAGTTGGTGTCTTGATGTTTTATATTTCTGCTGTGTTTTTGTCGTGGGTTTTCAAGTTCATCGTGCGTTTTTATGTGAGTTTGGCAATGTTTTGGTCATTTGAGCTATTTCTCATGGTTTTCACTGGTATAAATTGCATATTAGGGCAGGCTCTGAGTCTGTAAACATGTTCAAAAAATTTTCTGTAGAGCCTGCAGAATTTTCTAAGGCATCCAGAGAAAACACACGGGCGTGTGGAATTAACACACGCCTGTGGTTTTGTATTGTGAGCTCATCCAGAGAAGACACAGGGGCATGGACTTGCCCCTGTGAATGGCCATGCAATCCTCGCACGCCCGTGGGTAACTTCCACACGGGCGTGTGAAGTCCTACAGAGATTGCCAGACTTTCCCGAAAGCACATAGAAGCGTGGACTCGCCCCTGTGGGCAACCTTGTGAAGATCGCACAGGCGTGAGTAATTTTCGTACGCCCGTGCGAATCTCTACAGAGGAGCTCTCTTTATCCCGAGAAGTCACAGGGGCGTGCGCTTGCCCCTGTGAGTTGGGCTTGTGAATACCCACGCCCGTGTGGAATTTCCACACGGGCATGCAGAACACTTAGTGAGTTTTCTCAGATGTCCAGAGCAGCCACAGGGGCGTGCGGCTGCCCATGTGGCTCGGGCGCATAGGTGTGGGATTTCTCACACGGCCGTGTATTTGCGTTCAGAGGCAGTGAGTGTTTTCCCGAGAGCACACAGGGGCGTGCACCTGCCCCTCTGAAGCTTTCCTGAGGGGGTACACGGCCGTGTGTAATTTTCGCATGCCCGTGTCCATGCACAAAATTCCAAGAGACGCGAGTTTTTCTTTAAAAATCTTTGTGGATTCTCTTTTCTTCATCTCCAATCACCTTAAAACCACTCCTGATCAAGTTCTCGGCACTTTACCGTTGTTTTGGAGGATTTTTTTTACATTTCGTGCCGATTTTTGGAATACTATCATATATCTATTTTATTAGTAACCCTTCTTATATTCTTTTCTTCGCAAATCCTGGTTTTTATTAGATTGAGAATCTTGAGTTGTGCCAATTTTCATGATATAATGTGTTATGCATGTTTGGGAAGTCCTTGGGTGCAGTTTTGTGTTGTCATTTTGGAGAATTGGTGAACAACCGTGTGGTTTTCACACCCCGCAGATCCACACGGGCGTGGGTAATTTCAACAGGCCCGTGTGGAATTCTGTAGTATGCTGTGTCTGAGTATTATTTGATCATTCCTTCCTCATTTATCGCAGGAATTGCACTACACTCGAGGAGGCAAGAAGGCAAGTGCCCTAGGGAGCCTTCACCCGAGCTAGCACATATTGTATTTCTAAATCCTGAACATCAAGCTCGTTTCGAGTAGCTATTGGAGCTTAGGTTTGGCCAATCCCGGTTCATGAACCTGAGTGTGCTAAGTGGGGTCCAGTGGGGTGATGAGTTACGAGTTATTCATGGAGTTGGAGGTGCTGATGGCCGTAGGAGGCTGGCATAGGTTATTCTCTATACGAGAGCCAGTTTTTAGGCCACTGACTTTGGAGGTGCTAGCGTCTTTTGAGTTTATGGATGACATACATTTTAGAGTGTTCGGTCGTCAATTTGCTATGAGTATTTCTGAGTTTTTAGTTCGCATGGGATTGTACAACGAAGCATATATAGAAACCGAGGAGTATGGACATCTACCAATAGATTACTTTGGCACCTTGAGCCCACAACAGGCTTACCAAGTTTTATGCGGGTAGGGGCAGCATGAACCGGGAATATCCAAGGCCATATGTTTATTTCGGCTGAGCTACAGATATTTATTCGCTGTCATTAACAGATTTGTGGATGGGCGAGGTGATAACACTAGTACTCTAAGCCGACAGAGTCTGATTTATCTGTATTCCATGGCTAGGTTCGTGCCTATTCATCTGGGGCATATTGTGGCGGATTACATTCGGTACCAGGACCAGAACAGGAGAGTAGGAGTATTATTTGTTGGTCCCTACATTACTAGACTTATTATGGGGATGGGTCTCGGTGATGCTCTTCGGATTACAGATCAGACAATTATTCCCTCTCTGCTTGGACTCGATACTCTCATGATGATGGGAGTGGTGCGCAGATATTTGCCTGGAGCTTACATTTTAGCCACAACCACCACTGAGAGCGCCGGTGGCGGAGAAGAGGGTTCCGCACCGATGACAACCAAGACTTCAAGGGGCCCAAGTACCTTTTCAGGAGCCTATGATTGTATTGAGAGGCTCGAGAGCACTGTGAGTGTATTGCAGTCTAAGATCATCGAGATACGGTCAATACAGTCAGCACAGTATGTCAATATGATGGCCTGTTTCAACTTCTTACGACAGCTATTGAGAGGCAGACCCCCAGCTCCGCCAGCATCTCCTTCACCACATACACCAGCACCCTTTGATCTAGCACCAGCAATAGTAGAGGATCCAGAGCACGACATTGACACTTGATTTTGTTTTCCTCATCTTTTATTTCTGCATTTTATTTTGGGCTTGTATACTCAGAAAGGACTCTCCTTCTAAGTTTATTTTCATTTTGTATCTCGAGTTGTATTCATTGTCTTATCTTTTATATACTCGAGTTATTTTTATTTTTATTGAGCTTCACTGAACCACCTTGTGTATGCATGCAGATGGTCTTGTCATCATGGGAATTGAGACTTTGTAATGGGCACAGCCAAGGTGTTTCGTTTCGGCACTTAGCCGTGTGAGCTTTACGACCTGTTGGAACAACACTCCCAAGGAGTTAGCTCCATCAAATGCAACACTAGGAGTCAGGGAAGTATTGTTTTGATTGCTTCTCCCACATCTGAATCCAATTGAGTTACATTATGAATGAGCTTGCGTGTGTACATTGGGGACAATGCACAACTTAAGTGTGGGGGGAGGGGGGGGAGTTTCATAGTGCACACATCTCTTTTATACTAGTTGTGATTGATATACATGCTCACATAGCCAATGGCGGTTCACCTTAGTTGCATTGATTATACTCTTGAGTTTAGGAAAATCTTTAACATTGAATATTTTCATGCCCTAGTTTTTGCTTGAATTTCAAAGAATTTTTGCCCGATTGACACTTGTTGCACTACTCACTTTTTGAACCTTGTTGGAAACTCATGTTTGATGTATAACGGACTAGTTTTAGTTGTTTCTTGTGTTAATTCTAAAAAAATGATGTAATGAAAAAAATGAAAAGAAAGAACAAAATAGTTTTGTTGTTTAGTTGTGCTTGTTGGGTGGAAAGAGCTACCACCTATGATGTATGAAGCTACTCTCATAAGTAAGATACTAGTTAGCCCTAATGAGAGAAAGAGCTATCTCATGGGATGTGTGTAAGTTACCACCCCGGCAGAAAGAACTACCACCTCGAAAATGTGAAATCCACCTTAGCGGTCAATTTGGACTGGGCTACTTTAGAGGCTGTGTGAAGCTACTACCCTTTCTGAATTTTTGTTACTTTTTGTAGATAAATAAGTCCCTTATACGTAGAACTTAGAGGAGTATACTTTGGGTCAACTTGAGTGAGTTCACACACTTACACGATTTCGGGTTTGTCGCCTTTTTGATTCAAGTTTTTAGCAAAAGCATTGATTTTTCGTATTTAGTGTTGAAATTTCCCGTACTTATAGAATGCACTCTTTGTATGCTTTGGTGAACCTAAGGCCAATCACTTCCAATATTTCCTTTGTCTGTGCTTTAATGTTTTAATTTTTGCTTGAGGACAAGCAAAAGCTTAAGTGAGGGGGACTTTGATTAGTGCTTGTGCGATAAGAATACGAAGTGTTCTTTCCTTGTGTTGAGCATTACTTTTCTCAGGTTTTAACGCTAATATGTGTGTATTGATAAACGTCTAAAAGTACATATTTTGCATGTATTTGTTTTGTATTATTCTTTATATTTATTTGTTGAATCGATGCCCTTTTGGTTTAAATTGTGTTATTTTTACATTTCAGGCCCATTAGAAGCCCTGGGGCCTCGGCAATGCGATTGGGGATGAATTCAGCAACAAAGCGGTGTTACTGTAGCAGACACTGTAGCAGACACTGTAGCTCATTGCGGGCTTCTTAGCAGAAAACTGAAATTCCCGAGGGGTTGGCATACGGCCGGTATACTGACCTGTTTACCGATCGGGATCTGGGCATATATAACACTTGTTAGGGCATCAATTAGGGGACTTTTGGCCACCACTCTCCACCATCATTTTCTATAGCTTCAAAGCTGTGGGAGAAGGCAGCTCTGAGGGGCAAATCGAAGGGAGAAGAAGGTTACACTCAAGGAAAACGATCTAGGAGCTCGACGGCAAGGATTCGACGAGTTCTCATCACCACCTTCTAGTCTTCATCTTAGGGGAGTTTGTTATGAGCTTTTCTTTGTATCTCTTATCTTCTACACTTGCTCCTTTGTTGATGACGAGCAAGACTCCCAAGGTCACCGGGCATCCGGTGAACCTTGGGATGAACTTGCTTGTATAGATGCTTTGATTTACATTTATCGTATTTGTGTGGTTTGTGATCCTTTCTTGGTGCTTTTGAATGCTTGGGTATGCATGAGAACTCTGTATATCCATACTTAGACAATACTAGGTTGCATGACCATTGCCCTAGTGTTAGACTCACCAAGCTTGGAAGGGATATATGTATGAATACACCATGACCATTGAGTATTTCATACCCCTCCAACTATTAGGGTTGCACTTTGGTTGGTTTCGGCCCTAATTTGAGATTCCCCTAATTGTAATGCGATCATAGGAGGATTTGGTCGGAAGAGATTCCGGGCCAATACTCTTATTGGATTAGGGATTACCACCGTGACCATCGGGGTGGTCTTTTTTTTTGATGTCTCTTGGTTCAACCACCGTTGCCTTTGTAATTCTAGCATCCATCTAGCTTTAGTAGTCCCGAGGGGATCCTTGCCCGGGGACCTCGCACTTTCATTGTTACTTGCTTCCTTAGTATGTTTATGTGGTGAACCTTAGTCCTTGTGTTTATAGTTTTCTCTTTGTTATTTTACTTATCTTGTTTTAGTAATATATTTGGTAAACTATAAAGTGTCATCTAGGGGGGAGTAATAGCAGATCTTGGGACCTAGGGAATACGACCCCTATGTTACGCACAGGGTATTACTTGACGACCCGTGCGCTTGCGGATTCAATCATGTATTTATGTTAGTTTCATGCAGGTAGGGTTGTGAGGCTGAATATGAAAGTAAGAAGCCAATGTGGGTCGTAAATGCACCAATTTGGAGGAAATCTTACTAAGGTTCGAATACGAAAACATAGGTCGGGTTCGAGATGCGGGAATGTGTGCCAACCTCCTCGTATTCAAGTTAGTATAACTATTTGGAGGGGCACAAGGGCAGTCACATTCAAGCATTCTGACTTGTGCATATAGAACAAGATCTCCACCAACATGTTCGTTATTAAAGAAGTAAAGCGATACACGACGTAAATGTGTGCCCGTTTGCGTTACCTCGATGAAAGCATGGATTCAGGAGTATTTAGGGCCTGTACTATAGTAGGGTACTGTAGCAAGAATACTGTACCATCACTGTTCATAGTCGCCCGAGAAAATAGGAAAATAGAGAATCCACACGGGCGTGTGGAAATTCCTCGCGCCTGTGTGAAAAATCCACAGGGGCGCTCACATGAGCGTGTGGATCCCCGATTCCAGCCCTGATTTTAGTATTCTTTTCTCCATCTTTTCCCCAACTTGAGAGCGGGCTGCAGCTAGGGTTTTGAGAGGTATTGGCTAGGGCTTTGGGAGGTTCTATCGCTCGGACATCGTGTGCCGTTTGGAAGAAGGTTAGTGGGAGAGCTTTCATCGGCACCGGTCCGGCGAGGGACCCTTGCGACGAGTAGAGGACTCTCCACAAGACCATCACCACGACCAATGAGGGGGTTTTCTACGGATACCTTTTTTTTATATTTGATTTCATTGATTGTATTTAGCTCCATGGAGAGCTAAACCCCTAGTGGGTACTTGGGTATTTGTGAACCCTAGGATGTATTCATTTCATTGAATCTCTTTATTATGCTTTTAATTAATTGATGTTTATTATGAGTTCCAATCTCGTATGCTTGATTGTATATATATTCCCCTAGAGTGACACTAGGGTTGAGAGTTATTCTTGGTAACTCTTGTGAGTGAGTGACACACCATGAGAGTTAGACAAAGCTAGATTGGAAAGGGTTGAGAGGGTGAGTCGAGAGGTAGCGAAGCGTCCCCTTTCCTCTCCGGTGTGATATATCCTATCTCCATGTTCCAAGAGTTCTTTGCGGCCATAGTAGAGTGAATGGGCTAAGGGATGACCTTCCACTGTGGCTTAGTTGCGAGTGCAACGGACTGAAGCGTTGAAGAGATTTTAGCATATAGGGCTTAATTGTGTCTAGGGATCTTTCACTTGGACCAAAGGGTTATGTCTATACATAGGAATAGGGTTTATCATTTAGAATCCCTAGAGCTCATTGCAATTCTATACGAGTGCGAGGTATTGAGATTGTTCGATTTCTCCTCCAGGACATGTATAGAGTTAGGCATTATTGACCTTAGATTTAGGGCTATGTAATTAAGGATTTCCATGACTCACTATTGCAATGATTAGGAAGCATAATAGAGGTTTCTTGCACTTGAAATGATTGTCCTAGGCGGAACAATATCCAGGTACCCCATCTTTATCGATTGCCTTACCTTCTCCTTTATTTGTGCTCTCTTTCTTGTTATTTTTACTCTTGAGAATTGAATCTTGTCACACATATCACTATTCATCTTCCACATTAGTTAAGAAACAATTTAAGTGTCTTTATTCTCTACTCTCTGTAGATACGATAGCCACTCGTTTGGGATTATTACTTCGACACCCGTGTACTTTTGGTGTACACGCATATACAGACGTGTTGGATGACCTTCCACTGGGGCTTAGTTGCAGAGGCAACGGAGTGAAGCGTTGAAGTGATTTTAGCACCTAGGGCTTAATTGTGATTAGGCCAAAGTGTTAAGTCTATTTCTAGGAAGAGGGTTTATCACTTGGAATCACTAGAACTCCATGCGATTCTATCTGAGTACGAGGTGTTGAGATTGTTCGATTTCTCCTCATGGACATGGTACAGAGTTAGTCACGGTTGATCTTAGATTGTGGACCGTGTATTGAAGGATTTCCATGACTCATTAATGCATTAGTTGGGAGGTATAATAGTCAGTTTTGCACTTGAAACGATTGTCCTAGGCGAAACAATATCTGAGTACCCCATTTATATCGATTGCCTTATCTCTCACTAACTTGTGCTTTTCTCTCTTGTTTCTTTTATTCTTGTTTACATTACATCTTGTCAACATAATCATTATTCATCTTCACTTGGTTGAGAAACAATTTAAGTATTTTTACTCCCTACTCCTTGTGGATACGATACCCACTCACCTGGGATTTTATTACTTGACAAACCCATGCACTTACAGGACATACAGAAGGGGCGTTGTCAAGTTTTTGGCACCATTGCTGGGGAGTAGGCGTTTAGAGATACTTTGCACTTTGTTTTCTTAGCTATTCATTCATTCATTCTATTTCACATCTTCTTTTTCTTGGCATTGCTCTAGGTTATAACCCGAGGGAACCCTTCGATATTATTTGAAGGAGATCCCAAACTCGAACGTACACTATGAAGAAAAGGGAAAGAACTTGTGCAAGAACCATTAAATCTAGCTGAGGTGGAAGTTAAAGGATCTAACAACATGGCTGAGCAGAATGAATAGCAGAGAACTTTATCTGATTACGCCAAAACGTCAGTACTGGGGACACAATCTAGTATTGTGCGACCCCCGATTAGTGCTCTAAACTTTGAGCTGAAACCAGCATTCATCCAGATTATTCACCAATCAGTGGGGTTCAATGGTGATCCAAATAACCATATAGAGAACTTCTTGGAAGTTTGTGATATCCTAAAGATTAACGGTGTATCGGATCATGCTATTAGATTGAGTGCTTTCCCATTTTCTCTCAAGGGAAGAGCCAAGCAGTGGCTTCATTCCTTGCCAAAAGCATCCATCACGACTTGGAATGAGATGGTCAAAGCTTTTCTTACTAGATACTTTCCTCTGGGAAAGTCCGCCAAGCTTCATAATGAGATATCATCATTCATGCAGATAGAATTGGAATCATTGTTTGAGACATGGGAGCTTTTCAAGGACCTTTTGCGGAGGTACCCACAACATGGATTTCTCGAATGGATGATCATTCAAACTTTCTATAATGGGTTGAATCAGAGTACAAGGCAATTGTTTCATGTCGCTGCATGAGGTACAATGGGGAGTAAAACCACGAAACACGCCCGACAGTTAGTAGAAGACATGGCCATGAACAGTTATCAGTGGAATGCTCGAGAAAGGAAGAAGGTGGCTGGGCTCCATGAAATAGATGCAGTCACCTCTTTGGCAGCCCAAGTGGAATCATTGAGTAAGAAGTTAGACCTTCTAACTTCGAATAAAGTGGCGGCCATGACTACTTGCACTGGGTGTGGCAGAGGACATGCTCTCTCCGATTGCCCGATCTCTATTGGTGATGTATCTTCGGTGGAGAAAGTCGACTTTGTGGGTAATGTAATGTGGGAAAAAGGTAACCCATATAGCAACACCTACAATTAGGGTTGGAAGAATCATCCCAACTTTTCGTGGAGCAACCAAGGACAATCGAATTCCATGGCACCACCAGGTTTCCAACAACAACAAACCCCAAACATGGAAAATAGAGTGTCCGGCTTGGAAACCCGAATGATCGAATTAGAGAAAGCCTTGACTAGATTTGTGCAATCATCGGATACATGGTTCCATTTGGTCGAGGCTACACTTCGCAACCACTCCGCTTCATTACACAACCTAGAAAATCAAGTGGGCTAAATTCCAAAGTCTCTATCAGAGAGACCACAAAGAAGCTTGCCGAGTAATATTGAGACCAATCCATGAGACCATGTGAAGGCGATCACTTTGAGAAGTGGTTGTGAGGTTGAAGGTAGGCTTCCAAGTGAGAAGACCAATGTTGAAGCACCAGAGGTCGTAGAGGTTGAGAAGGGAGTAACAAAGGAGAAGTAGGTGGCACCCCCACCTTACAAGCCAAGAATCCCTTATCCCACTAGATTGAAGAATGACCAAGTGGACGAGCAGTACAAGAAGTTTCTAGGTTTGTTTAGGAAACTACATATAAACATTCCCTTTGTTGAAAGATTTGTTGACCAACAAAAGAAAATTAGAGGAGAGTCCCTCCATGATTCTAGATGCATCTTGCTCGGCGGTATTGCAAAAGAATATGCCGAACAAGAAGAAATGGCATTGTAGACTTAGGGGCCAGTATCAACGTCATGCCATATTCTTTCTTTCAGAAGCTAGGCTTGGAAGAACCTAGGCCCACTAGGATGACATTATAATTGGTGGACCGAACAGTGAGACATCCGAGGGGCATCATTGAAGATGTGCTTATCAAAGTTGACAAGTATATATTTCCTGTAGATTTTATAGTGTTGGATGTCAATGAGGATGCGGATGTTCTTTTGATACTTGGGAGGCCATTCTTGTATAATTTCAAGGTATTGATCAACATGGATGACGGGGAATTGACACTAAGGGTTGGAGATAATAAGCTCACATACTGCCTCGCTGAAGCCATGAGACTTTCTCTTGACTTTGATGATACTCTCTACTTTCTTGACACTCCTGATGAGATAATTGATGAATATATGTAGGAAATGTTTAACCCGGACCCATACGAGGGATTGCTAGACCAAGAAGTGGAGAATGAAGAAGTGCTAATGCTTGGTCTAAAGGAAAAAGTACCATCTACTCCGTGAATCATGAAGAAAGTGTTTCAGAAGATGAAGTGGGCGAGGAGATGCCACAGGAAGCGCCCCAAGGCTGTTGGGGATGTGTGCGAACTGCACAAGTTGGATAAACCTTTGATAGGCGGTAACAAGCCTGATTATGCCCCCTCTACCTATAAGAGGCTTTGCTCATCATGCTTTCAAGGTATAGTTAAGAGGAAAACCTTCATCTATGAGCCCCCGTGAGGTAAGACAAGGTACGTCAGGCATACTGACGTTAAACAAGCGCTTCTTGGGAGGCAACCCAAGCGTTACTGTTTTCTTAGTTGTTAGTTTGGTGTTTGCATAAATAAGACTTTGAGTGTTGCTGTCTTGATTTCTAGATGCTTTTGTTGTGTTTTTCTTGTGGATTTTTGGTGTCATCTTGTGCTTTATTGCGTTTTGGCGGAGAATTTTGGTCAATTGAGCTTATTTTCAGTGTTTTCTCTTGGTAAAGTTGCTTTGTAAGGCAGGCTTTGAGTTTATTTATATGTTCACAAATTTTCTGCAGAGCCTGTAGTGCTTTTGAAGTGTACAGAGAAAACACACGCCCGTGTGGAATTTACGCACTAGCGCGTGTTTTCATTTAGAGCTCATTCAGAGAGGGCACATGGGCGTGGACTCACCCCTGTAAGTGACCTTATGACAGTCCACGCCCGTGTGGAATTTTAGCACGAGCGTGTGTTTCCCTGTAGAGACTTACAAATTTATCCCGAGAAAACACAGGGGCTTGGACTCGCCCCTGTGGATGATTTTCCCATAAACACACGGGCGTGAGTAACATCTACATGCCCATATGGATCTCTGCAGAGAGTTTCTCCTCCATTCCAAGAAGACACAGGGGTGTGTGTCAGCCCCTGTGAATTGCCCAGTAAGAATCCACAGCCGTGCGTAATTTCCGCACGAGCGTGTGAAACACTTTGAGAGTTTCCTCGGTTGGACAGAGAAGCCACAGGTGTGTGCATCTGCCCCTGTGGGTCGGGCGCATGGGCGTGGGTATTTTTCGCATGCCCGTGCGGTTGCATTCAGAGACAGAGGAGTGGTTTCCCGAGAGCACACAGGGGCATGCATCTGCCCTTGTGATTCTCTCCTGTGGGACGCACGGTCGTGGGTAATTTCTGCACGCCCATGTGGATGTGCAGAATTCCAAGAGAGGCGATTTTCCTTTAAAAATCTCGTTGAATCTTTCATCTACTAACCCTCAAGACACTCGAAAATACTCTTGATCAATTTCCTGACTGCTCACCAATGTTTTAAGAGGGATTTCCATTCAATTTCCACGCAATTCGATGTTTTCATACCCATTCATCGGTAAACCTTTTGCTCTATCTCTTATTTACCAATTCTTGTTTTTATTGGATTAAAAGTGTTGAGTTGTGTCAATTTTCACTCTATAATTGTTTATGCATGTTGAGAAAGAGTTTAGACGTGGTTTAAAGGTGTATTTTTGGGAGTATTGACATGTTGCTGTGTGATTTTCGCGCCCAGCAGATACACACGGTCGTCTGAAATTTCCGCACGAACATGTGGAATTCTGCAGTATTATTTCCAGAGCTTCGTTGATAGTTTCTTATCAATTCTTGTAGACATGGCATCTCATTCAAAGAAGCAAGAAGTTAAGAATCCTAGGGAGATCCCACCTGAGCCTATACACATGGAATTCTCGAATCCCGAGCATCAGGCTTGATTTGAGAGATTATCGGCACTCAGTTTTGGTTTGTCTCGCATTGTGGATTTGAGTGTGCTAAGAGAGGTTTGGCAGGGTGATGAGCTAGCCGATGAGATTGATGAGTTGTTAGCAGTAGGAAGGTGGAGAAGATTGTTGACGATCCGAGAGCCAGCTTTCTACGCGTTGACGCTGGAGGTGTTGGTGTCATTCGAGTTTGATCAGTCATATGGGAGTTTGGACACCGTGGATGCTATATAGTTCTGAGCATTCGGACATCAGTTTTGCATGAGTGTCACTGAGTTCTAGGTTTGTATGGGCTTATACGACGAGAGTTACACAAGTACATAGGAGTATGGGCATTTGACGACGGATTTCCAGGGTATGTCAACACCGCAGCAAGCATACCGAGTTTTGTATGGACATGAGCAGTATGAACCGGGAGTGTCCAAGGCCACCAACCTTTCTCAGCTGAGCTATGATATTTACACTCGGTCCTCAGCAGGTCTGTGTCTAGTCGAGGTGACAACACAGCTGTTATGAGCAGGAAGGACTTACTCTATTTATACTCCATGATCTGCAATGTGCCAATTCACCTGGGCCATGTAGTGGCAGACATTTTGAGGGATTAGGGCCAGTTTGCGAGAGTGGGAGTATGATTCGTTGGTCTTTCGTCACTAGACTCATCTTGTGGTTGGGTTTTCTAGACGCTATATGAGATGATGAGATGACGGTAGTGCCTTCCCCTCTTGGAGTTGATACGATTAGGATGATGGGGTTGGTGTGTAGATGTGGGCATGGAGCATACATTATAGCTATGACCACCCCAGAGATCGCTGAGGGTGGAAAGGATGTAGCGGGAAGGATTCCCGATAGGTTCCCGAGCCTTAGTTTGCACAGTTGGGGATCAGAACACCCTTTGCAGCACAGGAGACACTCTGGCACTTAGTGCCTATTTTTATTCCTCCTTGAGCTCATGATCATATTGAGAGTCTTGAGAGTGCTGTGAGTGTATTATGGTCTGAGATCACTGAGATTCGAGTGATACAGTAAGCACAATATACCAATTTGATGGCCCGTTTTGACAGGTTACATCAGTTATTGATTAGCCGATCTCTGGCTCCTCCGGGATCACCATTACCTAATCCACCAGCACCATTTGATTATCCAGCAGAGCCGACAGCTAATGACACCGACACTTGACTTTATTTTTTCATCGTCTTTATTACTTTTACATTTCATTTTGGACTTGTATACTCAGAAAGGACTTTCCTTCTGAGTTTATTTTTAATTTTGTAGTCTCGAGTTGTATTTATTAATTTACCTGTTATGCGTGCAGATGGTCTTGTTAGTATGGGAATTGAGAACTAGTCATGGTCGCGACCGAAGTGCTTTTGCACTTGGTCGTGTGTGCTTCACAACCTGTTTTAACATCACTCCCAAGGATTTAGCTCCATCAAATGCAACACTAGGAGTCAGGGGAGTATTGTTTTGATTGTCTCTTCCATATATATTCTTGATTGTTTTACATTATGAGTGGACTTGCATATGTACATTTGGGACAATGTACACCTTAAGTGTGGGGGGAGTTTCATAGTGCACATGTCTTTTATATTAGTTTTGATTGACATACATGCTCACATAGCCAATGGCGGTTCACCTTAGTTGTAATGATTGTATTCTTGAGACTAGGAGACTTTTTAACATTGAATATCTCATGCTATAGTTCTTGCTTGAATTTTTAAGAATTTTTGCCCGATTGACACTTGTTGCACTACTCGCTCATTAAACTCTTTTGGAAACTCAAGTTCATTGTTGAAGGGACTAGTTATAGTTGTTTCTTTTGTTAATTAAAAAAAATGGAAAAAGCGAAAAGGAAGAACAAATTAGTTTTGTTGTTTACTTGTGCTTGTTGGGTGGAAAGAGCTACCTCCTATGAACTATGAAGCTACTCTCATTAGTAGGATACTAGTTATGCCCTAATGAGAGAAAGAGCTATCTCATAGGATGAGTTAAAGCTACCACCTCGGTAGAAAGAGCTACTACATCGAAAGTGTGAAAGCCACCTTAGCGGCCGCTTTGAAAAGGGCTACCTTAGAGGATGTGTGAAGCTTCTACCACCTTTTTAATTTATGTTACTTTGTGTAGATAAATAAGTCCTTTATAATTAGAACTTTGAGGAGTATACTTTGGGTTGACTTGAGTGAGTTTGCAAACACACTTACACAATTTCAAGTTTGTTGTCCCTTTTGATTCAAGTATTTAGCTAGAGCATTGATTTTTCGTATTTAATGTTGAAATTTCCCTTACTTGTAGAATGCTCTCTTTGTATGATTTGGTAAACCTAAGGCCAAGCACTTCCAATATTTCCTTCATCTATTCTTCAATGTTTTAACTTTCACTTGAGGACAAGCAAAAGCTTAAGTGTGGGGGAGTTTGATAAGTGCTTGTTTTATAAGAATGCGAAATCTTCTTTCCTTATGATGAGCATTACTTTTATCAGGTTTTAGAGCTAATACTTGTGCATTTGTGGTACTTTCATGCATATAGGGTTGTGAAGCTGAATGTTAAAGAAAGAAGCCAATGTAGAGCATGAACGCACTATTTGAAGAAAATCTTAAGCAGGGTCAAATGTGAAGACATAAGTCGGATTCAAGATGCGAGAATGTGTGCCAACCTGCGTGTATTCAAGCTAGCACAATCATTTGGAGGGGCACAAAGGCAGTCACATTCGAGAATCCCGGCTTATGCTTTCATTAATAGATGTTTTATTTGAGTTCCAATCATGAATTCTTTATTGATTGAATCCTCCCTTAGAGTGAAAGTAGGGTTGAGAGTTCATATTGGTGACCCTTGTGAGTGAGTGACACCCCACGAGGGTTAGACAGAGCTAGTTTAGAGAGGGTCAGGAGGGTGAGTCGAGAAGTAGCGGAGCATCCCCTTTCCCCTCCAATGTGATTTATCCTACCTCCATTTCCTTGATCTCTTTATGGTCATAGTAGAAATTGAATTGGCTAAGGGATGACCTTCCGCTGGGCCTTAGTTGCAGAGGCAACTGAGTGAAGCGTTGAACTGATTTTAGAACCTAGGGCTTAATTGTGACTAGGGACCTCTCACCTAGGCCAAAGAGTTAGGTCCATTTCTAGAAAGAGGGGTTATCACTTGGAATCCCTAGAACACCATGCGATTCTATCCGAGTTCGAGGTGTTGAGATTGTTCGATTTTTCCTCCGGGACATGGTATAGAGTTAGTCACAGGTGACCTTAGATTTGGGACCGTGTATTGAAGGATTTGTACGACTCATTAATACGTTAGTTGGGAGGCATAAAAGTTGGTTTTGCACTTGAAATGATTGTCCTTGGCGGAACAATATCCGAGTATCCCATTTATATCAATTGCCTTATTGCTTACTTGTGCTTTTTTCTCTCGTTTCTTTTATTCTTGTTTACATTACATCTTGTCAACACAATCATTATTCATCTTCACTTGGTTAAGAAACAATTTAAGTATTTTTACTCCCTACTCCCTGTCGATATGATACCCACTCACCTGGGATTTTATTACTCTACAAACCTGAGCACTTGTGGGACATACGCAAGGGTGTTATCAACACCTTACATTGTGCTAGGTTGCTTTAGACTCTAGGGATTCCTAGTGATAAACCCTATTCCCTAATATAGATCTAACCCTTTGGTCTAGGCTAAAGACCTCTAACCATATTTAAGCCCAGATACTAAGGATTACTTTAATGCTTCACTCTGTTACTTGTACAACTAAGCCCCAGTGGAGTTCATCTCATAGCACTTCACTCTATTGTGATTGTAAAGAACATTTGGAAGGTGGAGGTAGGATAAATTACACATGAGGAGAAATGGGACGTTCTCTACCTCTCGATTCACCTTCTCAACCCTCTCCAATCTAGCATTGTCTAACCCTCATAGTGTGTCACTCATCCATAAGGATTACCAACATGGATTCTCAACCCTAGTGTCACTCTAAGGGACAATCAACTCAACAAGCATTCAAGATTGGAACTCAATTAAAAACATTAATTAAGGAAGGCATAATAAAAGGTCAAAGAAACAATATCATCCTAGGGTTTACAAGTCCAAGTACCCACTAAGGGTTTAGCTCTCAATGGAGCAAAATATAATAAAAAATGAAGTCTAAAGTAAAGAGATGCAATCCATGAATAAAACCCCCTTGGCGTTTGTGTCTGTGGTCTTGAGGAGTGGCCGCGTCTTCTTCAAAGGTCCCCTTGTGAAGATTAGGTCACACCTCACCAGATCGGTGCCGATGAAAGCTTCCCCAATAACTCTCTTCCAAAGGAAACTCAGTGTCGAAGGCCGTGAACCACTCCAAAAGCCTAGCCAAAGCCTCTCCAAACCCTAGCCATATGCGTCTCCAAATGTGGAGATAGACAGGCCAAAAGATGGGGAAAAGATTCTAAAATTGATTTAAAACCACGACGTAAATAGGGCAAGAATCAGGCATCCACACGGGCATGTGGAATTTCCACACGCCCGTGTGAATTTGCAAAAATAAGGTTTTCAGCGGCCCGTGCGAACAGTAACTGCTACAGTGCCTACCAAAAACACTCCTGAATCCGTACTCTTCATCGAGGCAACATAAATAGGCACATGTCTATACCGTAGATCGAGTTGCATCTTCAAATAAAGCTCATTTGATGGGAATATTGCTAGCCTTGCACAAGTCAGAAAACATGAGTGTGACTGACTTTGTGCTTGATAAGTGCTTGTGTGTTAAGAATGTGAAGTGTTCTTTCTTTACGATAACCATTACTTTCATCATGTTTAAGCGCTAATACATGTGTATTTGTGTTCTTTTGCGCATTTAGGGTTGTGAAGCTAAGTATTAAGAAATGAAGCCAAAAGTAGATCGTGAATGCACTATTTGGTGGAATGTTTAAAGGAACAAACACGAAGACACAAGTGGGGCTCTAAGATACGTGAATATGTGCCAACCTCCATGTAGTCAAGGCATTACAATGAGTTAGAGGGGCACGAAGGCAGTCCCATTTGCGTATCCCGACTTGTGTATTCATAGCAAGATCTTCACCAATGAGGATTGTGATTGAAGAAGAGTTGCGATCTACGGCATAAACATGTGCCCGTTTATGTTGCCTCCATGTAAAGTATGGAATTGGGAGTGTTTTCGTGGAGCACTGTAGCAAAGCATTGTAGCAATATACTGTACCAGGTACTATTTATAGCCGGCCAAAAATCAGGTTTCCAAAGATTCCACACGGGCGTGTGGGAATTCCCCACGCTAGTGTGGAAATTCCACAAGCCCGTGTGGAGAATCCACAGGAGTGTGTAGGTTCCTGATTCCAGCCCTATTTAAGCCGCGATGCAACCCGATTTTTGGAATCCTTTTCCCCTCTTCTCTCCAACTTTTCTCCATCTTTTAAGAGGCCGTCGGCTAGGGTTTGGAGAGGCTTTTGGCAAGTCTTTGGAGTAGTTCTACGAATTCGACACCGCACTTAGCTTGGAAGAAAGTTATTTGGGGAGCTTTTGTCAGCATAGATCCAGCGAGTTACTGTAGCAAACACTGTAACAATTCATTATAGGAAGTACTATTCATACTCGCCCGAGAAAAGTGATTTCTAGAGAATCCACATGGGCATGTGGAAATTCCACACACCCGTACGTTAATTCCACAGGCCCGTGCGATGCATCCACATGGGCGTGTGGATTCCCGATACCAGCTCTATTTAAGGCCCATTTCAGCCCTGATTTCATCATTCTTTTCTCCATCTTTTCCCCACCTTGAGAGAGGACGGCGGCTAGGGTTTTGAGAGGTATTGGCTAGGGATTGGGAGAGGTTCTATAGCTCTGACATCGCGAGCTGTTTGGAAGAAAGTTAGTGGGAGAGCTTTCATCGGCACCGATCCGGCGAGGTGTATCCTAGGCCGGACAAAGGGACCCTTGGACGAGTAGAGGATTCTCCACAAGACCATCATTATTACTATCAAGGGGGTTTTCTATGGATTACTTGTTTTTATGTTCGATTTCATTGATTGTAACTAGCTCCATGGAAGGCTAAACCCCCTAGTGGGTACTTGGATTTGTGAACCCTAAGATGTATTTATTTCATTAAACCTTGTTATTATGCTTTCGTTATTTGATGTTTTATTTGAGTTCCAATCTTGAATGCTTGATTGATTGAATGCTCCCTTAGAGTGACACTATGGTTGAGAGTTCACCTTGGTAACCCTTGTGAGTGAGTGACACACCATGAGGGTTAGACAAAGCTAGAATGGAGAGGGTTGAGAGGGTGAGTCGAGAGGTAGCGGATCATCCACTTTCCCCTTCGGTGTTATTTATCCTACCTCCATTTCCTCGAGTTTTTTGCGGTCATAGTACAGTGAATGGGCTAAGGGATGACCTTCCACTGGGGCTTAGTTGCAGAGGCAACGGAGTGAAGCGTTGAACTGATTTTAGCACTTAGGGTTTAATTGTGACTAGGGACCTCTCACCTTGACCATAGAGTTAGGTCTATTTCTAGAAAGAGGGTTTATCACTTGGAATCCCTAGAACTCATTACGATTTTATACGAGTGAGAGGTTGAGATTTGGGACCATGTATTGAAGGATATCCACGACTCATTAATGGATTAGTTATAGGGCATAATAAAGGGTTTTGCACTTGAAAGATTGTCCTAGGCGGAACAATATCTGGGTACCCCATTTATATTGATTGTCTTACCTTCCCTTTACTTGTGCTCTTTTTCTTGTCTCTTTTACTTTTGTTACATTACATCTTGTCACACAACTATTATTCATTTTTCGCTTAGTTAAGAAACACTTTAAGTGATTTTATTCCCTACTCCCTATGGATATGATACCCACTCATCTTGGATTTATTACTTCGACAAACCCGTCCACTTGCGGAATATATGCAAGGGACGTTGTCATGAACCCTAGGATGTATTTGTTTCATTAATATTCTATTATGTTTTCCTTAATTGATTTCTTTAATTGAGTTTCAATCTTAAATGCTTGTTGAATGATTTCTCTGTTAAAGTGACACTAAGGTTGAGAGTCTACATTGGTAACCTTTGTGAATGAGTGACACACCAAGAGGATTAGACATTGCAAGATTAGAGAGGGTCGAGATGGTGAGTCGAGAAGTAACAGAGCTTCCCCTTTCCTTTCCGATGTGATTTGTCCTACCTCCAGGTTCCAAGAGTTCTTTGCGGTCACAGGCAATGGAGTGAAACGTTTAAGTGGCCTTAGCACCTAGGGCTTAATTGCGACTACGGGTCTTTCACCTGGACCAAAGGGTTAGATCTATACATTGGAATAGGGTTTATCACATGGAATCCCTAGAGTGTCTTGCAACTCTACACAGTATGAGGTGTTAAGATTGATAGATTTCTCCGCCGGGACATAGTGTAGAGTTAGTCACGGTTAACCTTAGGTTTGGGTCCATGTGTTTAAGGATTTCCATGACTCATTAAGCATCAATTAGGAGATGTAATAGTTGATTTTGCATATGAAGTAATTGTTCTAGGTGGAACAATATCCGAGTACCCCATTTCTATCAATTGCCTTACCTCTCATCTATTTGTGCTTCTCTCTTTCTTGTTTCTTTTATTCTTCCTTTCGTTACATTTTATCAAAAAAATCATTATTCTGTCTTCGCTTAGTTAGATAACAATCTTGGTATTTTTATTCGCTACTCCCTCTGGATACGATGCCCACTTACCTTTGATTTATTACTTCAACAAACCCGTGCACTTGCGGGTCACACGCAAGGGACGTTGTCAGTGCCCCTCCAATTTTCATATTCCATTGAGCATAATGGAGATTGGCACACACTCATACATCTTTGGGAACAACTTGTGTCTTCTCATTTGTTCACTTCAAGATTCCATAAACATTATGCATTCACAATCTACTTTGGCTTCTTTCTTCTCTATTTGGATCCACAACCCTATATGCGCAAAAGAACACAAAAACACATCTATTAGCGATAAAATATAAGAAAAGTAATGCTCATTGTAAGAAAAGAATACTTCGTATTACTAATACACAAGCACTTATTGATAAACGCCTAAATGTACGTATTTTATACGTATTAATCTTGTATTACTTGTCTATATTTTAATGAATTGATGTCCGTTTATGTGTAATTTGGTTATTTCGGTGTTGCAGATCTTAAAAGAGCCGAACGAAGCTCAAAAATGCAAATTTGATGAATTCGACACCAAAAACTGCATTTTTTGGCTCCCAGCAATGTAGTGTACTGTAGCTGATCACTATTCATGCTGCGGGCATTTGGCTGTGAGCTTCACGGGCTCCATGCGCCCGCATGGGTGCCCGTGAGGTTTTTTGGGTCCCAGCACCGGCATATTTTCTGGGCAAAATGGCTGTGAGCTTCACGGGGCTCCATGCGCCCGCATGGAGCCCGCATGGACCTGACGGTATATATTTCGGGCTGAACTTTTAGGGCAAAAAAAAGAGGTTTTTGGAAGAGGCTTTTGGGGGGAGTTCTTGGAGCCGACTTCCACCAGTTTAAAGGAGGCAAGATTACATATTTTGGAGAAGGGGAATCAAAGGGAGAAGCTTGGTTTGGCCAGATCTTTTTCGATCTCTTCTTTGGGAGCTTGTAGACGACAAGGGAAGCCGCCCCGTTCGCGGCGTCCGTGGAAGCTTTACACCTCACTTGGCTTGTCATCTCACTTCTATTGTTTGAGGGAGTTTTCTTATGCCATTTGTAGTTGTTTTCATGGACCTATTATTTGTATTTGTTTGCATGGACGAGTAGACCCCAAGGTCACCGGATGCCGGTGAACCTTGGGGTGAACTTGTGTATTTGGATGATCTAGTTTTGTTTATTGCAATTGTTGTGTGTTTGTGATTCATTCTTGGTGCATTCGATGTGTTGCTTACATGAGAACTCTATAAACCAACTCCTAGGTTGTACTTGGTAGCGTGACCATCGCCCTTGTACTAGACACACCAAGTTTGAAAGGGATTCATGTACGAATACACCGTGACCATCGGGTATTTCGTACCCCTCCAACATTAGGGCTAGACCAAGTCGTGTTCCGGCTCTAATTAGGGATTTCCCCCTTTGTTAATGCAATCGTATGAGGATTTGATCGGAAGAATTTCCGTATCAATACTTATATCGGATTAGGGGTCAGTTACCGTGACCATCGGGTTGATCTAATTTAGGAAATCTCTAGGTCCAAACCCTTAATTGCTTGACACTCTTAGCATCCTTTACACTTTAGTAACCCCTAGGGAATCCGCATCCGTGACCATTTCTTTCCCCTGATTTTATATCCTTGCCTTATTTTAGACTCCACTTGTAGTTCTTTCTTTTTAATTAATAGATTAGAGAAACCCTTCGAATCCTTCAGCTAGATAATACGCAAAGAGGAAGTAAGGGTAGATCCTTGGGCCGAGGGAATACGACCCTTTCGTGCTTGCACGAGAGGTATTACTTGACGACTCCGTGCACTTGCGGATCTCGCATCACTTATCAATATCTCGTATCCATTTTAAGAATAATCATGTACTTAGTACACAAAAATCTTGTTTTCAGAAATGCAACAGATAAATAGATATATATGTGAAAAGGAGACTTGAACTAAATGACCAAGTAGGTATAGGTTTGAGCAAGAACTTTCATTCCTTAGCTGTTGAAATTGATGGACATGAAAATTTGACATATTTAGAAAAATATTGTCAAAATTATATTGCAAGAGAAAGACAATTCAGGCTGAGTTGTAGATGCTGAAGCACTTGGGAATTAATTTTCTCACATGCAAAGGAGAAATCCAAATTTTTTCCATTTGATTGATATAGATGAGGAAGGCCGACTAAGAAATGTATTTTGGGCAGATGCAAGATCTGTAGCAGCTTATGAAGCTTTTAGTGATGTCATATCTTTTGACACAACATACTTAACAAATAAGCATGATATACCATTTGCTCCATTTGTTGGTGTAAATCAACATGGAAAAACTGTATTATTTGGATGCGGTCTACTGTCAAAGTAAGATACAAAAACCTACATTTGGTTGTTTAGAACTTGGTTAAAATGCATGTCAGGCAAGGCACCTAACACTATAATTACTGATTAGTGCATGGCTATTCAAGTTGTAGTTAGGACCATCTTCCCAAATTCTCATCACCTTTTTTGCCTTTGGCATATTATGAAAAAGATTACAGAGAAGACTGGTGGATAAGTTCATTACAAAGCAGCAAAGAAGATTTTGAAGAGTATCATTTATGAGTAAATGAATATTCAAGAACTTGAAGATGATTGGCTGAACATGATTGATAAGTGCTTGTGTATAACTAATATGAAGTATTCTTTTCTTACATTGAGCATCACTTTTATCAGATTTTATCACTTATTCGTGTGTATTTGTGTTTTTCTGTGCATGTAGGGTTATGGAGATAAAGTTGGATGAAAGAAAGCAAAAGTAGATTGTGGATGTGATTATGACAAAGTTCTTAGGTCGAACAAAGATGAAGACACAAGTTGTGCTCAAAGACATATGGGTGTGTTCCTACCTCCATTGTACTCAAGAGAATACACAAAGTGGAGGGGGCACAAAGGCAATCACACTCATTTGTTCTGACTCGTGCAACATTAGCAAGAGCTTCGTCAATGTGGTTTCATTGAAGACGCAACATGATCTACTGCATGGATGTGTGCCCATTCAGGTGGCCTCGATGAAAAGAGTGGAATCGGGAGCATTTTGGAGAAGTACTATGGCGGTTTACTATAGCAAATCATTGTAGCAAAATTACTATAGCATTACTATTCACAGCTCGTGGAAAATGGATTTCTGAAAATCCACACGGCCGTGTGGAAATTTCATACGACATAAGGATACCTGATTTCAGCCCCTATAAATAGCGCGTTTGGAGAGTTATGAAAGGATCTTATCCCCATCTTTTGCCAATCCTTGGAGGCGCTCGTGGCTAGGATTTCGAGAGGCATTGCCTAGGTTTTTGGAGCAGTTCTATGGCCTTCGACATCGCGTTCCTTTGGAAGAAAGCTATTGGGGGAGCTTTCATCGGTATCGATTCAGTGAGATGTACCCTAGGCTGGACAAGGGAACCTTTGGAGAAGACGAGGTGGCTCACCAAGACCATCGATACGGACTACAACTGTATTTTATCTATAAATTGCTTGCATTTACTTTCGATTTAAATTTTGATTTTGTATAGCTCCATGGAGAGCTAAACCCCTAGTGGGTGCTTGGACTTGTAATTCCTAGGATGATTTTGTTTCATTGACTTTTATTATGCTTCTTTACTTGATGTTTTAATTGAGTTCCAACCTGGAATGCTTGTTATATTGATTTTCCCTTAGAATGGTACTAAGGCTGAGAATCCCTCTTAGTAATCTTTATGGATGAGTGACACTCCATTAGGATTAGATAAAGCAAAGTTGGAGAGGGTCGAGAAGGTGAGTCAAGATGTAGCGGAATGTCCCCTTTCCCTTTCGACGTGATTTATCCTACGTCCACAATCGAAGAGTTATTTGTGGTGATGATAGAGTGAAGTGTTAAGAGACAAACTCCACTGGGGCTTAGTTGTGCAAGAAACAGAGTAAAGTGTTGAAGTAATCCTTAGCTCTGGGGATTAATTGTGACTAGCGGTCTTTCACCTGGACCAAAGGGTTAGTTCTATACTAGGGAATAGGGTTTATGACTTGGAGTCCATTGAGCTTTATGCAACCCTGCACAGTGTGAAGCATCGAGAGCATCTCTTTTCACCGTCCATATTGTAATGGTTAGTCATGGCTGACCTTAGGTTTGGGACCGTGTGTCTTTCGATTTTCATGACTCATTAAACTTCAGTTAAGAGGTATAATAATTACTCTTTCACTTGAAGCAATAGTGCTAGGGTGAGGAATGTCCAGGTACCTCATCTTTTTATCGATTACCTCTCCTTACTCCTTTTGTGTTTCTTTTCTCTTTTTTTTTTATTTCATTTGTATTGATATTGTTCACTAAAATCACAAATTGTTTCACTTGTTATCTAAATAGCATCACTACTAGCTTCCTAACAACTATTCCCTGTGGATATGACTACCCACTCACTGGGGTACTTTATTACTTTGACAACCCGTGCACTTGTGGCACACACACGCAAGGAGTGTGTCAGCAAGGGTCATGCCACTTGGCATTCAAGAAGCTCTCGATGGCCGTAGTATAGATATAGATTTACCATTTAACTATGGAGCTCTGGGGAGGAGACATCATAGAGTTGAGTGGTACCCAGTTCAGATATGTTCTTAAAGTTGATGAGCATATCTTTTATTATTCAAGAGCAAAGTTTTCTTGTGTTTGCTTAGAGATTAATCGCTACCAACCTCTTGAACAGCGTACCTCTAGTTTTATATGAAAAAATTGCCTTATTTTTGTTATAGATGTGGTAGAATCAGACATGGTAAAGCACACTATTCATTCTCCAGTAATTATCGATAATCTTGATAGCATATGCCCCTAGAACAAGTGGTCCCAGGACTAGTGCATACTTGCCCATATATGCAGATTGATGAGTTTGGGAAAGAATAGGATGGCATTGTTGTGATGCTCTCCACTCTTCCACAACCTTTTGAAAGTGAGGGAGACTTTGGACCTTGGCTAACTTTTCGGAACCAAAGCAGAAGATTTCGGCGATGCGATGCCCGTGGTAAAAGCCATGAAAGTGGCCTCAGTTTGCCAGAATAGTGACCCTTCAATATCCAACATATGGCTTTCTGCATGGACTTCATTCGCTTATGTTGGGAACCCTCACATATATATATGACAAGTAGTGAGCCTACTCTGGGAGAAGGACATGCAATTAATTTGAAATCCTCTCCAGGTCCCTTGAATGATGCCCTCATGAATCTACATGTCATTCCATTCATTATTGGTAACATTTCTTTTTCTTATCGAGAATCGATGCCTAACTTTGTTCACTATGACATCCACAATAACGTTATTTCCCTCAGCCCCTTCAGTGATGTAGACAAAAGTTCTTGTCTTGGGAAAAAGATCAGTTGTCCATTGGAAACTGAAGAGGATGTCCCTTCGGATCTTGATCATCAAACTGAGGCCTTACTAAATCCCATCCTTATCGCCACCGTCAAGCTGTTGCCAACTATGATGCAGATGGATAATGATGATTGCCACTTGATGATTATGGAGAAAGTTGTCAACGTTCTTTCTAGATCCTCTTACGTAGACCAAAACATTGATGAACCTTCTTAACCTCTTCAAACTGATTCAAAGTGCTTGGCACCACTATGGAATCTGATGACAATATGGTCCTTAGCCACTTTCAAAAGGATATTAAACTTTAATCCTAATACATCTCTTACATGCATGTACCGCAAGTGCGAGGGTGTCGAAGTAATAAAGTACCCAACAGGTCGGGTAGTTAAATCCATAATGAACGAAAGTATTAGTAATGACTACTTCTAAATTTTCTAGTCAGAACCAAGAATATGATGAAACGAACTTGATCATGACAATATGAATGTTACAAGCAAACAAGAAAGAGTAAAAATGAGGGAATTCTTAATCAATAAAAATGAGGTACTCGAGGTATACCCTCCTCCTAGGATTTAACATTAAGTGGAAGATTCACAAAGTATTTTTAAACCGAGTTAATCAAGTCGATGAAATCCAAGAATAATCGGTCCCTGTCTCTAGATCACTAATACTAGTCCCGTGCGAGATCTTGGTGCAGAAATCTCTCAGTCTCAACACCTCACACCACATATGACCGCAATAGACTCTATTGATTCCTAAGAGTACATCCAATTCATAAGGATAGACCTATCCCTACTTCTAGGTGGATGGTCTCTAACCCCCTACATGGTCATGTGAAGAAATTTCTCAATCTCAGCACCTCACACCAAATATAGTTGCATAAAACCTAGGGAATATGGAGATAGAATGTACTAAATCGGAAGAGAAATGGATACTCCACTATCTCATGACTCACCCTCTCAGCCCTCTTCAATCTTAAGGTTTTAGCCCTAATGGAGATTTTCCTCTGACCAAGTCAAACAAATCATGCATACCTGACATACCCCTTGCGTGTGTGCACTACAAGTGCACAAATTATCAAAGTAATAAAGTACCTCGGTGAGTGGGTAGTCATATTTACAGGGAATAGTTATCAGAATGCAAGTATTGATTCTATTTAGCTATCGAGTTAACCAATTCATGATTTGAGTGAACAGTATCAACGCAAATAAAAATAAAGAAAAAGAAAAGAATGGAATAGAAATAAGGAGAGGTAATCAATATGATGATGGGGTACCCAGACATTGCTCACCCTAGGACTATTGTTTCAAGTGCAAGACTAATTATTAGGCCTCCTAATTGAAGTTTAATGAGTCATGGTAATCCAAAGACAGACGGTCCCAAACTAAGGTCAACCATCACTAACCCTTACACTATTCCCAGGCAGAATAGGATACTCTCGATGCCTCACACTGTGAAGGGTTGCTTGAAGCTCTAGAGATTCCAAGTGAAAAACCCTATTCCCTAATTTAGATCTAACCTTTGGTCCAGGTGAAAGACCCCTAGTCACGATTAAGCCACAGTACTAAGGATTACTTCAATACTTCACTCTATTGCTCATGCAACTAAGCCCTAGTGGAGTTTGTCTCTTAGCACTTCACTCTATCATGACTACAATGAACTCTTGGAATGTGGAGGTAGGATAAATCACATCGGAAGGGAAAGGAGACGATCTGCTACCTCTCGACTCACCCTCTCGACACTCTCTAACCTTGCTTTGTCTAACCCTAATGAAGTGTCACTCATCCATAAGAATTACCAAGACAGATTCTCAACCCTAGTGTCATTCTAAGGGAAAATCAGTTCAACAAGCATTGAAGGTTAAAACTCAATTAAAAACATCAATTAAAGAAACATAATAAGAGTTAATGAAAGAAAATCATCCTAGGGTTTACATGTCCAAGCACCCACTGGGGTTTAGCTCTCCATGCAGTAATACACAATCAACAATGAAATCAAAAGTAAATGCATGCAATCTATAGGAAAAACCCCTTGTAGTGCATATTGATGGTTTTGTGGACCCTCCTCGTCTTCTCCAAAGGTTCCCTTGTCAAACCTAGGGCACCTCACCGAAATGATGCCTACGAAAGCTCCCCTAATAGTTCTCCTTCAAAGGAAATCAATGTGGAATACCATAGGATCGCTCCAAAAACCTAGCAAAAGCCTCTCCAAACTCTAGCCGCCAGCATATCCAAAAAGAACTCTCAAAGCAGTATTTATAATGCTGGAGTCGGGCATCCACATGGGCGTGTAGAATTTCCACACAGTCGTGTGGATTTCCATAACTTCTTTTCTTCACTATAATGCTCATGAATCCACTTTTTTCATCGAAGCTGCATGAATGGGCACACATCCATGTGGTAGATTACGTCACGTCTTCAATGAAACCACTTTGATGAAGCTTTTGACAATGTTGCACAAGTCAAAACATATGAGTGTGACTGCCTTTGTGCCCCTCCACTTTGTGTATTCAGTTGAGCGCAATGGAGGTTGGCACACACCCACATATCTTTGAGCATAACTTGTATCTTCACCTTTGTTCGATCCAAGAACTTCATCAACAATCGCGTCCATGATCTACTTTAGCTTTCTTTCTCCTAAATTTGTCTCCACAACCCTGAATGCACAAAAAAACACAAATACACATGAATGAGCGATAAAATCTGATAAAAGTAATGCTCAATGTAAGAAAAGTATACTACATATTACTTATACACAAGCACTTATCAAACTTCCCCACACTTTAGCTTTTGCTTGTCCTCAAGCAAAAATAAAACATTCAAGCATATAAGAAGGAAACTTGAAAGTGCGTGGCCTTAGGTTCACCAAAATCATGCAAGAGAGGTATTCTACAAGTAAGGAAGAATTCAAACAAGGAATAAGAGAAATCAATGCTCTAGCTAAAAACTCGAATCAACGAGGACAACAACCCAATATTGTTTAAGTGTATGTAAATTCACTCAAGTCAACCCAACGTATACTCCTCAAAGTTCTTGTTAAGAGGGACTTATTTATATACAATAAGAAAAGGTAGTAGCTTCACACATCCTCTAAGGTAGCACTTTCCTAGGCTGCCGCCATAGTGGTTTTCACACTTTCGAGGTGGTCGCTCTTTCTACCGGGGTAGTAGCTTTCACTTATCCCATGAGATAGCTTTTTCTCTCATTAGGGCATAACTAGTATCTGACTTATGAGAGTAGCATCATATTTCATAGGTGGTTGCTCTTTCCACACCCAATGCAGAACAACATAAACACATGTGTTTTTTTTCTTTTCTGTTCCTTTCCATATTTTTTCAAGGAAGTTAAAACAAGAAACACACTAAAATAGTCCCTGAAATGATGAACTTGAGTTTCCACAAAGTTTAATGAGTGTGTAGTGCAACAAATGGTAATCGGGCAAAAATTCCTAAAAATGAAAGTAAACTAGAGCATGATAATATTCAATGTAAAACATTATCCTAAACTCAAGATACAATCATTGCAAATAAGGTGAAGCACCATTGGTTACATGAGCATAAACAACGAATACATAGGTATAGAACATATGTAATGTGAACTCCCCCTCCCCCCCTCCCCCACACACACAGACACACACACACATACTTAAAACGTACTTTGCCCTCAATGTATGCATGCAAGAACATTAAAGAAGTATAACAATAAAAAATGTGTGGAGATTGGCAATTGAAACCATACTCCCCTAAACTCTTAATGGTATGTTTGATGGAGCTATATTCATTAAGAGTTGAGTTCCAACGGGATGTGGAGCACACACGGCCATGTGAAAAGCTACATGATCGTGCCCATGACTATTCCTCAATTTCAAGACTCACAAGACCATCTGCAGAGACACACAAAGGGGATTCAGTAAACCTCAACAAAAACAAAATAAAAAAAAATCAAGTCTATAAAGATATGAAACTGAAATACAACTTAAAATAATTGAAAATAAAAAGATAAACTCATAAGGAAAATCCTTTTTGAGTGGTACAAGTCCAAATAAAATGCAAAAATAAAGTAACAAAACATAAAGACAAAGAAATAAAATGATGCCTCAAGTGTCGGTGTCCTGCTCATCTAGGTGTACTGCTACTAGTGATGCTGCTAGTGCTACTAATGGTGATGGTGGTGCTGCTAGTGATGCTGGAGGTGTTGGTAGAGCTCGGGGTCTCATGACAAATGGTGAGATCACGTCTCGCTTGAGTAGCTGCTATAAAGTGTCAAGACATGCCATCACCTCAGTGTGGTTCACGGCCTATGTAGCGTGAACCTCAGCCAAATCAGCCTGTAACACCCCCACAACACTCTCGAGCCTCTTTAAATGATCATGGGTTTGAGTCAGAGAAAAGATCGGCACTAGTGGTGGCTCCTGTGCTGCAGGAGGTGCCTCTGTCTCCATCTGCGCTGGTTGTGTCTTAGGAATAGGCTGAGACCACTAGGTTGCATCACTGATAAGTGCTTGTGTGTTAAGAATGTGAAGTATTCTTTCCTTTTGATGAGCATTATTTCTATCAAGTTTAAGCGCTAACACATGTGTATTTGTGTTCTTTTGCGCATCTAGGGTTGTGAAGCTAAGTATTAAGAAAAGAAGCCAAAAGTAGATCGTGAACACACTATTTGGTGAAATTTTGGAAATTTCCCACACCTGTGTGGAAATTCCATAGGCCCGTGTGGAGAATCCACAGGTGTGTGTGGATGCCCGATTCCAGCCCTATTTAAGCAGTGATTAAGCCTGATTTTGGGATCCATCTTTCATCCTTCTCTCCAACTTTTCCCTATCTTTTCAGAGGCCATTGGCTAGGGTTTTGAGGGGCTTTTGGAAAGTCTTTGGAGTGGTTCTACGGATTCGACACTGTGCTCTGCTTGGAAGAAGGTTATTGGCGGAGCTTTCATCGGCACTGATCCGGCGAGGTGCGCCCTAGGCCGGACAAGGTGACCTTTGGAGAAGACGAGGCTACTCCATAAGACCATCAACACGAATACTGAGGGGGTTTTCTATGGATTACTTTTTTTTTACATTCGATTTCATTGTTGATTGTAACTAGATCCATGGAGAGCTAAACCCCTAGTGGGTACTTAGATTTATAAACCCTAGGATGTATTTGTTTCATTAATCTTCTATTATGTTTTCCTTAATTGATGTCTTCAATTGAGTTTCAATCTTGAATGCTTGTTGCATGATTTCTCCATTAGAGTAATACTAGGGTTAAGAGTCTACATTGGTAACCTTTGTGAGTGAGTGACACACCATGAGTGTTAAACATTGTAAGATTGGTGAGGGTCGAGTGGGTGAGTAGAGTAATAGCGGAGCGTCCCCTTTCCCCTCCGATGTGATTTATCCTACCTCCACATTCAAAGAGTTCTTGCGGGCATAGTAGAGTTAATGGGCTAATGGATGACCTCCGCTGGGGTTTAGTTGTACATGCAATGGAGTGAAGTGTTGAAGTGACTTTAGCACCCAGGGCTTCATTGCGAGTAGTGGTCTTTCACCTGGACTAAAGGGTTAGATCTATACATTGGAATAGTGTTTATCACTTGGAATCCCTATATTGTCATGCAACTCTACATAGTGTGAGGTGTTGAGATTAATCGATTTCTCTGCCGGGACATAATATAGAGTTAGTCATGGTTGACCTTAGGTTTGGGACCGTGTGTTTAAGGATTTCCACGACTCATTAAACGTCAATTAGGAAATATAATTATTAATTTTACACTTGAAGCAATTGTCCTAGGTGGAACAATATCTGAGTACTCTATTCTATCGATTGCCTTACCTTTTATATATTTGTGTTTTTCTCTTTCTTGTTTCTTTTATTTTTGTTTTCATTACATTTTATCAGCAAAATCATTATTCGGTCTTTGCTAAGTTAGATAGAAATCTTGGTATTTTTATTCCCTACTCCCTATGGATACGATATCCACTCACTTGGGATTTATTACTTCGATAAACCTGTGCACTTGCGGGTCACACGCAAGTGGCGATGTCAAGTTTTAGGCACCGTTGCCGGGGAGTAGGCATTTAGAGATACTTTGCACTTTGCTATCTTAGCTATTCATCATTCATTCTATTTCATATCTTCTTATTCTATCATTATTCTAATTTTGTTTTCTTTCTTTTGGTGCAGCTCTAGGTTATGACCTGAGGGAACGCTTTGATATTAATTAAAGGTGATCCTGAATTTGAATGTACACTCAGAAGAAAGGGTAAAGAACCTACACAAGAACCGTCGAATCTAGCTAAAATAGAAGTTGAAAGATATGACAACATGGCAGAACAGAATAAATAGCAGATAACACTGTCAGTATTAGGGACACAATCTAGCATTAAGCGACCCTGGATTACAGCTTTGAATTTTGAGCTGAAGTCGGCATTCATCCAGATGATACAACAGTCTGCATAGTTCAATGGTTTGGCTGATGAGGATCCAAACAACCATATTCAAAACTTCTTGGAAGTTTGTGACATGCTGAAGATCAACGGTGTTACGGATGATGCTTTATGATTGAGGGCTTTCCCATTCTCTCTTAAAGGAAGAGCAAAGTAGTGGTTCACTCTTTACCATGAGCATCCATCACGACATGGAATGAGATAGTCGAAGCTTTTCCTGTATGGTACTTCCCTAAGGGGAAATCATTATAGCTTTAAAATGAGATATCATCGTTTGTTCAGATGGAGCTCGAGCCCTTGTTTGAGACATGGGAGCGATTCAAGGATCTTTTGCAGAAGTGCCCACAGCATGGATTCTCCGAATTGATGATCATTCAGACCTTTTACTACAGGTTGAATCCAAGCACAAGACAACTTCTAGATGCCGCTGCAGGAGGTACAATGGGGAACAAGACCCCTGAAGAAGCCCGACAGTTGGTAGAGGAAATGGCCATGAATAGCTACCAATGGAATGCAAGGGAAAAGAAGAAAGTGGCCGGAATCCATGAAATTGATGCGGTGACATCCGTAGCAGCCCAAGTAGAGGCGTTGAGCATGAAATTGGATACATTGACTTCACCAAGGGTGGCTACTATCACAAGTTGTGATGGTTGTGGGGGTTCACGTATGCCGTCTGATTGTTCTATTTCGATTTCTGCTTTAGGCCCGCCTGAACAAGTAGACTTTATAGGCAATTCAGGAAGGGTATAAGGTAATTTGTATAGTAATAAGTGCTTGTGCGATAGGAATGTGAAGCATTCTTTCCTTATGTTGAGCATTACTTTTCTCGGGTTTTAATGCTAATATTGGTGTATTTATGTTACTTTTATGCAGTTAGGGTTGTGAGGCCGATTATGAGAGAAAGAAGCCAATCTGGGTCATAATGCACTAATTTGGAGGAAATCTTGCTAAGGTTCAAACACGAAGACATAGGTCAGGTTCCAGAAGCAGGAATGTGTGCCAACCTCCTCATACTCGAGTTAGCATAACTATTTGGAGGGGCACAAGGGCAGTCACATTCAATCATTCTGAATTGTGCATATAGAACAAGATCTCCACCAACATATTCGTTATTAAAGAAGCAAGGCGATCCACGACGTAAATGTGTGGCCGTTTGCGTTACCTCGATAAAAGTATGGATTTGGGAGTATTTCAGGCCGGTACTATAGTAGGGTATTGTAGAAAACACTGTAGCAAAATACTACAGCATCACTATTTACAGCCGGCCGAGAAAATAGAAAAACATAGAATCCACATGAGCGTGTGGAAATTCCACACGCCCGTGTGAAAAATCCACAGGGGCGCCCACATAGGCATGTGGATTCCTAATTCCAGCCCTTTAATAGCCGATTTCAGCCCCGATTTCAGCATTCTTTGCTCCATCTTTTCCCCAACTTGAGAGAGGATGGCGGCTAGGGTTTTGAGAGGTATTGGCTAGGGCTTTAGAGAGGTTCTATGGCTCCGATATCATGCGCCTTTTGGAAAAAGGTTAGTGGGAGAGCTTTCATCAGCACCGATCCAGAGAGGTGTATTGACACGCGTCCGAATATGTGTGTAGACCGCAAGTGCACTGGTGTCGAAGTAATAATTACCGCGGTAAGTGGGTAGTCGAATCCACAGGGAACAGGGCTACTAGTACTAACTTCTTCTCTGGTTTCTAACCTAATGATAAATGGAAAGGTGTGGTGATCTAATGTGCGAAGAAATGAATACCGGAGACAATTATGCAAGGGTTAAATGGATGGAGATCTCAATCAGTAAAAATGGGGTATTCGGGCAATGCTCCCCCTAGGATTCAGGTATTAGGTACCGAATAAGCAAAGTGTTTCTATGATGAGTAAGTTAAGTCGTGGAAATCCAAATATAATCGGATCCGACCTCCCGATCACCGATACTAGTCCAGTACGAGGTCCCAGTGGAGAAATCGCTCAATCTCAACACCTCACACCACATATGACTGCAAAGCACCTTAGGGATTCCAAGAGGTGTATCCGATTCCTAAAGATTGATCCAACCCTAATTCCCGGCGAAGGATCCTAACCCCCTACAAGGTCCCGGCGGAGAAATCTCTCAATCTCATGCCTCACACTAAATATGGTTGCATAGAGCCTAAGGAACGGAGATAGAATACACTCAATCGGAAGGGAGAGGGGACACTCCACTATCTCATGACTCACCCTCTCAACCCTCTTTAACCTTGAAGTTCTAACTCTAATGGAGACCTCTCTCACATCAAAGTAACAAATCATGCAAATCCAATCAACCACAAGGATTAATTAAACAAGCAAGCAATGAGAATACAAGATTAAAACTTAATCAAACTCGGATTAAATAGAAACACTAAGAAAATCCACAAAAGATGAGAATCCTAGGCTTCACAAGCCCAAATACCCTCTAGGGTTTTAGCTCTCCATGGAGAAACATACAAAACACACCATCAATGAATGAAAGTACATTAAAACCATAGAAATAAACCCCCTTATATATGAACTGATAGCCTTGATGGAGAGCTTCGACGTCTTGAAGGACCCACTCCGAAGCTAGGTTCACCGGTGGCTTCCTTGATGCTATGACGGAGGAGGAATCGATCAAAGTTGGTGACAAAGCGCCTCTAAATCTGCAAAGACCTCCTCTCCAAACCCTAGCCGTCTCACCCCTCAAGAGCCGCACAAAAGATGAGAAAGAATAGGGCAAAACGGCTATTTATAGGCCTTAGATCGCGTCTGTCACATGCCCTCACGCGCCCGTGTGGATTTTCCCACGCCCGCGTGGGCTGCAAGAATTTCCACGCGGGTGGACAGTAATTTTGCTACAGTACTATTACAGTGAAGTTGCTACAATAAGATTTCTACAGTACTTTTCACGAAACGCGGTCCAAACACTCTTCTCTTGAGGCCAAATGTCCGGGCACACCTCCTTGTGGTAGGCTATAAAACTTTTCTTCATCGACGTATCTTTGAGAGGTCTTGCAATCTTCACAAAGAGAAGGAATATGAAGATGTGGCTGCCTTTGTGCCCTTCCAAATAGTGAATTGACTTGAATCTTCTTGGAAGTTGGCACACATGTCCACGTTTTTGAACTTCTCTCGTGTCTTGGTCCTTGAATTGAACAAGAACTACCAACATTGTGTCTTTATAGCCTATCTTTGCTTCTTTTTTACTCTTCAAGGCATTCACAACCTATATGCATAAAAGAACACCAAATACACAATATGAGACATAAACCACAGTAAAAATGATGCTCAATGCATGTAAAACATATATAAAAATATGTCTACTCAAGCACTTATCATGTATCCTAGGTCAGACAAAGGGACCATTAGGACGAGTAAAGGACTCTCCACAAGACCATCGCCATGACTAATGAGGGGGTTTTCTATGGATGCTTTGTTTATATATTCAATTTCATTGATTGTATCTAGCTCCATGGAGAGCTAAACCCTTAGTGGGTACTTGGGTATTTGTGAACCCTAGGATGTATTCGTTTCATTGAACCTCTTTATTATGCTTTCAATCAATTGATGTTTATTGTGAGTTCCAATCTTGGAGACTTGATTGTATGAATACTCCTGACAAGATCCCCTTGTTTATATCGCGCAAGTGCACGGGCTTGTCGAAGTAATAATCCCGGGTGAACGGGGTCGAATCCACAGGGAGTAGGGAGTGAAAATACTTAATTTGATTCTTAGCTATGTGGAATATCAATAGTGATAAGTGTTAAATTGATTCAATTCTCAACAATAAAAACAACAAGTGAAAGAGCAAAAGTAAGAAGAGGGTAAGGCAATCGATAAAGAATGGGGTACTCGGGTAATGGTTCACCGAGGATGATCACTTCAAGTGCAAGAACTCTCTATTATGCTTCCTAATCAATGCAATGGTGAGTCGTGGAAATCCTTACATACATAGTCCCAAATCTAAGGTCAACTATGCCTAACTCTATACATGTCCCGGAGGAGAAATCGAACAATCTCAACACCTCGCACTCGCATAAAGTTGCAATGAGCTCTAGGGATTCCAAGTGATAAATCTCTTCCTAAATATAGACCTACCCCTTTGGTCCAGATGGAAGGTCCCTAGCCACAATTAAGCACTAGATACTAAGATCCTCTCAACGCTTCACTCCATTGCACGCGCAACTAGGCCCCAGCGGAGGTTCATCCCTTAGACCATTCACTCCATTATGGCTGCAAAGAACTCGAGGAACGGAGGTAGAATCTATGATGTCGGAGGGGAAAGGGGACGCTCCTGTACCTCTCGACTCACCCTCTCAACCCTCTCCAACCTAGCTTTGTCTAACGCTCGTGGTGTGTCACTCACTCACAAGGCTACCAACAAGAACTCTCAACCCTAGTGTCACTCTAGGGGAAATGTTCATACAATCAAGCATTCAAGGTTGGAGCTCACAATAAACATCAATTTATTGAAAGCATAATAAAGAAGTTCAATGAAACGAATACATCCTAGGGTTCACAATCATCCAAGTACCCACTAGGGGTTTAGCTCTCCATGGAGCTTAATACAATCAAAGAAACCGAATGTAAAAGCAATGAATCCATAAAGAAACCCCCTCGATGATCGTGGAGAGTCCTCTACTCGTCGTCCAAAGATTCCTTCGTCCGGTATAGGATACGCCTCGATCGAAGCTCCCCTACCAACCGTCTTCCTAATGGAATCACGATGTCGGAGCCGTAGAACTTCCCCAAAACCTTGGCCAATACCCCTCGAAACCCTAGCCAAAGTCCTCTCACAAGTTGGGGAAAAGATGGAGAAAATAATACCAAAATCGGGGCTGAAATCGGCTTTAAATAGGGCTGGAATCTGGCGACTGCACGGGCGTGTATGATGTCACACACCCCTGTGGAATTTCCACACGGGCGTGGATAATTTCCACACGCCCGTGTGGATTCTATGTTTCTCTGGTCTTTGAACAGTGTTGCTACAGTACTGCTACACTGCTCTGCTACAGTCTTTGACCCGATTAACTTCCCAATTCCATACTTTCATTGGGGTAACGCAAACAGGCACACATTCACGTCGTGAATCACTTGCTTCTTCAATGATGTACATGTTGGCGGGGCTCTTGTTCTTATATGCATAAGTCAGAATTCTCGAGCGTGACTGCCTTTGTGCCCCTCCAAATAGATGTGCTCACTCGAATGCGAGGAGGTTGGCACACACTCTAGCATCTCACACCTGACCTATGTCTTCGCGTTTGAACCTTAACAAGATCTCCTCCAAAATAGGTGCATTATGATCCACATTGGCCCATTTCCTTCATACTCGGCCTCACAACCCTACCTGCGTAAAAGTAACATAAAAACACACATATTAATGTAGAAAACTGAGGAAAGTAATGCTCTCAACATAAGGAATGAACGCTTCACATTCATATCGCACAAGCACTTATCAAACTCCCCCACACATAAGCTTTTGCTTATCCTCAAGCAAACATTAAAACATTCTGTGCATCCGTGAAGAAAATATTGAAAGTGCTTGGCCTTAGGTTGACCAAAGTATACAAAAGATAGCATTCTACATGTAAGGGAAATTTCAACACTAAATACGAAAAATCAATGCTCTAGCTAAAAACTTGAACCAAAAAGGATAACAAACCCGAATTTTGTGTAAGTGTGTGAACTCACTCAAAACACCCCAAGTTATACTCCTCAAAGTTCTAAGTGCAAGGGACTTATTTATCTACACAAGTGATAAAAATTTTAGAAGATGGTAGTAGCTTCACACATCCTCTAAGGTAGCCCTTTCCAAAGCGGCCGCTAAGATGGCTTTCACACTTTCGAGGTGGTAGCTCATTCTACCCGGGTGGTAGCTTTCACTCATCCTATGAGATAGCTCTTTCTCTCATTAGGGCATAACTAGTATCCGACTTGTGAGAGTAGCTTCATACGTCATAGGTGGTAGCTCTTTCCGCCCAACAATTCAAATAAATAATAAAACTATTTTGTTCCTTCTTTTCATTTTCATTTTCATTTTCATTTCTTTTTTTAATTTAGCACAAGAAAATAAACCTAACTAGTTCCTTTAACATCGAACATGAGTTTCCAATAGAGTTCAAAGAGTGAGTAGTGCACTAAGTGTAACTCAGGCAAAAATTCCTAAAAATTCAAGCAAGAACTAGAGCATGAAAACATTCAATGTTAACAATTTTCCTAAACTTAAGAATACAATCATTGCAACTAGGGTGAACCGCCATTGGGTATGTGAGCATATATCTATCAAAAACAAAAAACAATAGAAATGATGTGTGCACTATGAAACTCCCCCCACACTTAAGTTGTACATTGTCCTCAATGTACACATGCAAGCTCACTCATAATGTATATCAATGAAAAATATATGTGGAAGAAGCAATCAAAACAATACTCCCCTGACTCCTAGTGTTGCGTTTGATGGAGCTAATTCATTGGGAGTAGTGTTCCAACGGGTTGTGAAGCTCGCACGGCCAAGTGCCAAAGCACCTTGGCCGTGCCCATGACTAAGTCTCAATTTCCAAGAAGACAAGACCATCTGTACGCATACACGAGGGGGTTCAGTGAAGCTCAAGAAAAACAAAAATAACTCGAGTGTATAAAAGATGAAGCAATGAATACAATTCGATAATGCAAAATAACATAAAATCAGAAGGAAAGTCCTTTCTGAGTGAACAAGTCTAAAAATAAGAAAATAAGATAAAGTAAAATGCATGAAGGTAAAGAGGAAGAAGTCAAGTGTCGGTGCTGCGCTCAGGCTCCTGTGCTGCTGCTGCGGAAGTGGAAGCACATGGTGGGTCCTCTGGTGCTGGGGTCGAGGATGTATGTGCTGGAGGAACTGGGGATCTGAGTCTCAGGAGATATCGAAGGAAATCGAATCGGGCCACAAGATCTGTGTACTGAGTCGACTGCATAGCCCGGAGCTCCGGTATCTCAGTCCGAATCTCTCTAACCTCGGTCTCTAGCCTCTCAGTACGGTCATAGGCTCAAGCACCCAGTGCTATAGAAGATGGAGGAGTCTGCTGGATATCCTGTGCAGTGTTTCCGTCGCTCCTGGTGGTCTCAGCGGTAGCTGTAGTGAGAATGTAAGTCCCTGGCCCAAACCTCCATACCAACCCCATCATCCTGATCGTATCGAATGCAAGAGGAGTGGGTACAACTGTCCTCTCAGCTCCACGTAGAGCGTCACCCAAACCCATTCCCAAAATGAGTCTGGTGATATAAGGGCCAGCAAATAGTAGACTCACTCTCGTTGAATGACTCTGGTACTGCAAAACATCTGCTAAAATGCACCCTAAGTGAAGTGGTACATTGCAGGCCATGGAGTATAAGAAAAGCAGATCCAGCCTGGTCAAAGCGGCTGTGTTATCTGCTCGACCTGTCACGGATCTACTGATGACTGCGTGTACATATCTGTAACTGAACCGGGACAAGCTAGAGGCCTTCGACAATCCTGGTTCGTACTCCCCACGTCCACACAAAATTCTGTACGCATAATATGGGGTGACTGACACTGGAAAGTCTACTGGTAGTCGGCCATACTCCACAGTACCTGTATAAACGGCATCGTACAGGCCCGTCCTAATCGAAAACTCAATGATGCTCATGGAGAATGGATGTCTGAATGCCTGAAACTGTATCGCCTCTGTTGTGTCAACTCTCCCATGCAACAATCGAAACTCAAAGGATGCTAAAACCTCTAGCGTCAGTGCGTGGTAAGCTGGCTTACTAATCGTCAGCAGCCTCCTCCAGCTTCCTACTGCCAGTATCTCATCAATCTCATTTATCAACTTGTCACCCTGATGAATATCTTGAAGCACTTGTACATCCGCGAAGCAAGTCTGACCAAATCCAAGTGCTGAAAGTCTCTCGAAGCGAGCTTGATGCTCAGGTTTCGAGAATTCCACATGTATCGGTTCGGGCGAGGTGAGTCTGAGGCGCTTCACTTCGTTCTTCTTTGCGCGAGGTGCCATATCTGTAGTACAAAAGAAGAAAACAATCAGAAATCTCCAACACAATATACTGCAGAAATCCACACGGGCCTGTGGAAATTACCCACGCCCGTGTGGAACTACAGAGCATGAAATTTCCGCACGGGTGCACAACAAATCTTAACAATTCACTTTAAAACCACTTCTAAATGCTTACTACACATCTATCATGCATGAAAATTCGCATTTAATAGTATTCAATCCGTGAATAACCATAATTGGCGAAGAAAAGAGGATAAAAGGATTACCAAAAAGATGAATATGAAAATGTCTGAAATTTGGTAAAATTAGCGAAGAAAATTCCTCCAAATAGCGACGAAGTGTCGGAAAGATAATCGGGAACCGTTTTTCGGCGACTGGAGATGAAGAATGAGACGGATCACAAGGTTTTTAATGAGAAAATCGCGTCTCTTGGAATTCTGTGTATCCCCACGGGCGTGTGGAAATTACCCACGCCCGTGTGCCTCAGTTCGAGAGCGCCACAGGGCTGTACACACGTCCCTGTGCCTTCTCGGGAAAATGCTCCCTTGACTCTGACTGATCTCAAACGGGCGTGCGGAAAATACCCACGCCCGTGCGCCAGACCCACAGGGGAAGACTCACGCCGCTGTGGCTTCCCTGGTTATCCGAGAAAAATATCAAGTTGCCCGCACGCCCGTGCGGAATATCCACACGGGAGTGGGCATTCACATGCCTCAACTCACAGGGGCGGCAGCACGCCCCTATGTTTTCTCGGGATGGAGGGGGCAACCTGCAGAGTTTCGCACGGGCATGCAGAAATTACCCACGCCCGTGCGTGGTTCACAAGGTCGCCCACAGGGGCGAGTCCACACCCTTGTGTATTCTCGGGAAAATCTGCCCAACTCTGAAGGAAGGCACACGCCCGTGTGGAAATTACCCACGGGCGTGCGCCAGTCGCATGGTCATCCACAGGGGCAGCCGCACGCCCCTGTGCCCTCTCTGGATGAGTTTTCAGTACACATCCACGGGCGTGTGGAAATGCCACACGCCCGTGTGTTTTCTCTGGATGACTTAGAAAAACCTGCAGGCTCTTCAGAACTTGCCTGAACATGTTTACACACTCAGAGGCTGCCATATTGTGCAAGATATACCAGATAAAAACACAAAATAGAACTCAAACGACCAAACTTCGTCAATTCTCAACAAAAGATATATAAAGAATTCTTTTAGATACCCACAATAGGATCACAGCATAAGCATTCAAAAATTGAAACACCAACTCTTAACAATTTATTCATGCAAGCAAACTAAACTAAAAGGTACGAAAACAGTAAACACTTGGGTTGCCACCCAAGAAGCGCTTGTTTAACGTCACTAAGCTTGACGTATCTTTTCTTACCTCACAGGGGTTCATGAATGAAGGTTGCCCTCTTACCCATAACTTGAAAGCATGATGAGCAAAGTCTCTTGAGGGTAGAGGGTGTACTAGCGGGCTTCGGACCACCAAGCAATTATTCGTCCAACTCCCTTGGCTCATGTACGTCTCCAATAGTCTTGGGGCGTTTTCGGTGGCGTCTTTGAGCCCTCTTCATTTTTTGGGGCACCTTCTTTAAGATTCCCGGGGTAGATGTTTCCTCTCCAGTCGAACCAAGCATCAGTACTTCTTCATTGTTCTCCTCTTGGTCGAACAAACCTTCATACGGATCCGGGTTGAACATTTCCTGTATATATATTCATCAACAATTTCATCAGTAGTGTCTAGAAAATACAAAGTGTCATCAAAATCGAGAGAATGCCGCATGGCTTCAGCAAGGCGGTAAGTGAGCTTATGGTCTCCGACTCTGAATGTGAGCTCTCCGCCGTCCATGTCAATCAATGCTTCGGAAGTTCGCAAGAACGGTCTCCCAAGTATCAAGGGTACCTCTGCATCCTCATCGACATCTAGCACTACAAAGTCAACTGGAAAAATATACATGTCCACCTTGACAAGCACGTCTTCAATGATGCCTCTAGGATGTCGTACCGTTCGGTCCGCCAATTGTAAAGTTATCCGAGTAGGCCTAGGCTCACCCAAACCTAGCTTTTGGAAAAAAGTGTATGCCATGACATTGAAACTCGCTCCTGAATCCGCCAATGCCATTTCCTCACCTAAGTTGCCGATGTTACACGGGATAATGAAGCTTCCCGGGTCCTTCTTCTTGTTCGGCATGTTCTTTTGTAACACCGCCGAACATGAAGCATCAAGTATCACTGAAGCACTCTCCTCCAATTTCCTCTTGTTGGTCAATAGATCTTTAAGGAACTTCGCATACTTAGGCATTTTAGCCAAAGCCTCAACAAAAGGAATGTTGATGTGGAGTTGCTTGAACAAACTCAGGAACTTCTTATACTGTTCATCCCCTTGGTCATTCTTCAATCTAGAGGGATAAGGGATTCTTGGCGTGAAAGGTGGGGGTGCCACCTCTTTCTCCTTGCTTGCTCCCTTGTCAACCTCTATGACCTCGGGTGCGTGTTCTTTCGGCTTCTCACTCGGAAGCCTCCCTTCAACCTCACGACCGCTTCTCAAAGCGATCGCCTTCACATGTTCTCTCGGGTTGGTTTCCGTGTTGCTTGGTAAACTCCCATGTGGCCTTTCGGAAAGAGATTTCGCAATTTGCCACACTTGATTTTCAAGGTTGTGCAAGGAGGCGGTGTGATTGCGAAGTGTAGCCTCGACTTATTCAAATCTTTTATTTGCTGATTGAACAAATCTAGCCAAGTGCTTCTCCAAATCCGTCATTCAGGTTTCCAAACCTGAAATTCTGTTTTCCACTTGAGGGGCTTTGTTGTTGTTGTTGGAACCCCGATGGCCCCATGGTCTTCTGTAGTCCTTGATTACTCCATGAAAAGTTGGGATGATTCTTCCAACCTGAATTGTAGGTGTTGCTGTATGGATTCCCTTGAGGTCTCATTTCATTACCTACAAAGTTGACATTCTCAACTGAAGAAACATCACCAATGATGATTGGGCAATCGGAGGGAGCATGTCCTCCACCACAACTCTATTCGAAGCTATAAGATCTAGCTTCTTACTCAAACTCTCCACTTGGGCCGCCAATGAAGTTACCGCATCAATTTCATGGAGACCGGCCACCTTTTTCTTCTCCCTCGCGTTCCACTGGTAGCTATTTAACCCCATTTCCTCAATCAATTGACGAGCCTCGTCGGGGGTCTTGCTAGCTAAGGTACCTCCTGCCGCCGTATCCAAGAGTTATCTTGTACCTGCATTCAACCCATTGTAGAAGGTTTGAACAATCATCCACTCCTGAAATCCGTGTTGCGGACACTTGCGCAGGAGTTCCTTGAACCGTTCCCATGTCTCAAATAGAGACTCCAATTCCAATTGCATAAAGGATGAGATCTCATTCCTAAAGCTTGGCTGATTTTTCCGGGAGGGAAATAACGTGCTAGAAAAAGCTTCTACCATCTCCTCCCATGTAGTGATTGATGCCCCTAGGCAATGAGTGTAGCCAACTGCTTTGCTTTTTTTCCTTTTAAGGAAAATGGGAAGGCTCTCAATTTGATGGCATCATCCGTCACACCATTGATCTTCAGCATGTCACACACCTCGAGGAAGCTCTCTATGTGACTGTTTGGATCCTCATCGGGCAAACCATTGAATTGTGCGGACTGCTGCAGCATATGGATGAATGCCGACTTTAGCTTGAAATTCTGAGCTGTAATTGGGGGACGCACAATACTTGATTGTGTCCCCAATACTGAAGGTCTGGCATAATCAGATAGTGTCCATTGTTGCTCATTCTGTTCCGCCATGTTGTCAGATCCTTCTACGTCCAAATCAGCTGGATTAGGTTGTTCTTGTACAGGTTCTTTCCCTTTCCTTCGAAGTGTACGTTCAAGCTCAGGGTCTCCTTCAATCAATATTGATGGATTCCCTCGGGTCATAACCTGGAGCTGTATCAAAGAAAAAGAAAAAAGAAAATCAGAAAAATGATAGAATAAGATGATATGGAATAGAATGTGTGGTAAAATAGCTAAGAAAACAAAGTGCAAAGTATCTCTAAACGCCTAGCTCCCCGGCAACGGCGCCAAAAACTTGACAAGATCCCCTTGCTTATATCCCGCAAGTGCACGGGCTTGTTGAAGTAATAATCTCGGGTGAGTGGGGTCGAATCCACAGGGAGTAGGGAGTGAAAATATTTAATTTGATTCTTAGCTATGTGGAATATCAATAGTGATAAGTGTGAAATTGATTCAATTCTCAACAATAAAAACAACAAGTGAAAGAGCAAAAGTAAGAAGAGGGTAAGGCAATCGATAAAGAATGGGGTATCGGATAATGCTTCACCTAGGATGATCACTTCAAGTGCAAGAACTCTCTATTATGCTTCCTAATCAATGCAATGGTGAGTCGTGGAAATCCTTACATACATAGTCCCAAATCTAAGGTCAACTATGCCTAACTCTATACATGTCCTGGAGGAGAAATCGAACAATCTCAACACCTCGCACTCGCATAGAGTTGCAATGAGCTCTAGGGATTCCAAATGATAAATCTCTTCCTAAATATAGACCTACCCCTTTGGTCCAGATGGAAGGTCCCTAGCCACAATTAAGCCCTAGATACTAAGATCCTCTCAACGCTTCACTCCATTACACGGGCAACTAGGCCCCAGCGGAGGTTCATCCCTTAGACCATTCACTCCATTATGGCTGCAAAGAACTCGAGGAACGGAGGTAGAATCTATCACGTCGGAGGGGAAAGGGGACGCTCCTGTACCTCTCGACTCACCCTCTCAACCCTCTCGAACCTAGCTTTGTCTAACGCTAGTGGTGTGTCACTCACTCACAAGGTTACCAGCAAGAACTCTCAACCTTAGTGTCACTCTAGGGGAAATGTTCATACAATCAAGCATTCAAGGTTGGAACTCACAATAAACATCAATTTATTGAAAGCATAATAAAGAAGTTCAATGAAACGAATACATCCTAGGATTCACAATCATCCAAGTACCCACTAGGGGTTTAGCTCTCCATGGAGCTTAATACAATCAAAGAAACCGAATGTAAAAGCAATGAATCCATAAAGAAACCTCCTCGATGATCGTGTCGATGGTCTTGTGGAGAGTCCTCTACTCGTCGTCCAAAGATTCCTTCGTCCGGTATAGGATACGCCTCGATCGAAGCTCCCCTACCAACCTTCTTCCTAATGGAATCACGATGTCGGAGCCGTAGAACTTCCCCAAAACCTTGGCCAATACCCCTCGAAATCCTAGCCGAAGTCCTCTCACAAGTTAGGGAAAAGATGGAGAAAAGAATACCGAATCCGGGGCTGAATCGGCTTTAAATAGGGCTGGAATCGGGCGACTCCACGGGCGTGTACAGAACACGCGCCCGTGCAGAATTTCCACACAGGCGTGGATAATTTCCACACGCCCGTGTGTATTCTCTGTTTCTCTGGTCTGTGAACAGTGTTGCTACAGTACTTCTGCAGTTCTCTGTCACAGTCTTCGACCCGATTAACTTCCCAATTCCATACTTTCATCGGGGTAACGCAAACAGGCACACATTCACGTCGTGAATCACTTGCTTCTTCAATGATGTACATGTTGGCGGGGCTCTTGTTCTTATATGCATAAGTCAGAATTCTCGAGCGTGACTGCCTTTGTGCCCCTCCAAATAGATGTGCTCACTCGAATGCGAGGAGGTTGGCACACACTCTAGCATCTCACACCTGACCTATGTCTTCGCGTTTGAACCTTAACAAGATCTCCTCCAAAATAGGTGCATTATGATCCACATTGGCCCATTTCCTTCATACTCGGCCTCACAACCCTACCTGCGTAAAAGTAACATAAAAACACACATATTAATGTAGAAAACTGAGGAAAGTAATGCTCTCAACATAAGGAAGCACTTATCAACTCCCCTAAAGTGACACTAAGGTTGAGAGTTCTTCTTGGTAACTCTTGTGAGTGAGTGACACACAATGAGAGTTAGACAAAGCTAGATTGGAGAGGGTTGGGAGGGTGTGTCGAGAGGTAGTTGACAAGGTCCCCTTGCGTATATCCCGCAAGTGCACGGGTTTGTCGAAGTAATAATCCCGGATGAGCAGGTATCGAATCCACAGGGAGTAGGGAATAAAAACACTTAATCCGCTTATTAGCTATGTGAAAAATCAATAATGATAAGTGTGACAATGATTCAATTCTCAAAAGTAAAATCAACAAGTAAGAGAGCACGAGTAAAGGAGAAGGTAAGGCAATCGATAAAGATGGGGTACTCGGATAATGCTCCACCTAGGATGATCGCTTCAAGTGCAAGAACCCTCTATTATGCTTCCTAATCAATGCAATAGTGAGTCATGGAAATCCTTCATTACATAGTCCCAAATCTAAGGTCAACTATGCCCAAATTTCAATACCTCGCACTCGCATAGAGTTGCAATGAGCTCTAGATATTCCAAGTCATAAATCTCTTCCTAATTATAGACCTAACCCTTTGGTCTAGGTGGAAGGTCCCTAACCATGATTAAGCCCTAGATACTAAGATCACCTAAACGCTTCACTCCGTTGCACTCGCAACTAAGCCCCAGCGGAGGGTCATCCCTTAGACCATTCACTCTATTATGGCTGCAAAGAACTCGAGGAACGGAGGTAGAATCCATCACGTCAGAGGGAAAAGGGGACGCTCCTGTACCTCTCGACTCACCCTCTCAACCCTCTCCAACCTAGCTTTGTCAAACGCTCGTGGTGTGTCACTCGCTCACAAGGTTACCAACAAGAACTCTCAACCCTAGTGTTACTCTAGGGGAAATGTTCATCCAATCAAGCATTCAAGGTTGGAACTCACAATAAACATCAATTAATTGAAAGCATAATAAAGAGATTCAATGAAATGAATACATCCTAGGGTTCACAAATACCCAAGTACCCACTAGGGGTTTAGCTCTCCATGGAGCTAAATACAATCAAAGAAATAGAATGTAAAAGCAATGAATCCATAGAAAAACCCCCTCGATGGTCGTGTCGATGGTCTTGTGGAAAGTCCTCTACTCGTCACAAGGGATCCTTTGTCCGGCCTAGGATACACCTCGCCGGATCGGTGCCGATGAAAGCTCTCCTAATAACCTTCTTCTAAACGACGCGCGATGCAGAGCCGTAGAACCTCTCCAAAACCCTAGCCAATACCCCTCAAAACCCTAGCCGAAGCCCTCTCTCAAGTTGGGGAAAAGATGGAGAAAAAGAATCTGAAATCGGGCGTAATCGGCTTTTAAATAGGGTCGAGTCGGTGACTACACGGGCTCGTGGATTTTTTTCACACGTCCCATGTGGAATTTCCACACGGGCGTGGATAATTTCCACTGCCCGTGTGGATTCTCTGAATTGTCGCTTTTCTCTCGCCGGTTGTGAGCAGGTCTTTGCTATAGTACTCGCCATACGATCCGGCCTGAATAGCTTCTCGAATCCATACTTTCATTGGGGTAACACAAACGGGCACACGTTCATGTCGTGGATCACTGTCTTCTTCAATGATAGACAAGTTGGTGGAGCTCTTGTTCTATGTCCATAAGTCGGAATGCTCGAGTGTGACTGCCCTTGTGCCCCTCCAAATGGATGTGCAAACTAGAATATGAGGAGGTTGGCACACACTCTAGCATCTCACACCCGACCTATGTCTTCGCGTTTGAACCTTAGCAAGATTTCCTCCAAAATTGGTGCATTACGATCCACATTGGCTTCTTTCCTTCATACTCGGCCTCACAACCCTACTTGCACGAAAGTAACATAAAAACACACATATTAGTGTAAAAACCCGAGAAAAGTAATACTCGACATAAAGAATGAACGCTTCACATTCATATCGCACAAGCACTTATCAGTAGCGGAGCATCCCCTTTCCCTTCAGGTGTGATCTATCCAACCTCCATGTTCCAAGAGTTCTTTGAGGCCATAGTAGAGTGAATGGGCTAAGGGATGACCTACCGCTGGGGCTTAGTTGCGAGTGCAATGGAGTGAAGCATTGAAGTGATTTTAGCACGTAGGGCTTAATTGTGGCTAGGGATCTTCTACCCTGACCAAAGGGTTAGGTCTATACATAGGAATAGGGTTTATCACTTGGAATCCCTAGAGCTCATTGCAATTCTATACGAGTACGAGGCTGAGAGATTATTCAATATCTCCTCCGGGACATGTACAGAGTTAGGCATGGTTGACCTTAGATTTGGGATCATGTATTTAAGGATTTCCACGACTCAGTGTTGCATCAATTAGGAAGTATAATAGAGGGTTTTTGCACTTGAAATGATTGTAATAGGCGGATCAATATCCAGGTACCCCATCTTTATCAATTGCCATACCTTCTCCTTTACTTCTGCCCTCTATCTTGTTGTTTTTATTTTTCGTTATTTCATATTTTGTTGCACTTATCACTATTCATCTTCTACATTAGTTAAGAAACAATTTAAGTGTCTTTATTCCCTACTCTCTGTGGATATGATGCCCACTCATCTGTGATTATTACTTTGACACCCGTGCACTTACGGTTTAGATGCATATACAGACGTGTCTTATAGCAACACCTACAACCAAGGGTGAAGAAGCCACCCTAATTTCTCAATGAGTAACCAAGGGCAAGAAAAGGCCATAGCACCACTGGGTTTTCAACAACAACAAGCCCCAAACATAGAGAATAGAGTTTTAGGCTTGGAGACCCGGATGACTGATCTAGAGAAAGCCTTGACCCGATTTGTGCAATCATCGGATGCACAGTTTCAGTCGGTCGAAGCTACACTTCGCAACCACAACGCTTCATTGCAAAATTTAGAGAATCAAGTGGGGCAAATTGCAAAGTCTCTATCGGAGAGACCACAAGGAAGCCTACTGAGTAATACCGAGACTAATCTGAGAGAACATGTAAAGGCAATCACTTTGAGAAGTGGTCATGTGGTTGAGGGTAGGTTTCCAAGTAAGAAAACTAATGTTAAAACACCCGAGGTCATGGAGGTTGAGGAGAGAGCAAACAAGGAGAAGGAGGTGGCACCCCACCTTACAAGCCGAGAATTCCCTACACTTTAAGATTGAAGAACGACCTAAATGATGAGCAGTACAAGAATTTCTTGTGTCTATTTAAGCAATTGCACATCAACATTCATTTTGTGGAGCTGCTGTCTTAAATGCCATAGTATGCTAAGTTTTTGAAAGATCTATCGACCACCAAGAAGAAGTTAGAAGAGAGAGCATCAGTGATCTTAGGTTCCTCTTGTTCTGCAGTGTTGCAAAAGAATATGCTAAACAAGAAGAAAGACCTCGGAAGCTTCATCGTTCCATGCAACATTGGTAATATGGGTGAAGAAATGACATTGGCGGACTTTGGGGCTAGTATCAACATTATGCCATATACCTTTTTTTAAGAAGCTAGGCTTGGGAGAGTCTAGGCCCACTTGGTTGACGTTGCAATTGGCGGACGAAACAGTGAGACATCCGAGAGGCATCATTGAAGACATACGTGTTAAGGTGGACAAGTTCATATTTCCTATAGATTTCATAGTGTTGGACGTGGACAAGGATGTTAATGTTCCTTTGATACTTGGGAGGCCATTCTTTCGCAATTCCAAGGCATTAATCGACATGGATGGCCGGGAGTTGACACTGAAGGTTGGAGATGATAAGCTAACATACTGCCTCGCTGAAGCCATTTGACATTCTCTTGACTTTGATGATACTCTGTATTTTCTTGACACTACTGATGAGATAATTGATGAATATGTACAGGAAATGTTGAATCCAGACCCCTACGAGGGCTTGCTAGACCAAGAGGTGGATAATAAAGAAGTAATGATGGTTGGTCTAGAGGAGAAAGTACCATCTACTCTGGGCATAATGTAGAAGGTGCTCCCAATGATGAAGCGGGCAAGGAGACGCCACAAGAAATGCCATAAGGATATTTGGAATGCGCAAGAACTGAACAAGGTTTACAAACCTTTGTTAAGTGGTACCAAGCTCGACAACTCTGCCTCTACCTTCAAAAGCCTATGTTCATCGTGCTTCCAAGTCATGGGTAAGAGGGAAACCGTCATTTATGAGCCCCCGTGAGGTAAGACAAGATACGTCAGGCTAAGTGACGTTAAACAAGCACTTCTTGGGAGGCAACCCAAGTCTTTATTGTTTTCCTAGTTTTTAGTTTAGTATTGCATGAATAAGGCTTTAAGTGTTGATGTCTTGATTCTTAGATGCTTTTGCTGTGATTTTCTCATGGACATTGTGGTGTTATCATGTGCCTAATCGTGTGTGATGAACAATCTTGGTCGTTTGAGCGTGTTTCTCATGTTTTCTCTGGTTAAAATTGCATTGTTAGGCAGGCTCTAAGTGTATATTTGTGTTAGGAAATTTTCTATAGAGCCTGTAAAGTTTTCTAAGTGTCCAGAGAAAACACACGCCCATGTGGAATTTTCGCATGGCCGTGCATTTTCATTCAGAGCTCATCCAAAGACGGCACAGTGGCGTGGAGTTGCTCCTGAGGGTCGGGCGCATGGGCGTGGGGTAATTTCTGCACGCCCGTGAAGTTGCATTCAGAGAGGTTGAGTGTTTTTCGGAGACTACACTGGGCATGCGTCCGCTCCTATGAGTCTCTCGTGTGAAGGCATACGGGCGTGCGTAATTTTGGCTCGGCCGTGTGGATGTGCAGATGATAAGTGCTTGTGCGATATGAATGCGAAGCATTCTTTCCTTATGTTAACCATTACCTTTCTTGGGTTTTTACACTAATATGTGTGTTTTTATGTTACTTTTATGCAGGTAGGGTTGTGAGGCCAATTATGAAGGAAAGAAGCCAATGTGGATCATAATTTACCGATTTTGAAGGAAATCTTGTTAAGGTTCAAACATGAAGACATAGGTCGGGTGTGAGATGCTAGAGTGTGTGCCAACCTCCTTGTATTTGAGTTAGCACAACCATTTCGAGGGGCACAAGAGCAGTCATACTCAAGCATTCCGACTTATGCATATAGAACAAGATCTCCACCAACTTTTCCATCATTGAAGAAGCAAAGCGATCCACGACGTGAACGGGTGCCCGTTTGCAATACCTCGATGAAAGTATGGATTCAGGAAGTATTTCAGGCCAGATACTGTAGCAGAGTACTTGAATCGACACGGGTGTGTGGAAATTCCACATGCCCGTGTAAAAAATCCATAGGGGCGTCCACAGGGGCGTGTGGATCCCCGATTCCAGCCGTATTTAAAGCTGATTCAGCCCTGATTTCTGTATTCGTTTCTCCATCTTTTCCCCAACTTAAGAGAGGGTTTCGGCTAGGGTTTTGAGAGGTATTGGCTAGGGTTTTGGAAAGGTTCTACGGCTTTGACATCGTCATCTCTTTTGAAGAAGGTTCGTAGGGGAGCTTTCGTCGAGGCGTATCCTATACCAGACAAGGGGATCTTTGGACGACAAGTAGAGGACTTTCCACAAGACCATCGACACGACTATCGAGGGGGTTTTCTATGGATTCATTGCTTTTGACATTCTATTTCTTTGATTGTACTCAGCTCCATGGAGAGCTAAACCCCTAGTGGGTACTTGGGTATTTGTGAACCCTAGGATGTATTCATTTCTTTAAATCTCTTTATTATGCTTTCAATTAATTGATGTTTATTGTGAGTTCCAACTTTGAATGCTTGATTGTGTGAATACTCCCCTAGAGTGACACTAGGGTTGAGAGTTCTTGTTGGTAACCTTGTGAGTGAGTGACACACCACGAGTGTTAGACAAAGCTAGGTTGGAGTGGGTTGAGAGGGTGAGTTGAGAGGTACAGGAGCGCCCCCTTTCTCCTCCGATGTGTTAGATTCTACCTCCGTTTCTCGAGTTCTTTACAACCACAATAAAGTGAATGGTCTAAGAGATGACCTTCCGCTGGGGCTTAGTTGCGGGTGCAACAGAGTGAAGCGTAGAAGTGATCTTAGTATCTAGGGCTAAATTGTGGTTAGAGACCTTTCACGTGGACCAAAGGGTTAGGTCTACAATTAGGAAAAGATTTATCACTTGGAATCCCTAGAACTTATTGGAATTCTATGCGAGTGCGAGGTTGAGAGGTTATTCAATCTCTCCTACGGGACATGTATAGAGTTAGGCATAGTTGCATTGATTTTTAGTCGATAATTTGAGACTCTCGCTGATTTTAAAGATTTATGGTTTCATCTCATCGGTAAACCCTTGTTTTATCTTGACGACACCCCTATTTGATTCTATTCGATTTTCTTCAATTAAACTAGCAAATGTGCCTCAGTTTCAAGCTAAAATGGTTGTGGTATATTTCTAATGAGCTTTAGAAGTGAGGGAGAGGTGTATTCATGGGTTTTCCTCACAGGGGCCGTGCGGTTTTCACGCCCCGTGAATGCACACGGGCATGTGGAATCCTGCATTATTAGACTATTTATGAATTTGATCGATCTCCTTTCCAATACATGCAGGTTTGGCCCCTAGATCGAAGAGAATAGCTGGTAAGCATCATAGAGAGCCTACTCCTAAACCAGAAAGCATGGAATTTACCCTTCCCGAGCATCGAACTCGATTTGAGCGACTAGCGAAGCTTAAGTTCGGTCAGACACGAATCCTAGATGTGAGCTCACTTAGGGAAGTGCGACGAGCAGACGACATGGGTGATGAAGTCAAGGAATTGCTATCGGTGGGTAGTTGGTGCAAGCTACTGACTATTCGTGACCCTGCTATTCGCCTGCTCACATTGGAGGTGCTCGTCTCATTTGAGTTTGATCACTCTTATGCTGATTTCAATAGCGTTAGTGCCATTCAATTCAGAGCTTTTGGGTAGTATCATAGTATAAGCCTCACACGGTTTTCCATTCGACTTGGGTTATATGATGAGGAGTTCACTAAGACGGAGGAGTATGATGAGATGCCGATTGACTATTGTGGAAGCTTGACTCCACAGATGGCCTACATAATACTATATGGTTAGGGTCGGTATGAGCCAGGAGTATCCAAGGCTACGTGTCTTTCTAGACCTAGTTACAGATATCTTCACACAATCCTAAGTAGATCAGTGAACGGTCACGGCGACAGCACGGGAGTCCTTAGCAAGCAAGAACTTTTATATTTATACTCTATGGTGCGGAATGACCCGATTCAATTGGGACACATTTTAGTAGAGTATCTGAGGCATCAGGGACATTATCCTTGGCTTGGCGTCATTTTCTTAGGTCCATACATCACTAGACTCATCCTTGGGATGGGCCTACGAGATACAATTAGAGGGGCTGAGAAAACGATAATACCATCACCTCTGGGGTTAGAGACAATGAGGCTCATGGGTATGATCAAGAAATATCGGGATGGTGTTTATGTGTTGAACATGCCCGCACTAGAGCCAATTGTGTCTGAGGAAGCCGCAGCAAAGGGGTCTCAACTAGCTTCAGAGCCACAACCGGAGCGAGATCAGATAGAAGCGACACTTTCAGTGCAGGAGCCCCCACCAGTACGGATTTTCTCTACGACTCAAGCCCATGATCATTTTGAGAGGCTCGAGAGTGTTGTAGGGATATTGCAGCAAGATGTGACTGAGATTCGTGCTACACAGATCACGAACCACACAGAGTTCATTGCACGGTTCGATGTCATACAGCAGTTGCTTGAGCGAGACACGAGATTACCAATTGAGAGGCGACCCCACCCTTCTCAGGCACCTCCTACTTCATCCTCACCAGATCCACTAACGCCGTTTAACTATTGAGCAGAGGTGCCAGAGTGCGGCACTGACGCTTGATTTATTATCTTTCATTTTACTACTTTTTACATTTCATTTTGTACTTCCATACTTAGAAAGGACTTTCCTTCTGAGTTTATTTTTGTTTTGTTCTCTCGAGTTGTATTCATTTCTCTAACTTTTATATACTCGAGCTATTTTTGTTTTATTGAGTTTCACTGAACCCCCTCGTGTATGCGTGCAGATGGTCTTGTCATCATGGGAATTGAGAACTTGTCAAAGACACGGCCAAGGTGCTTCGGCACTTGGCCGTGTGTGCTTCACAACCCGTTGGAACACCACTCCCAACGAATTAGCTCCATCAAATACAACACTAAGAGTTAGGGGAGTATTGTTTTGATTGCTTCTCCCACATTTATTTTTGATTTATATACATCATAAGTGAGCTTGCATGTGTACATTGGGGATAATGTACAACTTAAGTGTGGGGGGAAGTTTCATAGTGCACACATCTCTTTTATATTAGTCGTGATTGTTATACATGCTCACATAGTGAATGGCTGTTCACCTTAGTTGCATTGATTGTATTCTTGGGTTTAGGAGAATTTTTAATATTGAATGTCTTCATGCTCTAGTTTTTGCTTGAATTTGTAGGATTTTTTTTTTGCCCGATTGACCCTTGTTGCACTACTCACTCTTTAAACTCTTTTGTAAACTCATGTTCGATGTTAAAGGGACTAGTTATTGTTGTTTCTTTTGTTATTTGTGAAAAAAATGGAAAATGAAAAGAAAGAACAAAATAGTTTTCTTGTTTAGTTGTGCTTGTTGGGTGGAAAGAGCTGCCACCTATGATGTATGAAGCTACTCTCATAAGTCATATACTAGTTATGCACTAATGAGAGAAAGAGCTATCTCATGGGATGTGTGAAAGCTACCACCCCGGTAGAAAGAGCTACCACCTCAAAAGTGTGAAAGCCACCTTAGCGGCCGATTTGGAAAGGTCTACCTTAGAGGATGTGCGAAGTTACTACCCTTTTTTAATTTTTGTTGTTACTTTTTGTAGATAAATAAGTCCCTTATACGTAGAACTTTGAGGAGTATAGTTTGTGTTGACTTGAGTGAGTTCACACACTTATACGATTTCGGTTTTGTTGTCCTTTTTTTTTCAAGTTTTTAGCTAGAGCATTGATTTTTCGTATTTAGTGTTGAAATCTCCCTTAGTTGTAGAATGCTCTCTTTGCATGCTTTCGTGAACCTAAGGAGAAGCACTTCCAATATTTCCTTCATCTATGCATACAATGTTTTAATTTTTGCTTGAGGACAAGCAAAAGCTTAAGTGTGGGGGAGTTTGATAAGTGTGATAAGAATACGAAGTGTTCTTTCCTTATGATGAACATTACTTTTATATGGTTTTAATGGTAATATGTGTGTTTTTATGTTACTTTCTTGCATATAGGGTTGTGATGCCGAATCTTAGAGAAAGAAGCCAATGTAGATCGTGAGTGCACCATTTGGAGAAAATCTTGAGAAGGTTCAAACACGAAGACATAAGTCGGGTTCAAGATGCTAGAATGTGGGCCAACCTCCTTGTATTCAAGCTATCAAAATGATTTGGAGGGGCACAGAGGCAGTCACATTCTAAGTATTCTGGCTTGTGCATGTGTAACAAGATCTCTACCAACGTGGCTGTTCATTGAAGAAGCAAAGCGATATATGACGTAAATGTGTGCCCGCTTATGTTACCTCGATGAAAGCATGGTTTTGGGAGTGTTTCAGGCCGGTACTGTAGCAAAAACTGTAACAAAATACTGTAGCAAGTACTATTTATGGCCGGCCGAAGAAGGAGTTATCTAGAGAAGCCACACGGACGTGTGGAAATTCCACATGCCCGTGCGTTAATTCCACACGGGCCATGTGAAATATTCACATGGGTGTGTGGATTCCAGATTCCAGCCTTATTTAAGGCAGATATCATCCCTGATTTTTGAGTTTTTTTTCTCCATCTTTTCCCCAACTTGAGAGAGGTCTGCGGCTAGTGTTTTGAGAGGTATTGGCTAGGGATTGGGATAGGTTCTATGGCTTTAACATCGCACTCCATTTTGAAGAAGGTTTGTGGAAGAGCATTCGTTGGCACCGATCCGGCGAGGTGTATCCTAGTCTGGACAAAGGGATCTTTGGACGAGTAGAGGACTCTCAACAAGACCATCATCACGACTATCGAGGGGGTTTTTATGGATTCATTGCTTTTACATTCGATGTCATTGATTGCACTTAGCTCCATGGAAAGTTAAACCCCCTAGTGGGTACTTGGATTGTGAACCCTAGAATATATTCATTTCATTGAACCTTGTTATTATGCTTTCATTAATTGATGTTTTTATTGCGTTCCAATCTTGAATGCATTGATTGTATGAATATTCCCTTAGAGTGACACTAGGGTTGAGAGTTCTTATAGGTAACCTTCGTGAGTGACTGACACACCACGAGAGTTAGACAAAGCTAGACTTGAGAGGGTTGAGAGGATGGGTCGAGAGGTAGCGGAGCGTCCCCTTTCCCCTCCGGTGTGATTTATTCTACCTCCAATTCCTCGAGTTCTTTGCGGTCATAATAGAGTGAATGGGCTAAGGGATGACCTTCGCTAAGGCTTAGTTCTAAGTGCAATAGAGTGAAGTGTTGAAGTTATTTTAGCATCTAGGGCTTAATTGTGGCTAGGGACCTTTGGCCTGGACCAAAGGGTTAGGTCTACATATAGAAAGAGGATTTATCACTTGGAATCCCTAGAATTCTGACAAGATCCCCTTGCGTATATCCCACAAGTGCACGGGTTTGTCGAAGTAATAATCCCGGATGAGCGGGTATCGAATCCACAGGGAGTAGGGAATAAAAACACTTAATCCGCTTCTTAGCTATGTGAAATATTAGTAGTGATAAGTGTGACAATGATTCAATTCTCAAAAGTAAAAATAACAAGTAAGAGAGCACAAGTAAAGGAGGAGGTAAGGCAATCAATAAAGATGGGGTACTCGGATAATGCTCCGCCTAGGACAATCGTTTAAAGTGCAAGAACCCTCTATTATGCTTCCTAATCCATGCAATGGTGAGTAGTGGAAATCCTTAAATACATAGTCCCAAATCTAAGGTCAACTATATATGTCCCGGAGGAGAGATTAGATAACCTCTGAACCTCGCACTCGAATAGAGTTGCAATGAGCTCTGGGGATTCCAAGTGATAAATCTCTTCCTAATTATAGACCTAACCCTTTGGTCTAGGTGGAAGGTCCCTAACCATAATTAAGCCCTAGATACTAAGATCACCTCAACGCTTCACTCCGTTGCACGCGCAACTAAGCCCCAGCGGAGGGTCATCCCTTAGACCATTCACTCTATTATGGCCGCAAAGAACTCGAGGAACGGAGGTAGAATCTATCACGTCAGAGGGGAAAAGGGACGCTCCTGTACCTCTCGACTCACCCTCCTAACCCTCTCCAACCTAGCTTTGTCTAACGCTCGTGGTGTGTCACTCACTCATAAGGTTACCAACAAGAACTCTCAACCCTAGTTTCACTCTAGGAGAAATGTTCATACAATCAAGTATTCAAGGTTGGAACTCACAACAAACATCAATTAATTGAAAGCATAATAAAGAGTTTCAATGAAACAAATACATCCCAAGGTTCACAAATACCCAAGTACCCACTAGGGGTTTAGCTCTCCATTGAGCTAAGTGCAATTAAAGAAATAGAATGTAAAAGCAATGAATCCATAAAGAAACCTCCTCGATAGTTGTGTCGATGGTCTTGTGGAAAGTCCTTTACTCGTCGTCCAAGGATTCCCTTGTTCGGCCGGCTTTGAACAGTAACTGCAACAGTGTTTCCTATAGTGATTTGCTACAGTACCTGCTACAGTATTCTACCAAAAAAAATACTCCCGAATCCACTTTTCATCGAGGCAATATAAACGGGCACACGTTTATGCCGTGGATCGCTTTGCTTCTTCCATGACGGATAAGTTGATGGCAATCTTGTTCTATGTGCATAAGTCGGAGTGCTTGAGTGTGACTGCCCTTGTGCCCCTCCAAATGGTTGTGCAAACTCAAATATGGAGAGGTTGGCACACACTCTAGCATCTCGCACCTGACTTATATCTTCGCGTTTGAAAATTAGCAAGATTTTCTGCAAAATCGGTGCATTGTGATCCACATTGGCTTCTTTCCTTCATAATTGGTTTCACAACCTTACCTGCATAAAAGTAACATAAAAACACACATATTAGTGTAAAAACCCGAGAAAAGTAATGCTCAACATAAGGAAAGAATGCTTCGCATTCATATCGCACAAGCACTTATCAAACTCCCCCACACTTAAGCTTTTGCTTGTCCTCAAGAAAAAATTAAACACATCAATGAAGAAAATATTGAAAGTTCTTGGCCTTAGGTTCACCAAAGTATACAAAGAGAGCATTCCACAAGTAAGGGAAATTTCAACACTAAATATGAAAGATTGAAGCTCTAGTTAAAAACTTGAATAAAAAAGGACAAAAAATCTGAAATCATGAAAGTGTGTGGACTCACTCAAGTCAACCCAAGGTATAATCCTCAAAACTCTAAGTATAAGGGACTTAGTTATCTATAGCAAGAAAGTAACAAAAATTTAAAGATGGTAGTAGCTTCACACATTCTCTAAGGCAGCCCTTTCCCAAGCGGCCGCTAAGGTGGCTTTCACATTTTCGAGGTGGTAACTCTTTCTACCGGAGTGGTAGCTTTCACTCATCCTATGAGATAGCTCTTTCTCTCATGAGGGCATAACTAGTATCTGACTTATGAGAGTAGCTTCATACTACAAAGGTGGTAGCTCTTTCCACCCAAAATGCAAAACAAACAAGAAAACTATTTTGTTCCTTCTTTTCATCATTCTTTTTTTTTCAGAATTTAACACAAGAAACAACTATAACTAGTCCCTTTAACATCGAACATGAGTTTCCAATAGAGTTTAAAGAGTGAGTAGTGCATTGAGTGTAATTCGGCAAAAATTCCTAAAAATTCAAATAAAACTAGAGTGTGAAGATATTCAATGTTAAAAATTCTCCTAAACTCAAGAATACAATCATTGCAACTAAGGTGAACCTCCATTAGCTATGTGAGCATGTATATCAATCAAGAGCAATAAAATGGATATGTGCACTATGAAACTCCCCCCCACACTTAAGTTGTACATTGTCCCCAATGTACACATGCAAGCTCACTCATAATGTATATCAATGAAAAATATATGTGGGAGAAGCAATCAAAACAATACTCCCCTGACTCCTAGTGTTGCGTTTGATGAAGCTAAATCCTTGGGAGTAGTGTTCCAACGGGTTGTGAAGCTCACACGGTCAAGTGCCAAAACACTTTGGCCGTGCCCATGACAAAGTCTCAATTCCCAAATGATAAGACCATCTGCACGCATATACGAGGGGATTCAGTGAAGCTCAATAAAAACAAAATAACTTGAGTATATATAAAAGATAGACAATGAATACAACTCGAGATGCAAAATGAAAACAAACTCAGAAGGATAATCCTTTCTGAGTGAACAAGTCTAAAATAAAATGCAAAATAAAGAAAATGCAGAAAAATAAAGTCAAATGTCGGTGTCACGCTCTGTCGGCTCCTCTGCTACTGCTGGTGGTGGGGAAACATAAGGTGGATCCACCGGTGCTGGTATAGGAGATGGGGGTGCAGAAGATGCCGATGGTGGTTGAGGAGTCCTCGGTCACAAGACAAATGAGGAGGCGATGTCTCGCTCTAAGATCAGCTGTAATACGTCGAAACGTGCCATGAACTCTGTGTACTGAGTGGCCTGCGTAGCCCTAATCTCGGTAATCTCTGCTCGAGCCTCAGGCACATCTGTCCGTATCACTCCCACCATACTCTCGAGCCTCTCGAAGCGATCATCGGCTCGAGATGGTGAAACATACATACGGGGAGAGCGTCCTCTGCCTCTGAAGGTGCCTCGGTCTCCATCGGTGCTGACTGAGGCAGGGGAGCAGGCTGGGAAGCCTCAGCATGATCACCCTCACCTTCAGCTATCTCTGGAGCTGGTAGCAACAATGGATAAACCCCTGTCCGAACTCTACGGACCATGCCCATCAATCTCAGTGTCTCTAAAGTCAGGAGGGTAGGTATACTCGTCTTCCCAGCCCCACAAATCGCATCCAAGAGACCCATGCCCAGCACTAACCATGTAATGTAGGGGCCTGATAAGTGCTTGTGCGATATGAATGCGAAGCATTATTTTATTATGTTGAGCATTACTTTTCTCAGGTTTTTACACTAATATGTGTGTTTTTATGTTACTTTCGTGCATGTAGGGTTGTGAAACCAATTATGAAGGAAAGAAGCCAATGTGGATCACAATGCACCGATTTTGGACGAAATCTTGCTAAAGTTCAAACGCGAAGATATAAGTAAAGTGCGAGATGCTAGAGTGTGTGCCAACCTCCCCGTATTTGAGTTTACACAACCATTTGGAGGGGCACAAGGGCAGTCACACTCAAGCATTCCGACTTATGCACATAAAACAAGATCTCCATCATCTTATCCGTCATTGAAGAAGCAAAGCGATCCACGGCATAAACGTGTGCCCGTTTATGTTACCTCGATGAAAAGTGGATTCGGGAGTATTTTTGGCATAGTACTGTACCAAATCACTGTAGAAAAGCACTGTATCAGTTACTATTCACAGTCGGCCGAAAATCGCAGAAACAGAGAATCCACACGGGCGTGTGGAAATCATCCACAGCCGTGTGGGAATTCCGCACGGGCGCGTGTTCCGTACACGCCCGTGGAGTCGCCCGATTCCAGCCCTATTTAAAGCCGATTCAGCCCCGATTTCGGTATTCTTTTCTCCATCTTTTCCCCAACTTGTGAGAGGACTTCAGCTAGGGTTTCGAGGGGTATTGGCCAAGGTTTTGGGGAAGTTCTATTGCTCCGACATCGTGATTCCATTAGGAAGAAGGTTGGTAGGGGAGCTTCGATCGAGGCGTATCCTATACCGGACGAAGGAATCTTTGGACGACGAGTAGAGGACTCTCCACAAGACCATCGACACGATCATCGAGGGGGTTTCTTTATGGATTCATTTCTTTTACATTCGGTTTCTTTGATTGTATTAAGCTCCATGGAGAGCTAAACCCCTAGTGGGTACTTGGATGATTGTGAACCCTAGGATGTATTCGTTTCATTGAACTTTTTTATTATGCTTTCAATAAATTGATGTTTATTGTGAGTTCCAACCTTGAATGCTTAATTGTATGAACATTTCCCCTAGAGTGACACTAGGGTTGAGAGTTCTTGTTGGTAACCTTATGAGTGAGTGACACACCACTAGCGTTAGACAAAGCTAGGTTGGAGAGGGTTGACAGGGTGAGTCGAGAGGTACAGGAGCGTCCCCTTTCCCCTCTGACGTGATAGATTCTACCTCCGTTCCTCGAGTTCTTTGCAACCATAATGGAGTGAATGGTCTAAGGGATGAACCTCCGTTGGGGCCTAGTTGCGCGTGCAATGGAGTGAAGCGTTGAGAGGATCTTAGTATCTAGGGCTTAATTGTGGTTAGGGACCTTCCACCTGGACCAAAGGGTTAGGTCTATAATTAGGAAGAGATTTATCACTTGGAATCCCTAGAGCTCATTACAACTCTTTTCAAGTGCGAGGTTGAGAGGTTATCTAATCTCTCCTCTGGGACATGTATAGAGTTAGGCATAGTTGACCTTAGATTTGGGACTATGCATGTAAGGATTTCCACGACTCACCATTGCATTGATTAGGAAGCATAATAGAGAGTTCTTGCACTTGAAGTGATCATCCTAGGTGAAGCATTATCCGAGTACCCCATTCTTTATCGATTGCCTTACCCTCTTCTTACTTTTGCTCTTTCACTTGTTGTTTTTATTGTTTAGAATTGAATCAATTTCACACTTATCACTATTGATATTCCACATAGCTAAGAATCAAATTAAGTATTTTCACTCCCTACTCCCTGTGGATTCGACCCCGCTCACCTGGGATTATTACTTCGACAAGCCCGTGCACTTGCGGGATATAAGCAAGGGGATCTTATCAGGGCCCGAGAAGATCGCTCCCAGTCTAGCATAATGCCCCAGATGTTTGATGTAGTCTGCCATGATGTGTCCTAAGTGAATCGGTACGCACTGCACCATCAAGTACAAGTACAGAAGTTCCTGTCGGCTCAGAACACCAGTGCTATCACCACGACCATTCACCGACCTACTCATGATGGCATGTAAATATCTGTATGCAGGTCGGGAAAGGCATGTGGCCTTGGAAACCCCCGTCTCGTATTAACCCTGACCACATAACACTCTGTAAGCTCTCTGCGGGGTCATGGCTCTAGGATAATCAGTCGATAACTGAGAGTACTCCTCAATGTCTGTGAATGCCTCCTCATACAAGCCAAGTAGAACTAAAAAACTGAGTAACGCTCAAGCTATGGTGGTGTCCAAATACTCTGAACTGAATGGTACCAATACTGTTAAAGCACCAATAGGATCTGTCGAAATCAAATGAAGACAAGACTTCCAGTGCGAGCTATCGTATGGCTGGTTCTCTAATAGTCAATAACTGCCTCCAACCACCTACCGATACAAGATCCTCGACCTCGTCTGCCAACTCGTCTCCCTGCTGCAGATCTCTCAGTATACTCGTATCAAGGAATCGAGTCTGTCCAAAATGAACTCTTGACAGCCGCTCAAAATGAACCCTGTGCTTCGGAATGGTGAATCTCATGTCCTCAGACTCGGAAGATGACTCACGCGGCCGCTTATCAGCTTGCTTCTTCAACCGGGGTGCCATAATCTACAAAATTTGAGAAGAAATCGGTCAAGGAAGATGATAAAGCATTACTGCAGAATTCCACACGGTCATGCAGAATTTCCGCACGCCCTTGTGGATCCACGGGGCGTGAAAAATCTGCACGGCCGTGCCTTAAAAATCCAAAAATAAATCTTAAAACTACTTCTAACTTTGTTCTAAACATGAATAATCCCCGTAATTGAAGAAGCAAAGAGTGTCTGATAGGATTCATCGAATTAAATCATAAATTGACGAAGAAATCAAGAAAATAGAAAAAGAGGGCTCACTGACGAGTTGAGATGAGAAACTTAAGATTTGGCCGAAAAACCTTGCAATAACTCCACCAAATTGACACAAGGAAGTCAGGGAATGATGTGAGGGCGTTCTCAAAGGAATAGAGGATGTGAACATGGAAAGAAGCGACTCCTCTTTAAAAAGAAGTCGTGCCCCTTGGCGTTCTGCGCATCCACACGGGCGTGCGGAAATTACCCACGCCCGTGTGCCTCATTAAGGAGCTCGACTGGGCAGATGCACACCCCTGTGCGCTCTCGGGAGAAACTCGCACAGTCTCCTAACGCCCCTCCACGGGCGTGCGGAAATTACGCACGCCCGTGCGCCCGACCAATAGGGGCAGATGCACACCCTCATGACTGCTCTGGACATCCGAGAAAATCTCCAAAATGTTTTGCACGCCCATGCGGCAATTACGCACGGGCGTGGACATTCACAATCTCAACTCACAGGGGCAAGCGCACGCCCCTATGTCTTCTCGGGATGGCGAGAGCTCCTTTGCAGAGATTCGCATGGGCGTGTGGAAATTGCCCACGCCCATGCGATTTTCACAAGGTCAAACACAGGGGCGAGTTCACGCCCCTGTGCGCTCTTGGGATAATTTGACAAACTCTGCAGGAAATCACACGCCCGTGTGGAAATTACCCACGGGTGTGCGATATTCGCATGGTCATTCACAGGGGCAGCCACACGCCCCTGTGCCTTCTCTTGATGAGCTCGCAATACAAATACATGGGCGTGCGGAAATTCTACACGCCCGTGCGTTTTCACTGGATGCCTTAGAAAAACATGCAGGCTCTACAGAAAGTTTCTGAACATGTTTACACACTCAAAGCCTACCCTAGTATGGAAGTTTTAGCAGCGAAAAACATGGAATAAAGCTCAAGCGACATAACTTCACCAATTCCACATGAAAACACACGATGAATACTCAAAGACCACAAAAACATCTTAGCACAAGCATCTAAAAATCAAGACACCAACACTTAACAAATTATTCATTCAAACAAACTAAACTAGAAGATAAGAAAACAGTAAACACTTGGGTTTCCTCCCAAGAAGCGCTTATTTAACATCACTAAGCTTGACGTACCTTGTCTTACCTCACGGGGGTTCATAGATGAAGGTTGCCCTCTTACCCATGACTTGAAATCATTATGTGCAAAGTCTCTTGAGGATGGAGGGTGAATTATCGGGCTTCGGACCACCTAGCGATGGTTCATCCAACTTCTTTAGTTTACGGATGTCTCCAATAGCCTTGGTGTCTTTCTGGTGGCGTCTCCTAGCCCTCTTCATTTTCTGGAGCACCTTCTCCAAGATCCCCGTGGTAGATGGTACTTCTTCCATCGAACCAAGCATCATTACTTCTTCATAATCCTCCTCTTGGTCGAACAAACCCTCGTATGGGTACGGATTGAACATTTCCTGCATGTATTCATCAACAATCTCATCAGTAGTGTTTAGAAAGTATAAAGTATCATCGAAATCAAGAGAATGCCGCATGGCTTCAGCAAGGCGGTATGTGAGCTTGTCATCTCCAACCCTCAAAGTTAGCTCTCCTCCGTCCATGTTAATCAATGCCTCGGATGTCCGCAAGAACGGTCTCCCAAGTATCAAAGGTACATCTGCATCCTCATCAACGTCTAGCACTACAAAGTCAACCGGAAAAATGTACTTGTCCACCTTGACAAGCACGTCTTCAATGATGCCTCTCGAATGTCGCACTATTCGGTCTGCTAGTTGCAAAGTCATCCGAGTAGGCCTAGGCTTGCCCAAGCCTAGCTTTTGAAAGAAGGTGTATGGCATGACGTTGATACTGGCCCCTGAGTCCGCCAATGCCATTTCCTCACCTAGATTGCCAATATTACACGGAATGATGAAGCTTCCCAGGTCTTTCTTCTTGTTCGGCATGTTCTTTTGCAATATCGCCGAGCATGAAGCATCTAAAATCACTGAAGCACTTTCCTCCAACATCCTCTTGTTAGTCAATAAGTTTTTTAAGAACTTCGCATGCTTAGGCATTATAGCCAATGCCTCAACAAAAGGAATATTGATGTGGAGTTGCTTGAACAAACTCAGGAACTTCTAGTACTGTTCATCACCTTGGTCATTTTTCAATCTAGAGGGATAAGGGATTCTTGGCTTGAAAGGTGGGGGTGCCATCTCTTTCTCTTTGCTTGTTCCCTCTTCTACCTCTATAACCACTGGTGTGTGTTCTTTTGGCTTCTCACTCGGAAGCCTACCTTCAACCTCATGACCACTTCTCAAAGTGATCGCCTTCACGTGCTCTCTAGGGTTGATCTCTGTATTGCTCGGCAAGCTTCCATGTGGCTTTTCAGAGAGAGACTTCGCAATTTTCCCCACCTGATTTTCATGGTTATGGAAAGAGGCGGTGTGGTTGCGAAGTGTAGCGTCGACTGATTCAAACCTTGTATTTGTAGATTGCACAAATCTAGTCAAGTGCTTCTCTAAGTCATTCATTCGGATTTCCAAACCTGAGACTCTGTTTTCCACCTGAGGGGCTTGTTGTTGTTGTTGGAAACCCGGTGGCCCCATGGCCTTTTGTGGACCCTGATTACTTCATGACAAATTGGGATGATTCTTCCAACCCGGATTGTAGGTATTGCTATATGGGTTTCCTTGAGGTCTCATGCCATTACCTACAAAATCAACGTTCTCCACCGAAGAAACATCACCGATAAAGATAGGACAATCGGAGGGAGCATGTCCACCACCACACCCGGTCCAATTAGTTACGGCCGCCACTCTATTTGAAGTTAGAAGATCTAACTTCTTACTCAAATTTTCCACTTGAGCCACCAATGAAGTTACCGCATCTATTTCATGGAGACCGGCCACTTTTTTCTTCTCCCTAGCATTCCATTGGTAGCTGTTTAACCCCATTTCTTCAATTAACTGACGGGCCTCATCGGGGGTCTTGCTACCTAAGGTACCTCCTGCTGCCGCATCCAAGAGTTGCCTTGTACTCGGATTCAAACCAATATAAAAGGTCTGAACAATCATCGACTACGGGAATCCGTGTTGCGGGCACTTTCTCAGGATCTCCTTGAACCTTTCCCATGTCTCGAATAGAGACTCTAATTCCAACTGAACAAAGGATGAGATCTCATTCCTAAGCTTTGCTGATTTTCCGGGAGTGAAATAATGGGCCAGAAAAACTTCTACCATCTCCTCCCACATGGTAATTGACGCTCTAGGTAATGAGTGTAGCCACTGCTTCTCTCTCCCCTTTAGGGAAAATGGGAAGGCTCGCAACTTGATTGCATCATCCGTCACCCTGTTTATCTTCAGCATATCACATACCTCAAGAAAGCTTTCTAAATGATTGTTTGGATCTTCATCGGCCAAACCATTGAATTGTGCGGATTGCTGCAACATGTGGATGAATACCGGCTTCAGTTTGAAGTTCTGAGTTGTAATCGGAGGATGCACCATACTCGACTGTGTCCCCAACACTGAAGGTCTGGCATAATCGGATAATGTTCGCTGTTGCTCATTCTGTTCTGCCATGTTTTCAGATTCTTCCACTTCCAAATCAGCTAAATTAAACTGTTCTTGCACATGCAATTTCCCTTTTCTTCTAAGTGTACGTTCAAGCTCAGGATTTCCTTTAATCAATATTGAGGGATTCCCTCTGGTCATAATCTGGAGCTGCACCCATAAAGAAAGAAAAAGAAATTAGAACGATGATAGAATAAGAAGATATGAAATAGAATGTATGGTGAAATAGCTAAGAAAACAAAGTGCAAAGTATCTTTAAACGCCTACTCCCTGGCAATGGCGCCAAAAACTTGACAAGATCCCCTTGTGTATATCCCGCAAGTGCACGGGTTTGTCAAAGTAATAATCCCAGATGAGCGGGTATCCAATCCACAGGGAGTAGGGAATAAAAACACTTAATCCGCTTCTTAGCTATGTGAAAGATCAGTAGTGATAAGTGTGAAAATGATTCAATTCTCAAAAGTAAAAACAACAAGTAAGAGAGCACGAGTAAAGGAGGAGGTAAGGCAATCGATAAAGATGGGGTACTCGGATAATGCTCTGCCTAGGACAATCGTTCAAGTGCAAGAACCCTCTATTATGCTTCCTAATCAATGCAATGGTGAGTCGTGGAAATCCTTAAATACATAGTCCCAAATCTAAGGTCAACTATGCCTAACTTTATACATGTCCCAGAGGAGAGATTAGAAAACCTATAAACCTCGCACTCGAATAGAGTTGCAATGAGCTCTCGGGATTCTAAGTGATAAATCTCTTCCTAATTATAGACCTAACCCTTTGGTGCAGGTGGAAGGTCCCTAACCACGATTAAGCCCTAGATACTAAGATCACCTCAAAGCTTCACTCCGTTGCACGCGCATCTAGGCCCCAGCGGAAGGTCATCCCTTAGACCATTCACTCTATTATGGCCGCAAAGAACTCGAGGAACGGAGGTAGAATCTATCACGTCGGAGGGGAAAGGGGACGCTCCTGTACCTCTTGACTCACCCTCTCAACCCTCTCCAACCTAGCTTTGTCTAACGCTCGTGGTGTGTCACTCACTCACAATGTTACCAACAAGAACTCTCAACCCTAGTGTTACTCTAGGGGAAATGTTCATCCAATCAAGCATTCAAGGTTGGAACTCACAACAAACATCAATTAATTGAAAGCATAATAAAGAGATTCAATGAAACAAAAACATCCTAGGGTTCACAAATACCCAAGTACCCACTAGGGGTTTAGCTCTCCATGGAGCTAAGTACAATCAAAGAAATAGAATCTAAAAGCAATGAATCCATAGAGAAACCTCCTCGATAGTCCTGTCGATGGTCTTGTGGAAAGTCCTCTACTCGTCGTCCAAGGATTCCCTTGTCCGATATAGGATACGCCTCAACGGAAGCTCCCCTACCAACCTTCTTCCAAAGGAATGACGATGTCGAAGCCGTAGAATATCTCCAAAACCGTAGCCAATGCCTCTCAAAACCCTAGCCGAAACCCTCTCTCAAATTGGGGAAAAGATGGAGAAAAGATTGCTGAAATCGGGGCTGAATCGGCTTTAAATAGGGCTGGAATCGGGAATCCACACGCCCCTGTGGAATTTCTGCACAGGCGTGGGTAATTTCCACACGCCCGTGCACAGGCCGGCTTTAAAGAATGCTACAGTATGCTACCAAAAATACTCCCGAATCCACTTTTCATCGTGGTAACATAAACGGGCACACGTTTATGTCGTGGATCGCTTTTTTGCTCAACATAAGGAAAGAATGCTTTGCATTCATATCGCACAAAGCACTTATCAAACTCCCCCACACTTAAGCTTTTGCTTGTCCTCAAGCAAAAATTAAACATTCTGTGCATCAATAAAGAAAATATTGAAAGGGCTTGGCCTTAGGTTTACCAAAGTATACAAAGAAAGCATTCTACAAGTAAGGGAAATTTCAACACTAAATATGAAAGATCGAAGCTCTAGTTAAAAACATGAATAAAAAAGGACAACAAACCCAAAATCGTGAAAGTGTGTGGACTAACTCAAGTCAACCCAAGGTATACTCCTCAAAGCTCTAAGTATAAGGGACTTATTTATCTACAGCAAGAAAGTAACAAAAATTTAAAGATGGTAGTAGCTTCACACATTCTCTAAGGTAGCCCTTTCCCAAGCGGCCGCTAAGGTGGCTTTCACACTTTCGAGGTGGCAACTCTTTCTACCGGAGTGGTAGCTTTCACTCATCCTATGAGATAGCTCTTTCTCTCATGAGAGCATAACTAGTATCCGACTTATGAGAGTAGCTTCATACTACATAGGTGGTAGCTCTTTCCACCCAAAATGCAAAACAAACAGGAAAACTATTTTGTTCCTTCTTTTAATCATTCTTTTTTTTTTTCAGAATTTAACACAAGAAACAACTATAACTAGTCACTTTAACATCGAACATGAGTTTCCAATATAGTTTAAAGAGTGAGTAGTGCACTGAGTGTAATTCGGGCAAAAATTCCTAAAAATTGAAATAAAACTAGAGCATGAAGATATTCAATGTTAAAAATTCTCCTAAACTCAAGAATACAATCATTGCAACTAAGATGAACCGCCATTAGCACTTATCAAATTCATTGCAATTTTATACGAGTGCGAGGTTAAGAGATTGTTCAATTTCTCCTCCGGGACATGTATAGGGGTAGGCATGGTTGACCTTATTATATTTAGGACCATGTATTGAAGGATCTCCATGACTCATTAATGCATTAGTTAGAAAGCATAATAAAGGGTTTTTGCACTTGAAATGATTGCCCTAGGTGGATCAATATCTGAGTACTCCATTTATATTGATTGCCTTACCTCCCCTTTACTTGTGCTCTCTCTCTTGTCTCTTTTACTTTTGTTTGCATTACATCTTGCCACACAAATCACTATTCATATTTCGCTTAGTTAAGAAACAACTTAAGTATTTTTACTCCCTATTCCCTATTGATACGATACCCACTCACCTGGGATTTTATTACTCGACAAAACAGTGCACTTGCAGGACATACGCAAAGGGCGTTGTCAGTGGGGGTTCCACCTCCTTCTCTTTTGCTCTCTCCTCAACCTCCATTTCCTTGGGTGACTCAACCGTTATCTTCTCAATAGGGAGAATACTCTGAACTTAACGACCACTCCTTAAAGTGATCACCTTTACATGTTCTCTAGGATTGGTTTCTGTGTTGCTAGGCAAACTCCCTTGATATCTTTATGAAAGTGACTTTGCAATTTATCCCACTTGATTCTTCCAGTTGTGTAATGTTATAATGAAGTTGTTTAAAGCCTTCTCTAAATCCACTGTCCAGTTTTCCAACCCAGAAACTCTATTCTCCATGTTCGGGGCTTGTTGTTGTCATTGGAAACTCGGTGGTGCCATGGCCTTTTGTTGCCCTTGATTACTCCAAGAAAGGTTCGGGTGGCTCCTCCATCCTAGATTGTAGGTATTGGAATACGGATTTCCTTGACCTCTCATTGCATTGCCCAAAAAATCCACCTGTTCCATTGACGATGTACCACCAATAGCAATTGAGCAATCAGAAGAAGTGACAAGGTCCCCTTGCGTATATCCCGCAAGTGCACAGGTTTGTCGAAGTAATAATCCAGGGTGAGCGGGTATCGAATCCACAGGGAGTAGAGAATAAAAATACTTAATTCGATTCTTAGCTATGTGAAAGATCAATGATAATGAGTGTGATAATTATTCAATTCTCAACAATAAAAGCAACAAGAAAGGGAGCAAAAGTAAAGAAGGGGGTAAGGAAATCAATAAAGATAGGGTACCCGGATAATGCTCCATATAGGATAATTGTTTCAAGTGCAAGAACCCTCTATTATGCTTCCTAATCAATGCAATGGTGAGTCGTGGAAATCCTTAATTACATAGTCCCAAATCTAAGGTCAACTATGCCTAACTCTATACATGCCCCGGAGGAGAAATCGAACAATCTCAACACCTCGCACTCGCATAGAGTTGCAATGAGCTCAAGGGATTCCAAGTGATAAATCTCTTCCTAATTATAGACCTAACCCTTTGGTCCAGGTGGAAGGTCCCTAACCACAATTAAGCCCTAGATACTAAGATCACCTCAAAGCTTCACTCCGTTGCACGCGCAACTAAGCCCCAGCGGAAGTTCATCCCTTAGACCATTCACTCTATTATAGACGCAAAGAACTCAAGGAACGGAGGTAGAATCTATCACACCAGAGGGGAAAGGGGACGCTCCTGTACCTCTCGACTCACCCTCTCGACCCTCTCCAACCTAGCTTTGTCTAACGCTCGTGGTGTGTCACTCACTCACAAGGTTACCAACAAGAACTCTCAACCCTAGTGTCACTCTAGGGGAAATATTCATACAATCAAGCATTCAAGGTTGGAACTCACAATAAACATCAATTTATTGAAAGCATAATAAAGAGGTTCAAAGAAACAAATACATCCTAGGGTTCACAATACCCGAGTACCCACTAGGGGTTTAGCTCTCCATGGAGCTAAGTACAATCAAAGAAATAGAATTTAAAAGCAATAAATCTATAAGGAAACCCCCTCGATAGTTGTGTCGATGGTCTTGTGGAAAGTCCTCTACTCGTCGTCCAAGGATTCCCTCATCCGGTATAGGATACGCCTCTGATAAGTGCTTGAGTAGACATATTTTGATATATGTTTTACATGCATTGAGCATAATTTTTACTGTGGTTTATGTCTCATATTGTGTATTTGGTGTTCTTTTATGCATATAGGTTGTGAATGGCTTGAAGAGTAAAAAGGAAGCAAAGATAGGCTATAAAGACACAATGTTGGGAGTTCTTGTTTAATTTAAGGACCAAGACACGAGAGCAGTTCATAAACATGGAGATGTGTGCCAACTTCGAAGAAGATTCAAGTCAATTCACTATTTGGAAGGGCACAAAGGCAGCCACATCTTCATATTCCTTCTCTTTGTGAAGATTGCAAGACCTCTGAAAGATACGTCGATGAAGAAAAGTTTTATAGCCTACCACATGGACATGTGCCCGGACTTGCGGCCTTAAGAGAAGAGTGTTCGGATCGCGTTTTGTAGCAATTTCACTCTAGCAAAATTACTGTTCACACGCCCGCGTGGAAATTCCGCGCGCCCGCGTGGAAATTCTTGCAGCCCACGCGGGCACGTGGAAAATCCACACGGGCGCATGAGGGCACGTGACAGACGCGATCTAAGGCCTATAAGTATTCATTTTACCCTATTATTTATCATCTTTTGTGCGGCTCTTGAGGGGTGAGACAGCTAAGGTTTGGAGAGGAGGTCTTTGCGGCTTTGGAGGCGCTTCGTCACCAAGTTTGATCGATTCCTCCTCCGTCATAGCATCAAGGAAGCCACCGGTTAACCTAGCTTCGGAGTGGGTCCTTCAAGACGTCGAAGCTCTCCATCAAGGCCATCAGTTCATATATATAAGGGGGTTTATTTCTATGGTTTTAATGTACTTTCATTCATTGATGGTGTGTTTTGTATGTTGCTCCATGGAGAGCTAAAACCCTAAAAGGTATTTGGGCTTGTGAACCCTAGGATTCTCATCTTTTGTGGATTTGCTTAGTGTTTCTATTTAATCCGAGTTTGATTAAGTTTTAATCTTGTATTCTCATTACTTGCTTGTTTAATTAATCCTTGTGGTTGATTGGATTTGCATGATTTGTTACTTTGATGTGAGAGAGGTCTCCATTAGAGTTAGAACTTCAAGGTTAAAGAGGGTTGAGAGGGTGAGTCATGAGATAGTGGAGTGTCCCCTCTCCCTTCCGATTGAGTGTATTCTATCTTCGTTCCTTAAGCTCTATGCAACCATATTTGGTGTGAGGGGGAGATTGAGAGATTTCTCCATCGGGACTTTGTAGGGGGTTAGGATCCTTTGCCGGGAATTAGGGTTGGATCAATCTTTAGGAATCGGATACAACTCTTGGAATCCCTAGAGTGCTTTGCAGTCATATGTGGTGTGAGGTGTTGAGATTGAGCGATTTCTCCACTGGGACCTCGTAGGGGACTAGTATCGGTGATCGGGAGGCCGGATCCGATTATATTTGGATTTCCACGACTTAACTTACTCATCATAGAAACGCTTTGCTTATTCGGTACCTAATACCTGAATCCTAGGGGGAGCATTGCCCGAATACCCCACTTTTACTGATCGAGATCTCCATCCATTTAACCCTTGCATATTTGTCTCCGGTATTCATTTCTTCGCACATTAGATCACCACACCTTTCCATTTATCATTAGGTTAGAAATCAGAGAAAAAGTTAGTACTAGTAGCCTTGTTCCCTGTGGATTCGACTACCCACTCACCGGGGTAATTATTACTTCGACACCCGTGCACTTGCGGTTTACACACATATTCGGACGCGTGTCAAGTTTTTGGCACCGTTGCCGGGGAATAGGATATTAGGAACGCTAGGACTTTGTTGCTCTAGCCACTTATCTTTTTCTTTATTTTGTCTATTCCATACTTTCTTTTTCTTCCATCATTCTCATCGATTTTTATTTTGTTTTTATCTATTTCACTCTATCTTCTTCCACTGTTCTATTTTTGTTTTTATTTTTGTCTTATTTACTTTTTTTCTTCCATGGAACTTGAATGATGATTAATCCGAGTTTGTAGATTTATATTTTTCGAGGTTGATGCTCTCACTAGAAAAAAATTGATCAATTTATCAATGTTCATCAACAACACAATCCATATCGCATCAACTATCATCCAAATCAAAGGAGCTATCCAAACCTCTTGTGGGATATTGATGGACAACAATGGGAAGCACCTCAACAAGAACTTCAATGGGATGAGAAAGTTGAAGAAGATGTACTTCGGTTGGAAAGAGTGTTACCGAGATTTATTGAAGCAACCGATGCCCGTTTCCAAAATATTGAGGCCACATTAAGTTGTCACGATGTCTCCATAAAAAACATTGAGCATCAATTAGGAGAGATCTTGGACATGCTTGCTAAGGAAAAAGAAGAATTTGAACAAGCAAGGCAAGTGTCTCCGGGACATGATGAGGCCATGAGCACAATTGAAGAAGTTGGGCAAATTGAGTACATTAGAGGGCGGGAAATAAAAAAAGCAAGAAGTTGGATATCATTTTGAGATTTTGGATTGTGTGACTGAAGATTGTGCTTGTGAGCGAGAAAATTTTCAAGGGGATTTGCTAGTGTCATGCTCCTCTCAAGTTGATAATACACAAGAAGAAGCAAACCCCAAGGTAATGGAACAAGCATTTCTCTTTGGGATTGATCAACTCTTACAATGCAAGAAAGAGACTTTGGGAAGGGAAGAAGATATGGGTAGGAGTTTGAAGCCATCCAATGACCCACCTGTGCTAAGCTTGGACAATTCCCAACCCAAATTGTTTCCTTGGAGGCCAAAAGTAAGATTGTTGGACTCTCCAATTAATATTCCACCCCGACAACTAGATTCTTGGTTTAAAGGAAGTAGCTATGCAATGTCTAGTCGGGAGGAACTCACTCTTTTCAAGCCTCCATAAGGTAAGGAAGAGATATGTCAAGCTTAGTGACGTAAAACAAGCACTTCTTGGGAGGCAACCCAAGTTTTTAAATGTTTTCTAGTTTAGATTTTCATTTCTGCAGTAATAACTTCATGAGTGGGTGCTTTGATGAATTTTTGTTGGTGTTGAAGTTTTCATGGAAAATTTTGGTGATTTAAATTGATTTTCATGTATGTGGCATGGTTGAGGGTGTAATTCATGTTTATAGTTGAAGAATTAGTGTTAATTTGAAGTTTGGAGCCTTGCGTGGACTGTCTATAGAAATTTTGCAGCTTACGCGGTCGTGTGGAATTTCCACACGGCCGTGTACAGTTCCCACGCGGGGGTGTGGAATTTCCACACCCCCATGTGGCTTATAAGATTATGAGGGGTCACTTTTCATTATCTTCACCCTTACACCCATCTTCTCCCACTTCTCCATCTTCAAGAATCTGAACTTTTGAGCACAAAAAGAAACTAATTTTCTTCAACTCCTTTGAGATTTAAAAGTGTTTTGCTGGCATTTGCATTAAGTTTCCTTCACCGATTTGCTCTGGTAAACTTCATTTTCCCCTATCTTCTCTATGCCATTATTTTGCCAATCCATAGAGTTTTATTGGTTTATAAGTGTTGTTTTTCATGGAAAATTCTGTAGAAACACTTTAGAATGTATGGATCAGAAATTTTTGGAAGCGTTGGAGCCCAATCATGGCTTCTTGGCTATGGTTAGGCACCCACGCGGGCGCGTGGCCGGCCCACACGCTCGCGTGGGCCGGCCGGCCGTTCGGCTGCGCTCCCACGCGGGCCCGCGGCCAGCCCACTTACCCGCGTGGGCTGGACAGCAGCTCGGTTGGGCGCCCACACGGGCGCGCCACGCCCAGCGCCCGCGTGGGCGGCGGCACCGCTCGGTTGGGCGCCCACGTGGGCGCGCCCGCCCCACGTGCCCGCGTGGGGCTGGCCGGCCCAGCGGGCTGGCGCCACGCGCTCGCGTGGCGCCCTGGCTGAGACCAGAATGCGCCCACGCGGGCGCATGGCTTCCCGACACGCCCGCGTGGGCTGGAAAAGTACCCAATAAGGCCAGAAAAGTGCTTGGCTTGCCCTCCACGCCCGCGTGGAGCCCCCAGTACTCATCAAATTCATGCTTAACCCGACTTCTTTTTGAAACTTTATTTGCGTGTATGACACCAAGGACCGAAAAAAACTTGTTCGAAATGCTTGAATTTCATACGGTTAACCTTGGATGAGAACATTATTTTTGGCACACCGGCAACACCGTAAGACGACGTTGATGCTTGAGGCGTCCCCACTCATGATTCTTTAGTTTTTCTTTACTTTTTTGTTTTTCATTTTTTTAGTTTTTTTCTTTATTTTTATTTTTATGTATTTTTTTGTTTTTTTAGACTTTAGTTAACTTTTGTGTTTTTTGTTTTTGTTTGTGCGAGTTTGTGCTTCATGTGTTTACTTATAAGAACTCGTACATCTTTTCTATTTTGTTGAGCTTCACTGAACCCCTTGTCTATGTGCAGATGGCCTTGAGAGTGATGTTGATGGTGTTTTAGTCATAGACATGATCATGTGATATTGTTACATGGTCGTGTGAGCTTCACAACCCGATGAACACATACACCCATGAGTTAGGCTTCACCAAACGAAGAATGAGGAGTTCAGGGGAGTCCTATTTTAATTGCATTCCCACACATTATTATTCCATTGTTATTATTTTGATTGTGCTTGCATGCATACATTGAGGACAATGTACATCTTAAGTGTGGGGGAGGGTTCACCTTATACATGACTTTTACTTGTGTTTTCATGAGCATGCTCTTGCTGCCAATGAAGGTTCACTTTAGAGTTAAGAGTTTAATTCTTAGTTTTTGGAGGTTATAAACATGGATTTTATCATGCTCTAGTTTTCATCCAATTTTATTGAATATTTTTGTCCGATTGCTCTTTCTGCACTTTTCTCGCTCATTAGACCTATGAAGACTCTAGTTCATTATGTTTGGGACTTTAGTGTGCTAGTTTTTATTTGAAAAAAGAAAAAAAATCATCAGAGGAAAATCAGAAAAATTTGAAAAAAAAAAGAAATGGAAATTGATTGTTGTTTGTACATAGGGTGTGGAAAGAGCTACCACCCATGATGTATGTAGCTACTCTCATAAGTCGGATACTTGTTATGCCCTAATGAGAGAAAGAGCTATCTCATGGGATGTGTGAAGGCTACCATCCTCAGTAGAAAGAGCTACCACCTCGAAAGTGTGAAAGCCACTCGGGAGGCATCTTGGGAAAGGGCTACCTTAGAGGTTGTGTGAAACTACTACCTATTCTTTCTGTTTATAAATAAGTCCCATGTTAATAAGAACTTGGTAGTGGACATAGTGTTAACAGGAGTTGAGTTTTTCACACACACACGCATTCGGATTTTATCACATTCATTTTTGATTGGATTGTTTGCTAGAGCATTGATTGTTTTGTCTAGTTTTTTATTCTCTCCATGACTGTAGAATTTTATTCTTGTACTCATTTGGTGAACCTAAGGCCAAGCACTTCTCTTTTCTTTCCATAGGTATAATGTTTAATTTTATTTGAGGACAAGCAAAGACTTAAGTGTGGGGGAGTTTGATAAGTGCTTGAGTAGACATATTTTTATATATGTTTTACAAGCATTGAGAATCATTTTTACTGTGGTTTATGTCTCATATTGTGTATTTGGTGTTCTTTTATGCATATAGGTTGTGAATGCCTTGAAGAGTAAAAAGGAAGCAAAGATAGGCTATAAAGACACAATGTTGGGAGTTCTTGTTCAATTCAAGGACCAAGACACGAGAGCAGTTCATAAACGTGGAGATGTGTGCCAACTTCCAAGAAGATTCAAGTCAATTCACTATTTGGAAGGGCACAAAGGCAGCCACATCTTCATATTTCTTCTCTTTGTGAAGATTGCAAGACCTCTCAAAGATACGTCGATGAAGAAAAGTTTTATAGCCTACCACATGGACGTGTGCCCGGACATGTGGCCTTAAGAGAAGAGTGTTCGGATCGCGTGGAAATTGCGTGCGCCCGCGTGGAAATTCTTGCAACCCACGCGGGCACGTGAGGGCACGTGACAGACGCGATCTAAGGCCTATAAATAACCGTTTTGCCCTATTATTTATCATCTTTTGTGCGGCTCTTGAGGGGTTAGACGGCTATGGTTTGTAGAGGAGGTCTTTGCGGCTTTGGAGGTGCTTCGTCACCAACTTTGATCAATTCCTCCTCCGTCATAGCATCAAGGAAGCCACCGGTGAACCTAGCTTCGGAGTGGGTCCTTCAAGATGTCGAAGCTCTCCATCAAGGCCATCAGTTCATATATAAGGGGATTTATTTCTATGGTTTTAATGTACTTTCATTCATTGATGGTGAGTTTTGTATGTTACTCCATGGAGAGCTAAAACCCTAGAGGGTATTTGGGCATGTAAACCCTAGGATTCTCATCTTTTGTGGATTTGCTTAGTGTTTCTATTTAATCCGAGTTTGATTAAGTTTTAATCTTGTATTCTCATTACTTGCTTGTTTAATTAATCCTTGTGGTTGATTGGATTTGCATGATTTGTTACTTTGATGTGAGAGAGGTCTCCATTAGAGTTAGAACTTCAAGGTTAAAGAGGGTTGAGAGGGTGAGTCATGAGATAGTGGAGTGTCCCCTCTCCCTTCTGATTGAGTGTATTCTATCTCCGTTCCTTAAGCTCTATGCAACCATATTTGGTGTAAGGAATGACGATGTTGGAGCCGTACAACCTCTCCAAAACCTTGGCCAATAACCCTCGAAACCCTACCTAAAGCCCTCTCTCATGTTGGGGAAAAGATGGAGAAAAGAATACCAAAATCGGGGCTGAATCGGCTTTAAATAGGGCAGGAATCGGGCGACAACACGGGCGTGGATGCCCCACGCGCCCGTGCGGAATTTCCACACGGGTGTGGATAATTTCCACACGCCCGTGGGGATTCTCTATTTCTCTGGTTTCTCGGCCGGCTGTGAACAGTGCTGCTACAGTGCATACTACAATGTTGCTACAGTACTATGCTCCAGTATTCGAACTGAATAGCTTCCCAATTCCATACTTTCATCGGGGTAACGCAAACGGGCACACGTTCACATCGTGGATTACTTGCTTCTTCAATGGTGTACATGTTGGTGAAACTCTTGTTCTATGTGCGTAAGTCGGAATGCTCGAGAGTGACTGTCTTTGTGCCCCTCCAAATGGATGTGCCAACTCGAATACGAGGAGGTTGGCACACACGCTAGCATCTCAAATTGACCTATGTCTTCGCGTTTGAACCTTAGCAAGATTTTCTCCAAAATCGGTGCATTGTGATCCACATTGGCCTATTTCCTTCATACTCGGCCTCACAACCCTACTTGCATAAAAGTAACATAAAAAACACACATATTAGTGTAAAAACCCGAGAAAAGTAATGCTCAACATAAGGAATGAACGCTTCGCATTCGTATCGCACAAGCACTTATCAAGAAGCATATCCTCCCCCACATTTAGTGTAACTTATCATGACCGCCAATCTAGGAGAAGTTCGAGTATTTAACTTCTTACGTAAGGACTCAACCTGGGTCGCAAATGATGTGACCCCATCAATCTCATGAAGTCTGCGTACCTTCTTCTTGTCTTGTGTGTTACATTGATAACTGTTCATAGCCATCTCTTTAATGAGTTGTCAGCCTTCTTCGGGGGTCTTACTGCCTAAGATACCTCCTGCTGTAGCATCAAGTAATTGCTTCGTGCTTAGGTTCAAACCATTGTTGAAAGTATGGATAATCATCCACTCGAGGACATTTCCGCATAAGATTCTTGACCCTGTATCATGTCTTAAAAAGAGACTCCAATTTTGTTTGGGCAAAAGAGGATATTTCATTCCTGAGCTTTATAGATTTTCAAGGAGGGAAATATCGGGCAAGAAAAGCTTCTACCATCTCCTCCCAAGTAGTGATCGATGCTTTAGGTAATAAATGTAGCCATTGTTTTGCTCTCCCCTTCAAGGAAAATGGGAAGGCCTTCAACTTGATAGCATCATCCGTGACTCTATTAATCTTGAGCATGTCGCACACTTCCAAGAAATTCTCAATGTGGTTGTTCAGATCCTCATCGGCTAAACCATTAAACTATACCGACTACTATAACATTTGGATGAAGCCTGGCTTGAGCTCAAAACTCTGAGATGTAATCAGTGGCCACACAATACTAGACTACGTGCCGAGAACTACAAGTCTTGCATAATCTGAGAGTGTCCTCTGCTGCTCATGTTGTTCTGCCATATTATCAGACCCTTCAACTTCTATCTCAACTTGATTTGACTGTTCTTGCATAAGTTCCTTCCCCCTCTATGAGTTTTTCTTCCAATTTTTGGATCACCTTCAACCAATGTTGAAGGGTTACAATGGGTCATAACTTGGAGCTGCAATCAAAGAAGGAAAAACAAATCAGAATGATGGAAGAATAAGAGGGTGTGAAATAGAGCAAGTGATGAATAGCTAAGAATAGCAAAGTGCAATTGCTTCCAAAATGCCTAATCCCTGGCAATGGCGCCAAAAACTTGACATGGCCCTTGCGTGTGTGTACCGCAAGTGCACAGGTTGTTGAAGTAATAAAGTACACTGGTGAGTGGGTAGTCGTATCCATAGGGAATAGTTGTTTGAAAACATGTATTGATGCTATTTAGCTATCAAGTGAACCAATTTGTGATTTGAGTGAACAATATCAATGTAAATAAAAATAAAGAAAAAAAGAATGCAATAGGAATAAGGAGAGGTAACCGATATGAAGATGGGGTACCCAGACATTGTTCACCCTAGGACTATTATTCAAGTGCAAGATTAATTATTATACCTCTTAATTGAAGTTTAATGAGTCGTGGAAATCTAAAGACACACGTTTCCAAACCTAAGTTCAACCATGACTAACCCTTACACTATGCCCCAGCGAAAAGAGATACTCTAGATGCCTCAAAATATGAAGGGTTGCTTGAAGCTCTAGAGATTCCAAGTGATAAACCCTATTTCCTAATATAGATCTAACCCTTTGGTCCAGGCGAAAGACACCTAGTCATGATTAAGGCCCAACAATAAGGATTACTTTAACACTTCATTCTGTCGCTCATACAACTAAGCCCCAGTGGAGTTTATTGCTTAGCACTTCACTCTATCACGACCGCAGAGAACTCTTGGAATGTGGAGGTAGGAAAAAACACATCAGAAGGGAAAGGGGACGTTCTGCTACCTCTCGACTCATCCTCTTGACCCTCTCCAACATTGTTTTGTCTAACCCTAATGAAGTGTCACTCATTCACAAGGATTACTAAGATAGATTCTCAACCCTAGTGTCACTCTAAGAGGAAATAAATTCAACAAGCATTGAAGGTTGAAACTCAATTAAAACCATCAATTAAAGAAACATAATAAGAGTCAATGAAACAATATCATCATAGGGTTTACAAGTCCAAGCACCCACTGGGGGATTAGCTCTCCATGGAGCAATACAGAATCAATAATGAAATCAAAAGTAAATGCATGCAATACATAGATAAAACCCCCTTGTAGTCCGTATCTATAGTCTTGTAGAGCCGTCTCGTCTTCTCCAAAGGTTTCCTTGTCAAACCTAGGGCACACCTCGCAGAATTGATGCCGATGAAAACTCCCCAAATAGTTTTCCTCCAAAGGAACTCGATGTGGAATGTTGTAAGACCGCTCCAAAAACCTAGCAAAAGACTCTCCAAATCCTAGCCGCCAACATCTCCAAAAATGGGCAAAAGATGGATAGGATATCCCCAAAAAGAACTCTCAAAGCGGTAATTATAAGGTTGTAATCAGGCGTCAACATGGCCCTGTGGAATTTTCACACGTCCGTGTGGATTTCCAGAACTTCTTTTCTTTACCAGAATACTCCCGGATCCACTCTTTACATCAAGGCCGCATTAATGGGTGCACATCCATGTGGCAGACCACGTCGTGTCTTCAACGAAACCACTTTGATGAAGCTCTTGATAATGTTGCACAAGTCAAAACATATGAGTGTGACTGCCTTTGTGCCCCTCCACTTTGTGTATTCACTTGAGTGCAATAGAGGTTGGCACACACCCACATGTCTTTGAGCACAAATTGTGTCTTCACCTTTGTTCGATCCGAGAACTTCATCAACAATCACGTCTAGGATCTACTTTTGCTTTTTTTCTCAAAAATTTGTCACCACAACTCTGAAGGCACAAAAGAACATGTACACACACGAATGAGCCGTAAAATTTGATAAAAGTAATGCTGAATGTAAGAAAAGTATACTTCGTATTACTTATATACAAGAACTTATCAATACCAATCAACCATAAGATCAATATGGAAATCAAGTAACAAGAAAACAAGATTGAAACTCAATTAAACTTGGATTTAATAGAAAACACAAAGGAAATCAATACATGAATGAAATCCTAGGGTTCACATGCCTGAATACCTACTAGGGTTTCGCCCTCCATGGGGCAAATTACAAAACTAATAATGCAATGTAAATTTATGAAAACCATGGAATTAAACACCCATAAATTCATGATAATTGCCTTGATGGGTTGTTCAATGTCTTGAAGGATTACTCTCCAAATCTAGGACTCTGATGGCTTCCTCAATGCTATGACAAAGAAAGAATCTATCAAAGTTAGTGAAGAACACCCCCCAAATTCGCAAAGACCTCCTCTATAAACCCTATCCACTTTTCCACTCAAAAGCTATGAAAAAGTCTCCCAAAGAATAGGATAAATTGGTCTAGTGTCTATCAAGTGCCTTGACCCGCCCGAGTGGAATTCTGACACGGTTTGGTGGACAACAGTTTTCTACAATACTGCTACATTGATTTTCTATTGTGCTCCTCATAAGCAAGGCTCCAAAACTCTTTTCTCGAGGCCACATGGATGGGCAAAGATCCGTGTGGTAGGTTATGAGGCTTCTTATCATCTAATCATCATTAGGAAAGCTCTTGGAGTCTTCACACTAGTCGGGACATGGGAGTGTGACTGCCTTTGTGCCCTTCTAACTCACAATCTAGCTTAAATTCTCTTGAAAGTTGGCACATACCCCTATGTGTATGAGCTCTGTTTGTGTCTTGATCCTTATGTTGCACAAAAACTCCCAAAAGGTGCCTTCATAAGCTATATTTGCTTATTTTTCTTCTCTGAAGACCATCACAGCCCTATTTGCACAAAGGAACACCAAATATAATTTATGAGACATAAAACATGATAAAAATGATGCTCAATGCATGTAAACCATATAAAGAAATATGTTTACTTAAGCACTTATAAAAGCCTTGGCGAGAAGGTGTCCTTCCAAACGCTCTTCAAACTCTAAAAAAGAGAGAAGCACTCCCATTTCTTAACTTTTCTCTATCTTCTTCCCTTCTTTTCATTTCATGAACTTAAAAAGTTTTACTTGGAACTGTAGGGTACTCTCTAATAAGAGAACTATGGATTGCATCCAAGTCATTATGAGAAAAATAAAGCTGAGTGATAAGTGCTTGAGTATAAGTATTATTACGTATACTTTTCTTACATTGAGCATCACTTTAATCAATTTTTATAGCTCATTCGTGTGTATTTGTTCTTTTATGCATTTAGGGTTGTGGAGATAATTTTGGAAGAAAGGAAGCAAATAGATCATGAACATGATTTGTGAGGAATCTCCTGTACCAAACAAGGATCAAGGAATAAGTTGTGATCATGGACATATGAGTGTATGCCAACCTCCAAAATGTGAAGTGAATCTATAAATTGGAGGAGCACGAAGGTAGTCACACACATATGCTCCAACTTGTGTAATACTATCAAGAGCTCCATCAATGTGTTTGAAAGTGAAGATGCGACATGATTTACCATATGGATGTGTGCCCAACCATGTGGCCTCAATGGAAGAAGAAGATTTTGGAAGTACTGTAGCAATTTACTTAAGGCGATGAGAGAGGCTGAGAAGACTATCGTTCCATCCCCTCTTTGACTAGAGACTATGAGATTGATGGGGATGATGTGGAGATATGGACCTAGTACATATGTTATGATTTTGCCATCACCAGAGGCGTCAGAGGGTGAGGATGATGAATCAAAGTGTTCTCAGCCAACTCCACAACTGCAATAGGAGCCGATGGACACCGATGCACTCCCTACAACACAGGAGCCCCCTCTAGTGTGTATTTTTTCTCCATCTCGAGCACATGATCATCTTGAGAGGCTTGAAAGTGCTGTAGGGGTGTTACAGATAGACTTGGTAGAGGTTCATTCTTCTCAGGCTGTGAACCACACTGAGGTGATGGCACATCTTACTACACTTTAGCAGATCCTTGAGCGAGACATGACCTCACCATTTGTTATGAGACCTCGAGCATCACAAGGATTACCTACAGCACCAGCATCACCAGCATCACCAGCAGCACCATTAGTCAATGATACTAATGCTTGAGGCGTCTTTATCTTTATGCTTTTGTTATTTTATTTAAGTATTTTCATTTTGGACTTGAATTGCTCAAAAAGGTTTCTTCTTCTGAGTTAATCTTGTTACTTTTTAGTTGTATCAAGTTTTATTTCATTTTCTTATCTTTATATACTCAATTTTATTTTTTTATTGAGCTTTAGTGAACCCCCTTATGTACGTGCAGATGGTCTTATGAGTCGTGGAATTAAAGATTAGTCATTGGCACAGTCATGTGGTATTCCATATGGCTGTGTGTGCTTCACAACCTATTGAAACTCAACTCTCAATGAATATAGCTTCATCAAATTCAACTTTATGAGTTCAGGGGAGTATTGTTTCAATTACCCATCTTCACACATGCTTTTCTTGTTCTATTCTTTATTGTGCTTGCATGCGTACATTGAGGGCAATGTAAATCTTAAGTGTTTGGGTGGGGGAGTTATTACCCATGTCTTATACCTATGCATTCTATGTTCATGCTCATGTAGCCAATGGTGGTTCACATTAATTACAACAGTTGTATTCTTAAGTCTAGGAGAATTTTGAATATTGAATAACATTATGCTCTAGTTTTACCTAAATTTTAAGGAATTTTTGCCTGATTATCTCTTGTTGCACTACTCATTCATTAAACCTTGTGGAAACTCAAGTTCAACACTTAAAGGACTACAGTAACATTTCTTTTTGAATAAATACTTGTGAAAAAAAATGTGTGTTTGGTTGTTGCATAAGAAGTAGAAAGAGCTACCACCTACGAAGTATGATGCTACTCTTATAAGTTAGATACTAGTTATGCCCTAATGAGAGAAAAAGCTATCTAATAGGATGAGTGAAAGCTACTACCCAGTAAAAAGAGCTACAACTTCAAAAGTGTGAAAGCCACCTTGGTGGCCGTCTAGGAAATTGCTACCTTAGAGGATGTGTGAAGCTACTACATTCTCTTTTTGTGTATAAATAATTACTCTTTAATAAGAACTTTGAGGAGTATATGTTTGGTTGACTTGATTGAGTTTACACACACTTACACATTGTTGTGTTTTTTATCCTTTTCGATTTGAGTTTTTATTTAGAGCAATGATTTTTCTTATTCAGTGTTTGAATTTTCCTTACTTCTAGAAAGCCTCTTTTGCTTACTTTTAATGAACCTAAGCTAAGCACTTTTATTTTTTCCTATTAAATGCTTTAATGATTTATTTTTCCTTGAGGACAAGTAGAAGATTAAGTGTGAGGGAGTTTGATAAGTGCTTGAGTAAAAATATTATTAGCTATACTTTTCTTACATGAAGCATCACTTTTATCAGTTTTTATGGCTCATTCATGTGTATTTGTGTTCTTTAATGCAATTAGGGTTGTGGAGACAAGTTTGGAAGAAAGGAAGCAAAAAATAGATCATGAACGTGATTTGTGAGGAATCTCTTGTAACAAACAAGGATCAAGGCACAAGTTGTGATCATAGGCATATGGGTGTGTGCCAACCTCCAAAATGTGCAAGTGAATCTACAAATTAGAGGAGCATGAAGGTAGTCACACACATATGCTCTAAATTATGTAATATTGTCAAGAGCTTTGTCAATGTGTTTGAAAGTGAAGATGTGACATGATTTACCACATGGATGTGTGCTCAACCATGCAGCTTCAATGGAATTACTGTAGTAGTTTGTTGTAGTAAAGTAATGTAGCAGTTACTTTTCACAGTGCGCAAAAAGTTAAGAGCCTTAAAATTCACATGCCCTTGTGGAATTTTCATAGGAGCGTGTGAAATCCCGATTTCAGCCCTTTAAATACCGCTTCAAGATATCTTTTTAGGGATACTTTTCCTATCTGTTTGGAGAGAGTGCGACTTGGGTTTGAAAAAGTTTTTGCTGGGATTTTAGAGCATTTATACGGTATTCGACATCAATTTCCTTTGAAGGAGAGTTATTGGCGGAGCTTTCGACGGCATTGATTGGGCGAGATGTGCCCTAGGCTTGACGAAGGAGTCTTTGGAGAAATAGAAGCGGCTCTTCAAGACGATCACCACATAAAGCAAGGAGGTTATCTTTATGGAACTTTTGTATTCAATTTTGATTTCATCTTTGATTTTGTATTTCTCCATGGAGAGCTAAACTCCTTGTGGGTACTTGGATTTGTAAACCCAAGGATGATTTTGTTTCATTAACTTCTATTATGTTTATTTTAATTGATGTTTTAATTAAGTTTCAATCTTGTGTGCTGATTGTTTTTATTTTCCTTTAGAGTGACACTAGGGTTTAGAGTTTATCTAGGTAACCTTTTGAATGAGTGACACTTTATCAGGTTAGACTTAGCAAGATTGGAGAGGGTTGAGAGGGTGAGTGGAGAGGTAGTGGAATGTCCCCTTCCTCCTCCGATGTGATCTATCCTACCTCCATGATCCAAGAGTTCTTTACGATTATGATAGAGTGAAGTGTAAAGAGATCTTCTCCACTGGGGCTTAGTTTCGTGAGCAATAGAGTGAAGTGTTGAGATATCCTTAGTGTTGGGACTTAATTGTAATTAGGGATCTTTCGACTGGACCAAAGGGTTTGGTCTAAATTAGGGAATAGGGTTTATCACTTGGAGTCCCGAGAACATCAAGCTGTCCCACCCAATGTGAGGTGTTGAGAGTATCATTTTTCACCGAGGCATAGTGTAGAGGGCTAGTCATGGTTGACCTTAGGTTTGTGACAGTGTGTCTTTGGATCTCCAAGACTCATTAAACTTTTAGTAGGAAAAAATAATGTTGGTCCTGCACTTGAAACAATAGTCCTTGGGTAAGCATTGTCAGATTACCCCATTTTACCATTGGTTATTCCTTCTGATTATTCTTGCTTACTCTCTTTTCTTCACTCTTTATTTTCATTAGTATTTTGAATCATGGTCAACAATTGATTTTCACTTTAGCTAAGTAGCAATACTTCTTGTTTCTGGGCATCTATTCCCTGTAGAGCTCACTACACACCCATTGGGTACTTTACTGCTTCAACAACCCATGCACTTGTGGTACACACATGAAAGGGGTGTATCACCGAGCCTCATCTATCTAGTTGAAACTAAATATGCTAGTACTCGTATCCATCATTTTTGTGAAAATTTTAAACATAATTGGGATTAAGTAGCTATCTCTCCTAATGGACATTCTAGAGATATCATCGTTCTGTGGAATCACTCCACATGCCTCATCACCTCGGTGGCTAGTTCCCAATTTGAACTAAACCTAGTGATCTCTGTCAATAATGATACCTGGATCCTTTCAACCATTGATAACTATCAGGTACTTTCTCTTCAAAAACATCTTTAGAGAACTCTTTCTGGTATAACGCTTCTTAATACTCCACAGCTTCTTACTGGTGACTTTATTGCCATCCTCAATGACAATGAGCATAAAGGTGGTGCCTTTAGGAACTATGCTTCTAAAGCTAATATTTTTATGAATTTTATTTTCACTAACAGTCTTTTTGATCTTGGCTATATTGGTTCTAACTTCACCTAGTGTAATGGCTAAATTATTCTAGCTAGGGGAAAGGCTAGATTAAATCGCTTCCTTTCCAACACTAGCTGGATCTCTCTTTTCAAAAACATTTCCAATCATCATCTTCCCCTAACTAATTCTAACACCTCACCCCTATTGCTTTCTATTTTTAATTCTCCTCGTACTATAAAAAATCTTTTGATTTGAGAACTTTTGGTCGGATTATAAGGGTTGTCATGATAGTGTGATTAAAGCTTGGAATGCCCAATCCTTTGCTTCTCCTATCCATTTTTTTACCTATTCCATTTCTCATACTAAACAATATCTTCTTAGTTGGAGGCCCCAGAGTATCTGCCATATTGAGAAATAGCTCAAAAACATTGAAGCTGAGATCAAAATCACGGATGAAGCAGATGTATCCTTAGATAACTCGTTGCATCAAACCTTGTTTCGAGCATTATATAATCACCATAACACTCTCATGCATCAAAATTTTATATACTGGGGACAACGAGCAAAAATGCACTGGATGCCCAAGGGTGATTGAAATACAAGCTTTTTCCATACCTATGTCAAAATCAGACATCACAAAAATAGAGTGACTCCTTCGTTAATATCTTTACTTAGCATTCCAAAAATTGAAAAAAATTATCTTGATTTTAACAACAAACTTTGGGCTTTCACTTAAAATTTTAATCTAGATTGTCTTTTTATTATCATGCTGGATGATTTTGTTGTTTTGAATGATGTGGATAGAAAGGATCTGATCAAACCTATCTCTAAGTGAGAAATCTATCAAACCTCAAATCCATGGCTCACGTTAAAAGCCAGGGTCTAGATGGGCTTAATGTTGATTTGTATATTTATTATTAGAATATTATTGCTTACCATTTTTAGAATGCCATTTTCTATTTTTTCAGTACTTGTAACATCTCTCGCTCTTGTGTAAAACCTATGTTTCTTTAATTCCCAAAAAAGAAATTTGAGTTTTTGTTTCTGATTTTCACTTGATTTCTCTTTACAACGTATGTTATTATTGAAATTGTCCATTCCCTTGAATCCGATTTCCCATTCCCCTAGGATGCTTTTCAAAATATGCATTGAAAAAGCCTTTGATTATGTTCAGTGGAATGCCATTCTTGCTACCCTTGGTAGAATGCTTTTTCTGAGCTTTAGATTTCTTGGATCAAATCATGTCTATCTTCTGCCTCTTTTTCCTCTCTTCTTAATGGTTAAAGTTCCTCTCGGATTACCAGTAGTAGATGAATCAAACAAGGTGATCCAATTTCCCCACTTCTCTTTATCTTGGTCACTAAAAACCTCTCTGCTATTGATAAGTGCTTGTGTATTATTAATACAAAGTATTCTTTTCTTACGATGAGCATTACTTTTCTCAGATTTTATCCCTAATATATGTGTATTTGTGTTCTATTGTGCATGTAGGATTGTGGAGACAAGTATGGAAGAAAGAAGCTAAAGTAGATTGTGTTTACACTTTGTTGATGGAATATTGGAGTGAACAAACATGAAGATATAAGTTGTGCTCAAAGACATGTGAGTGTGTGCCAACCTCCGTTGTGCTCAATTGAATATGCAAATTGGAGGGGCACAAAAGCAGCCACACTCATGTGTTCCGACTTGTGAAATGCTAGCAAGATTGTCATCAAATGTGTTTTTATTTGAAGATGCAATGCGATCTACAGCATGGACTTGTGCCCATTTATGTTGCCTCGATGAAAAGTGTGGATTCGGGAGTATTTTAGGTAAAGCAATATAGCAGGTTACTGTAGAAAATCAATGTAGCAATTTACTGTAGTATTTACAGTTCACAGGCTACTGAAAAACGAATTTCTACAGATTCACCAGGGCGTGTGGAAATTCCACACACCCATATGGATGCCCAATTCCATTCCTATTAAAGTCACAATTTCAGTCCGATTTGTGGATCCTTCTTTCCATCCTTTGGCCTATCTTTTCTCACTTTTGGAGGCGCCCGCGGCTAGGGTTTAGAGATGCTTTGGCTAGGCTTTCGGAGAGGTTTACGACCTTTGACACCACGTTTCCTTCGGAAGAGAGTTATTGGGGGGATCTTTCATCGATATCGATCTGGCGAGATGTGCCCTAGGCTTGATGAAGAGATATTTAGAGAAGACGCAGCCACTCCACAAGACCATCGACAGGAACACTAAGGGAGTTTTATTCATGGATTGCATATTTTTACTTTTGATTTCATTATTGATTGTATTTTGCTCCATGGAGAGCTAAACCCCTAATGAGTACTTGGGCTTGTAAACCCTAGGATGATATTGTTTCTTTGACATTTTATTATGCTTTCATTAATTGATGTTTTAATTGAGTTCCAATCTTGAATTCTTGTTGAGTTGATTTTCCCTCAGAGTAATACTAGGGTTGAGAATCTATTTTTGTAATCCTTGGGGCTGAGTGACACACCATGAGGGTTAGACAATACTAGATGGGAGAAAGTTGAGAGGGTGAGTTGAGAGGTAGCGGAAGGTCCTCTTTCCCCTCTGTTGTGATTTATCCTACCTCCATGTTCCAAGAGTTCTTTGCGGTCACAATAGAGTGAAGTACTAAGAGACAAACTTCATTGGGGCTTAGTTGCACAAGCAATATAGTGAAGCGTTGAAGTAATCCCTAGTATCTGGGACTTAATTGTGACTAGGGGTCTTTCACTTGGCCCAAAGGGTTAGATCTATTTTAGGAAATATGGTTTATCACTTGGAATCCCTGGAATCAAAAGTAATCTAGCACAGTTTGAGGTGTTGAGACTGTGAGATTTCTCCACCGGGCCATAGTGTAGTGTTAGTCACAGTTGACCATAAGTTTTGGGACCATGTGTTTAAGGATCTCCATGACTCATTAGACATTAGTTAGGGAACATAATGATTGGTCTTGCACTTGAAACAATAATACTATGGTGAGCAATGTCCGGGGGCCCCATTTATCCTTGATTGCCTCTCCTATATTTTATTTGTGCCTCCTTTTTCTTTTCTTTTTTCTATTTTCATTGATTCTTATTCACATCACTATTAATTCATTTTTCGTTCTAGTTAAATAGCAATCTTTGTGTTTCTAATCACTATTCTTTGTAGATTCGACTACCCACTCACCGGGGTATTATTACTTCGATAAACCTGTGCACTTGCGGTACACACGCAAAAGGGTGTGTCAAGTTTTTGGCATTATTGCCGGGGGGTAGGCATTTTAGAAACACTTTGCACTTTGCTAGTTTAGCTATTCACCATTTATTTTATTTCACACTTTCTTATTCTTCCATCGTTCTGATTTGTTTTTCTTTCTTTGTTTGTAGTTCCAGGTCATGACCCAAGGGAAACCTTTGACATTGGTTGAAGATGATCCTGAACTTGAACGAACACTTCATAGAAGGGGTAAAGAACTTGTGCAAGAATATACAAATCAAGCTGAGGTAGAAGGTGGAGTGTCAGACATGGACAAATAGAATGAGCAGCACAGGACACTGTCCAATTATGCCATACCCGGAGTTCTTGGTACACAATCTAGCATTGTGCAACCACAGATTACAGCTCAGAATTTTGAGCTCAAGCTAGCATTCATCCAAATGTTACAGCAGTCAACACAGTTTAATGTTTTGGCCGATGAGGATCCAAATAGTCAAATGTTACTGATGATGCTATCAAGTTGAGGGCCTTCCCATTTTCCTTGAAAGGGAGAGTGAAGCAATGGCTACATTCATTACCTAGAGCATCGATCACTACATGGGAGGAGATGGTAGAAGCTTTCCTTGCTAGATATTGCCCTACCGGAAAATCTGTGAAGCTTAGGAACGAAATATTATCTTTTGTGCAAATGGAATGGGAGTCTCTATTTGAGACATGGGATAGGTTCAAGGCACTCCTGGGGAAATGTCCTCAACATGGATTCCCCGAGTGGATGACTATTCAGACTTTCAATAGTGGGTTGAACCCAAGCATGAAGTAGTTACTTAATGCTACAGCAGGAGGTACCTTAGGGAGCAAGATCCAGGAAGAAGCCCGGCATCTCATTAAGGAAATGGTTGTGAACAGTTATCAGTGGAACATAAGTGACACAAAGAAGGTAGATGGACTTCATGAGATTGACGTAGTTAATTCATTGGCGGCCCAAGTGGAATCATCGAGCAAGAAGTTAGACACTCTAACTTCTAATAGATTGGCAGCCGTGACTAGTTGCACAGGGTGTGGGGAGGAAATGCTCCATCTGATTGCCCGATTTCTATTATTGGTACATCCTCAATAGATCAAGTGGAATTTGTGGGTAATGCAATGAGAAACCAAGGCAATCCACATAGCAACACCTACAATCTGGGTTGAAAGAGTCATCCGAATCTTTCATGGATTAATCAAGGGCAATAGAAGATAATGGCACCACCCGGTTTCCAACAACAACAACAAACCCCGAATATGGAGAACTGAGTTTCAGGGTTGGAAAACAAGATGAATGATTTAGAGAAAGCTTTAACCAAGTTCATTCAATCGTCGGATACAAGATTTCAATCTGTTGAAGCCACACTTCGCAACCACACCGCATCATTGCATAATTTGGAGAATCAAGTGGGGCAAATTGTGAAGTCATTACCGGAGTGACAATGCCCCTTGCGTGTGACCCGCAAGTGCACAGGTTTGTCGACGTAATAATAAATCCCAGGTGAGTGAGTATCATATCCACAGGGAGTAGGGAATAAAAACACTAAGATTGCTATTTAACTAATTGAGGATGAAACAACGATTGTGTTGATAAAGTGTAATGAAAGCAAGAATAAAAGAAATAAGACAAAGAGACACAAATAAATGAGAGGTAAGACAATCGATAAAAATGGGGTACTCGGATATTATTCCACCTAGGACAATCATTTCATGTGCAAAACCAACTATTATGTCTCCTAATTGATGCTTAATGAGTCGTAGAAATCCTTTGACACACGGTCCCAAATCTAAGGTCAACCATGACTAACTCTATGCTATATCCCGGCGGAGAAATCAATCAATCTTAACACATCACACTACACAGAGTTGCAAGAAGCTCTTAGGATTCCAAGTGATAAGCCCTATTCCAATGTATAGATCTTATCCTTTGGTCCAGGTAAAAGACCCCTAGTCACAATTAAGCCGTAGGTGCTAAAGTCACTTCAATGCTTCACTTTGTTGCCTATGCAACTAAGCTCCAATGGAGGTCATCCCTTAGCCCATTCGCTCTACTATGACTGCAAAGAACTCTTGGAACATGGAGGTAGGATAAATCACATCGAAGGGGAAATGGGACGTTCCGCTACCTCTCGACTCACCTTCTCGACCCTCTCCAATCATGCATTATCTTAGCCTCATGGTGTGTCACTCACTCACAAAGATTACCAATGGAGACTCTCAACCCTAGTGTCACTCTAGGAGAGAAATCATTCAACAAACATTCATGATTGGAACTCAATTAAAAACATCAATTAAGGAAAACATAATAGAAGATTAATGAAACAAATACATCCTAGGGTTCACAAATCCAAGTACCCATTAGGGGGTTTAGCTCTCCATGGAGCTAGTTACAATCAATAATGAAATCGAATGTAAAAACAAGTAATCCAAAGAAAAACCCCCTCGGTAGTCACGTCAATGGTCTTGTGGAGTAGCCTCAACCTCTTCAAAGGTTCCTTGTCAGGCCTAGGGCACACCTTACTGGATCGATGTCGATGAAAGCTCCCCCAATAACCTTCTTCCAAGCAAAGCACGGTGTTGAAGCCATAGAACCACTCTAAAAGAAGTTCCAAAAGCCTTGTAAACCTTAGCCGTAAGCCTCTCCAAAGTTGGGAAAAGGATAGGAAAGAAGGGGAAAGATGATCCTAAAATCGGGGCTGAATTGCGGCTTAAATAGGGCTAGAATCGGGCATCCACATGCCCTTGTGGATTCTTCACACGAGTTTGTGGAATTTCCACACGGGTGTGGAGAATTTCCAAATGCCCGTGCGGATTCTCTGGAAACCTGATTTTCGGCTGGCTATGAATAGTAACTACTACAGTGATTTCTGCATTACCTTGCTATGATAACTTGCTACAGTACTGGCCAAGAACACTCCCGAAATCACACTTTTCATCAGGGTAACATAAACAACACACATTTATGCCGTAAATCACATTGCTTCTTCCATAAAAGTCTCGTTGGTAAAGTTCTCGCTATCTTTGCAGAAGTTGGGATACGCAAATGTGACTACCTTTGTGGCCCTCCAACTCACTGTAATGGCTTTAATTTATGGAGGTTGGTACACATTCAAATATCTTAGAGCCCCACTTGTGTCTTCAAGTTTGTTCCTTCCCATATTCCACCAAATAGTGCATTCACGATATACTTTTGGCTTCTTTTCTTAATACTTAGCCTCACAACCCTACATGCGCAAAAGAACACAAATACACATGTATTAGTGATTAAACCTAATAAAAGTAATGATCATCATAAGGATAGAATACTTCGCATTCTTAACACACAAGCACTTATCATGGAGAGACCTCAAGGAAGCTTGGCTAGTAACACGGAAACCAATCCAAGGGAACATGTGAAGGTGATTACTTTGAGAAGTAGTCGTGAGGTTGAGGGTAGGCTTTTGAGTGAGAAGACCAATGTTGAAGCACCCGAGGTTGTGGAGGTTGAGGAGAGAACAAAAAGAAAAGAGGTGGCATCACCACCTTACAAGCCAAGAATCCCTTATTCTTCAAGATTGAAGAACGACCAAAATGATGAGCAATATAAGAAGTTCTTGGGGTTATTCAAGCAATTGCTCATCAACATCCCATTTATGGAGGCGTTGTCTGAAATGCCATGTTATGCAAAGTTTCTCAAGGACCTCTTGACCAACAAGAGGAAGTTGAAGGAGAGTGCATATGTGGTTCTAGATGGTTCATGTTCGGCGGTGTTGCAAAAGAATATACCAAACAAGAAGAAGGACCCCAAAAGCTTTATCATTCTGTGCAACATTGGTAACATGGGTGAAGAAAAGGCATTGGCAGACTCAGGGGCTAGCATCAACACCATGCCTTATACATTCTTCTAAAAGCTAGGCTTGGGAGTGCATAGGCCCACTCGGATGACATTACAATTGGCGGACAAAATAATTAGACATCCAAGGGGCATCATCGAAGATGTACTTGTGAAGGTTGACACCATGCCTTATACATTCTTCTAAAAGCTAGGCTTGGGAGTGCATAGGCCCACTCGGATGACATTACAATTGGCGGACAAAACAATTAGACATCCAAGGGGCATCATCGAAGATGTACTTGTGAAGGTTGACAAGTACATATTTCCTGTAGACTTCATAGTGTTGGATGTTGATAAGGATGTCGACATTCCTTTGATACTTGGAAGGCCCTTCTTACGTACTTCCAAAGCTCTTATCGACATGGATGGCGGGGAGTTGACTATATCTATTGGGGACGACAAGCTTACATACCGCCTTGCCGCAATTATGAGATATTCTCTAGACTTTAATGATACTTTGTATTTTCTTGACACTACAGATGAACTAATAGATGAATATGTGCAGGAAATGATGTGTCCATACCCGTACGAGGGGTTGCTAGACCAAGAAGTATAGGATGAAGACATGATGACACTTGGTCTAGAGGACCAGATACAACCTACCCCGGAGATCATGAAGAAGATGCTCCGCAAGATGAAGCGTGTATGGAGACGTCACAAGAAACGCCCCAAGGTTAATGGGGATGAGCAAGAACAGAGTCAGGGTGACGAACCCTTGTGCGGTAACAAACTTGATAATTACCCCTCTACCTTCAAAAGACTATATTCATCATGCTTTCAAGTCATGGGTAAGATGGAAACCTTCATCTATGAGCCCCATGAGGTAAGGTTAGGTATGTCAAGATAAGTGACGTTAAGTAAGCGCTTCTTGGGAGGAAACCCAAGTCTTTACTGTTTTCTAGGTTTTAGTTAGTGTTTGCATGAATAAGAACTTGAGTGTTGGTGTCTTAATCTTTTACAAGCTATTGTTGTGATTTTCTCGTGGATTATTGGTATTATCATGTGCTTAATTGTGAGTGACAAAGCTTTCTTGGTCGTTTGAGCATGTTTTTCATGATACTCTGGTTACTTTCGCATAATATAGTCAGGCTCTCAATAGATGAAATTGTTCAGAAATTTTCTGCAAAGTCTATAAATTTTTCTAAGGTATCCACAGAAGACTCACGGCCATGTGGAAATTCCACAAAGGCATGTTTTTTCATTCAGAGCTCATCCCGAGAGGACACAAGGGCATGCGACTGTGCCTGTGAACGACCTTGTGATGGTCACACACCCATATGAAAATTCACATGGGCATGTATTTCTCTGCAAAAGTTCGGAGCTCTATCCCAAGAAGACAAAGGGTCATGTGTCTACCCGTGTGTTTGACCATGTGAACTACACACGAACATGGGTAATACCCACATGCCCATGTGATTTCCTGCAGAGAGTTGTCTTCCAACCCTAGAAGACATAAGGGTATGTGACTGCCCCTGTGAATGGCCTTGTGAAGATCCACGCCCTTGTGGAATTTCAACGCGAGGGTGTGAAACACATAGAGAAATTCTTATCTGGACAGAGGAGACACAGGGGAGTGTGGGTGCCCCTATGGGTTAGGCACACTGGCATGGGGAATTTCTACACTCCCGTGTGGGTGCGTTCAAAGGCAAAGCATGCGATCCCGAGAGCTTTTAGGTCGATTTAGAGAGATTTTACTCGAGTTTTTTCGCTGATTTCAAGGTTTTCATCCTTATCTTCTTAGTAAACCCTTATTCTCTCTTTTCTTCTCCATACTTGATTTTATTCGATTAAAACTAGTGAAGGTGCTTCACTTTGATTTTTAAATGTTGGATGCATGATTTAGGAGAATTTTAAAATGAATTCATGATGTATTTTTTAGTGTATTGCATAGTGGCTGTGCGGCTTTCACGCATCGTGAATCCACATGGGCATGTGGAATTTCCATATGACCGTGTTGATTTCTGCAGTATTTTATTTTGAATGAATTTGATCTATTTCTTTTCAATTCTAGTAGACATGGCCCCCACGACAAAGAAAGCGGCCGGTAAGCATCCCAGAGAGCACTCACAGAGCCAGAGCACATGGAGTTTGTGATTCGTGAGCACCAAGCTCATTTTAAGAAGTTGGCGAAGCTGAAGTTTGGGTAGACGTGTTTTCCAAACGTGGATGTTTTGAGAGAGTGATAAGTGTATGTAGATGTTTTCATGTATATATCGTATTCACTTTGCATGTATTTTGTGAGGTTTGATGCCCGTTTTGCGCTTAATCGTCTATTATTTGCTTTGTAGGGCATAAGGAAGCCATGGAGAACAAGAAGATATCATTTGGGAGAAAAGAGAAGAAAACAGGAATTTCATACTACCCCCATACTACCCAGTATGGGGGCCGTATGCACCCGTATGGATCGCGAATCTAGGGTTTTTGGGTGCTATACGACCCCCATATGACCCCCTTACGGCCCGTATGCCTCGGGCGGTATAAATACCAACTTTTATGCCAGAAAAAGGGGACCTTTTGCTGGACCTTTTCTTGGCCAATTTTGGGGAGATCACTTGGGAGATTTTGGGTGACCTTGGGAAGGAGAAGAAGGGCAAGGAACCTAGAAGATCATTCAAGCCCAAGGTCCAAGACTCTCAAGGCAAGAAGGCAACATCATTCAAGGGGAGATCTACCATGATTTGAAGGAAGGAGACCTGCGGCTAGAGGAAGCGTCATTTGGCACTCCTTTGGCGGGGAACGCGTCATTCGGCACATTCTTCACCTCCTCCTTCACCATTTCATCTAGGGAGTGTCATCTATGCTTTTGTTTCATGTTTTGCTCGTTTGTATTGCTTGTTGTGGGATGATGACGCACTAGACCCCCAAGGCCACCGGGTGTTGGTGAACCTTCGGGGGTTTTTTATCATGTATGTTGGATGATAACTTGTTAATTCCATGCTTGGGTAATTTTGAGATTTAATCCATTGTTTTCATGCTAAGTGCTACACTAAGGAGAAATCCGTAGCTCTTTTTTGAGTGATGCATGTAGATGTGACTTGCTCGCATATATTAGATCATGAATGGATTAGAAGGGGATACTTGTATCATCACGCCGAGAAATCGGGTGTTTGGTAGCCCTCCATGTAGGTTTAATCCTAAGTGAGATTTCCTTGTACTCAATGCAATCGTAGGAATGTAGATTTGGAAGAAATTCCTATCTATGTTCGTATGGGATTAGTGTTCAATCGCCGAGAAACTGGGGTTGTTCTAATCTTGGAATCTCATGGTCCATTTTACCCTTGCATCTTTAGATCATCATCCATGTTGCATGATAACCCCTCAAGGGGATCCTCATCCATAGGCCTTTGCATCTCATTGATTTTCTTGCTTGGTTATTGCTTGTTCTCTCTAATTTGGTCATAATCTCGTTTTAACTTTAATTACATGTAGTAGAGTAAAAATCCATCACTTGAGATCTTAGGCTAGATAATAGCTCGAGAAGGAGTAATAGGAGATCCTTAGCCCCGTGGAATACGATCCTCGCGTCTTCACGAGAGGTATTACATGGCGATCCCGTACACTTACGGGGAAGCAATGAAGTTTTTGGCGCCATTGCCGGAACCTTTAAGGAATTCTAGGAAACTTTTAGATTTTTACTCTAGCCATTTCATTCTTTACTAATTTTTTATTGTTATTTTTCTTTTCCTTTAATCTTAACTTTCTATCATCTTTCTTGGTTTTGCAAGGTACTGTGCATGACACGCTCAAATCCATCGGCATTGATTACACCGGATAGTGAAATTGAAATAACTTTGCATCGGAGATTGAGAGAAGTTGGTGAAGGTTCCGGTACACAAAACATTGAAATTGAGGATAGAGAGTCTTCAATCATGGCCGAAGAGCGACGCACTCTATCGGAATATGAAAGACCCCAATTCACGGGAGATGAGTTTAGTGTTCAAGCACCGACTGTGGCATCCAACAACTTTGAAATTAAAGCTAGTACAATCGGCATGGTCCAGAACTCAGTTCAAGTCAATGGTCTCACGAATGAAGATGCACATGACCATCTTTCCCGGTTCCTCCAAATTTGCTCCACATTCAAGATTAATGGAGTATTGGACTATGCGATCTGTTTGAGACTATTTCCATTCAGCTTGAGAGATGGAGCTTATCGTTGGCTTACATCTTTGTATCCAGGATCTATTAAAACATGGAAAGATATGGTTGAGAAGTTCCTTGGGAGATACTTTCCGCCAAGCAAAGCGGTGAAGTTGAGGCAAGAAATTTCAGCCTTTAAACAAGGGGAGTCCGAGACATTGTTTGAAGCCTATGAAAGATTCAAGGATCTCCTTAGACGGTGCCCCCATCACGGTTTTACCTCATGGATGCGAGTACAAATCATTTACAATGGGATGACTTATGCTACTCACCAACTCATTGATGCCGCAGCGGGTGGTTCCCTTAGCAACAAGTATCCCGATGAGGCCGAGCAATAACTTGAATCTATGGCAAGCAACGAATCACATTGGGCCTCAAGAGGATCTTCATAGAAGACTGCTGGGCTGTATGAAGTTAGTAGCGATGATGCCTTGGCCGCCAAGGTGGATGTGTTGACTCAGAAGCTTAATATTCTTATGGGCAGCAGTTTGAGGCTAGAACCAGTGATAACTTGTAGCACTTGTAGTGGTGGGCATGGTGTAGCCCAATGTCCGATTGCAAGCTCCTCTGTTGCTTCCATTGAGAATGTTGACTACATTAGGGGGCAGCGAATTCAAGGGAACCTGTATAGCTCAACTTACAATCCGGGGTGGAAGAACCACCCAAATTTTTCATGGAACCAAGGCCAACAGCAACAAAGAGGTGCACCATCTCAAGGATCTCAATTCCAACAACCGGCCTTAGAGAGGAAGTTTTCTACTGAAGATGTCCTTGCCAAGTTCATGCTTAGTACTATTTTGAGAAACCTCCAAGCTTCGGTGAAGTCACTTGAGCATCGAGTAGGGGAACTCGCAAAGGCAAATTCTGAAAGTCCCCTAGGGTGTATTCCAAGTAACATGGAAGAAAATCCAAGGGAGCACTTAAAGGCCATTGCCCTTAGAAGCGGGAGGCAAGTGGAGACAAGGGTCGAAGTTGACCCAAGTGTCAACAAAAGTGGGGTAGCCTCCGGGGAAGACCCCAATCTAGTTGAAGGAAGTAGTGAAGACAAAAATCAAGGAAGATATGACAAGGCCCAACAAAAAAGACAGTCAGAATCATCCGAATACAAGCCTCCAATCCCCTATCCAACAAGATTAAAGCATGACAAGGAGGATATTCATTTCAGAAAATTCGTCAACATCTTCAAACAACTTCACTTGAACATCCCGATAGTTGAAGCGTTGACTCAAATGCCGAAATATGCCAAGATCTTAAAAGAGCTCCTCACAAACAAGAGAAAGTTGGAGGAAGAGGGTACGGTTGCGATTACGGGGAATTGCTCGGCCATTCTAGAAAAGAAGCTCCCACAAAAGTTGAAAGATCCGGGAAGCTTCATTATCCCGTGCATGCTTGAAGGTGGAATCCAAGAAAATGCTCTAGCGGATTCGGAGGCTAGTATAAACGTCATGCCCTACACCATGTATTTAAAGCTTGGCTTGGATGAGTTGAGGCCCACGAGGATGACCTTACAATTGGTGGATCGATCAACAAGAAAACCTCGTGGGATTGTTGAAGATGTAATTGTCCGAGTGGACAAATTTGTTTTGCCCGTGGATTTTGTCATCATGGACATAGATGAAGACGTAGAGATACCACTGATTCTTGGCCGACCATTCCTCAGCACCTCGGGTGCCTTGATTGACTTGAAAGGAGGAAAGTTAACGTTAAGAGTCGGAGAAAAGAAAGTGGTGTACACTTTGCCGGCTGCCATGAAACATTCTTTAGATCATGATGACACACTTTACTTTGTTGATGAAACTGATAGATTGATTTCTAATTGTGTGCAGGAGGTGCTCTCTATAAATCCCTTGGATGAATACTTGGGAGAGTTGGAGAATGAAGAACAAGGAGAACCTCACCAACATCCTCAAATTCATAATTTGAAGCAACCAAAAGAGAGGGTGTCCTGCACTAATGCTAAGGAAAAAGAGAAAAAAGAGTCATTTGTCAAGAAGATGTGGAGGGAGATTCATGGGAGAAAGAAGAAAGGTAACAAGCTTCATCACCCCACTTCTCACGGAGGAAAGGTAAAATTTTCACCCCTCTCTACTCATGAGCAATTTGAGGTCTTTTCAATGTTGTCAGTGAATTTACCAGGACGAAACAATGCTACAAAGGAAACCAGGGGTGGCATCAAACTCTTTGAGCCCCCATGAGGTAAGGGATGAGGTACGTCAGGCTCGTGACGTTAAACAAGCGCTTCTTGGGAGGCAACCCAAGTGTTCGGTGGTGTTTGCTTGCATTTTTCGTATTCTAGGTCTTAGTTCATTTTAATTCTCGTGTTTCTTAGACTTGTTTTACTTTTGAATAAGTTCATGCTCACACACTTGGCGTAGTGCTCTCATCATTTTAATTGTGGTATGTTTGTGCAACTTCTTGAGAAACTCATATTTAGGTGTTAATTCATGCACTAGATCATCGTTTTATTCAATTCACTCATTTTTTGGAGGTGTCGTCGAGCCTGATATATCATTTTTTTCATCATTTGGGGCAGGTTTTTGAAGTTTTAATTGGTTTTAATGGGTATACGACCTTACTAGGCCGTATGGTGGCCGTCTGAGACGAGCACAGAGGCTCTGTGCCGTAGCAAATGGCCCCCATACGTCCCCTATATGGTGCCGTCTGTGACGGGAGAGCCCCTCGGCCGAGAGGACCTCTTGGCCCATACGGCCCCCATACGGGGCCGTATGGGTCGGGCCACCCATTTAACCTCTCTCTCACTCTCTCTTTCTTCCATTCTCTTCTTTTCTCTCTTTTTCCACCGATTTTTTCTCTTCTTTCTCACTCATTTCTTGGCCAAATCTCCTCATTTTTTTCTCCTAAATCCTCTCCTCATCCATTTGAGATGTCGATCTAGTGGTTTTCCCCGAGTTTAAAGCTTGTTTTCTAAAGATTTCGTCGGTATGCTTTTTCTATGCCCTAGTTTTATCTTTCTCATTTCTTGGGCATTCTTGGAGATTTTGTGTGGGATTTCTTTAGCATTTTTCTTGGTTTGAATGATGTGAATGTCATGGATGAATTTAGGGGAGCCTCTTGCCGTGTGAATAGTGACCATATGGCCCCCATACGGCCGTATGACCTTAAAAATTTGATTTTTCATGTGTTTCCTCTACCTCTAGCATTTTCTTTTGCTTTATCTTGTATCCCTATGAGCTTGAACAAAGTTTATCTTCATTGTAGGGATGCCTAACACAAAACGGCTCGCTTCCAAGCACCCAAGGACCACCGGGCCCTCCTCTACACCCGATGAGCCCATCTTCAAGTTATCCCATCATCGAGAGAGATATGATCGACTGAAAACAAAACCATTTGGAACATTTTGCTACCTTGAGTGGGAACTTGTGGAGAACCTTGGGATGGAAAGTCAAGTAAGGGAATGGCTATCAAAAAAATTGTTGGGACATGCTTTTTGCCATAAATGAGCCAACCTTTCGTCAATTAACCTTGGAGGTTTTGAGTACATTTGAGGCACAACAAGATGGAGATTCCATGTGGAATAAGAAAATTATCACCATCCGTTTTCAAGCTTTTGGAAGGAAGCGTACTATGCACCACTTAGATTTTGCCAAGTACTTGGGGATTTATGATGATGAGTTTATCAACTCCATGCCCGGTAAACGTCTTAAGCTTGATCTCCCAAGTGGAGTGGGTCGAAGCAACTATTGGGCGACTTTGGCAGGTGATGATCAAACATGAAAGGCCTCGTGCATGATTGACCCGGCACACAGATTCATTCATTCTTTGATTGCTTGATCTATTGGGGGTCGGACCGATAGCAAGGGGGTTGTCACTCAAGCCGATATTTATACGATGTATGGCATCTTCGAGCGTCGCCCTACTCACCTTGGCCACCTTTTCGCCGATGCATTTCTTCACCAGGGCTCGTATACACGATTGGGAGCTATATGTATTGGGCCCTATGTAACTAGATTGTTCCGTGGCATGGGTTTACTTGAGCAAACTCGAGGCATGACCGTTGTAGGAGGTACAGTACCCCTCGGACCAACCCACATACGGGCGATAGGCTTGGTGATCGCATGTGGCCGACCCCCATGCCACCAGGCCACTGGTGAGTCTAGTCAGCGACAGACTGAGCACATAGAGTTAGACCCAGGAGGAGCACCTGCTCCTACCCCCGGCGCTACATCTTTACCTGACTTCGACACGAGACTGAGGGGGATTGAGGGCGAGGTTCAGGCTGTGTGTCAGGAGCAGCGTGAGATTCGTGGCCAGCTTTACCAGATCATTGAGGGACAGCGCCAGCTCGAGGCAGATCTTCACAGTTTCATCACCTCCTACTGTGGTTCATCCTCGCACACTGTAGCCACTTCTTCTACCGCCATGCCACCACCCACAGCACCAGATTGTGATGAGTAGCAGCTTGTTGAAGCTTGGACACCTATTGTTTACTTTTGCTTGCTTTGTTTTGTATTTTGTTGAGTTGGCATGGTTCTGCCCTACCGACTTGTGTTGTCGAACTTTAGTTTATTTTCATCTTTGTATTTTTGTTGACTACTCTCTAGTTTTCCCCTTGTGCTCGTATTTTTAAATCTTTGTGGAATGATGACATCCCCTTTTTGCCTCGCAGGGCATTAAGGGAATTTGGTGAGCTTTCCTTGTTTTAATGGAGGTCGGACAAGACATGTATTGCTCACCACACATTTTCTCATGTCCTACCTCACGATGAGCAAAAGTTGAATCGGGGAGTTCGTTTTCACCCTCCTTTATTATTTGCATTGCTTTATCTTGCATATTTTTTATGATTAGTGTACATTGAGGGCAATGTAAAACACTAAGTGTGGGGATGGGTGTATTTCATGCTTTAGGATCATTTGCTACATGCTAGTGTTACCTATGATGGCTTTGTTCATTCTTGTAAGATTCTTTTAGCTTGGACTAATGATTGATGTGAGTTACTTGTTTCTATGCTTTATTGAATCCTGTTTTACCCCTAGTATTGTCATGTGCACTGAATGTTTTGTCGATGCCCTGGGAATAGCCAATGTGACTACTCTCTAACTCTCTTGTATGCATAACACACTACTTTGAGTACTTGGTCTTAGAACACTAAGTTCTTTCCTTCAATGGACTCTTAAGAACTTCTAAGTCTTGTTGAGCTAATCCTAATTTTGTGGCATGTAGTGTACTCTAAAGATGTGATCTAGGGTGAATGAAAAAAAAAATGAGTCTATGTCAGTATTCCTCTGCTATTGAAGCATGAATGCGTCTATGTGGAGTGTAATCGAGTAGTTGGGTGGCTCTTGTGCCTAACCAGCATGTGCACCCTCCAGAAAGATTTCAAAATAATTTTCTTGTAGCTACGTTAGTCAGACTCGAAAAAAAAAAGAAAATGAAATGAATGATGAAATGAAAATAAAACCTAGTGATCTTTTTGAGTACCTAATAAAGGTTTTGAGTAGAAAGTGAACTTAGTTTCAAGATATAGAATTAGAAGGATCTTATTTGGCCATTGAAGTAGCACTTAGTAGTTTAAGACTTAGTATTCTTTGTAAGTGGAGTGATTAGCATCTGGAGCTGTACTGATTGAAGTCCTTAGGCTAGACCAGATCAGGGCATATGAGATTTAAGATTCACTTACACGGCACAGACATATAAGGGGTGAGATAGGATATTTTTATTATGCTTATTGACTATGACTCAACATCTATGTATCATTATCCATTGCTTTTGGAGTCTTATATTTACTTGATGCCAGACGTAATGCATTTAGCCACTTCTCAGTCTCTTTGTTTTTCATGAGTTGTTTGCTTGGGGACAAGCAACGCTTAAGTCTGGGGATATTTGATAAGTGTTTAAATGTAGATGTTTTCATGTATATATCATATTCACGTTGCATGTATTTTGTGAGGTTTGATGCCCGTTTTGCGCTTAATCGTCTATTATTTGTTTTGTAGGGCATAAGGAAGCCATGGAGAACAAGAAGATATCATTTGGGCGAAAAGAGAAGAAAACAGGAATTTCATACTACCCCCATACTACCCAGTATGGGGGCCGTATGCACTGTAGCAACGGATTGATTTGGAGTGTCTGCCCAGATTTCCATACTACCCAGTATTGGGGTCGTATGCACCCCGTATGGATCGCGAATCTAGGGTTTTTGGGTGCTATACGACCCCCATACGACCCGTATGCCTCGGGGGTTATAAATACCAACTTTTAGGCTAGAAAAAGGGGACTTTTTGCTGGACATTTTCTTGGTCGATTTTAGGGAGATCACTTGGGAGATTTTGGGCGACCTTGGGAAGGAGAAGGAGGGCAATGAAGCTAGAAGATCATTCAAGCCCAAGGTCCAAGACTCTCAAGGCAACAAGGCAACATCATTCAAGGGGAGATCTACCACGATTTGAAGGAAGGAGACCCGCGGCTAGAGGAAGCGTCATTTGGCACTCCTTTGGCTGGGAAATTGTCATTCGGCACATTCTTCACCTCCTCCTTCACCATTTCATCTAGGGAGTGTCATTTATGCTTTTGTTTCATGTTTTGCTTATTTGTATTGCTTGTTGTGGGATGATGACACACTAGACCCCGAAGGCCACCGGGTGTTGGTGAACCTTGGGGGGGTTTTTTATCATGTATGTGGGATGATAACTTGTTAATTCCATGCTTGGGTAATTTTGAGATTTAATCCATTGTTTTCATGCTATGTGCTACACTAAGGAGAAATCCGTAGCTCTTTCATGAGTGATGCATGTAGATGTGACTTGCTCGCATGTATTAGATCATGAATGGATTAGAAGGGGATACTTGTATCATCACGCCGAGAAATCGGGTGTTTGGTATCCCTCCATGTAGGTTTAATCCGAAGAAGAGTAGGTTTAATCCTAATTCCTCGTACTCAATGCAATCGTAGGAATGTAGATTTAGAAGAAATTCCTATCTATGTTTGTTTGGGATTAGGGTTCAATCGCTGAGAAATTGGGGTTGTTCTAATCTTGGAATCTCATGGTCCATTTTACCCTTGCATCTTTAGATCATCATCCATGTTGCATGATAACCCCTCAAGGGGATCCTCATCCATCGGCCTTTGCATCTCATTAATTTTCTTGCTTGGTTATTGCTTGTTCTCTCTAATTTGGTCATAATCTCGTTTTAGCTTTAATTACATTTAGTAGAGTAAAAATCCATCACTTGAGATATTAGGCTAGATAATAGCTCGAGAAAGAGTAATAGGAGATCCTTGGCCTCGTGGAATACGATCCTCCCGTCTTCAGGTGAAGTATTACTTGGCGATCCCATATACTTGCGGGGAAGCAATCAGAGAGGTTTAGCTCGCCGATGACATGCCAATGAGTTTGTGGAGCTTCTTACCGTAGGCAGTTGGCGCAGATTATTATCTATTCGTGAGCCTGCCATTAGATTGTTGATATTGGAGGTGTTAGCGTCCTTCGAATTTGACCGGTCTTATAGGAGTTTTGATAGTGTCAATGTCATACAGTTCAGAGCATTTAGACACTGATAATTGCTTATGTGATAAGAATGTGAAGTGTTCTTTCTTTATGATGAGCATTACTTATCGGGTTTTAACACTAATATGTGTGTATTTATGTTACTTTCATGAATATAGGGTTGTGAAGCCAAATCTTAGAGAAAGAAGCCAATGTAGATCGTGAGTGCACAATTTGGAGGAAATCTTGAGAAGGATTGACACGACCGAATATGTGTGTAAACCGCAGGTGCACGGGTGTCGAAGTAATAATACCCAGGGGAGAGGGTAGTCGAATCCATAGGGAATAGTGCTTAGAACCACCAAGATTGCTATTTAACTAGAATGAAAATATGTTGATAGTGTTGTGAAAACAAACTCAATGCAAATGAAAATAAGAAAGGATAAAGGAGGGGCAAGTAAAAGATAGGGGAGGCAATCGACGATAAATGTGGTAACCGTATAATGTTCCACCTAGGACAATCATTTCAAGTGAAAAAACCCTCTATTATGCTTCCTAACTATTGCATTAATGAGTCGTGGAGATCCTTTAATACATGGTCCCAAATCTAAGATCAACCATGCCCAACCCTATACATGTCCTGGAGGAGACATTGAACAATCTCTCAACCTCGCACTCGTATAGAATTGCAATGAGTTCTAGAGATTCCAAGTGATAAATCCTCTTCCTAAATGTAGACCTAACCCTTTGGTCCAGGCAGAAGGTCCCTAGCCACAATTAAGCCCTAGATGCTAAAATCACTTCAACGCTATACTCCGTTGCACTCGCAACTAAGCCCCCGCTAAAGGTCATCCCTTAGCAAATTCACTCTACTATGACAACAAAGAACTCGAGGAATTGGACGTAGAATAAATCACACCAGAGGGGAAAGGGGATGCTCCACTACCTCTCGACTCATCCTCTCAATCCTCTCCAATCTAGCTTTGTCTAACTCTCATGGTGTGTCACTCACTCACAAGGGTTACCACCAAGAACTCTCAACTCTAGTGTCACTCTAAGGAAGTATCCACTCAATCAAGCATACAATATTAGAACTCAATTAAAACATTAATTAATTGAAAGCACGATAAAAAGGTTCAGTTAAATGAATACATCCCAGGGTTCACAAATATCCAGGTACCCACTAAGGGTTTAGCACTCCATGGAGCAAAAAAAGCTCAAACAACCTAAAATTCGCCAAATCCACATGAAGAACCCACAATGACATTAAAACCTACAAGAAAACATACCAAAAGCATCTAAAAATCAAGACAACAATACTCAACACTTTATTCGCACAAAAACTAAACTACTAAATAACAAAACAGTAAACACTGTGGCTACCTCCCAAGAAGTGCTTGTTTTATGTCACTAATCTTGACGTACCTTGTCTTACCACACGGGGGTTCATAGATGAAGGTTGCCCTCTTACCCATAGTTTGAAAGCATGATGAACAAAGTCTCTTGAAGGTAGAGGGAGATTTATCGGGCTTGGGACCACTTAGTAATGGTTCATGCCACTTGTTCGGTTCACACACATCTCCAACAGCCTTGGAGCATTTTCGGTGGCGTCTCCTCGCCCTCTTAATTAGTGCTTGTGCGATTTGAATACGAAGTGTTCATTCCTTATGTTGAGCATTACTTTTCTCAGGTTTTTACACTAATATGTGTGTTTTTATATTACTTTTATGCAGGTAGGGTTGTGAGGCCGAGTATGAAGGAAATAGGCCAATGTGGATCATAATGCACCTATTTTGGAGGAAATCTCGCTAAGGTTCAAACACGAAGACATAGGTCAGGTGTGAGATGCTAGAGTGTGTGCCAACCTCCTAGCATTCGAGTGAGCACATCCATTTGGAGGGGCACAAAGGCATTCACACTCGAGCATTCCAATTTATGCACATAAGAATGAGAGCTCCACCAACATGTATATCATTGAAGAAGCAAGTGATTCACGACGTAAACGTGTGCCCGTTTGCGTTACCCCGATGTAAATATGGAATTGGGAAGTTATTCAGGTCGAAGCTGTAGCAGAACAATGCAGCATATACTGTAGCAACATTGTTCACAGCCGGCTGAGAAATCAGAGAAATAGATAATCCATGCCCCTGGAGTCGCACACAGCTGTAGCAGAACAATGCAGCATATAGCTGTGTGGAAATTCCGCACGGGCGCATGTACCGTCCATGCCCCTGGAGTCGCCCGATTCCAACCCTATTTAAAGCCGATTCAGCCCCGATTTTGGTATTCTTTTCTCCATCTTTTCCCCAACTGGCGAGAGGGCTTCGGCTAGGGTTTTGAGCGGTATTGGCTAGGTTTTTGGAGAGGTTCTACGGCTCCGACATCGCGCATCATTTGGAAGAAGGTTATTGGGAGAGCTTTCATCGGCATCGATCCGGCGAGGTGTATCCTAGGCCGGACAAAGGATCCCTTGCGAAGAGTAGAGGACTCTCCACAAGACCATCGACATGACCATCGAGGGGTTTCTTTATGGATTCATTGCTTTTACATTCAATTTCTTTGATTGTACTTAGCTCCATGGAGAGCTAAACCCCTAGTGGGTACTTGGGTGATTGTGAACCCTAGGATGTATTCGTTTCATTGAACTTCTTTAATATGCTTTCAATAAATTGATGTTTATTATGAGTTCCAACCTTGAATGCTTGATTGTATGAACATTTCCCCTAGAGTGACACTAGGGTTGAGAGTTCTTGTTGGTAACCTTGTGAGTGAGTGACACACCACGAGCGTTAGACAAAGCTAGGTAGGAGAGGGTTGAGAGGGTGAGTCGAGAGGTAAAGGAGCGTCCCCTTTCCCCTCAGACGTGATAGATTCTACCTCCGTTCCTCGAGTTCTTTGCGGCCATAATAGAGTGAATGGTCTAAGGGATGAATCTCCGCTGGGGCTTAGTTTCGCGTGCAACGGAGTGAAGCATTGAGGGGATCTTAGTATCTAGGGCCTAATTGTGGTTAGGGACCTTCCGCTTGGACCAAAGGGTTAGGTCTATAATTAGGAAGAGATTTATCACCTGGAATCCCTAGAGCTCATTGCAACTTTATTCGAGTGCGAGGTTGAGAGGTTATTTAATCTCTCCTCCGGGACATGGATAAAGTTAGGCATAGTTGACCTTAGATTTGGGACTATGTATGTAAGGATTTCCACGACTAACCATTGCATTGATTAGGAAGCATAATAGAGAGTTCTTGCACTTGAAGCGATTATCCTAGGTGAAGCATCATCCGAGTACCCCATCTTTATCGATTGCCTTACCTCCTCCTTACTTTCGCTCTCTTACTTATTGCTTTAAATTGTTGAGAATTGAATCATTGTCACACTTATCATTGTTGATATTCCACATAGCTAAAAATCGAATTAAGTGTCTTTACTTCCTACTCCCTGTTGATTCGATACCCGTGCACTTGCGGGATATACGCAAGGGGATCTTGTCAAGTTTTTGGCGCCATTGCCGGGGAGCTAGGCGTTTAGAGATACTTTGCACTTTGTTTTCTTAGCTATTTCACCACACATTCTAATTCATATCTTTTTATTCTATCATCGTTATGATTGTCTTTTTCTTTCTTTTTGGTGCAGCTCCAGGTTATGACCCGAGAGAATCCATCAATATTGATTGAAGTAGACCCTGAGCTTGAACGTACACTTAGAAGAAAAGGGAAAGAACCTGTGCAAGAATAGCATAATCCAGCTAATTTGGAAGTAGAAGGATCTGAAAACATGGCAGAACATAATGAGCAACAACGAACACTATCCGATTATGTCAGACCTTCAGTGTTGGGGACACAATCTAGTATTGTGCATCCCCCAATTACAGCTCAGAACTTCGAGCTAAAGCCGGCATTCATCCATATGCTGCAGCAGTCCGCACAATTCAACGGTTTGGCCGATGAGGATCCAAACAGTCACATAGAGAGCTTCCTCGAGTTGTGCGACATGCTGAAGATAAATGGTGTGACGGATGATGCCATCAAATTGAGAGCCTTCCCATTTTTCTTAAACGGGAGAGCAAAGCAGTGGCTACACTCATTACCTAGAGCATCAATCACTACATGGGAGGAGATGGTAGAAGCTTTTCTAGCCCGTTATTTCCCTCCCGAAAAATCAGCAAAGCTTAGGAATGAGATCTCATCCTTTGTGCAGTTGGAATTGGAGTCTCTATTTGAGACATGGGAAAGGTTCAAGGAACTCCTGCGAAAGTGTCCGCAACACGGATTCCCGGAGTGGATGATTGTTCAAACCTTCTACAATGGTTTGAACGCGAGTACAAGGCAACTCTTGGATGCGGCGGCAGGAGGTACCTTAGGTAGCAAGACCCCCGATGAGGCTCGTCAACTGATTGAGGAAATGGGGTTAAATAGCTACCAGTGGAACGCTAGGGAGAAGAAAAAGGTGGCCGGTCTCCATGAAATTGATGCGGTAACTTCATTGGCGGACCAAGTGGAGAGTTTGAGTAAGAAGCTAGATCTTATAGCTTCGAATAGAGTTGCGGCCGTGACCAATTGCACCGGTTGTGGTGGAGGACATGCTCCCTCCGATTGCCCAATCATCATTGGTGATGTTTCTTCAGTTGAGAACATTGACTTTGTAGGTAATGGCATGAGACCTCAAGGGAATCCATACAGCGACACCTACAATTCAGGTTGGAAGAATCATCCCAATTTTTCATGGAGTAATCAAGGACCATAGAAGACCATGGGGCCATCATGTTTCCAACAACAGCAACAAGCCCCTCAAGTGGAAAAACAGAATTTCAGGCTTGGAAACCCGAATGATGGATTTGGAGAAGCACTTGGCTAGATTTGTTCAATCCGCAAATAGAAGGTTTGAATCAGTTGAGGCTACACTTCGCAATCACACCGCCTTCTTGCACAACATTGAAAATCAAGTAGGGCAAATTGCAAAGTCTCTCTCCGAAAGGCCACATGGAAGTTTACCAAGCAACACAGAAACCAATCTTAGAGAACATGTGAAGGCGATCACTTTGAGAAGTGGTCATGAGGTTGAAGGGAGGCTTCCCAGTGAAAAGGCGAAAGAACACGCACCCGAGGTTGTAGAGGTTGAGAAGGGAGTAAACAAAGAGAAAGAGGTGGCACCACCACCATTTAAGCGAAGAATCCCTTACCCCTCTAGATTAAAGAATGACAAAGGGGATGAACATTATAAGAAGTTCCTGAGTCTGTTCAAGCAACTCCACATCAATATTCCTTTTGTAGAGGCATTGGCTCAAATGCCTAAGTACGCGAAGTTCCTAAAAGACCTATTGACCAACAAGAGGAAATTGGAGGAGAGTGCTTCAGTGGCGCTAGATGCTTCATGCTCGGCGGTGTTGCAAAAGAACATGCAGAACAAGAAGAAAGACCCGGGAAGCTTCATCATTCCGTGTAACATCAGCAACTAAGGTGAGGAAATGGCATTGGCGGATTCAGGGGCAAGTATCAACGTCATGCCATATACTTTCTTCCAAAAGCTAGGCTTAGGAGAACCTAGGCCTACTTGGATGACTTTACAATTGGCGGACCGAACGGTACGACATCCGAGAGGCATCATTGAAGACGTGCTTGTCAAGGTGGACAAGTACATTTTTCCGGTTGACTTTGTAGTGCTAGATGTCGATGAGGATGCGGATGTACCCTTGATACTTGGGAGACCGTTCTTGCAGACTTCCAAAGCATTGATTGACATGGACGGTGGAGAGCTCACATTGAGAGTTGGAGATGACAAGCTCACATACCGCCTTGCTAAAGCCATACGGCATTCTCTTGATTTCGATGGCACTTTATACTTTCTAGACATTACTGATGAGCTTGTTGATGAATATGTGCAGGAAATGTTCAACCCGGATCCATATGAAGGTTTGTTCGACCAAGAGGAGAGCAATGAAGAAGTAATGATGCTTGGTTCGACTGGAGAAGAAACATCTACCCCGGGGATCTTGAAGACGGTGCTCCGGAAAATCAAGAGGGCTCGGAGACGCCACCGAAAATGCTCCAAGATTGTTGGAGACGTACATGTGCCAAGGAAGTTGGACAAACCATTGCTAGGTGGTCTGAAGCCCGAGAGTACACCCTCTACCCTCAAGAGATTTTGCTCATCATGCTTTCAAGCCATGGGTAAGATGGCAACCTTCATTTATGAACCCCCGTGAGGTAAGAAAGATACGTCAAGCTTAGTGACGTTAAACAAGCGCTTCTTGGGAGATAACCGAAGTGTTTATTGTTATCGTGCCTTTTAGTTTAGTTTGTTTTCATGAATAAACTGTTAAGTGTTGGTGTTTCAATTTTTAAGTGCTTATGCTGCGATTTTGTTGTGGGATTTTTAAAAGTATTCATTGTGTGTTTTGTTGAGAGTTGGTGAAGTCTGGTCATTTGAGTTCTATTTCGGGTCTTTATCTGGTAAATTTTGCATAATATAGCAGGCTCTGAGAGTGTAAACATGTTCAGAATAGTTCTGCAGAGCCTGCAGGTTTTTCTAAGTCATCCAGAGAAAACAGAATTTCCACACGCCCGTGGGTGTATACTGCGAGCTCATGCAGAGAAGGCACAAGGGCGTGCAGCTGCCCCTGTGAACGACCATGCAACTGGCGCACGGCCGTGGGTAATTTCCGCACGGGCGTGTAAACTCCTGCAGAGTTGGGTAGATTTTCCCGAGAGCACACAGGGGCGTGGACTCACCCCTGTGGGTGACCTTGTGAACCACACAAGGGCGTGGGTAATTTCCGCACGCCCGTGCGAATCTCTGCACGGTATTCCCTCCATCTCGAGAAAACACAGGGGTATGCGGCTGCCCCTGTGAGTTGAGCATGTAAATGTCCACGCCCGTGGGGAATTTCCGCACGGGCCTGTCTAACACTTGATATTTTTCTTGGATGTCCAGGAAAGCCACAGGGGCATGCGTCTGCCCTTGTGGGTCTGGCGCACGGGCGTATGTAATTTCCGCACGCCCGTGTGGATGCACAGAACGCCAAAAGTCGCGAGTTCTGTTTAAAAGAGGATGATTCCTCACACTCTTCATGACTCCTTTTGATAAGTGCTTGAGTAGACATATTTTTATATATGTTTTACATGCATTGAGCATCATTTTTACTGTGGTTTATGTCTCATATTGTGTATTTGGTGTTCTTTTATGCATATAGGTTGTGAATGCCTTGAAGAGTAAAAAGGAAGCAAAGATAGGCTATAAAGACACAATGTTGGGAGTTCTTGTTCAATTCAAGGACCAAGACACGAGAGCAGTTCATAAACGTGGAGATGTGTGCCAACTTCCAAGAAGATTCAAGTCAATTCACTACTTGGAAGGGCACAAAGGCAGCCACATCTTCATATTCCTTCTCTTTGTGAAGATTGCAGGACCTCTCAAAGATACGTCGATGAAGAAAAGTTTTATAGCCTACCACATGGACGAGTGCCCGGACATGTGGTCTCAAGAGAAGAGTGTTTGGACCGCGTTTCGTGAAAAGTACTGTAGAAAGCTTACTGTAGCACCTTCACTGTAGAAATTCCTGCAGCCCACGCGGCCGCGTGGAAAATCCACACCGGCGCGTGAGGGCACGTGACAGACGCGATCTAAGGCCTATAAATAGCCGTTTTGCCCTATTCTTTCTCATCTTTTGTGTGGATCTTCAGGGGTGAGACGGCTAGGGTTTGGAGAGGAGGTCTTTGCGGCTTTGGAGGCGCTTCGTCACCAACTTTGATCGATTCCTCCTCCGTCATAGCATCAAGGAAGCCACCGGTGAACCTAGCTTCGGAGTGGGTCCTTCAAGACGTCGTAGCTCTCCATCAAGGCCATCGGTTCATATATAAGGGGTTTATTTCTATGGTTTTTAATGTACTTTCATTCATTGATGGTGTGTTTTTGTATGTTGCTCCATGGAGAGCTAAAAACCCTATAGGGTATTTGGGCTTGTGAACCCTAGGATTCTCATCTTTTGTGGATTTGCTTAGTGTTTCTATTTAATCCGAGTTTGATTAAGTTTTAATCTTGTATTCTCATTGCTTGCTTGTTTAATTAATCCTTGTGGTTGATTAGATTTGCGTGATTTGTTACTTTGATGTGAGAGAGGTCTCCATTAGAGTTAGAACTTCAAGGTTAAAAAGGGTTGAGAGTGTGAGTCATGAGATAGTGGAGTGTCCCCTCTCCCTTCCGATTGAGTGTATTCTATCTCCGTTCCCTAAGCTCTACGCAACCATATTTGGTGTGAGGCATGAGATTGAGAGATTTCTCCGCCGGGACCTTGTAGGGGGTTAGGATCCTTCGCCGGGAATTTGGGTTGGATCAATCTTTAGGAATCGGATACACCTCTTGGAATTCCTAGAGTGCTTTGTAGTCATATGTGGTGTGAGGTGTTGAGATTGAGCGATTTCTCCACCGGGACCTCGTAGGGGACTAGTATCGGTGATCGGGAGGCCGGATCCGATTATATTTGGATTTCCACGACTTAACTTACTCATCATAGAAACACTTTGCTTATTCGGTACCTAATACCTGAATCCTAGGGGGAGCATTGCCCGAATACCCCACTTTTACTGATTGAGATCTCCATCCATTTAACACTTGCAAATTCATCTCCCGTATTCATTTCTTTGCACATTAGATCACCACACCTTTCCATTTATCATTAGGTTAGAAAACAGAGAAGAAGTTAGTACTAGTAGCCCTGTTCCCTGTGGATTCAACTACCCACTGACCGGGGTAATTATTACTTCGACACCCGTGCACTTGCGGTACATACACGCATATTCGGACGCGTGTCAAGTTTTTGGCGCCGTTGCCTTGGAACAGGATATTAGGAACGCTAGGACTTTGTTGCTCTAGCCACTTATCTTTTTCTTTATTTTGTCTATTCCACACTTTCTTTTTCTTCCATCATTCTCATCGATTTTTATTTTGTTTTTATCTATTTCACTCTATCTTCTTCCACCATTCTATTTTGTTTTATTTTGTCTTATTTACTTTTTCTTGCATGGAACTTTAATGATGATTAATCCAGTTGTAGATTTATATTTTCCGGTTGATGTTCTCACTAGAAAAATTGATCAATTTATCAATGTTCATCAACAACACAATGCATATCGCATCAACTATCATCCAAATCAAAGCAGCTACCCAAACCTCTTATGGGATATTGATGGACAACAATGGGAAGCACCTCAACAAGAACTTCAATGGGATGAGAAAGTTGAAGAAGATGTACTTCGGTTGGAAAGAGTGTTACCAAGATTTATTGAAGCAACCGATGCCCGTTTCCAAAATATTGACGCCACATTAAGTTGTCACAATGTCTCCATCAAAAACATTGAGCATCAATTAGGAGAGATCTTGGACATGCTTGCTAAGTAAAAAGAAGAATTTGAACAAGCAAGGCAAGTATCTCCGGGACATGATGAGGCCATGAACAACATGGAAGAAATTGGGCAAATTGAGTACATTGGGGCAGAAAATGAAAAGCAAGAAGTTGAATATCATTTTGAGATTTTGGATTGTGTGAATGAAGATTGTGCTTGTGAGCGAGGAAATTTTCAAGGGGATTTTCTAGTCTCATGTTCCTCTCAAGTTGAAAATACACAAGAAGAAGCAAACCCTACGGTAATGGAACAAGCATTTCTCTTTGGGATTGATCAACACTTACAATGCAAGAAAGAGACTTTGGGAAGGGAAGAAGACGTGGGTAGGAGATTGAAGCCATCCAATGACCCACCTATGCTAAGCTTGGACAATTCCCAACCCAAATTGTTTCCTTGGAGCCCAAAAGTAAGATGGTTGGACTCTCCAACAAATACTTCATCCCGACAAGCTGACTCTTGGTTTAAGGGAAGTAGCTATGCAATGTCTAGTCGGGAGGAACACACTCTTTTCAAGCCTCCATAAGGTAAAGAAGAGGTACGTCAAGCTTAGTGACGTAAAACAAGCGCTTCTTGGGAGGCAACCCATGTTTTTAATTGTTTTCTAGCTTAGATTTTTATTTCTGCAGTAATAAAATCATGAGTGTGCGCTTTGTTAAATTTTTATTGGTGTTGAGTTCTTCATGAAGATTTTTGGTGTTTTAGTTTAAATGTCTGTGTGTGGCATGGTTTAGGATGATATTCATGTTTTTAGTTGGGAAATTGGACTTAATTTCATGTAAATATCTCTATGGATGTGTTTCTGCATAAATTCTGCAGCCCACACGGGCGCGTGGCATTTCCACGCGCCCGTGTACAGTACCCACGCCCCCATGTGGAGTTTTCACACCCCTATGTGGGGTAAATTGATGAAGAGGACCACTATTCACAATTTCCATTCACACATCCCTTCATCTTTCTCACACACCCACACTCCCAAACATTTTTCCTTGGTTATTAAAAAGTTTAGAAGGGTTTTGCCGGCCATTTAATCATACTTTATTCTTCAATTCACACCGGTGCGCTCTCATTTTTCTAACCTTCTCCATGCCTCCATTTTTCAAACTTTATGTGGATATCTTGGTTCTTATGCATTGTTCTTCATGGAAATTACCTTAATATGCTTGAGAATACTTTTATAAGAGTTTTGGAGCGCCGTTGTGGGTCGGTATGGCATTTTTGGCCATAACCTAGCTCTCACGCGGTCGTGTGGGATGCCCACGCGACCGCGTTGGCTGAAAATTGTGCCCAGGAAGCCCACGCGGGCGCGTGGAAAATCCACGCGACCGCGTGGGCTGAAAAAAAAATGCCCAGGAAACCCATGCAGGCGCGTGGAAAATCCACGCGACCGTGTGGATCCACATGGGCACGTGGATTTTTCACGCGGCCTTGTGGGCTGTTTTCAGGCCAAAAATTGGCAACACGGGCGCGTGGATTTTCCACGCGCCCGTGTGGATTTCTGCAGCTTGCCATTTCATGTATATTTGCATTTCTTTGGCAGTTTTCTTGCAGGTATGCCAACAAGGACCGAAAAGCTTTGATCGTATACGATTAACCTTGGATGGCAACATTCTTTTGACACACCGGCAACACCAGAAGACGACGTCGATGCTTGAGACGTCCCACTCATGATTCTTTAGTTTGCTTTACTTTTGTTTTCATTTTTTTTAGTTTTTCTTTATTTTATCTTTTAGACTTTAGTTAACTTTGTGTTTTGTTTTGTTTGTGCGAGTTTGTGCTTCATGTGTTTACTTATAAGAACTCGTACATCTTTTTCTATTTTTGTTGAGCTTCACTGAACCCCTTGTCTACGTGCAGATGGCCTTGATAGTGATGTTGATGGTGTTTTAGTCATAGACATGATCATGTGATATTGTCACATGGTCGTGTGAGCTTCACAACCCATACAACAAGCCCATGAGTTAGACTTCACCAAATGATTAATGAGGAGTTCAGGGGAGTATTGTTTTAATTGCATTCCCACACAATTTATGCTTCCATTGTTATTATTTTTTATTGTGCTTGCATGCGTACATTGAGGACAATGTACATCTTAAGTGTGGGGGAGGGTTCACCTTATACATGACTTTTTACTTGTGTTTTTCATGAGCATGCACTTGTTGCCAATGAAGGTTCACCTTAGGGTTAAGAGTTTAATTCTTAGTTTTTTTGGAGGTTATAAACATGGATTTTTATCATGCTCTAGTTTTCATCCAATTTTTATTGAATATTTTTTTGTCCGATTGCTCTTTTCTGCACTTTTCTCGCTCATTAGACCTATGAAGACTCTAGTTCATTATGTTTAGGGACTTTTAGTGTGCTAGTTTTTTTATTTGAAAAAAAAGAAAAAAAATCATCGGAGGAAAATCGAGAAAAAAAATCAGAAAAAAATTTGATGGAAATTGTTTGTTGTTTGTACATAGGGTGTGGAAAGAGCTACCACCCATGATGTATGTAGCTACTCTCATAAGTCGGATAATTGTTATGCCCTAATAAGAGAAAGAGCTATCTCATGGGATGTGTGAAATCTACCATCCTCAGTAGAAAGAGCTACCACCTAGAAAGTGTGAAAGCCACTCGGGAGGCATCTTGGGAAAGGGCTACCTTAGAGGTTGTGTGAAGCTACTACCTATTCTTTTCTGTTTATAAATAAGTCCCGTGTTAATAAGAACTTGGTAGTGGACATAGTGTTGACATGAGTTGAGTTTTTTTCACACACACGCATTCGGATTTTTATCACATTCATTTTTTTATTGGATTGTTTGCTAGAGCATTGATTGTTTTTGTCTAGTGTTTGATTCTCTCCATGACTGTAGAATTTTTATTCTTGTACTCATTTGGTGAACCTAAGGAAAAGCACTTCTCTTTTTCTTTCCATAGGTATAATGTTTAATTTTTGCTTGAGGACAAGCAAAGACTTAAGTGTGGGGGAGTTTGATAAGTGCTTGAGTAGACATATTTTTTTATATATGTTTTACATGCATTGAGCATCATTTTTTTACTGTGGTTTATGTCTCATATTGTGTATTTGGTGTTCTTTTTATGCATATAGGTTGTGAATGCCTTGAAGAGTAAAAAGGAAGCAAACATAGGCTATAAAGACACAATGTTGGGAGTTCTTGTTCAATTCAAGGACCAAGACACGAGAGCAGTTCATAAACGTGGAGATGTGTGCCAACTTCCAAGAAGATTCAAGTCAATTCACTACTTGGAAGGGCACAAAGGCAGCCACATCTTCATATTCATTCTCTTTGTGAAGATTGCAGGACCTTTCAAAGATACGTCGATGAAGAAAAGTTTTATAGCCTACAACATGGACGTGTGCCCGGTCATGTGGTCTCAAGAGAAGAGTGTTTGGACCGCGTTTCGTGAAAAGTACTGTAGAAATCTTACTGTAGCACCTTCATTGTAGAAATTCCTGCAGCCCACGCGGCCGCGTGGAAAATCCACACGGACGCGTGAGGGCACGTGACAGACGCGATCTAAGGCCTATAAATTGCCGTTTTGCCCTATTCTTTCTCATCTTTTGTGCGGCTCTTCAGGGGTGAGACGGTTTGGAGAAGAGGTCTTTGCGGCTTTGGAGGCGCTTCATCACCAACTTTGATCGATTCCTCCTCCGTCATAGCATCAAGGAAGCCACCGGTGAACCTAGCTTCGGAGTGGGTCCTTCAAGACGTCGTAGCTCTCCATCAAGGCCATCAGTTCATATATAAGGGGGTTTATTTCTATGGTTTTAATGTACTTTCATTCATTGATGGTGTGTTTTGTATGTTGCTCCATGGAGAGCTAAAACCCTAGAGGGTATTTGGGCTTGTGAACCCTAGGATTATCATCTTTTGTGGATTTTCTTAGTGTTTCTATTTAATCCTAGTTTGATTAAGTTTTAATCTTGTATTCTCATTGCTTGCTTGTTTAATTAATCCTTGTGGTTGATTTGATTTGCGTGATTTGTTACTTTGATGTGAGAGAGGTCTCCATTAGAGTTAGAACTTCAAGGTTAAAAAGGGTTGAGAGGGTGAGTCATGAGATAGTGGAGTGTCCCCTCTCCCTTCTGATTGAGTGTATTCTATCTCCGTTCCCTAAGCTCTATGCAACCATATTTGGTGTGAGGCATGAGATTGAGAGATTTCTCCGCCGGGACCTTGTAGGGGGTTAGGATCCTTCGCCGGGAATTAGGGTTGGATCAATCTTTAGGAATCGGATACACCTCTTGGAATTCCTAGAGTGCTTTGTAGTCATATGTGGTGTGAGGTGTTGAGATTGAGCGATTTCTCCACCGGGACCTCGTAGGGGACTAGTATCGGTGATCGGGAGGCTGGATCCGATTATATTTGGATTTCCATGACTTAACTTACTCATCATAGAAACACTTTGCTTATTCGGTACCTAATACCTGAATCCTAGGAGGAGCATTGCCCGAATACCCCACTTTTACTGATTGAGATCTCCATCCATTTAATACTTGCATATTCGTCTCCGGTATTCATTTCTTCGCACATTAGATCACCACACCTTTCCATTTATCATTAGGTTAGAAAGCAGAGAAGAAGTTAGTACTAGTAGCCCTGTTCCCTGTGGATTCGACTACCCACTCACCAGGGTAATTATTACTTTGACACCCGTGCACTTGCGGTAGATACATGCATATTCAGACGCGTGTCACCTTTTCACTTGAAAACACTCTCACAGTACTCTCCGAGTCCATAGCGTCAGTTTGGTAGGATTTTGGCGAAGTTTTCCGGCCGACTCTTCATTTTCTCACTCCTCCTCATCGCTAAATCCTTTTTCATCATCTTCTTCGTCAATTCATAATTTCTATCGATTAATCTGGTTAATAATGCTTCGTTTCTTCAATTGGAACGATAATTTATGTTTAGAATGAAGTTTGAAATATTATTAAGTTGTATTTTTGGATTGTTGATGCATGGCCGTGCGGTTCTCACGCCCCGTGGATCCACACGGTCATGTGGAAATTCCACACGACCGTGTGGATTTCTGCATCATTGTTTTATCAACTTGTTTGATCAATTTCGTGTAAATTTTGCAGATCATGGCACCTAGGTTGAAGAAGCAAGCTGATTAGAGGCCACGTGAGTCATCCCCTGAGGCCGAGGGCATGCGATTTGCGATTCCCGAAGATCAGGTCCGTTATGAGAGCTTGTCGAGACTCCGTTTCGGACAGACTCGATTTCTAGACATGACTATATTGTGGGAGCTTCAGCAGGGAGATGAGTTTGCCGATGAGATCGAGGATATAGTTCCAGAAGGTGGTTGGCAGCAGTTGCTGACGATTAGAGAGCCAGCCATCCGAGAGTTTGCACTGGAGGTGCTATCTTCGTTCGAGTTTGATAGAGCGTATTCGAGCTTCAACAGTTTGGACACCATTTAGTTCAGAGTATTTGGACGCCACCATAGCTTGAGCATTACACAGTTTTCCGTCCTACTTGGCTTGTACAAGGAGGCATTCACGGATACAGAGGAGTATGCACAGTTGCCTTCTGATTATCCTGGAACCTTGACAAAGTAGAGAGCTTACAGAGTACTATGTGGTCAATGGCAGTATGAGCCAGGGGTGTCCAAGGACACGTACCTTTCCCGACCTGCATATCGATATTTGCACGCCATCATGAGTAGGTCGGTGAATGGCCGCGGTGACAATACTGGTGTTTTGAGCCGTCAGGAGCTGCTATACTTGTACTCGATGGTAGAGCGCGTACCGATTCATTTAGGGCACATTCCGGCAGAGTACATCAGGCACCAGGGACACTATGCTAGACTGGGAGCGATCTTCTCGGGCCCCTACATTACAAGATTAGTGCTGGGCATGGGTCTCTTGGATTCGATTCGCGGGGCGGAGAAGACGAGTGTACCTGTTCCCCTGAGTTTAGAGACTATACGATTGATGGGTATGGTCCGCAGGGTTCGGACAGGGGTCTTTGCTTTAGTCCTACCAGCCCCAGAGATAGCTGAGGATGAGGGTGATGAAGCCAGAGCATCTCAGCCCGCCCCCGAGCCTCAGCCAGCATCGATGGAGACCGAGGCACCTCCAGCAGCCGAGGAACCATCCCCAGTGCGTATGTTTTCACCATCTCAAGCCAATAATCGCTTTGAGAAGCTCGAGAATGCTATTGGAGTGGTCCGAGTTGAGGTTGCCGATATTCGGGCTACGCAGGCCACTCAGTATACAGAGTTCATGGCACGTTTCGACATATTACATCAGATCCTAGAGCGAGATGTTGTCTCATCATTTGTCCTGCAGTCGAGGACCCTTCAGGCCCCGTCAGTTGCTCCAGCACCTCCATCCTCGACCCTAGCACCGGAGGACCCACTATATTCCACTTCAGCAGCAGCAGCAGCACAGGAGCCCGAGAGCGACTCCGACACTTGACTTTTCTTTTACTTTCGTGCATTTTACTTTATTCTATTTTCTTGTTTTTAGACTTGTTCAGTCCGAAAGGATTTTTCCTTATGAGTTTATGTTATGTTGCATTTACCGAGTTGTATTCATTGCTTCATCTTTTATACACTCGAGTTATTTTTGTTTTTCTTGAACTTCACTGAATCCCCTCGTGTATGTGTGCAGATGGTCTTGTCATCTTGGGAATTGAGACTTAGTCATGGGCACGACCAAGGTGCTTCGGCACTTGGCCGTGTGAGCTTCACAACCCGTTGGAACACTACTCCCAATGAATTACTTCATCAAACGCAACACTAGGAGTCAGGGGAGTATTGTTTTGATTGCTTCTCCGACATCTATTTTTGAATGATATATTTTGAGTAAGCTTGCATGTGTTCATTGAGGACAATGTACAACTTAAGTGTGGGGGAGTTTCATAATGCGCACATTTCTATTGTTTTTGATTGATATATGCTCACATAGCCAATGGCGGTTCACCTTAGTTGCAATGATTGTATTCTTAAGTCTAGGAGAATTGTTAACATTGAATGTTTTTCATGCTCTAGTTCTTGCTTGAATGTTTAGGAATTTTTTGCCCGATTTACACTTAGTGCACTACTCACTCTCCCGAACTCTATTGGAAACTCATGTTCGATGTTAAAGGGACTAGTTAGGTTTAATTTTTTTCCTAAATTCATTAAAAAGAAGGAACAAAAATAGTTTTATTGTTTATTTGTATTTGTTGGGAGGAAAGAGCTACCACCTATGAAGTATGAAGCTACTCTCACAATGAGAGAAAGAGCTATCTCATAGGATGAGTGAAAGCTACCACTCGGGTAGTAAGAGCTACCACCTCGAAAGTGTGAAAGCCACCTTAGCGGCCGCTTTGGAAAGTGCTACCTTAGAGGATGTCTGAACCTACTACCATCTTTAAAAAATTTTGTCACTTTTGTAGATAAATAAGTCCCTTGTACTTAGAACTTTGTGGAGTATATTTTGGGTTGTTTTAAGTGAGTTCACACACATACACAAAATTCGGGTTTGTTGTCCTTTTTTATTCAAGTTTTTTGCTAGAGCATTGATTTTTCTTATTTAGTGTTGAAATTTTCCTTACTTGTAGAATACTTTCTTTGTATGCCTCGGTGAACCTAAGGCCAAGCACTCTCAATATTTTCTTCATTGATGCACAGAATATTTTAATGTTTGCTTGAGGACAAGCAAAAGCTTAAGTGTGGGGGAGTTTGATAAGTGCTTGTGCGATATGAATGCGAAGTGTTCATTCCTTATGTTGAGCATTACATTTTTAGGTTTTTACACTAATATGTGTGTTTTTATGTTACTTTTATGCAGGTAGGGTTGTGAGGCCGAGTATGAAGGAAATAGGTCAATGTGGATCATAATGCACCTATTTTGGAGGAAATCTCGCTAAGGGACAAACCCAAAGACATAGGTCAGGTGTGAGATGCTAGAGTGTGTGCCAACCTCCTAGCATTCGAGTGAGCACATCCATTTGGATGGGCACAAAGGCAGTCACACTCGAGCATTCCAATTTATGGACATAAGAACGAGAGCTCCACCAACATGTATATCATTGAAGAAGCAAGTGATTCACGACGTAAACGTGTGCCCATTTGCATTACGCCAATGAAAATATGGAATTGGGAAGTTATTCAGGTTGAAGCTGTAGCAGAGCACTGTAGCATGTACTATAGCAGCACTGTTCACAGCCGGCCGAGAAATCAGAGAAACAGAGAATCCACACGGGCGTGTGGAAATTATCCATGGTCGTGTGGAAATTCTGCACGGGCGCGTGTACCGTTCACGCCCCTGGAGTCGCCCGATTCCAGCCCTATTTAAAGCCGATTCAGCCCCGATTTTGGTATTCTTTTCTCCATCTTTTCGAAAACTGGTGGGAGGGTTTTGGCTAGGGTTTTGAGGGGTATTGGCTAGGTTTTTGGAGAGGTTCTACGGCTCTGACATCGCGCGTCATTTGGAAGAAGTTTATTGGGAGAGCTTTCATCGGAATTGATCCGGCGAGGTGTATCCTAGGCCGGACAAAGGATCCCTTGCGACGAGTAGAGCTAAACCCATTCAATTTCTTTGATTGTACTTAGCTCCATGGAGAGCTAAACCCCTAGTGGGTACTTGGGTGATTGTGAACACTAGGATGTATTAGTTTCATTGAACTTCTTTATTATGCTTTCAATAAATTGATGTTTATTGTGAGTTCCAACCTTGAATGCTTGATTGTATGAACATTTCCCCTAGAGTGACACTAGGGTTGAGAGTTCTTGTTGGTAACCTTGTGAGTGAGTGACACACCACGAGCGTTAGACAAAGCTAGGTTGGAGAAGGTTGAGAGGGTGAGTCAAGAGGTACAGGAGCGTCCCCTTTCCCCTCCGACATGATAGATTCTACCTCCGTTCCTCGAGTTCTTTGCGGCCATAATAGAGTGAATGTTCTACGGAATGAATCTCCATTGGGGCTTAGTTGCGCGTGCAATGGAGTGAAGCGTTGAGGGAATCTTAGTATCTAGGGCTTAATTATGGTTAGGGACCTTCCGCCTGGACCAAAGGGTTAGGTCTATAATTAGGAAGAGATTTATCACCTGGAATCCATAGAGCTCATTGCAACTTTATTCGAGTGCGAGGTTGAGAGGTTATTTAATCTCTCTTCCGGGACATGGATAAAGTTAGGCATAGTTGACCTTAGATTTGGGACTATGTATGTAAGGACTTCCATGAGTCACCATTGCATTGATTAGGAAGCATAATAGAGAGTTCTTGCACTTGAAGCAATTATCCTAAGTCAAGCATCATCCGAGTACCCCATCTTTATCGATTGCCTTACCTCCTCCTTACTTTTTCTCTCTTACTTGTTGCTTTTAATTGTTGAGAATTGAATCATTGTCACACTTATCATTGTTGATATTCCACATAGCTAAGAATCGAATTAAGTGTCTTTACTCCCTACTCCCTGTGGATTCGATACCCGCTCACCCGGGATTATTACTTCGACAAACCCGTGCACTTGCGGGATATACGCAAGGGGATCTTGTCACCTCTTCATCTTCCGAAGCATCTTCTTCAGGATCCTCGGAGTAGACGGTACTTCTTCTATCGAGCCAAGCATCATTACTTCTTAAATTTCCTCCTCTTGGTCAAACAAACCTCGTACGGGTATGGATTGAACATTTTCTGTATATATTCATCAACAATCTCATCAGTAGTGTATAGAAAATATAAAGTATCATCAAAATCAAGAGAATGTTGTATGGCTTCAGCAAGGTGGTATGTGAGCTTGTCATCTCCAACTCTCAAAGTTAGCTCCCCGCCATCCATGTTAATTAATGCCTTGGAAGTCCGTAAGAACGACCTCCCAAGTATCAAGGGTACATCTGCATCCTCATCGACGTCTAGCACCACAAAATCAACAGAAAATATGTACTTGTCCACCTTGACAAGCACATCTTCGATGATACCCCTCGGATGTGTCATCGTTCGGTCCACTAATTGCATAGTTATCCGAGTGGGCCTAGGCTCGCCCAAGCCTAGCTTCTGAAAGAAGGTGTATGGCATGACGTTGATACTGACCCCTGAGTCTGCCAATGCCATTTCTTCACCTAAATTGCCAATGTTATATGGCATGTTCTTTTGTAAAATTACCGAGCAAGAAGCATCTAAGATCAATGAAGCACTCTCCTCTAACTTCCTCTTGTTAGTCAATAAGTCCTTCAAGAATTTTGAATACTTAGGCATTTGAGACAATGCCTCAACAAAAGGAATGTTGATGTGGAGTTGCTTGAACAAGCTCAGGAATTTCTTGTACTATTCATTCGCTTGGTCATTCTTCAACCTAGAGGGATAAGGGATTCATGGCATGAAAGCTGGGGGTGCCACCTCCTTCTCTTTGCTTGTTCCCTCTTCAACCTCTATGACCACAGGTGTGTGTTCATTGGGTTTCTCACTCGGAAACTTGCCTTCAACCTCATGACCACTTCTCAAAGTGATCGCCTTCACACACTCTCTAGGATTGGTCTCGGTATTGCTTGGCAAGCTTCCTTGTGATCTCTCCGATAGAGACTTCACAGTCTGCCCCACTTGATTCTCAAGGTTGTTCAAAGAAGCGGTGTGGTTGCGAAGTGTAGCCTTAACTGATTGAAACATTGCATCTGATGATTGCACAAATCTAGTCAATTCCTTCTCCAAATCGGTCATTCGGGTCTCCAAACCGGAAACTCGGTTCTCCATGTTTGGGGCTTGTTGTTGTTGGAAACCCGTTGGCCCCATGGCCTTTTGTGGACCTTGGTTACTCCACGAGAAATTGGGATGATTCTCCCAACCTAGATTGTAGGTATTACTATATGGATTGCCTTGATTCCTCATCACATTACCCACAAAATCAACATTCTCAACCGAAGATGCATCACTAATGGAGATCGGGCAATCAGAAGGAGCATGTCCTCCACCATACCCAGTGCAAGTAGTCATGGCCGCCACTCTATTCGAAGTTAGAACATCTAACTTCTTACTCAATGATTCCACTTCAGCCGCTAAGGAAGTTACTGCATCTATCTCATGAAGCCCGGCCACCTTTTTCTCCCTAGTATTCCATTGGTAGCTATTTAATCCCATTTCTTCAATTAGTTGACGGGCCTCACCGGGGGTCTTGCTACCAAAGGTACCTCCTGTTACCACATCCAAGAGTTGCCTTGTGCCTGGATTCAACCCATTGTAAAAGGTCTGAACAATCATCCACTCTGGTAATCCGTGTTGCGGGCACTTTCTTATGATCTCCTTGAACCTTTCCCAAGTCTCAAATAGAGACTCCAATTCTGACTGTACAAAGGACAAGATCTCATTCCTAAGCTTTGCAGATTTTCCAGGAGGGAAATAATGGGCTAGAAAAGCTTCTATCATCTCCTCCAATGTGGTAATTGATGCTCTAGGTAATGAGTGTAGCCACTGCTTCGCTCTTCCCTTTAAGGAATATGGGAAGGCTCCTAACTTGATAGCATCATCCGTCACACCGTTTGCCTTGAGAATATCACACACCTCGAGAAAGTTCTTTATATGACTGTTTGGATCCTCATCGTCCAAACCATTGAACTGTCCGGATTGCTGCAACATGTGGATGAATGCTGGCTTCAACTCAAAGTTCTAAGCTATCATCTGGGGACGCACAATACTCGATTGTGTCCCCAATACTGATGGCCTAGCACAATAAGACAATGTCCTCTATTGCTCATTTTGTTCCACCATATTATCTGATCCTTCAACTTCCAAATTAGCTAGATTAAATTATTCTTGCACAGGTTCTTTCGCTTTTCTTCTAAGTGTATGTTCGAGCTCGGGATCTCCTTCAATCAATATTGAGGGGTTCCCTCGGGTCATGAATCAGGAGCTACACAAAAGGAAAGAAAACAAATCAGAACGATGATCGAAAATAAGATGTGAAATAGAATGAATAAATGAATAGCTAAGAAAACAAAGTGCGAAGTATCTCTAAACGCCTATTACCCGGCAACGGTGCCCAAAACTTGACAACGCCTATTTTGTATGTCCGGTAAGTGCATGAGTTTATCGAGTAATAAAATCCCAGGTGAGTGGGTGTCGTATCAATAGGGAATAGGGAGTAAAAAATCTTAAGTTGTTTCTTAACTAAGCGAAATATGAATAGTGATTTGTGTGGTAAGATGTAATGCAAACAAAAGTAAAAGAGACAAGAGAGAGAGCATAAGTAAAGGGAAGGTAAGGCGATCGAAATAAATGGAGTACTCGGATATTGATCCACCTAGGACAATCATTTCAAGTGCAAAAACCCTTTATTATGCTTGCTAACTAATGCATTAATGAGTCATCGAGATCCTTTAATACATGGTCCCAAATCTAAGGTCAACCATGCCTAACCCTATACATGTCCCGGAGAAGAAATTAAGCAATCTCTCAACCTCGCACTTGTATAGAATTGCAATGAGTTCTAGGGATTCCAAGTGATAAATCCTCTTCCTATATGTAGACTTAACCCTTTGGTCCATGCGGAAGCTCCCTAGCCACAATTAAGCCCTAGATGCTAAAATCACTTTAATGCTTCACTCCATTGCACTTGCAACTAAGCCCCAGCGGAAGGTCATCTCTTAGCCCATTCACTCTATTATGACCGCAAAGAACTCGAGGAATTGGAGATGGAATAAATCACACCCAAGGGGAAAGGGGACGCTCCGCTACCTCTTGACTCACCCTCTCAACCCTCTCCAATCTAGCTTTGTCTAACTCTCATTGTGTGTCACTCACTCACAAGGGTTACCAATAAGAACCCTCAACTCTAGTGTCACTCTAAGGGAGTATTCATACAATCAATGCATTCAAGATTGGAACTCAATAAAAACATCAACTAATGAAAGCATAATAACAAGGTTCAATGAAACGAATACATCCTAGGGTTCACAATCCAAGTACCCACTAGGGGGTTTAGCTCTCCATGGAACTAAGTACAATCAATGAAATCGAATGTAAAAGCAATGAATCCATAGAAAACCCCCTCGATAGTCGTGATGATGGTCTTGTGGAGAGTCCTCTACTCATCCAAAGGTCCCTTTGTCGAGCCTAGGATACACCTCATCGGATCGGTGCAGACGAAAGCACTCCTAATAACCTTCTCCAAATGGAGCGCGATGTTAGAGCCGTAGAACCTCTCCCAATCCCTAGCCAATATCTCTCAAAACCCTAACCACAGCCCAATCTTAAGTTGTGGGAAAGATAGATAAAAAATCTCTGAAATCGGGGCTGAAATCTACCTTAAATAGGGGTGGAATCGGTAATCCACATGCCCATATGAATATTTCACACGGCCGATGTGGAATTAACACACGGGTGTGTGGAATTTACACACGCCCGTGTGGTTTCTCTAGATAACTCCTTCTTCAGCCGGCCATGAACAGTACCAGCTACATTATTTTGCTGCACTGTTCTACTACAGTACTGATCTGAAACACTCCTGAAACCGTACTTTCAATTAGGTAACATAAACGGGCACACGTTTACATCATAGATCGCTTTGCTTTTTCAATGAATGGCTGAGTTGGTGGAGATCTTGTTACACATGCACAAGACAGAATACTTAGAATGTGACTGCCTCTGTGCCCCTCGAAATCATTGTGCTAGCTTGAATATAAGGAGGTTGGCACACATTCTAGCATCTTGAACCTGACTTATGTCTTCGCATTTGAACCTTCTCAAGATTTCCTCGAAATGGTGCACTCACGATCTATACTGTGGTCTTTCTCTAAGATTCGGCTTCACAACCATATATGCATGAAAGTAACATAAACACACACATATTAGCGTTAAAACCCGATAAATATAATGCTCATCATAAGGAAAGAACACTTTGTATTCTTATGACACAAGCACTTATCAAACCTTTTGGTTCGTGGCAGCATATCTAAAAATAAAACACTTAAAAATATTAGTATGGCTTGACTACAGTGTAAAGTAAGCACCACACGTGCGAGAATGGCGAGCCAATGGCAAAACAGGGCTATTTGGCTACTGTCCCGGCCCACGCGGGCGCGTGGACTAGCCACGCCCCCACGTGTGCGCATGCTACTCTCGGCCAGCTGGCCACGTGACCGTATGTCTAGGCCATGCGGTCGTGTGGCCTGGGCGCAATGCACAGGCGCAGTGCACGCGCCCGCGCGGGCCAACAGCGCAGGCGCATGGCTGGCTCGAGCCCGTAGCCTGCCAGGCCACGCGCCCATGCATCCCATCTATGCGAGTGCGTGCCTAGGGCCGCTCTCGGCCAAAAGGGCCATGCGCCCGCATGGCTAATTGACAAGATCCCCTTGCTTATATCCCGCAAGTGCACGGGCTTGTCAAACTAATAATCCCGGGTGAGCGGGGTCGAATCCACAGGGAGTAGGGAGTGAAAATACTTAATTTGATTCTCAGCTATGTGGAATATCAATAGTGATAAGTGTGAAATTGATTCAATTCTCAACAATAAAAACAACAAGTGAAAGAGCAAAAGTAAGAAGAGGGTAAGGCAATCGATAAAGAATGGGGTACTCGGATGATGCTTCACCTAGGATGATCACTTCAAGTGCAAGAACTCTCTATTATGCTTCCTAATCAATGCAATGGTGAGTCGTGGAAATCCTTACATACATAGTCCCAAATCTAAGGTTAACTATGCCTAACTCTATACATGTCCCGGAGGAGAAATCGAACAATCTCAACACCTCGCACTCGCATAGAGTTGCAATGAGCTCTAGGGATTCCAAGTGATAAATCTCTTCCTAAATATAGACCTACCCCTTTGGTCTAGATGGAAGGTCCCTAGCCACAATTAAGCCCTAGATAATAAGATCCTCTCAACGCTTCACTCTATTGCACGCGCAACTAGGCCCCGGCGGAGGTTCATCCCTTAAACCATTCACTCCATTATGGCTGCAAAGAACTCGAGGAACGGAGGTAGAATCTATCACGTCGGAGGGGAAAGGGGACGCTCCTGTACCTCTCGACTCACCCTCTCAACCCTCTCCAACCTAGCTTTCTCTAACGCTAGTGGTGTGTCACTCACTCACAAGGTTACCAACAAGAACTCTCAACCCTAGTGTCACTCTAGGGGAAATGTTCATACAATCAAGCATTCAAGGTTGGAACTCACAATAAACATCAATTTATTGAAAGCATAATAAAGAAGTTCAATGAAACGAATACATCCTAGGGTTCACAATCATCCAAGTACCCACTAGGGGTTTAGCTGTCCATGGAGCTTAATACAATCAAAGAAATCGAATGTAAAAGCAATGAATCCATAAAGAAACCCTCTCGATGATCGTGTCGATGGTCTTGTGGAGAGTCCTCTACTTGTCGTCCAAAGATTCCTTCGTCCGGTATAGGATATGCTCGATCGAAGCTCCCCTACCAACGTTCTTCCTAATGGAATCACGATGTCGGAGCCGTAGAACTTCCCCAAAACCTTGGCCAATACCCCTCGAAACCCTAGCCGAAGTCCTCTCACAAGTTGGGGCAAAGATGGAGAAAAGAATACAAAAATCGGGGTTGAATTGGCTTTAAATAGGGCTGGAATCGGGCAACTCCACGGGCGTGGACGATACACGCGCCCGTGCGGAATTTCCACACGGGCATGGATAATTTCCACACGCCCGTGTTGATTATCTGTTTCTCTGATTTCTCGGCCGGCTGTGAACAGTGTTGCTACAGTAATTACTACAGTGCTCTACTACAATCTTCGACCTGATTAACTTCCCAATTCCATACTTTTATCGAGGTAACGCAAACGGGCACACGTTCACGTCGTGAATCACTTGCTCTTTCAATGATGTACATGTTGGTGGATCTCTTGTTCTTATATGCATAAGTCAGAATGCTCGAGTGTGACTGCCTTTGTGCCCCTCCAAATGAAAGTGCTCACTCGAATACGAGGAGGTTGGCACACACTCTAGCATCTCATACCTGACCTATGTTTTCGCGTTTGAACCTTAGCAAGATCTCCTCCAAAATAGGTGCATTATGATCCACATTGGCCTATTTCCTTCATACTCGGCCTCACAACCCTACCTGCATAAAAGTAACATAAAAACACATATATTAATGTAAAAACCTAAGAAAAGTAATGCTCAACATAAGGAATGAACGCTTCGCATTCATATTGCACAAGCTCTTATCAAACTCCCCCACACTTAAGCTTTTGCTTGTCCTCAAGCAAACATTAAAACATTCTGTGCATCAATGAAGAAAATGTTGAAAGTGCTTGGCCTTAGGTTCACCAAAGTATACAAAGATAGAATTCTACAAGTAAGGAAAATTTCAACACTAAATACGAAAAATCAATGCTCTAGCTAAAAACTTGAATCAAAAAGGATAACAAACCCGAATTTCGTGTAAGTGTGTGAACTCACTCAAAACACCCCAAGTTATACTCCTCAAAGTTCTTAGTGCAAGGGACTTATTTATCTACACAAGTGATAAAAAATTTTAAAAGATGGTAGTAGCTTCACACATCCTCTAAGGTAGCCCTTTCCAAAGCGGCCACTAAGGTGGCTTTCACACTTACGAGGTGGTAGCTCTTTCTACCCGGGTGGTAGCTTTCACTCATCCTATGAGATAGCTCTTTCTCTCATTAGGGCATAACTAGTATCCGACTTGTGAGAGTAGCTTCATACTTCATAGGTGGTAGCTCTTTCCGCCCAACAATTCAAATAAACAATAAAACTATTTTGTTCCTTCTTTTTTTCTTTTTAACACAACAAAATAACCCTAACTAGTCCCTTTAACATCGAACATGAGTTTCCAATAGAGTTCAAAGAGTGAGTAGTGCACTAAGTGTAAATCGGGCAAAAAAATTCCTAAAAAAATTCAAGCAAGAACTAGAGCATGAAAACATTCAATGTTAATAATTTTTCCTAAACTTAAGAATACAATCATTGCAACTAGGGTGAACCGCCATTGGCTATGTGAGCATATATCAATCAAGAACAATAGAAATGATGTGTGCACTATGAAACTCCCCCCCCCCCACACTTAAGTTGTACATTGTCCTCAATGTACACATGCAAGCTCACTCATAATGTATATCAATGAAAAATATATGTGGGAGAAGCAATCAAAACAATACTCCCCTGACTCCTAGTGTTGCATTTGATGGAGCTAATTCATTGGGAGTAGTGTTCCAACGGGTTGTGAAGCTCGCACGGCCAAGTGCCAAAGCACCTTGGCTATGCCCATGACTAAGTCTCAATTTCCAAGAAGACAAGACCATTTGCACACATACACGAGGGGGTTTAGTGAAGCTCAAGAAAAACAAAAATAACTCGAGTGTATAAAAGATGAAGTAAGGAATACAACTCGATAATGCAAAATAACATAAACTCAGAAGGAAAAATCCTTTCTGAGTGAACAAGTCTAAAAACAAGAAAATAAGATAAAGTAAAATGCATGAAAGTAAAAGAAAGGTCAAGTGTCAGTGCTGCGCTCAGGGTCCTGTGCTTCTGCTGCGGAAGTGGAAGCACATGGTGGGTCCTCTGGTGCTGGGGTCGAGGATGGAGGTGCTGGTGGTGCCTGAAGTGTCCTCGGCTGCAGGACGAATGATGAGGCAACGTCTCGCTCTAGGATCTGCTGTAATATGTCGAAACGCGCCATGAACTCTGTGTCCTGAGTGGCTTGCGTAGCCCTAATCTCGGCAACCTCGGCTCGGACTTTAGACACCTATGTCTGTACCACTCCCACGGTGCTCTCGAGCCTTTCAAAACAATCATGGGCTCGTGCTGGAGACATTCTACGCACGGGGGGTGGTTCCTCTGCCGCGGAAGGTGTCTCGGTTTCCATCGGTGTTGGTTGTGGCTCGGGAGCGGACTGAGATGCCCCGGCTTCATCCTCGAATGGTATGTTCAGGACATAGATACTATTGGAATATTTTTGGATTAACCCCATGAGCCTCATGATCTCTAACCCAAGTGGCGTTGGTATGATCGCTTTCTCGGTTCCGCTAATTTGGCCTCGCAAACCCATTCCCACAATGAGTTTGGTAATATATGGACCTGAGAAGATGACACCCAATCGAGGATATTGTCCTTGATGCTTCAAATACTCTGCTAAAATATGTCCTAGATGGACCGGTTCATTCTGAACCATAGAGTACAAGTACAGAAGCTCTTGCTTATTGATGACTCCCGTACTATCACCACGCCCATTTACTGACCTTCTTATGATGGCGTGCAGATATCTGTAACTGGGTCAAGATAAACATGAAGCCTTAGACACTCTGGTTCATAACGCCCCTTTCCACATAAAAGTGAATACGCCTTAATGGGAGATAAACCTGTCATGTCAATTGGAAGGTTCTCGTACTCCTCAGTTTCAGTATATTCATCATCATATAGACCAAGTCTAGTGGAGAACTGTGTGACACTCATACTATGATGCTGCGCGAAAGCTCGAAACTGAATTGCGTCGACACTATCAAAATGAGCATAAGAGCGGTCGAACTCAAATGAAGCAAGAACCTCCAAAGTAAGTGTGCGGATAGCAGGGTCACGAATGTTCAGTAATTTGTGCCAATTACCAACCAGTAATAATTTCTCGACCTCGTCCGCCATATCATCTGCTAGTTGTAACTGCCTAAGTAACTCAATATCTGGAATTCGCGTTTGACCAAACTTAAGCTTCTCTAATCGCTCAAATCGAGCTTGGTGTGCCGGTAATGTGAATTCCATAACTTCCGGTTCAGGGGCAGGCTTTCGAGGCCTCTTAGCAACTGTTTTCTTTAATTTGTTAGCCATGCCTGCATATATTAGAAAAGGAAAATCCATCAGGTCCATTCAAAATGCAGAAAAATGAGAACAGACGGTCGTGCGGAAATTCCGCACGCCCGTGCGTGTCCACAGGGCGTGGAAACCGCACGCCCCTTGCAGTTAATCTCCATGCCACCTCCCTATTTCGCTTCCAAATCATTTTAGAAACAAATTATAATCAGTTTAGCAAGAAAACGATACACACGAACCATTTCAACCACAGACAATCAGTTAGAATCCAACGAAATCGAAGAAGAGAGAAAATCAAGGTTTACCAATGCACTGCACGTAAACACTCCTCCAATCCCTACAATGCTCTATCAATCGACTTGAAGATGACAGTAGGAGGGGGCCAGAACGCAGAAACACGCTCTTTGGGTTGTTTAGGGTTATTTGAGGAGAGGGGTGTGACTTTTGAATTGGGAGAGCGGATGGTCTTTTAAAACCTAGAGAACCACACGGTCGTGCGGGAGTCATCCACGGCCGTGTGCTCGCAAATAACGAGTTCACAGGAGCGGACCCACGCCCTTGTGGCCCTTCTGGATATCCGAGAGAAAAATATAAACATCCCTTGCATAAATACTGCACGGGCGTGGACATTCACATGCCGAACTCACAGGGGGCAGCCGCACGCCCTGTGTTTTCTCGGGATGGAGGGAGCAACCTGCAGAGTTTCGCACGGGCGTGCGAAAATTATCCACGCCCGTGCGTGGTTCACAAGGTCGCCCACAGGGGCGAGTCCACGCCCCTGTGTATTCTCGGGAAAATCTGCCCAACTCTGCAGGAAGGCACACGCCCGTGTGGAAATTACCGACGGGCGTGCGCCAGTCGCATGGTCATCCACAGGGGCAGCCGCACGCCCCTGTGTCCTCTCTGGAAGAGTTCACAGTACACATCCACGGGCATGTGGAATTTCCACACGCCCGTGTGTTTTCTCTGGATGACTTAGAAAAACCTGCAGGCTCTGCAGAACTAGCCTGAACATGTTTACACACTCAGAGCCTGCCCTATTGTGCAAACTATACCAGATAAAAACACAAAATAGAACTCAAACGACCAAACTTCGCCAATTCTCAACAAAACATACAATGAATTCTTTTAAAAACCCACAATAAAATCGCAGCACAAGCACTCAAAAATTTAAACACCAACACTTAACAATTTATTCATGCAAGCAAACTAAACTAAAGGGTACGAAAACAGTAAACACTTGGGTTGCCTCCCAAGAAGCACTTGTTTAACGTCACTGAGCTTGACGTATCTTCTTTACCTCATGGGGGTTTATGGAGGAAGAATACCTCCCTATTATCACTGCCAATCTCTCCGCCATGGTATGGTTTCAGCCTATGTCCATTCACCTTGAATGTGCCCTTCTCTGAATGACTAATCAAAATGGCTCCATGAGGGGAAACTTCGGTTACGGTATACGGCCCAGACCATCTTGATTTAAGTTTCCCCGGGAATAAACATAGACGGGAATTGAATAGTAGTACCTGATCGCCGATTTTGAATTCTTTGGAGAGTTTAATATGCTTATCATGCCACGTCCGAATTCTTTCCTTATATATCCTTGCATTCTCATATGCCTTCATCCTCCATTCATCTAGCTCATTAAGATGTAACATTCGTTGCTCTCCAGATTTGCACAAGTCAAAATTCATCAATTTAATTGCCCAATACGCTTTGTGCTCCAACTCCACCGGTAAATGGCAAGATTTTCCATACACTAAATTATAAGGAGTGGTCCCTATTGGTGTTTTATATGCTGTTCTATGAGCCCAAAGCGCGTCGTCCAACCTTTCAAACCAATCTCGTTTACCTTGATCCACTGTTTTCGTCAAGATTCTCTTGAGCTCTCTATTTGTAACCTCCACTTGCCCACTCGTTTGTGGATAGTAAGGTGTCGCAAGACGATGATGAACTCCATAACGCTTTAACACTTTCTCTAATTGTGTGTTGCAAAAATGTCTTCCCCGATCGCTAATGATGATTCTTGGAGTTCTGAATCGAGTGAATAACTTCTTAAGAAATTTTACCACAGTTCTTAAATCATTGGTTGGAAGAGCCTGGGCTTCCACCCACTTGGAAACATAGTCAACTGCCACCAAAATGTATTGATTGCCATTGGACTTTGGAAATGGTCCCATGAAATCAATTCCCCATACATCAAACACCTCACAAAATTGCATAGGATTTTGAGGCATCTCATCCCTTCGTGATAAGTTTCCAGCCCTTTGACAACTATCACATCGTAAAACGAATTGATGAACATCTTGGAATAAAGTCGGCCAGTAGAACCCAGCAGCTAGAACCTTCTCTGCAGTTTGACCTGATGCATAGTGCCCCCCCACTGGGCCTGAGTGACAATGCGCAATGATGTTCCACCCTTCCTCTCTAGAAACACACCTTCGCACCACCTGATCTGCGCAAATACGGAACAAGTACGGATCTTCCCAAAAGAAATTCTTTAGATCACTGAAAAATTTCTTCTTCTGTTGAAAGCTTAAGCCCTGCTTCAACACCTTTCCTGATAGATAATTTGCAAAATCCGCAAACCAGGGGGTATCTTCCGATTCTGATTCCTGTACCACATATAGGTGTTCTTCGGGGAAGAAATCATTAACTTCCTTGCTTGCTGGTTCTTGCCCCTCGCAACCTTCTAATCTCGATAAATGATCGGCAACCACATTCTCTGTCCGCTTTTTATCTTTGATTTCCATATCGAATTCTTGCAATAACAATATCCACCAAATTAATCTTGGCTTCGCATCTGCCTTGTTCATGAGATAACGGAGTGCAGAATGATCTGTGAACACGGTGACATTAGACAGGATAAGATATGGCCTGAATTTATCACACACATACACCACTGCTAATAATTCCTTTTTAGTAGTGGTGTAATTCTCTTGGGCACTTGTGAGGGTCTTGCTAGTATAATAGATTGGTTGAAATTGCTTATTTCTTCTCTGCCCTAAAACCGCTCCCACTGCATAATCACTGCCATCACACATTACTTCGAATGGCTCATCCCACTTCGGTGTTGTCAGGATTGGTGCTTGCACTAACTTTTCTTTCAAAACATTGAATGCATCCTGACAGTTGTCCCCGAAGTCAAATGGAGCATCCTTTTCCAAAAGTCTGGTCAACGGTTGCGAAATTTTCGAAAAGTCCTTAATAAACCTTCTGTAGAAACCTACATGGCCCAAGAAACTGCGGATCCCTTTTACATTAGTAGGTGGTGGAAGTTTGTCAATTATCTCAATCTTCGCTTTATCCACCTCCATACCTGCCTGAGAAATCTTGTGTCCAAGAAAGATGCCTTCTTGCACCATAAAGTGACACTTCTCCCAGTTAAGGACGAGATTCGTCTCTTCACATCTCACTAATACTCTTTCCAAATTGTTTAAGCAAACATCAAAAGAGTCCCCAAACACTGAAAAGTCATCCATGAAAACTTCCATAATATCTTCAAGAAAATCGTCAAAAATGGGCGTCATGCAACGCTGAAATGTTGCAGGGGTGTTACACAACCCGAAAGGCATTCTTCTATAAGCAAAGGTCCCATACAGACAAGTAAATATGGTTTTCTCCTGATCTTCTGGGGCTATCAGAATTTGAAAATATCCAGACATGCCATCAAGGAAACAATAGAAATGATGTCCCTCTAATGGCTCTAACATTTGGTCAATGAAGGGCAAAGGGAAGTGAGCTTTCCGAGTGACATCATTTAGTCTTCTGTAATCAATGCAGACTCGCCAACTAGTCACCGTCCTCGTGGGAATTAACTCATTCCTTTCATTGCTCACTACTGTTATTCCTCCTTTCTTCGGAATAACTTGGGTCGGGCTCACCCACTTGCTGTCGGATATGGGGTAAATGATTCCTGCATCCAAAAGTTTTATTACCTCTGCCTTAACAACCTCCTTCATATTTGGGTTCAATCTTCGCTGAGGTTGAATTACAGATTTATAGTCATCCTGCATTAGGATCTTATGAGTGCAGAATGATGGGTTGATACCCTTAATGTCAGAAATCTTCCATACGATAGCCGATTTGTGCTTTTTCAACGTGCTAACAAGCTTATCTTTTTTCTCTATAGATACGTTCGACGCGACGATTACGGGGAGTTTAGAGCCCTCCTCTAGAAATGCATATTCCAAATGTGCTGGAAGAGTTTTAAGCTCAAGTTCTGGTGGTTCGACAATTGATGGCCGCAAGCTACCCTCCTTTAATTTATCAATCTCCTCGAAATCATTCGCCTCATGTTCACACTTACTTTCTTCCTTATCCACCTGGCGATCTATTTCTTTACAGTCTGCAACAGCTATCAACTTGTCCATTCCACAGGATTCCAAATTTGAGATAGTAACGCTAACTGAAAAAAGTTCTTGCCTCTGATCTTGATAGGAAGACTCAAACCTAGCAAGAATTCTTTCTATACTGTCATCAAATTGGTCAATCATTGACACTGACGTGGACTCCTCAAACTTCTTTATCACACTATCCAACTCACAGCTTTGTCCTTGAACCCTGGCGATATACTCTTCAACCGACTCTTCCAAGGGTTGTGGAGTTGTACATTGTCCATGATAGGAGTAACATGATGTATCATTCCATGCTACTGTTTGAACTTTCTGCTCTACGTGTTCAACCATTCTCATGATAGTGTCAAATGATTCAAACATGTTAATCATTTTCTGCAGCAAAAAGAGATGAGGAAAGATTAGGGCAATGATGAGATAAGAAGAGATGAAATAGAATGCGTGATGAAATAGCTAAGAAAACAAAGTGCAAAGTATCTCTAAACGCCTAGCTCCCCGGCAACGGCGCCCAAAACTTGACAAGATCCCCTTGCTTATATCCCGCAAGTGCACGGGCTTGTCGAAGTAATAATCCCGGGTGAGCGGGGTCGAATCCACAGGGAGTAGGGAGTGAAAATACTTAATTTGATTCTTAGCTATGTGGAATATCAATAGTGATAAGTGTGAAATTGATTCAATTCTCAACAATAAAAACAACAAGTGAAAGACCAAAAGTAAGAAGAGGGTAAGGCAATCGATAAAGAATGGGGTACTCGGATGATGCTTCACCTAGGATGATCACTTCAAGTGCAAGAACTCTCTATTATGCTTCCTAATCAATGCAATGGTGAGTCGTGGAAATCCTTACATACGTAGTCCCAAATCTAAGGTCAACTATGCCTAACTCTATAGATGTCCCGGAGGAGAAATCGAACAATCTCAACACCTCGCACTCACATAGAGTTGCAATGAGCTCTAGGGATTCCAAGTGATAAATCTCTTCCTAAATATAGACATACCCCTTTGGTCCAGATGGAAGGTCCCTAGCCACAATTAAGCCCTAGATACTAAGATCCTCTCAACGCTTCACTCCATTGCACGCCCAACTAGGCCCCAGTGGAGGTTCATCCCTTAGACCATTCACTCCATTATGGCTGCAAAGAACTCGAGGAACGGAGGTAGAATCTATCACGTCGGAGGGGAAAGGGAACGCTCCTATACCTCTCGACTCACCCTCTCAACCCTCTCCAACCTAGCTTTGTCTAACGCTAGTGGTGTGTCACTCACTCACAAGGTTACCAACAAGAACTCTCAACTCTAGTGTCACTCTAGGGGAAATGTTCATACAATCAAGCATTCAAGGTTGGAACTCACAATAAACATCAATTTATTGAAAGCATAATAAAGAAGTTCAATGAAACGAATACATCCAAGGGTTCACAATCATCCAAGTACCCACTAGGGGTTTAGCTCTCCATGGAGCTTAATACAATCAAAGAAACCGAATGTAAAAGCAATGAATCCATAAAGAAACCCCCTCGATGATCGTGTCGATGGTCTTGTGGAAAGTCCTCTACTCGTCGTCCAAAGATTCCTTCGTCCGGTATAGGATATGCCTCGATCGAAGCTCCCCTACCAACGTTCTTCCTAATGGAATCACGATGTCGGAGCCATAGAACTTCCCCAAAACCTTGGCCAATACCCCTCGAAACCCTAGCCGAAGTCCTCTCACGAGTTGGGGAAAAGATGGAGAAAAGAATACCAAAATCGGGGCTGAATCGGCTTTAAATAAAGCTGGAATCGGGCAACTCCACGGGCGTGGACGATACACGCGCCCATGCGGAATTTCCACACGGGCGTGGATAATTTCCACACGCCCGTGTGGATTCTCTGTTTCTCTGATTTCTCGGCCGGCTGTGAACATTGTTGCTACAGTAATTACTGCAGTGTTCTGCTACAATCTTCGACCTGATTAACTTCCCAATTCCATACTTTCATCGGGGTAACGCAAACGGGCACACGTTCACGTCGTGAATCACTTGCTCTTTCAATGATGTACATGTTGGTGGATCTCTTGTTCTTATATGCATAAGTCAGAATGCTCGAGTGTGACTGCCTTTGTGCCCCTCCAAATGAAAGTGCTCACTCGAATATGAGGAGGTTGGCACACACTCTAGCATCTCATACCTGACCTATGTCTTTGCGTTTGAACCTTAGCAAGATCTCCTCCAAAATAGGTGCATTATGATCCACATTGGCCTATTTCCTTCATACTCGGCTTCACAACCCTACCTGCATAAAAGTAACATAAAAACACACATATTATTGTAAAAACCTGAGAAAATTAATGCTCAACATAAGGAATGAATGCTTCGCATTCATATCGCACAAGCACTTATCACTAATCCATGAGAATGCGTTGCGCTGCCGCGTAGCTTGCGGCTAGCCCACGCGGGCGTGTGGACTGGCCACGCAGTCGCCTGGGTGCCCGACTCTGGCTAGTTTGGCCGGGGTTGGGCTTGTACACCACCTACAAACCATTTTCAAATATTAAAGAAGTGTCTAGCATGATTTCCTATGGAAAATAGCATAAAAATACCATGAAAACTCCATTAAAATGGTCTTGAAGAACATGGAAAGGTTGGAGGGGAGTGAAGCCTCATTGGAGCAAATCGGAGAAGAAAATTGTGTGAAAACTCCAACAAATCATGTCTAATCCTCAGAGTTAAAAACAATTGGTTTGACAGATCAAAACTTGGGTTTTATAGGAATGAAAGGGTTGAAGATGAAAGGGCTCCTTGAAAATAGAAGATGATGAATAGTATCCCTTCATATTCATATAGGCACATGGCGGTGTGGATTTTCCACACCCCCACGTGGGTACTGTACACGACCTCGTGGAAATTCCACATGGCCATGCGGACTACAAAATTTCTGCAGACAGTCCGCTAGGGGCCCAAAACTCAAAATTAACACCAATTCTTCAACTTTAAACATTAAATTCACCCCAAGCCATGTCACACAAATATAAAATGATTTAGATCACTAAAAAATTCCAAGAGAACACTAGCCATTAATAAAAATTAACCAAGATGCACACTCATTAACTTATTACTGCAGAATTGAAAATCTAAGACTGCAGAATTGAAAATCTAAGACTACAAATTAACTAAAAACCGGGGTTGTCTCTCAATAAGTGCTTGTTTAACGTCACTAATCTTGGCATACCTGTCCTTACCTTATGGTGGCTTATAAAGATGAAAAACCTCTTTAGTTTCAATTTGCACATCCCCGTCGAAGTAGAGTTTCAATCTATGGCCATTTATCTTTAATGTTCCTTTCTCTTGGTGAGCTATCTCTATAGCACCATGTGGGAATACTTGAGTGATCTCGTATGGGCCTGACCATCTTGACTTTAATTTTCCTGGAAACAATCTCAAATGGGAATTAAAAAGTAGTACACGATCACCTACTTTGAACTCCTTATGCAATTTAATGTGTTTGTCATGCCATAAATGCATTCTTTCCTTGTAGATCTTCGCATTTTCATAGGCTTTTAATCAACACTCTTCTAACTCATTTAGCTGAAGATTTTTTTGGTCACCTGCCCGTGCAAGATTAAAATTCATCACCTTAATTGCACAAAATGCTTTATGTTGAAGCTCTACCAGCAGATGATACGCTTTTCCATATACCAAATTGTATGGCGTGGTTCCCACCTGAGTTTTGTATGCTATCAGATAAGCCCGCAATGTATCATCTAACCGTTCTGACCAATCCTTCTGATTATGCTCAACAGATTTTGATAGAATTCTTTTCAACTCACGATTAGTTACTTCGACTTGCCCGCTAGTTTATGGATGATACAGGTCGATATGGAGACGCTTGAACCGTTGCTGATGAATGGGGTCAGGGAATTCGACTACCGGTGGTGGGGTTGACTCCCTGTCTAGGCGAGGACGTTTATGAGCCAACCACTTGGTTTGTGGTGCCATATCTGTGAAGAAAACACTTAACAACATCACTTCAGCATGAATACAATGTAAATTGGGCACCACGCGCGCGAGGGCAGCGAGCCATGGTAAAAAACAGGGATAATTGGCCATTGTCCCAGCCCACGCGGGCGTGTGCTTGGCTCGGGCAGGCAGCCATGCCACCGCGTGGCTAGGCCATGTAGTCGCTTGGCCTGTGCAGAGCGTATGCACCCGCTTGGGCCAGCAGCGCAGGTACAGGACTGGCCTGATCGCGTAGCATGCGAGGCCGCGCACCCATCCACCCCAGCCACGTGAGCGCGTGACTGGGGCTGCTCTCAGCCAAGAAGGCACGTGCCCATCCACGTGGGCGCGTGGCGCTGTCACCCAGCGCGCGGCTAGCCGACGCAGCTGTATGGACTGCCTACGCGCTCGGGTGGGCACCCAACTCCAACGACTTGGCCGGAGTTTCGTTTCTACGCCTCATACAAACCATTTTCAAGCATTGAATTAGTGTCTAGCATGATTCCCTATGGGGAAATGTCATTACAATACCATGAAAACTCCATGAAAATGGCCTTGAAAAACATGGAAAGGGTGGAGGGGAGTGAAGGCTTACCGGAACAAATCGGTGTAGAAAACTTGGTGAAAACTCCGCTAAATTACGTCTAATCCTCCAAGGAGTTGAAAACAATTGGTTTCAGAGATCAAAACTTAGGTTTTATAGGAGTGAAGGGGTCGAAGATGAAAGGGCTCTATGAAAATGGAACATGATGAATAGTGCCCCTTTATATACTTATTGGCACATGGGGGTGTGTATTTTCCACACCCCTGTGTGGGTACTGTACAGGACCGCGAGGAAATCCCATGCGGTCGTGTGGACTGCAAAATTCTTGCAAACAGTCCACAATGGGCCTGAAACTCCAAATTAACACCAATTTTTTAACATTAAACATTAAATTCACCCTAAACCATGTCATACACATGGACAATAATTCAAATCACCAAAAAATTTTATGAAAATACCAGCAATCAATAAAAATTAATCAAGACACACACTCATGAATTTATTACTGCAGAATTTAAATTTTAAGTCTAAAAACTAACTAAAAGCTTTGGTTACCTCCCAATAAAACTCTTGTTTAATGTCACTTAGCTTGACGTACCTATTCTTACCTCATGGTGGCTCATAAAGATGAAAAACCTCTTTCCTAGCAACCTACACATCACATTTGAAGTAAGGTTTCAATCTATGTCCATTTACCTTGAATGTTCCTTTCTCCGGGTGAGTGATCTTAATTGTACCGTGTGGGGATACTTGAATAATCTCATATGGACCTGACAATCTTGCTTTCACTTTTCCCAGAAACAACTTCAACCGAGAATTAAAGAGTAACACTCGGTCACCTACTTTGAAGTCCTTGTGCAGTCTAATGTGTTTGTCATGCCATGAACGCATTCTTTCTTTGTAGATTCGAGCATTTTCATAGGCTCTCAGTCTCCACTCATCTAACTCATTCAACTGCAACATTCTTTGGTTACCGGCCCATGCAAGACTGAAATTCATTGCTTTAATTGCCCAACATGCCTTGTGTTCAAGCTCTACCGGTAAATGACATGCTTTTCCATAAACTAGGTTATACGACATGGTTCCCACCGGAGTTTTGTATGCTGTCCGTTATGCCCACAATGTATCATCCAAACTTTCCGACCAATCCTTCCAACTATGCTCCACCGACGTTGATAAAATTCTCTTCAATTCTCAATTGGTTACATCCACTTGCCCACTTGTTTGTGGATGACACGGTGTGGCAAGACGATGGTTCACATTGTATCTTTTCAGAATTTTATCAAGTTGGGCATTGCAAAAATGAGTCCCCCTATAACTTATGATGATTCTAGGAGTCCTGAAATGAGTGAACAATCTCTTGAGGAATTTGATTACTTTTCTAGCATCATTTGTAGGGAGAGCTTGAGCCTCTACCCACTTAGACATATAGTCCACGACGACCAATATATAACAATTCCCATTGGAGCTAGGGAATGGTCCCATAAAGTCGATGCCCCACACATCAAAAACCTCACAAAACTGCATTGGATTTTGCAGCATCTCATCCCGCCTAGACAGATTCCCTGCTCGTTGACAACTATCACAACTTTGCACAAATTGTCTTGCAACTTGAAATAACGTTGGCCAATAAAAAACTGCTGCTAAGACCTTTTCAGCTGTCCTCCCTGAGGCATAATGCCCTCCAACTAGCCCCAAATGACAATGGGCTAGAATATCCTAACCTTCCTCCCGCAAGACACATCTTCGCACTATATGATCTGCACACATTCTGAAAAGGTAGGGATCCTCCCAAGTAAGTGTTCCAAATCAGCAAAAAAACTTCTTTTGTTAAAAAGAAAGTCACCTAGGAAGAACTCTCCCTAAAAGATAATTGGCGACGTCAGCGAACCACGGAATGTCAACTTCTGAAATTTCCTAAAACTATACAAATGCTCCTCAGGAAATGCGTCATTAATTTCAGTTTTCCATGACCCTTCTTCTTCTAAACCCATAAGGCAAGAGAGATGATCTGCAGCCACATTTTTAACCCCTTCTTGTCCCTGATTTCAACATCAAATTCCTACAATAACAACACCCAACGAATTAACCTTAGTTTTGCATCTGTCTAATTCATTAGATAATGCAACACCGAATGGTCTGTGAAGACAACCACTTGTGAAAGAATGAGGTATGATCTAAATTTGTCAAATGCAAACACCACAGCCAGCAGTTCATTTTCAGTAGTAGTGTAGTTCTCTTGGGCACTTGTCAAGCTCTTGCTTGCATAATAAATTGGCTGGAAATATTTATCTTTTCTCTGCCCCAAAACAGCACTAACGGCATGATCACTAGCATCACACATAAGTTCAAAAGGGAGACTCCAATCCGGTGAGATGAGGATAGGTGCATGTATGACTTTTTCTTTTAACAAGTTAAAAACAAGCAAACACTCTTCATTGAACTCAAATGGGCGTCTTTCACTAACAACTTTGTCATCAGTTGAGCAATCTTGGAGAAGTCTTTAATGAATCGGTGATAGAAACCCGCATGCCCTAAGAAACTTCCAATGGCCTTGACATTGGTTGGAGGAGGTAGTTTTTCAATAGTTTTGATTTTTGCCCAATCAACCTCAATTCCTCGGCTAGAAATTTTATGACCAAGGACAATCCCTTCTTTGACCATGAAGTGACACTTCTCCCAATTTAGAACCAAGTTAGTCTCTTCACACCGCATAAGTACTTTCTCAAGATTACTCAAGCATGTCTCAAAAGAATTCCCAAATACCGAAAAGTCATCCATGAAGACCTACATTATATCTTCTTACAACTCATCAAAGATGGCCGTCATACATCTTTGGGAAGTAGCTGGTGCGTTGCAAAGTCCAAAGGGCATCTTTTTATAAGCAAAAGTACCAAAAGAGCATGTAAAGATTGTTTTCTCTTGATCTTCGGGAGCAATTGGGATTTGAAAATACCCCGACATACCATCTAGAAAACAATAAAATTTTTGGCCTGCTAATCACTCCAACATTTGATCAATGAATGGCAATGGAAAATGATCCTTTCTTGTGCCATCATTCAACCTCCGATAATCAATGCAAACACGACATCCCGTGACCGTTCTTGTCGGAATTAACTCATTTTTCTCACTTTTCATCACTGTCATATCACCCTTCTTCGGTACCACTTGTGTTGGGCTCACCCGCGCACTATCTGGAATGGGGTAAATAATTCCTGCGTCAAGGAGTTTCACCACCTCTTTCATGTTTGGGTTCAGTCTTCATTGAGGTTGAATTACAGTTTTGTAATTGTCTTCCATCAAAATCTTGTGAGTGCAAAAGGAGGGGTTGATTCCCTTGATATTTGAAATTTTCCAAGCTATGGCTATTTTGTGCAACTTTAACATAGCGACCAACTGTTCTTTTTTCTCCAAAGAAAGACTCAAAGAAATAATCACTTGCCATTTTGATCCTTCGACTAGAAAAGCATACTCCAAGTGTTTTGGTAATGCTTTTAGCTCAAACTTGGGAGGTTCTTCCACTGAAGGTCGTAGCAAATTTGCTTGTTTCCTATCAATTACTTCAAACCCGTTGGAAGTATCTTCTAACTCTTCCTCGAGTACTTCTTGTTCTGGTTTGTTTACCCCAAGGATATCCAAGCTATCTTCCACTTCCACTTGATTACTCAACTCAGACACTTCAATTGATGAGATGGATTCAACACAAATTTTGGCTTCATCTTCTTCATCTGACTCGGATTTACACCCAACACATTCCACTACGAATGCCATTGAAAAAGATGTGGGAATTACCTCCGACTCAATTTCAGCCTCATTCCTAAAAGACATAAACACAGATTTTTCAAAGTGTTCCAACAATGTTGACAATTCAGCCCTTTGATATTGCATTCCACTCTCTTCATTCATCATGTGTGGGTCAACTATCCGTGGACTCATCACCTCATCATGTCATTTACCCGAATCAAATTCAGCCACAAATTGTTATATTTTTATCTCATTGGATACCATCCTATCCTTCAATTTCTCCATAATTGATGCTTCGTTCAACATGGTCCCAAAATGGAAAAGAAAACAGAAATTACTGTTCACCCAATAGAAATAGGATGGAAGAAAATGATAGAATGGAAAGAGCGGTGAAAGAGGGAAATATGAAGAAGAAATAGTAAATGAAAATGTTAATGACTAAATTAACCAAGTCCTCGTGTTCCTAATATCCCGTTCCCCGGCAACGGCGCCAAAAAGTTGACACGTGCTCGGGTTGCATGTAAACCGCAAGTGCATGGGTGACGAAGTAATAATTACACTGGTGAGTGGGTAGTCGAATCCACAGGGAATGGAAGTATTAGTATTGACCAATTCTTAGTTATCTAGTCGAAATTAATGGATGTGATGAAATGAACTAATTGCAAGAGAATTAATAAGCAAGCAAAGCGGGCAAAACAAGTAAAGGAGATCCCAATCAATAAAGATGAGGAAGCCGGACAATGCTCCCCCTAGGATCTAACATGAAGCTCAAGATTCACTAAATGCATCTAAATCAAGTCTAATGAGTTAAGATAATCCAAGAACAACTGGCCCTTCCCTCCAAGCCACCGGTACTTGACCCATACAACGTCCCAGCGGAGAAATCGCTCAATCTCAACATCTCACACCCCATATGACTGCATTATACTCCAGGGACACCAAAGAGTGAAACCGATTCCTAAAGATAGATCCAACCCTAATTCATGGCGAAGGATCCCTAACCCCCTACAAGGTAGCGACAGAGAAATCTCTCAAACTCACGCCTCAACCCAAATATGGTTGTATAGAGTCTAGGGAATACAGAGATAGGAAACACACAATCGGAAGAGATAGGAGACACTCCACTATCTCATGACTCAGTCTCTCAACCCCCTTTAACCTTGAAGTTCTAACTCTAATGGAGACCTCTCTCTCATCAATGTAATAAATCATGCAAATCTAATCAACCACAAGGATTAATAAAACATGTAAGCAATGGGAAAACAAGGTTAAAACTTAAATCAACTCGGATTTAATAGAAACATAAAGCAAATCAATACAAAAACATAGATCCTAGGGTTCACATGTCCAAATACCTACTAGGGTTTAGCCCTCCATGGAGGGTGTTACAAAACAATGCTGAATAAAATGAAAAGCAATGAAAACCATGAAGAAAAACCCCCTTAAATTTGTGATGATGGCCTTAATGGGTCGCCCAACGTCTAGAAGAATTCTTCTCCGAAGCTAGGTCGCCGAAGGCTCAATCTATGCTATGACGGAGAGAAGATCGATCAAAGTTCATGATGGACGCCCCCTAATATTGCCAAAGACCTCCTCCAAAACCCTAGCCACCTTGCTTTAAAAGTGCTCGCAAAAAGCCACACAAAAAGTCTCCAAAGAATAGGGCAAATTGCCTATTTAAAGCCCAAAACCGTGCCTGTTACGTGCCCCCACACGTCCATGTGGATTTTTCACTCGCCCGCGTGGACTGCAGGAATTTCCACTCGGGCACATGAACAGTGTTTTGCTACAGTGATGTTACATTAAAAATTACTTCATTGTTTTGCTCTAGTACTTTGCTACAGCCTATTCGCAAACCGTAGTCCAAACACTCTTCTCTTGAGGCCACATGTCTGAGCACACGTCCATGTCTTAGGCTATAAGATTTTTCTTCATCGACGTATCTTTGACAGGTCTGTAATCTTCACAAAGAGAAGGAACATGAAGATGTGGATGCCTTTGAGCCCTTCCAACTAGTGAATTGACTTGAATCTTCTTGGAAGTTGGCACACATCTCCACGTTCATGAACTCCTCTCGTGTCTTGGTCCTTGAATTGAACAAGAACTCCCAACATTGTGTCTTTATAGAATATCTTTCCTTACTTTTTACTCTTCAAGGCATTCACAACCTATATGCATAAAAGAACACCAAATACACAATATGAGACATAAACCACGGTTAAAATGATGCTCAATGCATGTAAACATATATAAAAAATATGTCTACTCAAGCACTTATCAGTAACCATAGTAGATGAGTGACACACTACGTTGGTTAGACATTGCTTGATTGGAGAGGGTTGAGAGGGTGAGTTGAGAGGTAGCGGAGTGTTCCCTTTCCCCTCTGGTGTGATTTATCCTACCTCCATTTCCTTGAGTACTTGGCGGTCATAATAGAGTGAAGTTCTAGAGGATGAACTCCGCTGGGGCTTAGTTGCGTGAGCAACAGAGTGAAGCGTTGAAGGGACTCTAGTGTCTTGGGCTTAGTTGTGACTTGGGGCTTTTCGCCTGGACTAAAGGGTTAAGTCTATACATAGGAAGAGGGTTTATCACTTGGATTCCCTAGAACTCCATGCAACTTTACACAGTGTGGGGTGTTGAGACTGAGTGATTTCTCCACCAGGACATAGTGTAGAGTTAGTCACGGTTGACCTTAGATTTTTGACCGTGTGCTTAAAGTTTTCCACGACTCATTAAGCATTGATTAGGAAGTATAATAGTTGGTCTTGCACTTGAAACATTAATCCTAGGGGGAGCATTGCCCGAGTACCCAACTTTTATCGATTGCATTACCTCTCACTTACCTTTGCCTTACATTCTTGTTTATTTTATCTTTGTTTTTGTTACATTTTATCAACATTATAATTGTTTACTTTCACCTAGTTAAGTAGTAATTTAAATGTTTTTACTCCCTACTCCTTGTGGATACGATACCCCACTCACCTAGGATTTATTACTGGACAAACCCGTGTACTTGCGGGTCACACGCAAAGGGCGTTGCCAAATTTTGTGCCATTGCCGGGGAGTAGGTGTTTAGAGATACTTTACACTCTGCTATCTTAGCTGTTCATTCATTCTCTCTCATATCTTCTTATCCTATCATCGTTCTAATTTTGTTTTCTTTATTTTGGTGTAGCTCCAGGTTATGACCCGAAAGAACCCTTCGATACTAATTGAAGAATATCCTAAACTTGAATGTATACTCAGAAAAAGATATAAAGAACCTGTGCAAGAACCGCCGAATCTAGCTGAAGTGGAAGTTGAAGGATCTGACAACATGGCGGAACAGAATGAACAACAAAGAACACTCTCTGATTATGCTAGACCGTCAGTATTGGGGACACAATCTAGCATTCTGTGGCCCGCAATCATAACTCAGAATTTTGAGCTAAAGCCTTCATTCATCCACATGTTACAGCAGTCCGCACAGTTCAATAGTTTGGTCGATGAGAATCCAAACAGTCACATAGAGAATTTCTTGGAAGTGTGTGATATGCTCAAGATTAATGGTGTTACGGAGGATGCCATCAAGTTGGGAGCCTTCCCATTTTCCTTAAAGTGCAGGGCGAAGCAGTGGCTATACTCATTACCTAGAGCATCGATCACTACATGGGAGGAGATGGTAGATGATTTCCTTGGCCGTTATTTTCCTCCCACAAAATCTGCAAAGCTTAGGAATGAGATCGTGTCCTTTGTGCAAATGGAATTGGAGTCTCTATTCGAGGCATGGGAAAGGTTCAAGGAACTCCTCCGAAAATGTCCTCAACATGGGTTTCTAGAGTAGATAATCATTCAGACTTTTTACAATAGTTTAAATCCAAGTACAAGACAGTTACTTAATGCAGTGGCAGGAGGTACTTTATGTAGTAAGACCCCCGGAGAAGCCCGACAATTAATTAAAGAAATGGGTTGAACAGCTACCAATGGAATGCTAGGGAGAAGAAGAAAGTGGCCGGCATCCATGTGATCGATGAGGTTACATCGTTGGCGGCCCAAGTGTAGGCATTGAGTAAGAAGTTAGACACTATAACTTCTTCAAGATTGGAGGCCGTAACGAGTTATGATGGATGTGGAGCGGGATATGTCCCATCTGATTGCCCGATAGCTGTTGGTGGTACACCCTCCGTTAAACAAGTTGACTGTGTGGGTAATGCAATGAGAAACTAAGGCAATCCGTATAGTAATACCTACAATTCAGGTTGGGGGAACCACCCTAATCTCTAATGGAACAACCAAGGGCAGCAAAAGGCCATCGCACCATCGGGTTTCCAACAACAATAAGCCCCGAACATGGAGAATAGAGTTTCAGGCTTGGAGACAAGGATGACCGACTTAGAGAAAGCCTTGACCTAATTTGTGCAATCATCGGATACATGGTTCCAATCAGTCGAGGCTACACTTCACAACAACACCGCTTCATTGCAAAACCTAGAAAATCAAGTGGGGTAAATCGTAAAGTCTCTATTGGAGAGAACACAAGGAAGCTTGCTGGGTAACACTGAAACTAATCCACAAGAGCATGTGTAGGCGACCACTTTGAGAAGTGGTCGTGAGGTTGAAGGTATGCTTCCAAGGGAGAAGACAAATGTTGAGGCACCGGAGGTTGTAGAGGTTGAGAAGGGAGCAATTAAGGAGACGAAGGTGGCAACCCCACCTTACAAGCCAAGAATCCCTTATCCCTTTAGACTTAAGAATGACCAAAATAATGAGCAATATAAAAAGCTCTTGGGTCTATTCAAGCAATTGCACATCAACATTCATTTAGTGGGGGCATTGACTCAGATGCCTTGGTATGCTAAGTTCTTGAAAGATCTATTGACCAACAAGAGAAAGTTAGAAGAGAGTGCATCAGTGATCATAGATGCCTCTTGTTCGGTAGTTTTGCAAAAGAATATGCCGAACAAGAAAAAAGACCCGGGAAGTTTCATTATCCCATGCAACATTGGCAATTTGGATAAAGAGATGGCATTGACAGACTCAGGGGCCAGTATTAATGTCATGCCATACTCTTTCTTTCAAAAGTTAGGCTTAGGAGAGCCTAGGCCCACTCGGATGACTTTGCAATTGGCAGACCAGATGGTGAGACATCCGAGGGGCATCATTGAAGACGTGCTTGCTAAGGTGGACAAGTACATATTTCCTGTAGATTTCATAGTGTTGGATGTCGATGAGGATGCAGATGTTCCTTTGATACTAGGGAGGCCATTCTTGCACACTTCCAAGGCATTGATTGACAAGGACAGCGGGGAGTTGACACTAAGGGTTCGAGATGACAAGCTCACATACCGCCTCACCGAAACCATGTGACATTCTCTTGACTTTGATGATACTTTATATTTTCTTGACACTACTGATGAACTAATCGATGAATATGTGTAGGAAATGTTGAATCCGGACCCATACGAGGGGTTGCTAGACCAAGATGAGGAGAACGAGGAACTAATGATGCTTGGTCTAGAAGAGAAAGCACTACCTACTCTGGGGATCATGAAAAATATGCTCCGGAAGATGAAGTGAGCGAGAAGATGCAACAAGAAATGCCCCAAGGCTATTAGGGATGTGCATGAATGGAAAAAAGGTGACAAGCCTTTAAGTGGTAACAAGCTCGACAACTCTCCCTCTACCTTCAAGAGGTTGTGCTCATTATGCTATCATGTCATGGGTAAGAAAGAAACCTTCATCTATGAACCCCCGTGAGGTAAGACAAGGTACGTCAAGCTAAGTGACATTAAACAAGCGCTTCTTCGGAGGCAACCCATGCACCTACTGTTTTGTTAGTTGTTAGTGTAGTGTTTACATGAATAAAACATTGAGTGTTGGTGTCTATATGCTTTGATACATTACTGTGATTTTCTTGTGGATGAGTTGGTGTTATCTTGTGGATGAGTTGTTGGTCGTTTGAGCTTGTTTCTTGTTTTTCTCTGGTATATTTTGCATGATAGGGTAGGCTCTGAGTGTGTTTGCATGTTCAGGAATTTTTTACAGAGCCTGTAGAGTTTTCCAAAGCATCAAGATAAAAAGCATGGGCGTGTGGAATTTCCACACGCTTGTGGGTCTTTATTGAGAGCTCATCAAGAGAAGGCACAAGGGCGTGGACTCACCCCTGTGAATGACCTTGCAATATTCACACGTCCGTGGGTAATTTCCATACGGGCGTGTGTATTCCTACAAAGACTTAGAGATTTTTCTCTAGAAGACAGAGGGGCGAGGACTCTCTCTTGTGGATGACCCTGTGATAAACACACGGGTATGGGTAATTTCCACACACCCGTGTGGATTTTTGCAGAGGAGCTATCTTCCATCTCGAGAATACACAGGGGCGTGCGAGTGACCCTATGAACTAGCCCTGTTCATGTCCATGCCCGTGGGGAATTTTCGCACTGGCATGTGAAACAGTTAGAGTTTTCTCGGGTTGGATGGAGAAGACAAAAGGGCGTGTGGATGCCCCTGTGGGGCAAGCGCACGGGCGTGGGTATTTTCCGCACACTGGTGTGTATGCATTCAGAGAGATGAGTTTCTTCCCTAGAGTGCACAAGGACATGCGTCTATCCCTGTGAGTCTCTCCGGTAAAGGCACACGGGCATGGGTAATTTCCACACGCCTGTGTGGATGTACAAAATTTCAATAGACGCAAGTTCTCCTTAAAATCTCTTTGAGTTTGTTTTTTATTATCCTCTCAAATTCTCAAAGTAGGTTCTTGATCATCTGCCTAGCCTCGCACCGCTGATTTTGAGGGTCTTTATTCAATCTCCATGCCGATTTTCAAAGTTTTCATACCCATTTCGTCTGAAAACATTTTACCCTCTCTCTTATTCGCCATTTATTGTTTTTATTGGATTAAAAGTGGTGGTGTGATGAGAATTTTCACTCTAGAATGGATTATGCATGTTTCGAAGGAGTTTAGATGTGGTTTTAAGTTGTATTTTGACATTATTAACATGTGGTCGTGCGATTTTCACACCCCGCAGGTCTACATGGGCATGTCGAATTTTCACATGACAGTGTGGAATTTTGCAGTACTGTTTCCTGAGCTTCTATGGTCATTTCTTCATCAATTATTGCATGTATGGCACCGCGTTCGAAGAAGTAAGAGGGTAAGAGTCTAAGGGAGACTCCATCTGAGCTAGCACACATTGAATTTTCGAACCCCAACCATGGAGACTCATGTTTTGACAGTCTCGTTTCGTGGACTTGAGTGTGCTGATTGAGGTCCAGCTAGGCGATGAGTGGGCTGATGAGATTGACAAGTTGTTAGTTGTGGGAAGTTGGCGGAGATTATTGTCAATCCGAGAGCCAGCTATCCGGCCACTATCATTGGAGGTACTGCCGTCCTTCGAATTTGAGCAGTTGTATGGGAGATTTGGCATTCTTGATGTCATACAGTTCAGAGCATTCAGATGTTAGTTTACCATGATTATCACTGAGTTTTCAGTGCGTATGGGCTTGTATGACGAGGCATATACAGATACATAGGAGTATGGACACTTGCCAACGGATTATCTCGGCACCTTGACCCCACAGCAAGCTTACCAAGCTTTATGTGGACATGGGCAGTATGAATCGGGAGTGTCCAAAGCCATATGTTTGTCCCGGCCAAGCTACAGACTTCCTGAGATATCAAGGCAAAAATGGGAGAGTGGGAGTATTATTTGCTGGACCCTACTTTACTAGACATATCCTGGGGATGGGCCTTGTGGATGCTATCAGGGGAGCCAAAAAGACAGTTATCCTTGCTCCTTTTGGACTTGATTCAATCAGGATAATGGTACTAGTGTACAGATATAGGCCTGGAGCTTACATTTTGGCTACATCTCCTATAGAGAGTGAAGAGGGCGGAGGAGACGCAGCGGAGGTTACGCACCAATGGAGACCGAGACCCCACGGTGCACGCTCATCTTGTCCCGAGCTTATGATCATATTGTGATGCTTGAGAGTGCTGTGACTATATTATGGTCTGAGATCAATGAGATTCGAGTGATACAGTCAGCATGGTATATCGATGTGATGCCCCATTTCGACAGGTTACAACAGCTATTGATTAGCCAACCTCCGGCTCCTCCGGCTTCACCATCACCAGATCCACAGGCATCTTTTGATTATCCAGTAGTAGCAGAGCCAGAGCATGACACCGATACTTAATGCATCGTTCTTTATTTCTTTCTTGTTATCTTATTTTGTATTGTTGTTAGAATTGCACGACTCAGAAAGGATTTTCCTTCTGAGTATGTCTTTTATTTTCATTTTGTTGTCTCGAGTTGTATTCATTGCTCTATCTTTTATATACTCCGGTTGTTTTTTGTTTTTATTGAGCTTCACTGAATCTCCTCATGTATGAGTGCAGATGGTCTTGTGAGTATGGGAATCGAGAACTAGTTATAGACACGGGCAAGGTGTTTTAGCACTTGGCCACGTGTGCTTCACAACCCGTTGGAACATCACTCGCAATGATTTATCTCCATCCAATGCAATAGTAGGAGTCAGGAGAGTATTGTTTCGATTACTTATCCCACATATATTCTTGATTGATATACATTATTAGTGAGCTTGCATGGATACATTGGGGACAATGTACAACTTAAGTATGTGGGGGGGAGGGGGAGTTCACGTTGCACACATCTTTTATATAAGTTTTGATTGACATAGATGATCACATAGCCAATGGCGGTTCACCTTAGTTGCAATGATTGTATTCTTGAGTTTAGGAGAATTTTTAACATTGAATGTTCTCATGCTATATTTTTTACATGAATTTCTAGGAATTGTTTGCCAGAATGACACTTGTTGCACTACTCGTACTTTAAACTCTTTTGGAAGCTCACGTTTAATGTTAAAAGGACTAGTTAGTGTTACTTATTTTGCTAATTCTGCTGAAAATATATATATATATATATATTTGTTGTTTGTGCATTACGGGTGGAAAGAGCTACCACCTATGTTGTATGTAGCTACTCTCATAAGTCGGATACTAGTTATGCCCTAATTAGAGAAAGAGCTATCTCATGGGATGAGTGAAAGCTACCACCCTGGTAGAAAGAACTACCACTTCAAAAATGTGAAAGCCACCTTAGCGGCCGCTTGGGGAAGGGCTACCTTAGAGGATGTGTGAAGCTACGACCATCTTTTTATTTTGTTATGTTTTGTAGATAAATAAGTACCTTATACTTAGGATTTTGAGGACTATACTTTGGGTTGAATTGAGTGACTTTACACACACTTACACGGTTTTGAGTTTGTTGTCCTTTTTTATTCAAGTTTTTTGCTAGAGCATTGATTTTTTTTTATTTAGTGTTGAAATTCCCCTTACTTGTAGAATGCTCTCATTGCATATTTTGGTGAACCTAAGGGCAAGTACTTTCAATATTTCCTTCTTCTATGTTTAAATGTGTATTCCTTTGCTTGAGGACAAGCAAAAGCTTAAGTGTAGGGGAGCTTGATAAGTGCTTGTGTGATAAGAATGCGAAGTGTTCTTTCCATATGATTAGCATTACTTTTATCAGGTTTTAGCACTAATACTTGTGCATTTGTGTTACTTTAATGCATGAGCTTGATAAGTGCTTGTGTGATAAGAATGCGAAGTATTCTTTCCATATGATTAGCGTTACTTTTATCAGGTTCTAGCACTAATACTTGTGCATTTGTGTTACTTTAATGCATGTAGGGTTATGAAGCTAAGTATTGAGAAAAAAAGCCAAAAGTAGATCGTGAGCACACTAATTGGTGGAATCTTGGAAGGAACAAATGCGAAGACACAAGTGGGGTCTTATGATGGGTGAATGTATTCCAACCTCCGTGCACTCAAACTATTACAATGAGTCGGAGGGGCACGAACGCAGTCACATTGGCGTATCCCGACTTGTGCATTGATAGCAAGATCTTCACCAATGAAACCTTTGATTGATGAAGAGTTGCGATCTATGGCATAAACGTGTGCCCGTTTATGTTGCCTCGGTAAAAAGTGTGGAATTAGGAGTATTTTGGCAAAGTACTGCAGCAGGATACTGTAGCATATCACTATAGCAAAGTATTGTAGCAGTCCCTGTCACAGCTGGCCAGTAACAGATTTCCAGAGAATCCACACAGGCCCTTGGGGAGAATCCACAGTGATTCAACCTGATTTTAGGGATCTTTTTCCCCTCTTCCCTTCCACATTTCTCCATCATTTGCGAAGGCGTCGGCTAGGGTTTGGAGACAGTTTTAGCAAGTCTTTGGAGTGGTTTTAGGGATTTGACACCGTGATTCACTTAGAAGAAGGTTATTGGGGGAGCTTTTGTCGACATAGATTCTGTGAGGTGTGCCCTAGGCCGGGCAAGGGGACCATTGGAGAAGACTTAGCTACTCTACAAGACCATCGACATGACTACTGAGGGGGTTTTCTGATGGAACACTTGTTGTTACTTTCAATTTCATTGTTGATTGTATTGTGCTCCATGGAGAGCTAAACCCCCTAGTGCGTACTTGGATTTTGTAAACCCTAGAATGTTATTGTTTCATTGATCTTTTATTATGCTTTCCTTAATTGATGTTTCAATTGAGTTCCAATCTTGAGTGCTTGTGGAATGACTTCTCACCTAGAGTGGCACTAGGGTTGAGAGTCCATCTTAGTAACCATTGTAGATGAGTGACACACTACGAGGGTTAGACATTGCTTGATTGGAGAGGGTTGAGAGGTTGAGTCAAGAGATAGCGGAGTGTCCCTTTGCCCTATCGTGTGATTTATCCTTCACCCATTTCCTTGAGTTTTTGGCGGTCACAATAGAGTGAAGTTATAGAGGATGAACTCCGCTGGGGCCTAGTTGCGCGAGCAATAGAGTGAAGCGTTGAAGGGACTCTAGTGTCTGGGGCTGACAAGGTCCCCTTGCGTATATCCCGCAAGTGCACGGGTTTGTCGAAGTAATAATCCCGGATGAGCGGGTATCGAATCCACAGGGAGTAGGGAATAAAAACACTTAATCCGCTTCTTAGCTTTGTGAAAGATCAGTAGTGATAAGTGTGACAATGATTCAATTCTCAAAAGTAAAAACAACAAGTAAGAGAGCACGAGTAAAATAGGAGGTATGGCAATCGATAAAGATGGGGTACTCGGATAATGCTCCGCCTAGTATAAAGTTTCAAGTGCAAGAGCCCTCTATTATGCTTCCAAATTAATGCAATGGTGAGTCATGGAAATCCTTAATTACATAGTCCCAAATCTAAGGTCAACTATGCCTAACTCTATACATGTCCCGGAGGATAGATTAGATAACCTCTCAACCTCGCACTCGAATAGAGTTGCAATGAGCTCTAGGGATTCCAAGTGATAAATCTCTTCCTAATTATAAACCTAACCCTTTAGTCCAGGCGGATGGTCCCTAACCACAATTAAGCCCAAGATACTAAGATCACCTCAACGCTTCACTCCGTTGCACGCGCAACTAAGCCTCAGCGGAGGGTCATCTCTTAGACCATTCACTCTATTATGGCCACCAAGAACTCAAGGTACGGAGGTAGAATCTATCACGTCGGAGGAGAAAGGGGACGCTCTTGTACCTCTCGACTCACCCTCTCAACCCCCTCCAACCTAGCTTTGTCTAACGCTCGTGGTGTGTCACCCACTCACAAGATTACCAACAAGAACTCTCAACCCTAGTGTCCCTCTACGGGAAATGTTCATACAATCAAGCATTCAAGGTTGGAACTCACAACAAACATCAATTAATTGAAAGCATAATAAAGAGATTCAATGAAACAAATACATCCTAGGGTTCACAAATACCCAAGTACCCACTAGGGGTTTAGCTCTCCATGGAGCTAAGTACAATCAAAGAAATAGAATGTAAAAGCAATGAATCCATAGAGAAACCCACTCGATAGTCGTGTTGATGGTCTTGTGGAAAGTCCTCTACTCGTCGTCCAAGGATTCCCTTATCCGGTATAGGATACGCCTCGACGGAAGCACCCCTACCAACCTTCTTCCTCAGGAATAACGATGTCGGAGCTATAGAACCTCTCCAAAACTCTAGCCAATACACCTCAAAACCCTAGCCGAAGCCCTCTCTCAAGTAGGGAAAAGATGGAGAAAAGAATGCTGAAATCGGGGTTGAATCGGCTTTAAATAGGGCTGGAATCGGGTGACCACACGGGCCTGTGGATTTTACACACGCCCGTGTGCAATTTCCACATAGGCGTGTATAATTTCCACATGCCCGTGTGGATTCTCTGAATTCTTGTTATTTCGACCGGCTGTGAACAGTAACTGCTACAGTACTCCCGAATCCACTTTCATCTAGGTAACATAAACGGCCACACGTTTATGCCATGTATCACTTTGCTTCTTCAATGACAGATAAGTTGATGGAGATCTTGTTCTATGTACATAAGTCGGAATGCTTGAGTGTGACTGCCTTGTGCCACTCCAAATGGTTGTGCTAACTTAAATACGGGGAGGTTGGCACACACTCTAGCATCTCACACCCGACTCATATCTTAGCGTTTGAACTTTAGCAAGATTTCCTCCAAAATAGGTGCATTGTGATCAACGTTAGCTTCTTTCCTTCATAATTGGTTTCACAACCCAACCTGCATAAAAGTAAAATAAAAACACACATATTAGTGTAAAAACCCGAAAAAAGTAATGCTCAACATAAGGAAAGAACGCTTCGCATTCATATCGCACAAGGACTTATCAAGGGCTTAGTTGCGCGAGCAATAGAGTGAAGTGTTGAAGGGACTCTATTGTCTGGGGCTTAGTTGTGACTCGGGTTTTTAACCTGGACCAGAGGTTTAGGCCTATACATAGGAAGAGGGTTTATTACTTGGATTCCCTAGAACTCCATGCAACTTTACACATCATGTTCTTAAGGATTTCCATGACTCATTGAGCATTGATTAGGAAGTATAATAGTTGGTCTTGCACTTGAAACATTAATCCTACGGGGAGCATTACCTGAGTACCCCACTTTTATCGATTGCCTTACCTCTCACTTACCTTTACCCTTCATTCTTGTTTCTTTTTATCTTTGTTTTCATTACATTTTATCAACATTATCATTGTTCACTTTCACGTGGTTAAGTAGAAATTTAAGTATTTTTACTCCCTACTCCCTGTGGATATGATACTCCACTCACATGGGATTTATTACTCGATAAACCCGTGCACTTACGGGTCACATGCAAGGGGTGTTGCCAAGTGACTCTCATATAATAATTATCAGGTACATGCTATGGATTCTACTTGTGCCCTCAACACCTAATAACATCTATGGGAAATAAATATGTTAAGTTTTGCAACTACCCTACATCAATCACAACTATGGCAATCAACACACACCAGGTTTTACAACTACAAGTATGCAAATCATGCACACCAACTTATGTAATATAAGTTTTAACATAAAAAAATAGAACAACATAATCATTGCAAGAGACTAAATCAACAATAAATTAACATCTAAGTTTATGATTTCGGGGCACCAGAGAGAGGTTAGCCCCTCATAGGTTCACACAACATTGGAAAGAATAAGAAAATAATCAAGTATAAATCCATTGACTCCCTATTGCTTCTCAATCAATCTAATTATGCTCCAATTATCTAGTTTTTGACAAAGCTCCACTCCAAATTTCACATATGAATCCTTGCTCTAATCCCTCAAAGGAAGATGGTGAAGTTCACCCAAAAGCCACCTCCAAAATACCAAGATTAACTCCATTTGAAACCCTAACTTTGGGACTTAAAAAGGTGTTTGATAAGTTCTTGTGCGCTAAGAATGCGAAGCGTTCGTTCCTTATGATGAGTATTACTTTTGTCAGGTTTTAGTGCTAATACGTGTGTATTTATGTACTTTTATGCAGGTTGGGTTGTGAGGCCGATTATTTGTAAATGAAGCCATTGTAGATCGCTTAACGCATTATTTGGAGGAGATCTTGAGAAGGCTCAAATGCGGAGACATGAGTCGGGTTTAGAATGCTAGAATGTGTGCCAACCTCCTTGTATTCGAGCTAAGGTAATGATTCGGAGGGGAACGAAGGCAGTTTTATCCTAGTATTCCGGCTTGTGCATATTTAGCAAGATCTCCACCAACGTGACCGTTTATTGAAGAACCAAGATGATCCATGACGTGAACGTGTGCCCATTTACGTTACCTAGATGAAAGCATGGATTCGAGAGTATTTCAAGCCGTACTGTAGCAGGGAACGCAGCAAAGAACTGTAGCAGGTACTGTTCATAGCCAGCCGAAGAAGGAGCGAAACAGAGGAGCCACACGGGCGTGTGGAAATTCCACATGCCCATGCGTTAATTCCACAGGGGCGTGTGGAATCTTGATTCCAACACTATTTAAGGCCGACTTCAGCTCTGATTTCAACATTCTTTTCTCCATCTTTCCCCAACTTGAGAGAGGGCTGCGGCTAAGGTTTTGAGACGTATTGGCTAGGGATTTGGAGAGGTTCTACGGCTCCAACATCATCATCTCTTTGGAAGAAGTTTGGTAAGGGAGCCTCCGTCGGATTGATTCCACGAGGCGTATCTTATACCGGACAAGGGGATCTTGCGACGAGTAGAGGACTCACCACAAGACCATCGCCACGACTATCGAGGGGATTTTCCTACGCATTGTTTTTTTTATATTTGATTTCATTATCGTTTGTATTGTGCTCCATGGAGAGCTAAACCCCTAGTGGGTTCTTCGGTATTTGTGAACCCTAGGATGTATTAGTTTCATTGAATCTTTTTATTATACTTTCAATTAGTTGATGTTATTGTGACTTCCAATCTTGAATGTTTGATTGTTTTAATACTCCCTTAGAGTGACACTAGGGTTGAGAGTTCATGTGGTAACCCTTGTGAGTGAGTGACACACCACGAGAGTTAGACAAAGCTTGATTGGAGAGGGTTCAGAGGGTGAGACGAGAGGTATAAGAGCGTCCCCTTTCCCCTCCTGTGTGATAGATTCGACCTCCATTCCTCGAGTTCTTTGCGGCCATAATAGAGCGAATGAGCTAAGGGATGACCCTCCGCTGGGGCTTAGTTGCCTTACCAAGGCTTAGTTGCAACGAAGAGAAGCATTGAGGTGATTTTAGCATCTAGGGCTTAATTGTCGTTAGGGACCTTTCTTCTTGGCCAAGGGTTAGGTCTACAATTAGGAAGAGATTTATAACTTGGAATCCCCAGAGCTTATTGCAATCCTTCTTACGAGTGCGAGGTTGAGAGGTTGTTCAACCTCTCTTCCGGGATATGTAGAAGATTAGGCTTGGTTAACCCTAGATTCAGGGCCATGCATTAAATGATGTCCCTGACTCACCATTGCATTAGTTAGGAAGCATAATAGAGAGTTCTTGCACTTGAAACGATTTTCCTAGGTGGATCAATACCCGGGTACCCCATCTTTATCGATTGCCTTACCTTCTCCTTTACTTTTGCTCTCTTTCGGGTTGTTTTACTTTTGAGAATTGAATCTTGTCACACATATCACTATTTATCTTTCATATAGTTGAGATGCAAATTAAGTATTTTTATTCCCTTTTCCCTATGGATACAATACCCCACTCACCTGGGATTTATTACTTTGACAACAATGTGCACTTGCGGGGAGCCCTGTCAAGTTTTTGGCGTCGCTGCCGGGGAATATACGTTTAGAGATACTTTACACTTTTGTTTCCTTAGCTATTCCTTTATCCATTCTATTTAACATTTTCTTTTCTATCATCATTCTTATTTGTTTTCTTTCCTTTGTGCAGCTTCAGGTTGATGACCTGAGGGAACCCCTCAATATTGATTGAAGGAGATCCCGAGCTTGAAAGAACACTTAGAAGAAAAGGGAAAGGACCTGTGGAAGAACAATCTAATCTTGCTGATTTGGATGTTGAAGGGTCAGATAATATGGCAGAACAGAATGAGCAGCAGAGGACACTCTCTGATTATGCTAGACCCCCAATTACAACTCAGAATTTCGAGCTAAAGACGGCATTCATCCACATGTTGCAGCAATCCGCACAGTTCAATGGTTTGGCCGATGAGGATCCAAATAGTCACACAGAGAACTTTCTCGAGGTGTGTGATATGCTCAAGATAAATGGGGTGACGGATGATGCCATCAAGTTGAGAGCCTTCCTATATTCCCTAAAAGGGAGAGCAAAGTAGTGGCTACACTCATTAACTAGAGCCTCGATTACTACATGGGAGGAGATGGTAGAAGCTTTTCTAGCCCGTTATTTCCCTCCTGGAAAATCTTCAAAGCTTAGGAATGAGATCTCATCCTTTGTACAGTCGGAATTGGAGTCTCTATTCGAGACATGGGAAAGTTTCAAGGAGCTCCTGAGAAAGTGCCCACAACACAGATTTCCAGAGTGGATGATTGTTCAGACTTTTTACAACGAGTTGAATCCAAGTACAAGATAACTCATAGATGCGGCAGCAGGAGGTACCTTAGGTAGCAAGACCACCGATGAGGCCCGTTAACTTATTGAAGAAATAGGTTTAAACAGTTACCAATGGAATGGCAGGGAAAAGAAAAAGGTGCCGGTCTTCATGAGATAGATGCAGTTACTTCATTGGCGGCGCAAGTGGAAAATTTGAGTAAGAAGTTAGATCTTCTAACTTCAGACAGAGTGGCGGCCGTGAGTACTTGCACCAGGTGTGGTGGAGGACATGCTCCCTCCGATTGCCCGATCTCTATTGGTGATGCATCTTCGGTTGAAAACATCGATTTTGTAGGTAATGGCATGAGGACTCAAGGAAAGCCATATAGCAATACCTACAATCCAGGTTGGAAGAATCTTCCCAACTTCTCGTGGAGCAACCAAGGTCGACAAAAGGCCATGGGGCCACCAGGTTTCCAACAACAAGCCCCGAACGTGGAAAAAGAAGTTTCAGTTTTGGAAACCTGAATGGATGATTTGGAGCAGGCCTTGAATAGATTTGTGCAATCTTCAAATACAAGGTTTGAATCAGTTGAGGCTATACTTCACAATCACACTGCCTCTTCGCATAACCTTGAAAATCAGGTGGGGTAGATTGCAAAGTATCACTTAGAAAGGCCACATGGAAGCTTGCCGAGTAATACCAAGACCAACCCTAGAGAGCATGTGAAGGCGATCACTTTGAGAAGTGGTCGTGAGGTTGAAGGTAGGCTTCCGGGTAAGAAGCCAAAAGAACACGCACCCGTGGTTATAGAGGTTAAAGATGGAACAAGCAAAGAGAAGGAAGTGGCAACCCCACCTTTCAAGCCAAGAATCCCTTATCCCTCTAGATTGAAGAATGGCCTAGGGGATGAACAGTACAAGAAGTTCCTGAGTTTGTTCAAGCAACTCCACATCAATATTCCTTTTGTTGAGGCATTAGCTCAACTGCCTAAGTATGCCAAATTCTTGAAAGACTTGTTGACTAACAAGAGAAAGTGGGAGGAGAGTGCTTTAGTGATTTTAGATGCATCTTGCTCGGCGGTGTTGCAAAAGAACATACCGAGCAAGACGAAAGACCCGGGAAGTTTCATCATTCCGTGTAATATTGGCAATCTAGGTGAAGAAATGGCATTGGCGGACTCAGGGGCTAGCATCAACGTCGTGCCTGATAAGTGTCTAAATGTAGATGTTTTCATATATATATCGTATTCACTTTGCATGTATTTTGTGAGGTTTGATGCCCGTTTTATGCTTAATCATCTACTATTTGCTTTGTAGGGCATAAGGAAGCCATAGTGAACAAGAAGATATCATTTGGACGAAAAGAGAAGAAAACAGGAATTTCATACTACCCCCATACTGGCCAGTTTGGGGGCCGTATGCACTGTAGCAGCGGAATGATTCGGAGTGTCTGCCCAGATTTCCATACTACCTAGTATACGGGGCTAGACTTTTTCTTGGCCTATTTTGGGAGACCACTTGGGAGGTTTTGGGCGACCTTGGGAAGGAGAAGAAGGCCAAGGAAGCTAGGAGATCATTCAAGCCCAAGGTCCAAGACTCTCAAGGCAAGAAGGCAACATCATTCAAGGGGAGATCTACCATGATTTGAGGGAAGGAGACCCGCGGCTAGAGGAAGCGTCATTTGGCACTCCTTTGGTGGGGAAAGCATCATTAGGCATATTCTTCACCTCCTCCTCCACCATTTCATCTAAGGAGTGTCATTTATGCTTTTGTTTAATGTTTTGCTTGTTTGTATTTCTTGTTGTGTGATGATGACACACTAGACCCCCAAGGCCACCGGGTGTTGGTGAACCTTGGGGGGTTTTATCATGTATGTTGGATGATAACTTGTTAATTCCATGCTTGGGTAATTTTGAGATTTAATCCATTGTTTCCATGCTAAGTGATACACTAAGGAGAAATCCGTAGCTCTTTTATGAATGATGCATGTAGATGTAACTTGCTAGCATGTATTAGGTCATGAATGGATTAAAAGGGGATGATTGTATCATCACGCCTAGAAATCGGGTGTTTGGTGGCCCTCCATGTAGGTTTAATCCGAAGAAGAGTAGGTTTAATCCTAAGTGAGATTTCCTAATTCTCAGTGCAGTCGTAGGAATCTGGATTTGGAAGAAATTTCTATTTATGTTCGTATGGGATTAGGGTTCAATCGCCGAGAAATTGGGGTTGTTCTAATCTTGGAATCTCATGGTCCATTTTACCCTTGCATCTTTAGATCATCATCCATGTTGCATGATAACCCCTCGAAGGGGATCCTCGTGTCTTCACACGAGGTATTACTTGGCGATCCCGTACACTTGCTTCCCGGCAAGTGCCAAATGATGCTTCCTCTAGCCGCAGGTCTCCTTCCTTCAAATCGTGGTAGATCTCCCCTTGAATGATGTTGCCTTCTTGCCTTGAGAGTCTTGGACCTTGGGCTTGAATGATCTCCTAGCTTCCTTGCCCTTCTTCTCCTTCCCAAGGTCGCCCCAAAACCTGCCAAGTGGTCTCCTAAGATCGGCCAAGAAAAAGTCTAGCCAAAAGTCCTTTTTCTGCCCTAAAAGTTAGTATATATACCCCCCGAGTCATACGGGTCATATGGGGTTCATATAGCACTCAAAAACCCTAGATTCGTGTTCCATAAGGGGTGCATACAACCTCTATATGGCCTCGTATACTGGGTAGTATGAAAATCTGGCCAGACACTCCGAATCATTCCGCTGCTACAGTGCATATGGCTCCCATACTAGGCAGTATGGGGGTAGTATGAAATTCCTGTTTTCTTCTCTTTTCGCCGAAATGATATCTTCTTGTTCTCCATGGCTTCCTTATGCCCTACAAAGCAAATAGTAGATGATTCAGCATAAAACGAGCATCAAACCTCACAAAATACATGCAAAGTGAATACGATATATATATATGAAAACATCTACATTTAGACACTTATCAAATATCCCCACACTTAAGCGTTGCTTATCCCCAAGCAATCAACTCATGAAAGACAAAGAGACTGAGAAGTGGCTAAATGCATTACCTCTGGCATCAAGTAAATATAAGACTCCAAAAGTGATAAGTGCTTGTGCGATACGAATGCGAAGCGTTCATTCCTTATGTTGAGCATTACTTTTCTCGGGTTTTTACACTAATATGTGTGTTTTTATGTTACTTTTATGCAGGTAGGGTTGTGAGGCCTAGTATGAAGGAAATAGGCCAATGTGGATCATAATGCACCAATTTTGGAGGAAATCTTGCTAAGGTTCAAACGCGAAGACATAGGTCAGGTGTGAGATGTTAGAGTGTGTGCCAACCTCCTCTTATTCGAGTGGGCACATCCATTTGGAGGGGCACAAAGGCAGTCACACTCGAGCATTCCAACTTATGCACATAGAACAAGAGCTCCACCAACGTGTACACCAATGAAGAAGCAAGTGATCCATGACGTGAACGTGTGCCCGTTTGCGTTACCCCGATGAAAGTATGGAATTGGGAAGCTATTCAGGGTGATTGTAGCAGAGTACTGTAGCAACAATGGCGAATATACTGTAGCAGCACTGTTCACAGCCGGCCGAGAAACCATAGAAGCAGAGAATCCACACGGGCGTGTGGAAATAATCCACGCCCATGTGGAAATTCCGCACGGGCACGTGGAGCATAAACGCCCGGGTAGTCGCCCGATTCCAACCCTATTTAAAGCCGATTCAGCCCTGATTTTGGTATTCTTTTCTCCATCTTTTCCCCAACTTGAGAGAGGCCTTCGGCTAGGGTTTCAAGGGGTATTGGCCAAGGTTTTGGAGAGGTTCTACTGCTCCGACATCATCATTCCTTAGGAAGAAGGTTGGTAGGGAAGCTTCCGTTGAGGCATATCCTATACCGGACGAGGGAATCCTTGGATGATGAGTAGAGGACTTTACACAAGACCATCGACACGACTATCGAGGTGGTATCTTTATGGATTCATTGCTTTTACATTCTATTTCTTTTATTGTACTTAGCTCCATGGAGAGCTAAACCCCTAGTGGGTACTCGGGTATTGTGAACCATAGGATGTATTTGTTTCTTTGAACCTCTTTATTATGCTTTCAATAAAATTGATGTTTATTGTGAGTTCCAAACTTGAATGCTTGATTGTATGAACATTTCCCCTAGAGTGACATTAGGGTTGAGAGTTCTTGTTGGTAACCTTGTGAGTGAGTGATACACCACGAGCGTTAGACAAAGCTAGGTTGGAGAGGGTTGAGAGGGTGAGTCGAGAGGTACAGGAGCGTCCCCTTTTCCCCTTCGGCGTGATAGATTCTACCTCCGTTCCTCGAGTTTTTTGCGGCCATGATAGAGTGAATGGTCTAAGGGATGAACTTCCGCTTGGGCTTAGTTGCGCGTGCAACAGAGTGAAGCGTTGAGGTGATCTTAGCATCTAGGGCTTAATTGTTGTTAGGGACCTTCCACCTGGACCAATGGATTAGGTCTATAATTAGGAAGAGATTTATCACTTGGAATCCCTAGAGCTCATTGCAACTCTATGCGAGTGCGAGGTGTTGAGATTGTTCGATTTCTCCTCCGGGACATGTATAGAGTTAGGCATAGTTGACCTTAGATTTGGGACTATGAAATTAAGGATTTCCACGACTCACCATTGCATTGATTAGGAAGCATAATAGAGGGTTCTTTCAGTTGAAACAATTATCCTAGGTGGAGCATTATCTGGGTACCCCATCTTTATCGATTGCCTTACCCCCTTCTTTACTTTTGCTCTCTTACTTGTTGCTTTTACTTTTGAGAATTGAATCATTGTCACACTCATTATCATTGATCTTTCACATAGCTAAGAATCGAATTAAGTATTTTTATTCCCTATTCCCTGTGGATTCGATACCCGTTCACCCGGGATTATTACTTCGACAAACCCGTGCACTTGCGGGATATACACAAGGGGACCTTGTCAAAAAGCAATGGACAATGATACATAGATGTTGAGTCATAGTCAATAAGCGTAATAAAAATATCATGTCTCACCCCTTATAGGTCTGTGCCGTGTAAGTGAATCTTATATCTCATATGCCCTGATCTGGTCTAGCCTAAGGACCTCAATCAGTACAGCTCTGGATGCTAATCACTCCACTTACAAAGAATACTAAGTCTTCAACTACTAAGTGCTACTTCAATGGCCAAGTAAGATCCTTCTAATTCTATAGCTTTAAACTAAATCCACTTTCTTCTCAAAACCTTTGGTAGTTACTCAAAAAGATCACTAGGTTTTATTTTCATTTCATCATTCATTTCTCTTTTTTTTTATTTATTTTTTATTTTTTTTCGAGTCCGACTAACGTAGACTATAAAAAAATCATTTTTGAAATCTTTCTAGAGGGTGCACATGCTGGTTAGGCACAAGAGCCACCCAACTACTCGATTACAGTCCACATAGACGCATTCATGCTTCAATAGCAGAGGAATACTGACATAGACCCTTTTTTTTTTACATTCACCCTAGATCACATCTTCAGAGTATACTACATGCCACAAAACTAGGATTAGCTCAACAAGACTTAGAAGTTCTTAAGAGTCCATTGAAGGAAAGAACTTAGTGTTCTAAGGCCAAGTACTCAAAGTAGTGTGTTACACATGCAAGAGAGTTAGAGAGTAGTCACATTGGCTATTCCCAGGGCATCAACAAAAAATTCAGTGCACATGATAATACTAGGGGTAAAACAGGATTCAATAAAGCATAGAAACAAGTAACTCACATCAATCATTAGTCCAAGCTAAAAGAATCTTACAAGAATGAACAAAGCCATCATAGGTAACACTAGCATGTAGCAAATGATCCTAATACATGAAATACACCCATCCCGGCAATGTACACTAATCATGAAAAGCATGCTAGATAAAGCAAAGAAAATAATAGAGAAGGGTGAAAACGAACTCCCCGGTTCAACTTGTGCTCGTCGTGAGGTAGGACGTGAGAAAATGTGTGGTGAGCGATACATGTCTCGTCCGACCTCCATTAAAACTATGAAAGCTCACCAAATGCCTCAATGCCCTGCGCAGCAAAAAGGGGACATCATCATTCCACAAAAATTTAAAAGTACAAGCACAAGGGAGAAACTAGAGAGTAATCAATAAATACAAAGATGAAAATAAACTAAAGTTCGACAACACAAGTTGGTAGGGTAGAACCATGCCAACTCAACAAAATACAAAAATACAAAGCAAAGTAAGCAAAAGTAAACAATAGGTGTTCAAGCTCCAACAAGCTGCTACTCATCACAATCTGATGCTGGTGGTGGTGGCATGGCAGTAAAAGATGTGGGCACAGTGTCCGAGGATGAACCACAGTAGGAGGTAAGGAAACGGTGAAGATCTGCCTCGTGCCGGGACTATCCCTCAATGATCTGGTGAAGCTGGCCATGAATCTCACGATCCTCCTGACGCACAGCCTAAACCTCGCCCTCAATCCCCCTCAGTCTCATGTCGAAGTCAGGTAAAGATGTAGCACCGGGGGTAGGAGCAGGTGCACCCTCAGGGTCTAACTCTGTGTGCTCAGTCTGTCGCTGACGAGACTCACCAGTGGCCTGGTGGCATGTGGGTCTGCCATGTGCGATCATCAAGCCTATCGCCCGTATGTGCATTGGTATGAGAGGTACTGTACCTCCTACAACGGTCATGCCTCTCGTCTGCTCAAGTAAACCCATACCACGGATCAATCTAGTCACATAGGGCCCAATAAATATAGCTCCCAATCGTGTATACGAGCCCTGGTGAAGAAATGCATTGGCGACAAGGTGGCCAAGGTGAGTAGGGCATCGCTCAAAGATGCCATACATCGTATAAATATCTGCTTGAGTGACAACACCCTTGCTATCTGCCCGGCCCCAAATAGATCTAGCAATCAAAGCATGAATGAATCTATGTGCCGGGTAAATCATACGCGAGGCCTTTCGTGTTTGATCATCACCCGCCAAAGTCTCCCAATAGTTGCTTCTACCCACTCCACTTGGGAAATCAAGCTTAAGATGTTTACCGGGCATGGAGTTGATAAACTCATCATCATAGATCCCCAAATACTTGGCAAAATCCATGTGGTGCATAGTACGCTTCCTTCCAAAAGCTTGAAAATGGATGGTGATAATTTTCATATTCCACACAGAATCTCCATCTTGTTGTGCCTCAAATGTACTCAAAACCTCGAAGGTTAATTGACGAAATGTTGGCTCATTTATGGCAAAAAACTTGTCCCAACAATTTTTTGATAGCCATTCCCTTACTTGACTTGCAATCCCAAGGTTCTCCACAAGTCCCCAATCAAGGTAGCACAATGTTCCAAATGGTTTTGTTTTCAGTCGATCATATCTCTCTCGATGATGGGATAACTTGAAGACGGGCTCATTGGGTGTAGAAGAGGGCCCGGTGGTTCTTGGGCGCTTGGAGGCGAGCCATTTTGTGTTAGGCATCCCTACAATGAAGATAAACTTTGTTCAAGCTCATAGGGATACAAGATAAATCAAAAGAAAATGCTAGAGATAGAGGAAACACATGAAAAATTAAATTTTTAAGGTCATACGGCCGTATGGGGGCCGTATGGTCACTATTCATGCGGCAAGAGTCTGCCCTATATTCAAAGCATCGAAACATTTTTACATAAATTTGAAGGAAAATTCATCCATGACATTCACATCACTCAAACCAAGCAAAATGCTAAAGAAATCCCACACAAAATCTCAAAGAATGCCCAAGAAATGAGAAAGATAAAACTAGGGCATAGAAAAAGCATACCGACGTAATCTTGAGGAAACAAGCTTTAAGCTAGGGGAAAACCACTAGATCGACGTCTCCAATGGGTGAGAAGAAGATTTAGGAAGAAAAATGAGGAGATTCGGGCAAGAATTGAGTGAGAATGAAGAGAGAAATTCGGTGGAGGATTAGAGAAATGAGAGGATGGAAGAGAGAGAGTGAGGAAGAGGGTTCAAGAGGGGGGCCCGACCCATACGACCCCCATACGGCCCCGTGTGGGGGCTGTATGGGCCAAGAGCCTCCTCTCGGCCGAGAGGAGCCCCATCTCAGACGGCCCCATATGGGGGACGTTTGAGGGGCCATCTGAGATGGCACAAAGCCATGGGTTGGCTCTGTGTTCGTCTTAGATGACCACCATACGGCCCAGTAAGGCCGTATGCCCTTTAAAACCTTTTAAAACTCCGAAAACTTGCCCCAAATGATGTAAGCATGGTGTGGCAATGTCGAAGGCTTCTCCAAACACGAATGAAATGAATAAAACGACGATCTAGTGCATGAATTAACACCTAAACATGAGTTTCTCAGGAAGTTGCACAAATATACCACAATTTAAAACGATGAGAGCACTATGCCAAGTGTGTGAGCATGAACTTATTCAAAAATAAAACAAGTCTAAGAAATACGAGAATTGAAATGAACTAAAACCTAGAATACGAAAAATGCAAGAAAATACCACCGAACACTTGGGTTGCCTCCCAAGAAGCACTTGTTTAACGTCACGAGCCTGACGTCCCTTTTTCTTACCTCACGGTGGCTCAAAGAGTTTGAAACCACCTCCGGTTTCCTTTGTAGTGTTGTTATTGAAGCAAAATTTTAATCGTTGTCCATTGACCTTAAAAGTGCCATTTTCCGGGTGGGTTACCTCAACCGCTCCATGTTGGAAGACTTGAGTAACCATGTAAGGACCCGACCAACGTGATCTTAGCTTCCCAGGAAATAATTTCAGCCTAGAGTTGAACAGTAGGACTTGATCGCCCACGTGAAATTGCTTAGGGTCCTTGACGTGCCTGTCGTGGTACTCCTTTACATTTTCTTTATAGAGCTTTGAACTCTCATATGCCGTGGAGTGCCACTCATCAAGTTCATTCAGTTGGAGCTTCCTCTTGCAACCTGCAAGAGAAGAGTCGAGATTTAGGAACTTAATAGCCCAATAAGCTTTATGCTCAAGCTCAACAGGTAGATGACAAGCTTTTCCATAGACTAGCCTATACGGAGTGATGCCAATAGGAGTCTTGTAAGCTGTTCTATAGGCCCAGAGGGCATCGTCGAGATGTTCTGCCCAGTCTCTTTGGTTCTGAGAAACAGTCTTCTCCAAGATTCGCTTTAAGTCCCAGTTGGATACTTCTACTTGCCCGCTAGTTTGGCGGTGGTATGCTGTTGCCATTTTATGGGAGACTCCATAGAGCTTCAATATTTTTTACAAATTGGGCATTACATAAATGAGTGCCTCTGTCACTAATGATAGCCCGTGGTGCGCCGAACTTGGAAAATAATTTCTTTAAGAATTTGACCACCACCCTCACATCATTTGTTTGCAATGCTTGAGCATCCACCCATTTAGACACATAATCGACTGCCACGAGTATGAACTTGTATCCATGGGAGCTCGGAAAAGGTCCCATAAAGTCAATCCCCCACACATCAAAAACTTCACAGGCTTGGTTCCAATTTTGGGGCATCTCGTCCCGGCGAGATAAGTTACCGAACCACTGACATCTATCACAAGCTTGAATGAATTTCCGGGTGTCATGGAACACTGATGGCTAATAGAAACCTGCATCAAGAATTTTCTTTGTTGTTCTATTCGCATCATAATGGCCACCAGTGGGTCCTGAGTGGCAATGCATCAAAATGCTTAGACCCTCTTCCCTAGAAACACATCTTCGAGCAACCTGATCGGAACAAACCCTGAATAGGTATGGATCTTCCCAGATGTAGTGCTTGAGGTGTGAAAAGAATTTCTTCCTTTGTTGATATGTAAACCATTTCGGGATGACCCCACCAACCAAGTAATTAGCAAAATCGGCAAACCAAGGTGGTTCCTTCTCTTCTACTACCTTCATATTATACAAGTGTTCTTCGGGGAATGAGTCATCCATGTCCTTTTCTCTTATAGTTTCTGTGCCAGAGCTCTCCAAATAGGATAAATGATCAGCTGTAAGATTCACTGCTCCCCGCTTGTCCTTAATCTCCAGGTCAAATTCTTGAAGCAGCAAGACCCACCTTATCAAAAGTGGTTTGGCATCTGATTTGCTAAGCAAGTACCTCAAAGCCGAATGATCGGTGTATACCACCACTTTAGAAAGAACCAAATACGATCGGAACTTATCGAAGGCAAATACCATGGCAAGTAGTTCTTTTTCAATTGTAGTGTAATTCGCTTGGGCTCCCGTTAGAGTCTTACTTGCATAGTAAATGGGGTGGAAATGTTTGTCTCTCCGCTGACCAAGCACTGCCCCAACTGCAAAGTCACTTGCATCACACATCAATTCGAATGGGGAGTTCCAATCTGGAGCTACCATAATCGGTGCCTGAATTAGTTTCTCCTTGAGTGCCATGAAGGATGTCATGCAGTCATTATCGAACTCGAATGGGACATCCTTTTCCAATAACCTTGTTAGGGGTCTAGCAATTTTAGAAAAATCCTTACTGAATCTTCTATAGAACCCGGCATGTCCCAAAAAACTTCTTATGGCCTTCACAGAATTTGGAGGTGGTAACTTTTCGATGGTGGAAATCTTTGCCTTGTCGACCTCAATCCCATCTTTCGAAATTTTGGGACCCAAGAATATCCCCTCTTGGACCATGAAATGGCATTTCTCCCAACTCAGCACAAGATTGGTTTCTTCACATCGATTGAGGACTCGCTCAAGGTTCTTGAGGCATACATCGAATGAATCGACAAAAAACGGAAAAATCATCCGAGAACACCTCCATAAAATCTTCTACCATGTCCTTAAAAATGGCCGTCATGCATCTCTGAAAGGTGGCCGGGGCGTTACATAGCCTGAAAGGCATGCGATGATAAGCAAATGTGCCGTACGGACAAGTGAACGTAGTCTTCTCCTGATCTTCGGGGGCGATGGGAATTTGAGAATAACCAGCCAAAAAGCAATAGTAGGCATGCCCAGCTAACTGCTCCAGCATGTGGTCAATGAACGGCAGTGGAAAATGATATTTTTGGCTGGCATCATTCAATTTTCTATAGTCAATGGATACTCTCCACCCGGTAGTTGTACGAGTCGGGATTAACTCATTTTTCTCATTGGTGATCACGGTCATTCCCCCTTTCTTTGGGACCACTTGCACGGGGCTTACCCACTTGATGTCTGATATCGGGTAGATGATCCCCGCATCGAGAAGCTTGATGATTTCTGTTTGGACCACCTCTTTCATGTTCGGATTGAGTCTTCTTTATGGTAAGGCTTTGGGTCTGTGATCATCTGTCATTAGAATTTTGTGAGTGCAAATAGATGGATTTATCCCTCTTATGTCAGCAATCTTCCAAGCAATCTCTCTCTTGTGCCTCTTTAGTACATCCACCAACCCATTCTTCTGCTCAACTGTTCGATTTTAAGAGATGATGACCGGAAGCTGTGTACCTTTTCCCAAAAAGCCATACTCAGGGTGTTCAGGTAGTTTTTTCAACTCCAAATCTGGTGCATCCTCAGTTGACGGCATCAAACACATGTTCCAAAGCCCATTACCCTGTTTGGACCCCGCTTCTTCTGCAGACCCTGCACTCTCATCAGAACTGTTGCCTGTACAATGAACACGAAGCTCAAAACATTCAGCATGATTTCCTAGACCTTCACTGTTGCCCAAAACATTTTGCCCACACTGTTGTCCCCAGTTGGCCTCCTGTACGCTTGCTGACACCTGGCTCATATCAGCACAGTTCCCAAGGTGGGATTCATATAACCCTCGGTAGTCAAAACAAACTGTTCAATTGGTGATATGCTTCCTTCACTCACTGATGGTGTTCCACTTTCATAAAGGTCTCAAACACTGTGTGCCAGCTGCCACCATCATAAGATATGCTCGAATCCCCAGATAGTAGCAGAGTACCAAAATGGTTATCTGGGAGGTGTGAAAAATGTTGCTGAGTCTGCAGATTAATCCAGCCATCAAATCTATGTACGTAGTCTTCCAACTTGATGTTTGGAGTTGCCATGATGCATTCAGGAGATGGACTATACAGAAAGAAATGGAAAGTGAATTAAACTATTAAGAAAGAAATAACGATAAAGAATGAATAAAGAATAAAATGGCGAGAGTAATAATCTAAAAGTTTCCTAGAATTCCTTAAAGGTCCCCGGCAATGGAGCCAAAAACTTGATTGCTTCCCCGTAAGTGTACGGGATCGCCAAGTAATACCTCGTGTGAAGACACGAGGATCGTATTCCACGGGGCTATGGATCTCCTATTACTCCTTCTTGAGCTACATGCTACTGTATTTCATGACACATGCTAGTGTAGTTACCCGGGTCACCAGCGTAACTTGATTGCGTGACAGGAAGGTGTATTTCATGTATTAGTATTATTTGCTACATGCTAGTGTTACCTATGATGGCTTTGTTCATTCTTGTAAGATTCTTTTAGCTTGGACTAATGATTGATGTGAGTTACTTGTTTCTATGCTTTATTGAATCCTGTTTTACACCTAGTATTGTCATGTGCACTGAATTTTTTGTCGATGCCCTGGGAATAGCCAATGTGACTACTCTCTAACTCTCTTGCATGCGTAACACACTACTTTGAGTACTTGGCCTTAGAACACTAAGTTCTTTCCTTCAATAGACTCTTAAGAACTTCTAAGTCTTGTTGAGCTAATCCTAGTTTTGTGGCATGTAGTGTACTCTGAAGATGTGATCTAGGGTGAATGTAAAAAAAAAGGGTCTATGTCAGTATTCCTCTGCTATCGAAGCATGAATGCGTCTATGTGGACTGTAATCGAGTAGTTGGGTGGCTCTTGTGCCTAACCAGCATGTGCACCCTCCAAAAAGATTTCAAAAATGATTTTCTTGCAGTCTACGTTAATCGGACTCGAAGAAAAAAAAAAATGAATGATGAAATGAAAATAAAACTTAGTGATCTTTTTGAGTAACTACCAAAGGTTTTGAGAAGAAAGTGGATTTAGTTTCATGCTATAGAATTAGAAGGATCTTACTTGGCCATTGAAGTAGCACTTACTAGTTTAAGACTTAGTATTCTTTGGAAGTGGAGTGATTAGCATCCAGAGCTGTACTGATTGAGGTCCTTAGGCTAGACCAGATTAGGGCATATGAGATATAAGATTCACTTACATGGCACAGACCTATAAGGGGTGAGACAGGATATTTTTATTATGCTTATTGACTATGACTCAACATCTATGTATCATTGTCCATTGCTTTTGGAGTCTTATATTTACTTGATGCCAGAGGTAATGCATTTAGCCACTTCTCAGTCTTTTTGTCTTTCATGAGTTGATTGCTTGGGGACAAGCAACGCTTAAGTGTGGAGATATTTGATAAGTGTCTAAATGTAGATGTTTTCATATATATATCGTATTCACTTTGCATGTATTTTGTGAGGTTTGATGCCCGTTTTATGCTTAATTGTCTACTATTTGCTTTGTAGGGCATAAGGAAGCCACGGAGAACAAGAAGATATCATTTGGGCGAAAAGAGAAGAAAACAGGAATTTCATACTACCCCCATACTGCCCAGTATGGGGGCCGTATGCACTGTAGTAGCAGAATGATTCGGAGTGTCTGCCAAGATTTCCATACTACCCAGTATATGGGGCCGTATGGAGGCTATATGCACCCCGTATGGAATGCGAATCTAGGGTTTTTGAGTGCTATACGACCCCCATATGACCCCCATACGACTCGTATGATTTGGGGGGTATATATACTAACTTTAAGGGCAGAAAAAGGTCTTTTGGCTAGACTTTTTCTTGGCTGATTTTGGAAGACAACTTGGGAGGTTTTGGGGCGACCTTGGGAAGGAGAAGAAGGGCAAGGAAGCTAGGAGATCATTCAAGCCCAAGGTCCAAGACTCTCAAGGCAAGAAGGCAACATCATTCAAGGGGAGATCTACCACAATTTGAAGGAAGGAGACCCGCTGCTAGAGGAAGCATCATTTGGCACTTCTTTGGCGGGGAATGCATCATTCGGCACATTCTTCACCTCCTTTTCCACCATTTTATCTAGGGAGTATCATTTATGCTTTTGTTTAATATTTTGCTTGTTTGTATTACTTGTTGTGGGGTGATGATAGGGACCTTCCACCTGGACCAAAAGGTTAGGTCTATAATTAGGAAGAGATTTATCACTTGGAATCCCTAGAGCTCATTGCAACTCTATGCGAGTGCGAGGTTGAGAGGTTATCCAATCTCTCCTCCGGGACATGTATAGAGTTAGGCATAGTTGATCTTAGATTTGGGACAATGTAATTAAGGATTTCCACGACTCACCATTACATTGATTAGGAAGCATAATAGAGGGTTCTTGCACTTGAAACAATTATCCTAGGCTGAGCATTATCCAAGTACCTCATCTTTATTGATTGCCTTACCCCCTTCTTTAGTTTTGCTCTCTTACTTGTTGTTTTTATTGTTGAGAATTGAATCATTGTCACACTTATCGTCATTGATCTTTCACATAGCTAAGAATCGAATTAAGTATTTTTATTCCATATTCCCTGTGGATTCAATACCCGCTCATCCGGGATTATTACTTCGACAAACCAGTACACTTGCGGGATATACGCAAGGGGATCTTGTCAAACCTGCAAGAGAAGAATCAAGATTTAGAAACTTAATAGCCTAATAAGCTTTGTGCTCAAGCTCAACATGCAAGTGGCAAGCTTTTCCATAGACTAGCCTATACGGGTTGATCCCAATATGTGTCTTGTAAGAAATTCTGTAGGCCCAGAGGGTGTCATTTAGATGTTCTACCCAATCTCTTCGGTTTTGAGAAATGGTTTTCTCCAAAATTCACTTTAAATCCCTGTTGGACAATTCCACTTGCCCGCTAGTTTAGGGATGGTACGGTGTTGCCATTTTATGGGAAACACCATACCACTTCAAAATTTTTACGAATTGGGCGTTACAAAAATGAGTTCCCATGTCGCTAATGATTGTACGTGGTGCGCCGAACCTGGAAAATAATTTCTTTACGAATTTCAACATCACTCTCGCATCATTTGTTTGCAAGGCTTGACCCTCCACCCATTTAGACAGACGAGTATGAACTTGTATCCATGAGAGCTTAGGAAGGGTCCCATAAAATCAATCCCCCACACATCAAAAACTTCACAAGCTTGGTACCAATTCTGGGGCATCTCATCCCGGCGAGAAATGTTGCCAACCCGCTGACATCTATCACAAACACGAATGAATTTCTCAGTGTCCTGGAAGAACGATGGCCAATAGAAACTTGCATCAAGAATTTTCTTTGTTGTTCTATTTGCATCATAATGGCCCCCAACAGGCCCTGAGTGGCAATGCTTCAAAATGCTTAGACCCTCTGCCCTAGAAACACATCTTCAAGCAACCTGATCAGAAAAAACTCAGAATAAGTACGGATCTTCCCAAATATAGTCCTTAAGATCAGAAAAAAATTTCTTCCTTTGTTGATATGTAAACCATTTTGGAATGACCCCTCCAACAAGTAATTAGCAAAATTGGCAAACCGTGGTGGCTCCTTTTCTTCCATTACTTGGACATTATACAAGTGTTCTTCAGGGAATGAGTCATAAATGTCATTTCCTCTAATAGCCATAGAGCCAGAGTTGTCTAGATGGGACAAATGATCAGCTGTAAGATTCTCTACTCCTCACTTGCCCTTGATCTCAAGATCAAATTCTTGAAGCAATAAGACCCACCTTATCAAACGCATTTTGGCATCAGATTTGCTAAGCAAGTACCGTAAGGCCGAATGATCTGTGTACGCCACTACTTTGTACAGAACCAAATATGACCAGAATTTATCAAAGGCAAATACCACAGCAAGTAGTTCCTTTTCAGTTGTAGAGTAATTCTCTTGGGCCCCGTTAGAGGCTTACTTGTATAGTAAATGGGATGGAAATGTTTATTTCTCCGCTGACCAAGCACTGCCCCTACTGCAAAATCACTCGCATCACACATCAATTTGAATGGAGAGTCCTAATATGGAGCTACCATGATGGGTGCTTGAATTAGTTTCTCCTTGAGTGAAATAAAGGATGTCATGCAATCATTATCGACCTTGAATTAATTTCTCCTTGAATTAGTTTCTTTTGAAATTTTGTGACCCAAGACAATTCCCTCTTGGACCATGAAATGGCATTTCTTCCAACTTAGCACAAGGTTAGTTTCTTCACATCGAATGAGGACCCACTCAAGGTTCTTGAGGCATGCTTCAAATGAATCACCAAAGATGGAGAAGTCATCCATAAACACTTCCATAAAATCTTCCACAATGTACTCAAAAATGGCCGTCATGCATCTCTGAAAGGTAGCCGGGGCGTTATATAGCCCGAAAGGCATGCGGCGGTAAGCAAAGGTACCATACGGACAAGTGAACGTAGTTTTCTCCTGATCTTCTGGGGCGATGGGAATTTTGATGTAACCAGAGAACCCATCCAAAAAACAATAGTATGCATGTCCAGCTAGTCGCTCCAGCATCTGGTCAATGAATGGTAGGGGAAAATGATCTTTTCGGGTGGCATCATTCAATTTTCTATGGTCGATGCATACCCTCCACAGAGTAGTTGTTCGAGTTGGGATTAACTCATTCTTGTCATTGGTGATCACAGTCATTCCCCCTTTCTTTGGAACCACTTACACGGGGTTTACCCAGTCACTGTCAGAAATTGGATAGATAATGCCCACATCGAGAAGTTTAATGATTTCGGCCCTCACCACTTCCTTCATATTTCGATTGAGCCTTCTCTGTGGTAAGGCTTTGGGTCTGTGTTCATCTATCATTAGAATTTTATGAGTGCAAACATATGGATTTATCCCTTTTATGTCAGCAATCTTCCAAGCAATCGCTCCCTCATGCCTCTTTAGCACATCCATAAGTTCTTTCTTTTGATCAACTGTTAGGTTTCAAGAGATGACGACTGGAAGTTGTGCATCCTCCCCTAAAAATGCATAGTCAAGGTGCTCAGGGATTGTTTTCAAATCCAAATTCGGTGCTTCCTTAGTTGACGGCATTAAACCTCTATTCCAAAGCCCTTCACCCTGTTCAGACCCTGTTTCTTCTTCGAACTCCGAACTCTCATCAGAACTGTTATTTGCACGATGGACATGTAGCTCAAGACATATGATATCATTCTCTTGACCCTCTTATTGCCCATGCTTATGCTCTACGTCAGACTCCCATACTTTTGCTAACACTTGGCCATTTTCGGAATGGTCCCCTAGGCAAGGATTTATGGTAGCAATCCGTTGGCACTCAGTAGTTAAAACAAACTGTTTGAATGGCAATTTGCTTTCTCCAATCACAGATGGTGTTCCACATTCCATAAAGGTTTCAAACACATTATGTCAGCTGCCACAGTCACTAGGTAAGCCAAAATCCTCTGATAGCCGAAATGTGTATAAAACGTTGTCTAGAGAGGGTGAAAAATGTTGCTGAGTGTGCCAATTAATCCAGCCTTCAAATCTATGTACGTAGCCTTCTAGCACAATGTTTGGATTTGCCATGGTGTACTCTCGAGGTGAACTATACAGAAAGGAATATAAAGTGAATTAAATTATTAAGATCAACAAAAAAAAACAAAAGAAATGATCAAATGAGTAAATAATGAAATGGCTAGAGTAATAATCTAAAAGTTTCCTAGAATTCCTTAAAGCTTCCAGCAACGACGCCAAAAACTTGATTGCTTCCCCGCAAGTGTACAGGATCGCCAAGTAATACCTCGTGTGAAGACACGAGGATCATATTCCACGGAGCTAAAGATCTCCTATTACTCCTTCTCGAGCTATTATCTAGCCTAAGATCTCAAATGAGGGGATTTACTCTACTATATGAAATTAAAATTAAATACAAGATTACCAACAAATTAGAGAGAATAAGCAATGAGCAAGCAAGAAAATCAATGTAATGCAAAGCCCTATGGATGTGGATCCCCTTGAGGGGTTATCATGAAACATGGATGATGATTAAAAGATGCAAGGGTAAATTGGACCAAGAGATTTCCAGATTAGAACAACCCCAATTTCTCGTAGATTGAACCCTAATCCCATACGAACATTGATAGGAATTTCTTCCAAATCCACGTTCCTACAATTGCATTAAGTGCAAGGAAATCTCAAATAGGAGTAAACCTACTCTTCTTCAGCTTAACCTAACATGGAGGGCTACCAACACCCAATTTCTCAGCGTGATGATACAAGTCTCCCCTTCTAATCCATTCATGATCTAATACATGTGAGCAAGTTATATCTACATGCATCACTCATAAAAGAGCTACGGATTTCTCCTTATTGTCGCACTTAGCATGAAAACAATGGATTAAATCTCAAAATTACCCAAGCATGGAATTAACAAGTAATCATTCAAAATACATGATAAAACCCCCCAAGGCTCACCAACACCCAGTGGCCTTGGGGGTCTAGTGTGTCATCATCCCACAACAAGCAATACAATAAAGCAAAACATGAAACAAAAGCATAAATGACACTACCTAGATGAAATCGTGGAGGAGGAGGTAGAGAATGTGCTGAATGATGCTTCCCCCACCAAAGGAGTTCCAAATGACACTTCCTTTAGCCGCGGGTCTCCTTCTTTCGAATCGTGGTAGATCTCCTCTTGAATGATGTTTCCTTCTTGCCTAGAGAGTCTTGGACCTTGGCCTTGAATGATATCCTAGCTTCCTTTCCCTTCTTCCCCTTCCCAAGGTCGCCCAAAGCCTCTCATGTAGTATCTCAAAATTGTCCTGAAAAAATCCCTTGTTCTGCCCTAAAAGTCAGTTTTTATACCCTTCATGCCATACAGGTTGTATAGGGGTCGTATGGGGATCGTATAGTACTCAAATAATCTAGATTCACGCTCTATACGGGGTACATATGGTTACGACTCCCATACTGGGTGATATGGGGGTGGTATGAAAATCTGGGCAGACAGCTTAAATTTCATCCCGCTGCTACAGTGCATACATCCCCCATACTGGGTGGTATAGGGTGGTATGAAATTGCAGTTTTCTTCTCTTTTTGCCTAAATGATATCTTTTTGTTTTCCATGGCTCCTTATGCCCTACAAAGTGAATAGTAAATGATTAAGTTTTACTCCTATTTGAGATTTCCTTGTACTTAATGCAATTGTAGGAACGTGGATTTGGAAGAAATTTCTTTCAATGTTCGTATGGGATTAGGGTTCAATAGCCGAGAAATTGGGGTTGTTCTAATCTAGAAATCTCTTGGTCCAATTTACCCTTGCATCTTTTAATCATCATCCGTGTTTGATGATAACCCCTCAAGGGGATCCACATCAAAAGGCCTTTGCATTACATTGATTTTCTTGCTTGTTCATTGCTTGTTCTCTCTAATTTGTTTGTAATCTTGTATTTAGTTTTAATTGCATCTAGGAGAGTAAATCCCCTCACTTTAGATCTTAGGCTAGATAATAGCTCGAGAAGGAGTAATAGGAGATCCTTGGCCCCGTGGAATACGATCCTCGTGTCTTCACACGAGGTATTACTTGACGATCCTGTACAGTTGCGGGGAAGCAATCAACAATGCATGGTGACCCTTCATGCTCTTATAAGCCACATGGGGGTGCGGAAAATCCATACCCCCACTGGGTACTATACACGGCCGCGTGGAAATTCCAGGTGACCCTATGAGTCACGAAATTTCTCCAAACAGTCCATGCAATGCTCCGAACTTCAAATTAACTTTAATTCTTCAACTATAAACATGAATTACACCGTAAACCATGCCACATACATGATAATCAATGTAAATCACTAAAACTTTTCCATGAAAACTCAAACACCAACAAAAATTCATCAAAGCACACACTCATGATTTTATTACTACAAAAATAAAAATCTAAGCTAGAAAACTATTAAAAACTTGGGTTGCCTCACAATAAGCGCTTGTTTTATGTCACTAAGCTTGATGTACCTCTTTCTTACCTCATGGAGGCTTGAAAAGAGTGTGTTCCGCATGACTAGACATTGCATAGCTACTTCCTTTAAACAAAAAATCATCTTGTCAGGGTGGAGAATTTGTTGGAGAGTCCAACCATCTTACCTTCGGCCTCCAAGGAAACAATTCGGGTTGGGAATTCTCCAAGAATAGCATAGGTGGGTCATTGGATTGTTTAAGACTCCTACCCACATATTCTCCCAAACCCAAAATCTCTTTCTTGCAATTTATGTGTTGATCAATCAAAAAGAGATATGCTTGTTCCATTACCTTAGGATTTGCTTCTTCTTGTGTATTTTCAGCTTGAAAGGAGCATGCCATTTGCAAACCCCTTTGAAAATTTCCTTGCTCACAAGTACAATCTCTACTTAAGCAATCGAAATTCTCAAAATGGTGTTCATCGTCTTTCTTTTCATTTTCTGCAGTAGTGTACTCAATTTGCCTCACATCATCAATGTCGTTCATGGCCTCATTATGTCCGGGAAACACATGCCTTGCTTGTTCAAATTCTTCTTTTTGCTTAGGAAGTGTGTCCAAAATCTCTCCTAATTGATGCTTAAGGTTTTTTATGGAGATTGATTTGTGCTTGTGTATAAGTAATGCAAAGTATTCTTTTCTTACATTGAGCATCTCTTTTATTAGATTTTATTGCTAATTCATGTGCATTTGTGTTCTTTTGTGAATGTAGGGTTGTGGAGACATAGTTGGACGAAAGAAAGAAAAAATAGATCATGAAGGAAATTGTTGATGAAGTTCTTGGATTGAACAAATGTGAAGACAATAGTTGTGCTCAAAGACATACGGGCTGTGCCAACCTCTATTGTGCTCTAGTGAATACACAAAGTGGAGGGGCACAAAGGCAGTCACACTAACATGTTCAGACTTGTGCAATTTTATCAAGAGCTTCATCAATATGGTTTCCTTGAAGAGGAGACCCGATGAAAAGAGCGGATTCAGGAGTATTTCAGCGAAGTACTGTAGTAGTTTACTATAGCAAAAACATTGTAATAAATCACTGTGTTGATTGTGTATTGCTCCATTGATTCGGGAGCTATTCGGGAACTATTGGGGGAGCTATTTGGCATCAACTTAGCGAGGTGTGCCCTAGGCTTGATGATAGAATCTTTGGAGGAGACGAGGCGGCTCCACAAGACCATCGATATGGACTACAAGAGGGTTTTATCGATGGATGACATGCTTTTACTTCAATTTCATTATTGATAGTGTATTGCTCCATGGAGAGCTAAACCCTTCTTGAGTGCTTGGACTTGTAAACTTTAGAATGATTTTGTTTCATTGGCTCTTATTTTTCTCCTATAATTGATGTTTTAATTAATTTTGAACCTTGAATGCTTGTTGTATTGATTTTCCCTTAGAGTGATACTAGGGTTGAGAATCTATATTGGTAATCCTTGTGGATTTGAGTGATACACCATTAGGATTAGATAAAACAAGGTTAGAGAAGGTCGAGAGGGTGAGTCGAGAGATAGCAGAATGCCCTCTTTCCTTTCTGATGTAATTTAACCTACCTTTATGTTCCAAGAGTTCTTTGTAGTTATGATAGAGTGAAGTGCTAAGAGACAAACTCCACTAGGACTTAGTTGCGCAAGCAACAGAGTGAAGTGTTGAAGTAACACTTTATGCTTGGGCTTAATTGTGACTAGGGGCCTTCGCCTAGACCAAAGGGTTAGATCTATATTAGGGAATAGTGTTTATCACTTGGAGTCCCTAGAGCTTCATGCAATCTAGGACAGTGTGAGGTGTCGAGTGCATACCTTTCCACCATGGTATAGTGTAAGGGTTAGTCATGGTTGACCTTAGGTTTGGGACCGTGTGTCTTTGGATTTACACAACTCACTAAACATTAATTAGGAGGAATAATTAGTAGTCTTGCACTTGAAACAATAGTCCTAGGGTGAGCAATGTTTGGGTACCCCATTTTCTTATCGATTACCTCTCCTTATCCCAATTGTGCTTTCCTTTCTCTTCTTTAATTTTATTTGCATTGATATAATTCATTCACTTACGAATTGATTCAATTTTTAGCTAAATAGCATCACTATTTTCCTCCTAACAATTATTCCCTATGGATACGACTACACACTCACCAGGGTACTTTATTAGCTCGACAACCCGTGCACTTGCGGTACACACATAGAGGGGGTGTATCAAATTTTTGCCGCCGTTACGGGGGAGTAGGCATTTTGGAAGTATTTTGCACTTTGTTATTTTAGCTATTCATCACTTGTTCTATTTCACACTTTCTTATTCTTCCAACATTATATTTGTTTTTCTTTCTTTAATTGCAGCTCCAGGTTATGACCTGAGGAAACCCTTCGACATTGGTTGAAAGTGATCCAGATATTGGAAGAAGAATTCTTAGATGGGGAAAAGAAACCATATAAGAACAGTCAAATCAAACTGAGATAGAAGGTGAAGGGTCAGATAATATGGCAGAACAGCATAAGCAAAAGAGGACACTCTCAGATTATGCAAGACCCGCATTTATAGGCACGCAGTCTAGTATTGCGCGGTCACCAATTATAGCTCATGAGTTTTGAGCTCAAGCCGGGCTTCATCCAGATGTTACAGCAGTCAGTACAGTTTAATGGTTTGGCCGATGACGATACAACCAATGATATTGAGAATTTCTTGGAAGTGTGTGACATGCTCAAGGTTAATGGGGTTATGGATGATGCTCTCATGTCAAGGGTCTTCCCATTTTCCTTGAAGTGGAGAGCAAAGAAATGGCTGTATTCATTACCTAGAGCATCGATCACTACTTGGGAGGAGATGGTAGAAGCTTTTCTTGCCTAATATTTCCCTCCCAGAAAATCTGTGAAGCTCATGAATGAAATATCCTCTTTTGTGCTAACAGAATTAGAGTATCTTTTTGAATCATGGGATAATTTCAAGGATCTCCTACAGAAATGTCTTCAGCATGGGTTCCCCGAGTGAATGATTATCCACACTTTCTATAATAGTATGAACCCAAACACAAAGCAATTATTAGATGCTATAGTAGGAGGTACCTTAGGGAGCAAGACCAGGTGCCTTAGGTAGCAAGACCACCGAAGAAGCCTGACAGATCATTGAAGAGATAGCTATGAACAGTTATCAGTAGAACACATGAGATAGGAAGAAGGTAGCCAGACTTTATGAGATCGATGCGGTCACAACATTGGTGGCTCAGGTTAAGTCCTTGAGCAAGAAGTTAGACACTCTAACTTCTACTGGAGGGGCAGCAGTGATGAGTTGCACTAGGTGTGGGAGAAGACATGCTCCATCTGATTGCTCAATTTCTATTGGTGGTGCCACTTCTGTGGAACATGTTAATTTTGTAGGTAATGCAATTAGAGGTTAAGAAAATCCGTATAGCAACACCTACAACCCGGGGTGGAGGAGCCACCCAAACCTTTTTTGAAGTAATCAAGGGCAACGGAAGGCTATGGCACCACCGGGTTTCTGACAAGATACCCTTGCTTATATCCCGCAAGTGCACAGGCTTGTCGAAGTAATAATCCTGGGTGAGCGGGGCAGAATCCACAGGGAGTAGGGAGTGAAAATACTTAATTTGATTCTTAGCTATGTGGAATATCAATAGTGATAAGTGTGAAATTGATTCAATTCTCAACAATAAAAACAACAAGTGAAAGAGCAAAAGTAAGAAGAGGGTAAGGCAATCGATAAAGAATGGGGTACTCGGATAATGCTTCACCTAGGATGATCACTTCAAGTGCAAGAACTCTCTATTATGCTTTCTAATCAATCCAATGGTGAGTTGTGGAAATCCTTACATACATAGTCCGAAATCTAAGGTCAACTATGCCTAACTCTATACATGTCCCGGAGGAGAAATCGAAAAATCTCAACACCTCGCACTCGCATAGTGTTGCAATGAGCTCTAGGGATTCCAAGTGATAAATCTCTTCCTAAATATAGACCTACCCCTTTGGTCCAGATGGAAGGTCCCTAGCCACAATTAAGCCCTAGATACTAAGATCCTCTCAACGTTTCACTCCATTGCACGCGCAACTAGGCCCCAGCGGAGGTTCATCCCTTAGACCATTCACTCCATTATGGCTGCAAAGAACTCGAGGAACGGAGGTAGAATCTATCACGTCGGAGGGGAAAGGGGACGCTCTTGTACCTCTCGACTCACTCTCTCAACCCTCTCGAACCTAGCTTTGTCTAACGCTAGTGGTGTGTCACTCACTCACAAGGTTACCAACAAGAACTCTCAACCCTAGTGTCACTCTAGGGGAAATGTTCATACAATCAAGCATTCAAGGTTGGAACTCACAATAAACATCAATTTATTGAAAGCATAATAAAGAAGTTCAATGAAACGAATACATCCTAGGGTTCACAATCATCCAAGTACCCACTAGGGGTTTATCTCTACATGGAGCTTAATACAATCAAAGAAACCGAATGTAAAAGCAATGAATCCATAAAGAAACCCCCTCGATGATCGTGTCGATGGTCTTGTGGAGAGTCCTCTACTCGTCGTCCAAAGATTCCTTCGTCCAGTATAGGATACGCCTCGATCGAAGCTCCCCTACCAACCTTCTTCCTAATGGAATCACGATGTCGGAGCCGTAGAACTTCCCCAAAACCCTGGCCAATACCCCTCGAAACCCTAGCCGAAGTCCTCTCACAAGTTGGGGAAAAGACGGAGAAAAGAATACCAAAATCGGGGCTGAATTGGCTTTAAATAGGGGTGGAATCGGGCGACTCCACGGGCGTGTATGGAACACGCGCCCGTGCGAAATTTCCACACGGCCGTGGATAATTTCCACACGCCCGTGTGGATTCTCTGTTTCTGCGATTTTCGGTCGGCTGTGAACAGTAATTGATACAGTGATTTCTTCGGTAACCTGCTACAGTACTATGCCAAAAAATACTCCCGAATCCATTTTTCATCGAGGTAACATAAACGGGCACACGTTTATGCCGTGGATCGCTTTGCTTCTTCAATGACGGATAAGATGATGGAGATCTTGTTTTATGTGCATAAGTCAGAATGCTTGAGTGTGACTGCCCTTGTGCCCCTCCAAATGGTTGTGTAAACTCAAATACGGGGAGGTTGGCACACACTCTAGCATCTCGCACCCGACTTATTTCTTCGCGTTTGAACTTTAGCAAGATTTCGTCCAAAATCGGTGCAATGTGATCCACATTGGCTTCTTTCCTTCATAATTGGTTTCACAACCCTACATGCACGAAAGTAACATAAAAACACACATATTAGTGTAAAAACCCGAGGAAAGTAATGCTCAACATAAGGAAATAATGCTTCGCATTCATATCGCACAAGCACTTATCAAACTCCCCCACACTTAAGCTTTTGCTTGTCCTCAAGCAAAAATTAAAATGTTATGCGCATGGATGAAGGAAATATTGGAAGTTCTTGGCCTTAGGTTCACCAAAGCATACAAAGAGAGCATTCTACAAGAAAGGGAAATTTCAACACTAAATACGAAAAATCAATGCTCTAGCTAAAAACTTGAATAAAAAAAAAACAACAAACCCAAAATCGTGTAAGTGTGTGAACTCACTCAAGTCAACCCAAAGTATACTTCTCAAAGCTCTAAGTATAAGGGACTTATTTATCTACAACACGAAAACAACGAACATTTCAAAAACGGTAGTAGCTTCACACATCCTCTAAGGTGGCCCTTTCCCAAGCGGCCGCTAAGGTGGCTTTCACACTTTCGAGGTGGTAGCTCTTTCAACCGGGGTGGTAGCTTTCACTCATCCCATGAGATAGCTCTTTCTCTCATTAGGGCATAACTAGTATCCGACTTATGAGAGTAGCTTCATACTTCATAGGTGATAGCTCTTTCCACCCAATAGCACAACTAAACAATAAAACTATTTTGTTCTTTCTTTTCATTTTCATTTTTTTTTTAAATTTAACACAAGAAACAACTATAACTAGTCCCTTTAACATCGAACTTGAGTTTCCAAAAGAGTTTAAAAAAATGAGTAGTGCACTAAGTGTAAATCGGGCAAAAATTCCTAAAAATTCAAGCAAGAACTAGAGCATGAAACCATTCAATGTTAACAATTCTCCTAGACTCAAGAATACAATCATTGCAACTAAGGTGAACCGCCATTGGCTATGTGAGCATATAACAATCAAGAACAATAAAAGAGATGTGTGCACTATGAAACTCCCCCACACTTAAGTTGTACATTGTCCTCAATGTACACATGCAAGCTCCCACTCATAATGTATATCAATGAAGAATATATGTGGGGGAAGCAATCAAAACAATACTCCCCTGACTCCTAGTGTGGCGTTTGATGGAGCTAAGTACTTGGGCGTAATGTTCCGACGGGTTGTGAAGCTCACACGGGCAAGTGCCGAAGCAACTTGGCCATGCCCATGACAAAGTCTCAATTCCCATGATGACAAGACCATCTGCACGCATACACGAGGGGGTTCAGTGAAGCTCAATAAAACAAAAACAACTCGAGTATACCAAAGATAGAGCAATGAATACAACTCGAGACAACAAAATGAAAATAAACTCAGAAGGAAAATCCTTTCTGAGTATACAAATCCAAAATAAAATGCAGAAAATAAAATGTGAAAAATAAGAACAAAGAAAGTAAAGACGCCTCAAGTGTCGGTGTCGATAGCTAGTACATCTGTTTCCGTTGCTGGTGAAGATGACGCTGGTGCTGCAAAATAAATGAAGATTGGCAGAGAAAAGATAAAGAGAAGCTCACCGACAAAATGAGAATGAAAGACTAGAAAACGGCCGGTAAACTCAATTAACAACCCTCAAAAACGACGGTGAGAGGTTAGGAGAGAGCAAGGATATGTTCTCAAAACGTATGAGGGTGAAAAGATGAAGAAACCTGAAAAGATTTTAAAGAAAACCTGCGGTTCTAGCATATCTGTAAATCCACACGGGCGTGTGGAAATTACCCACGCCCGTGTGCCCGATCCACAGGGGCAGACGCACGCTCCTGTGGACTCTCCATGCAACCGAGAAAATTCTCTAAGACCCACGCCCGTGCGAAAATTCCACACGGGCGTGGATATTCACAAGCCCAATTCACAGGGGCAAACGCATGCCCCTGTGTCTTCTCGGGATGGAGAGATCCTCTGCAGAGATTCGCACGGGCGTGCGAAAAGTATCCACGCCCGTGTGTGGTTTACAAGGTCGCACACATGGGCGAGTCCACGCGCCCTGTGTGCTCTCGGGATAAACCGCCCAACTCTGCAGGAAGTCACACGCCCGTGTGGAAATTACCCACGGGCGTGTGATAATCGCATGGTCGTTCACAAGGGCAGCCGCACGCCCCTGTGCCTTCTCTGGATGAGCTCGCAGTGCAAATCCACGGGCGTGCGGAAATTCCACACGCCCGTATGTTTTCTCTGGATGCCTTAGAAAATTCTGCAGGATCTGCAGAAAATTTTTTAACATGTTTACACACTCAGAGCTTGCCCTAATATGTAAGTTTTACCAGTGAAAAACATGTGAAATAGCTCAAACGACCAAAACTTCACCAAAACACATGAAAGCACAAGATAACACCAACGGTCCACAAGAAAAGCATAGCAATGGCCTATAAGAATCAAAACACCAACACTCAAGCTCTTATTCAAGCAAACACTAAATTAAAAACTAGGAAAACAGTAATTGCTTGGGTTGCCTCCCAAGAAGCGCTTGTTTTACGTCACTAAGCTTTACATACCTCTTCTTTACCTTATGGAGGCTTGAAAAGAGTATGTTCCTCCCGACTAGACATTGCATAGCTACTTCCCTTAAACCAAAAATTTGCTTGCCGGGGTGGAATATTTGTCGGAGAGTCCAACCATCTTACCTTTGGCCTCCAAGGAAACAATTTGGGTTGGGAATTGTCCAAGCTTAGCATAGGTGGGTCATTGGATGGTTTCAATCTCCTACCCACATCTTCTCCCAAACCCAAAATCTCTTTCTTGCAATTTATGAATTGATCAATCCCAAAGAGTAGTGCTTGTTCCCTTACCTTAGGATTTACTTCTTCTTGTGTATTTTCAGCTTGAAAGGAACATGACACTATTAAATCCCCATGAAAATTTTCTCGCTCATAAGCACAATCTTCATTCACACTGTCCAAAATCTCAAAATGGTATTCAGCTTCTCCCTTTCATTTTCTACACCAATGTACTGAATTTGCCCAACTTCTTCATTGTCGTTTGATAAGTGCTTCAGTGAACATGTTTTTATGCATGTTTTACATACATTGAGCATCATATTTTATACGGTTTATGTCTCATTTCGTGTATTGGGTGTTCTTTTATGCATATAGGTTGTGAAGGCATTGGGAATTCAAAAGAGAGCGAAGATAGGCTATCATGGCATAATATTGGGAGTTCTTGTACAAATCAAGTTGGAAGACACAAGAGGAGTTCGTGTATGGGGAGATGTGTGCCAACTTCCATAGTTTTGCAAGCCAATTTATTAATGGAAGGGCACAAAGGAAGCCATGTCTCTACATTCCTCCTCTTTGTAAAGATTTCAAGAACTTTCAAGACGCATTGATGAAGGAAAAGCTGTATAGCCTACCATATGATCATGTGCCCGATCGTGTGGCCTTAAGAGGAGAATGTTTATCATCGCGTTTGTGGAAATCACTGTAGTGAAAGTACTGTAAACATTTTACTGTAGCAGAATTACTATTTATGCGCCCGCGTGGAAATTCCTGCAGCCCATGCGGGCGCGTGGAAAATCCACATGGGCGCGTGGGGGCACGTGACAGACGCGATGTGAGGCTATAAATACACCTTTTGGCCGATTCTAAAGCGAATTTATTGGGGAGCTTTGAGCATAGACATTGAGAGAGAGGCGGCTAGGGTTTGAGGAGAAGGTCTTCGCCGATTGAGAGGGAGTTCTTCACCAACTTTGATAGGTTCATTCGACGTCATAGCATTTTGGGGAGCCATTGGCGACCTAGCTTCGGAGAGGAACCCTTCAAGACGTAGAACTACCAATCAAGGCCAATCCACGCGAATTCGAGGGGGTTTTCTCTATGGGCTTTATTGCTTTTCATTGTATCCATTATTGTTTTGTAACTAGGCCCATGGAGGGCTAAACCCTAGTTGGTATTTGGGCATGTGAACCCTAAGATTTATATGTTGGATTGATTCTCTTAATGCTTCTAGTTAATCCGAGTTGTCTTGAGTTTTAATCTTGTGATTTAATTGCTTGCTAGTGTTGTTAATCCTTGTGGTTGATTTACATTGCATGATTTAATACTTTGATGTGAGAGGTCTCCATTAGAGTTAGATTTCCAAGATTAAAGAGGGTTTAGAGGGTGAGCCTTGAGATGGAGGAGTGTCCCCTTTCCCCTTTGATTGAGTGTTTCCTATCTCCGTATTCCATATTCTCTTTGCAACCATATTTGGTGTGAGGTGTGAGATTGCTCGATTTCTCCGCCGGGACCTTGTAGGGGGTTAGGATCCTTCACCGGGAATTAGGGTTGGATCTACATTTAGGAATCGGTTTCACTCTTAGGTTTCCTTATAGCATATTGCGGTCATATAGGGTGTGAAGTGTTGAGATTGGTCGATTTCTCCACCGGGACCTTGTAGGGGACTAGTGCCTTTTGCTTGGAGACAAGGATTGGTAATCGTTGGACTACCTCGACTCATTAGACTCGATTCTAGAGCATTTAGTGAATCTTGAGCTTCAAGGAAGATCTTAGGGGGATCATTGCCCGAATACCTCATACTTAGTGATTGAGACTCTTCTACTTTATTTCTTGCATACTTGTTTGCTTTGCTTGCAATTAGTTCACTTCATCATATTCATTGATTCCGACTAGATAATTGAGAAGTGGTTATTACTAATACTTCCATTCCCTGTGGATTCGACTACCCGACTCACCAGGTAATTATTACTTCGACACCCGTGCACTTGCGGTTTAAACGCATATTCGGACGTGTCAAGTTTTTGGCGCCGTTGCCGGGGAACGGGATATTAGGAACACTAGGACTTGATTACTTTAGTCATTCACATTTTTCTTTTGCTTTTCTATCTCACACTTCTCTCTTCCGCATTTCTCGTTATTTTGTACCCTTGTTTCTTTCTCCTTATTACGTGAACAGTGATTCCTGGCTTTTCTTTATATTTTAGGACAATGTTTGATGAAGCATTGCTAATGGAGACAATAAAGGGGCAAATGGAATCTAATGAGAAAAAGATAGAACAAGTTGTAGCGTACCTAGACTCGAGCAAGCTATATGATGAGGTTTTGGTTTTCAGGACAGCCGAACTGCAGGAGATAGTTCAAGGACATGGAATATCTTATCAAGGGGCTGAATTGTCGAGCCTGTTAGAAGACTTCGACAAGTCTGCATTTATGTCTTTTAAGAATGGAGCTGAAAATAAACTAGTAGAAGTCTCCATATCTATTTCAAGGGAAGTTGCAGCTGGGTCAATTGGGCCTGAATCCGAGACAAGTGATGAAGATGAGACCATCGGTTGTGTTGAATCAATATCGTCAATTGAGGTTTGTAGTTTGGATGACCGAGTGAATGATGAAGATGTTTTGGGGGACCTTGGTGTGAGTGAGCTAGTGCAGGAGGTAATCGAGGAAGGAGTCGAAGATACCTCGCAAGGGTTTGAAGAAATCGATCGCAAACAAGCAAGCAGGCTACGACCGTCGGTGGAAGAACCCCCTGAGTTAGAGCTGAAAACATTACCGGAACATTTGGAGTATTCATTCCTCACTGATGGGTCAAAGTTGCCAGTGATCATTGCTTCAAATCTTTCGCCGGAGCAAAAAGAGAAACTTGTCACCATGTTGAAGTTGCACAAAACAGCCATAGCTTGGAAAATCTCAGATATTAAGGGAATAAATCCTTCCTTTTGCACTCACAAGATTTTGATGGAAGATAATTACAAAACCGTGATTCAACCTCAACGAAGACTAAACCCAAATATGAAAGAGGTTGTAAAAGCGGAGGTTTTGAAACTTCTAGACGCAGGAATTATTTATCCCATTTCGGATAGTGCTTGGGTGAGCCCAACACAAGTGGTACCGAAAAAGGGTGGCATGACGGTGGTTAAAAATGAGCAAAATGAATTAATTCCGACAAGAACAGTGACGAGGTGGCGAGTTTACATTGATTATCGGAGATTGAATGATGCCACGAGGAAGGATCACTTTCCATTGCCATTCATTGATCAAATGTTAGAACGATTAGCTGGCAACAAATTCTATTGTTTTCTAGATGGTATGTCGGGATATTTCCAAATTCCAATTGCCCCCGAGGATCAAGAGAAAACAACCTTTACATGTCCTTTTGGTACTTTTGCTTATAGACGAATGCCATTCGGACTTTGTAACGCTCCCGCTACCTTCCAAAGATGTATGACGGCTATTTTTGATGACTTGTTAGAAGATGTAATGGAGGTTTTCATGGATGATTTTTCGGTATTCGGAAATTCTTTCGAGACATGCTTGAAAAATCTTGAGAAGGTGCTTATGCGGTGTGAAGAGATGAATTTGGCTTTGAATTGGGAGAAATGCCACTTCATGGTCCAAGAGGGAATTGTTCTTGGTCATAAAATTTCTAGCCAAGGGATTGAAGTTGATCGGGCAAAAATCGAAACCATCGAAAAACTACCTCCTCCAACTAATGTCAAGGCAATTAGGAGTGTCTTGGGCCATGCAGGTTTCTATCGTCGATTCATCAAAGATTTTTCGAAAATAGCTCAGCCGTTGACCAAGTTGTTGGAGAAAGATGTCCCATTTGAGTTTAATGATGCTTGTTTGCTTGCCTTCAACATTTTAAAAGAAAAACTCGTACAAGCACCAATCCTTATCTCACCAGATTGGAACCTTCCCTTTGAACTTATGTGTGATGCTAGTGATCATGCCGTGGGGGTTTTTCTAGGCCAAAGAAAAGATAAACATTTTCAGCCCATTTATTATGCGAGCAAGAGTTTGACAAGTGCCCAAGAGAACTACACAACTACGGAGAAGGAATTGTTGGCTGTAGTTTTTGCATTTGACAAATTCAGATCATACCTCATTCTTTCACAAGTGGTTGTCTTCACAGATCATTCGGCGCTACGCTATCTAATGAACAAATCTGACGTGAAGCCAAGGCTGATTCGTTGGGTATTGTTACTGCAGGAATTTGATGTTGAGATTAGGGACAAGAAAGGGGCTGAAAATGTGGCTACAGATCACCTTTCTCGACTTGAAGGTGTAGAAGAAGAAGGGTCATGGAAGATTGACATTAATGATGCATTTCCTGAGGAGCATTTGTATAATCTGCAGGAAATTTCAGAAGTTGATACCCCGTGGTTCACCGATTTCGCCAATTATTTATCGGGGAAAGTTCTACCTAGAGGGCTTTCCTTTCAACAAAGGAAGAAATTCTTTTGCGACTTTGAAGCATTTTTTTCTTGGGAGGATCCTTATCTTTTTCAGTGATATGCGCAGACCATATCGTGCGTAAGATGTGTCTCACAAAAAAAGAAGGATGGGATATTTTTAGCTCATTGTCACTCGGGACCGGTGGGCGGTCATTATGCTTCGAGGGAGGACGGTCGAAAAGGTCCTCGGCAAACTGGTTTTTTTATTGGCCAACGTTATTTCAAGATGCAAGACAATTTGTACAATGTTGTGATAGTTGCCAAAGAGCAGGGAATTTATCTAAACGTGATGAGATGCCGCAAAATCCAATGCAGCTTTTGTGAGGTTTTTTTGATGTGGGGTATTGACTTTTATGGGGCCGCTCCCTAGCTCCAATGGGAATCGTTATATCTTGGTCGCCGTGGACTATGTGTCTAAGTGGGTTGAGGCTCAAGCTCTCCCTACAAATGATGCTAGAACGGTAGTCAAATTCCTCAAGAAATTGTTCACTCGGTTCGGGACACCTAGGATCATCATAAGTGATCGAGGGACTCACTTTTGCAATGCACAACTTGAGAAAATTTTGAAAAAGATATGGAGTGAACCATCGCCTTGCTACTCCGTATCATCCGCAAACAAGTGGACAGGTAGAGGTAACCAATAGAGAGTTGAAGAGAATTTTGTCCAAGTCGGTGGAGCATAGTCGGAAGGATTGGTCAGAAAGATTAGATGACACGTTATGGGCATACCGGACAAAGCATACAAAAACCCGGTGGGGACCACACCCTATAACTTAGTCTATGGGAAAGCGTGCCATCTACTCGGTAGAACTTGAGCACAAGGCATATTGGGCAATTAAAGCAATGAATTTCAGCCTTTCCCGGCTGGTGACCAAAGAAAGTTGCAATTGAATGAGTTAGATGAATGGCGTTTGAGAGCTTATGAAAATGCACGAATCTACAAAGAAAGAATACGCTCTATGGCATGATAAGCACATTAGACTGCACAAGGACTTCAAAGTAGGTGATCGAGTGTTACTCTTCAATTCTCGATTGAAGTTATTCCCGGGGAAATTAAAGTCAAGGTGGTCGGGACCATTTGAGGTCACTCGAGTATTTCAACACGGCACAATCGAAATCACTCACCCGGGGAAGGGAACCTTCAAGGTAAACGGACATAGGTTGAAGGCTTACTTTGAAGGAGAGGTGCAAAATGCTAATAAAGAGGTTTTCCATCTTTATGAGCCACCATGAGGTAAGGATAGGTACGTCAAGCTTAGTGACGTTAAACAAGCGCTTCTTGGGAGGCAACCCAAGTTTTTAGTTAGTTTTTTTAGACTTGAAATTTAATTCTCGCAGTAATAATTTCATGAGTGTGTGCCTTGATCAATTTTTTTGTTGTTTGCTCGGTGTTTTCATGAAATTTTTTTCGGTGATATGCATTATTTTTCATGTGTATGACATGGTTTAGGGTGTTTCCAACGTTAAATGTTGAAAAGTTGGTGTCAATTTGGAGTTTTAGGCCCTTAGTGGACTGTCTGCAGAAATTTTTGCAGCCTCACGCCGCCGTGGAATTTCCACGCTGGTCGTATCAAGATCTCACGCTGGGGAGTGGCAAATCCACACCCCCATGTGCCTATAAGAATGTGAAGGGGCACTATTCATCATCTTCCATTTTTTTAAAGAACCCTTTCATCTTCCACTTTTTTTCACTCCTATAAAAACTCAAGTTTTTGATCTCTAAAACCATTTGTTTTTCAATTCCTTGGGGGATTAGAAGTGATTTTTCCGGAGTTTGCACCGATTTTTTTCTTCTCCAATTTGTTCCGGTAAGCTCTCACTTTCTCCCACATTTTCCATGTTCTTCAAGGTCATTTTCATGAAGTTCTCATGGTATTTGTGTGCTATTTTTCACAGGAAATCATGTTAGACACCTAATGAATGCTTGAGAATGATTTATGTGAGGTGTAGGAGCCCAAATCCGGCGAAATCGCCGCAGTTGGGCGCCCACGCAGCCGCGCGGCCTGAGCACGGGCCCGCGTGGGCTGGCCGCGCGCAGCCCGCAGGGCCACGCGGCCGCATGGCTGGGCCACGCACCCGCGTGGCCCCCTTGGCCGAGGCGGCCCCGACCCACGCCGCCCGCTGGCTCGGCCCGCTGGGCGCTGCGGCCACGCCAGTCGCCAAAGCGCAGCTGCGCGCCCGCGTGGCTAGCCCACACGAGCGCGCGCCACCGGCCGAGCGAGCACGCGCCCACGCTGGCGCTGCGGGCTCACCCACGCGCCCGCGTGGGCTGGACAGAGGCAAAGTGGCCCTATTTCCCCTCCGGCTCGCTGCCCTCGCTCGCGCGGTGCCCTGTTTACACTGTATACATGCCGAACTGATGTTTTTCCATGTTTTCTTCGCATATATGGCACCGCGGACCAAGAGATTGGCTCAGAAACGTCCTCGCCATGACAGGGAGCCGACTCCAGCACTAGCAGTGGAATTCCCTAGCCCCGTTCTTCAGCAACGGTTCGAGCATCTCCAGAATCTCAAGGTTGGACAGTCACGATTTATTGACTGGGACGCACTAGAGGATATTGGTCTTGCTGAAGAGGTCAGAGAGCTAGTTAGTGTGGGAGGTTGGGACCGATTGCTTGCTATTCAGGAGCCCGTCAGACGAGATACCACCTCGGAGGTTCTTGCCTCGTTTTCCTTCGATCGTGACGCAGTTGATACCAGTTTTGACACGGAGGATGCCATTTGTTTCGGAGCCTTTGGTCAGCCGCATGGGATGTCTTTGACCCAGTTCTCGATATATCTTGTGTTATACGATCAGGACTATACTGATACTATCGAGTACACACAGCTCCTCACCGATTACCCTCATGATCTCACTCCGGGCCAGGTTTTCCATGATTTATGCAGCGGCTGTCAGTATTCTCCTGGCCAGTCGAAGGCCTCTTGCCTCACTCAACTGGCGAATAGGTACATTCACGCAGTTCTCAGTCGGTCAGTGACAGGTCGGGGAGATGGTACTGGTTCACTTCGCAGGACAGATCTTTTGTACCTCCACTCCATGGTCCATGGAGTCCCTCTCCACCTAGGATATGTGGTCGCCGATTACTTTCACCATCAGAGTAAGTACCTGCGGTTGGGAGCATTGTTCGCAGGACCCTACATCACTCGGCTTATGTTCAAGATGGGTCTGATCCGCTCGGTCAGGGGCGAGGAGAAGGTCAGTAACCCAGTACCATTGGGTTTGGTTACTCTCCGTTTGATGGGCATTGTGAGACGTCCAGGCTCAGGTGGATACGCACTAGTGGAGTCGTCATCTGAGGACGACGAGGAGCCTGCTGAGGCCACAGAGGCACCATCTGCAGCCGAGCCCAGGATCACCGAGGCAAAGACCAACAAAGATCCACCCGATCCGTAGTCATCTACCTCTCGAGTACACGAGCGCTCGGCTCGACTCGAGGCTGCCGCTGCTACCATCTTAGAGAACCAAAGTGCGGATTCGGAGCGACTTGATCGTATTCAGCAGACTCGACTGAAGAGGTCTCATCCGCTTTCGTACTCAGTCGTCGCGCCCAAAGACCAAAGACTGACTCCGGATGCCGACGCTGAGGCGTCACACTCATGAGACTTTTTATTTTTTTGCATTTTATGTTTTTTTATGTGTTTTATCTTTTAGTTTGTGAACTTTTTGTGCTCGTAAAGGTTTCACCTTCCGGGAGTTATCTTTATGCTTTCGCTTTTGTTATTTGTTTGCATTCGTATTTCCTTTTACTATTTTTGTTGAGCTTTCATCGAACCCCTTGTATTCCGTGCGCTTGGCCTTGAGAGTGATGTTGTTGATGTTTTTAGTCATAGACACGATCATGTGCTTTATTCCATGGTCGTGTGAGCTTCACAACCGTTACAACGCGCCCTTGAGATAGACTTCACCAAATGTCCATGAGGAATTCAGGGGAGTATTGTTTTTAATTGCATTCCCGCACACATGTTGCTTTCATTGATGCTATCTTTATTGTAGCTTACTGTGTACATTGAGGGCAATGTACATCTTAAGTGTGGGGAGGGTTCACTTTATACATGACTTATACTTGTGTTTTCATGAGCATGCTCTTGTTGCCAATGAAGGTTCACCTTAGGGTTAAGAGTTTAATTCTTAGTTTTTGGAGGTTGTGAACATTTGATTTTATCATGCTCTAGTTTTCATCCAATTTTCTTGAATATTTTTTTTTGTCCGTTTGCACTTTGTGCACTTTTCTCACTCATTAGACCTATGAATACTCTAGTTCATTATGTTGGGACTTTAGTGTGCTATTAAAAAAACAAAAAACAAAAATCAGAAAAATCAAAAAAATTGAAAAAAAAAGAAATGGAAATTGTTTGTTGTTTGTACATAGGGTGTGGAAAGAGCTACCACCCATGATGTATGTAGCTACTCTCATAAGTCGGATACTTGTTATGCCCTAATGAGAGAAAGAGCTATCTCATGGGATGTGTGAAAGCCACTCGGGAGACATCTTGGGAAAGGGCTACCTTAGAGGATTGTGTGAAGCTACTACCTTTTCTTTTTGTTCATAAATAAGTCCCGCTTTTAATAAAAAAACTTAGTAGTGGACATAGTGTTGACATGAGTTGAGTTTTTTTCACACACACACGCTGCTCGGATTTTTATCACATTCATTTTTTGATTGGATTGTTTGCTAGAGCATTGATTGTTTTTTTGTCTAGTGTTTTATTTTTTCTCCATAACTTTAGAATTTCATTCTTGTACCCTCTTGGTGAACCTAAGGCCAAGCACTTCTCTTTTCTTTCCATGAGTTTAATGTTTAATTTTTTTCTTGAGGGCAAGCAAAGGCTTAAGTGTGGGGAGTTTGATAAGTGCTTGAGTGAACATGTTTTTCATGCATGTTTTACATACATTGAGCATCATATTTTATACGGTTTATGTCTCATTTCGTGTATTGGGTGTTCTTTTATGCTTATAGGTTGTGTAGGCATTGGGAATTCAAAAGGGAGCGAAGATAGGCTATCATGGCATAATATTGGGAGTTCTTGTACAAATCAAGTTTGAAGACACAAGAGTAGTTCGTGTATGGGGAGATGTGTGCTAACTTCCATAGTTTTGCAAGCCAATTTATTGATGGAAGGGCACAAAGGCAGCCATGTCTCCACATTCCTCCTCTTTGTAAAGATTTAAAGACCTTTCAAGACGCATTGATGAAGGAAAAGCCGTATAGCCTACCATATGATCGTGTGCCCGATCGTGCAGTTTACTGTAGCAGTACTGTAGCAGAATCACTTTCCACGTGCCCGCGTGGAAATTCCTGCAGCCCACGCGGGCGCGTGGAAAATCCACATGGGCGCGTGGGGGCACGTGACAGATGCGATGTGAGGCTATAAATACACCTTTTGGCCGATTCTAAAGCGAATTTATTGGGGAGCTTTGAGCATAGACATTGAGAGAGAGGCGGCTAGGGTTTGAGGAGAAGGTCTTCGCCGATTGAGAGGGAGTTCTTCACCAACTTTGATAGGTTCCTTCGACGTCATAGCATTTTGGGGAGCCATTGGCGACCTAGCTTTGGAGAGGAACCCTTCAAGACGTAGAACTACCAATCAAGGCCAATCCACGCGAATTCGAGGGGGTTTTCTCTATGGGTTTTATTGCTTTTCATTGTATCCATTATTGTTTTGTAACTAGGCCCATGGAGGGCTAAACCCTAGTTGGTATTTGGGCATGTGAACCCTAAGATTTATATGTTGGATTGATTCTCTTAATGCTTCTAGTTAATCCGAGTTGTCTTGAGTTTTAATCTTGTGATTTAATTGTTTGCTAGTGTTGTTAATCCTTGTGGTTGATTTACATTGCATGATTTAATACTTTGATGTGAGAGGTCTCCATTAGAGTTAGATTTCCAAGATTAAAGAGGGTTGAGAGGGTGAGCCTTGAGATGGAGGAGTGTCCCCTTTCCCCTTCGATTGAGTGTTTCCTATCTCCGTATTCCATATTCTCTTTGCAACCATATTTGGTATGAGGTGTGAGATTGCTCGATTTCTCCGCCGGGACCTTGTAGGGGGTTAGGATCCTTCGCCGGGAATTAGGGTTGGATCTACATTTACGAATCGGTTTCACTCTTAGGTTTCCTTATAGCATATTGCGGTCATATATGGTGTGAAGTATTGAGATTGGTCGATTTCTCCACCGGGACCTTGTAGGGGACTAGTGCCTTTTGCTTGGAGACAAGGATTGGTTATCGTTGGACTACCTCGACTCATTAGACTCGATTCTAGAGCATTTAGTGAATCTTGAGCTTCAAGGAAGATCTTAGGGGGATCATTGCCCGAATACCTCATCCTTAGTGATTGAGACTCTTCTACTTTATTTCTTGCATACTTGTTTGCTTTGCTTGCAATTAGTTCACTTCATCATATTCATTGATTCCGACTAGATAATTGAGAAGTGGTTATTACTAATACTTCCGTTCCCTGTGGATTCGACTACCCGACTCACCGGGTAATTATTACTTCGACACCCGTGCACTTGCGGTTTAAACGCATATTCGGACGTGTCAAGTTTTTGGCGCCGTTGCCGGGGAACGGGATATTAGGAACACTAGGACTTGATTACTTTAGTCATTCACATTTTTCTTTTGCTTTTCTATCTCACACTTCTCTCTTCCGCATTTCTCGTTATTTTGTACCCTTGTTTCTTTCTCCTTATTAAGTGAAGGGTCAGATAATATGGCAGAACAGCATAAGCAAAAGAGGACACTCTCAGATTATGCAAGACCCACATTTATAGTCACGCAGTCTAGTATTGTGCGGTCACCAATTACAGCTCATGAGTTTTGAGCTCAAGCCGGGCTTCATCCAGATGTTACAGCAGTCAGTACAGTTTAATGGTTTGGCCGATGCCAATACAACCAACGATATTGAGAATTTCTTGGAAGTGTGTGACATGCTCAAGGTTAATGGGGTTATGGATGATGCTCTCATGTCAAGGGTCTTCCCATTTTCTTTGAAGTGGAGAGCAAAGAAATGGCTGTATTCATTACCTAGAGCATCGATCACTACTTGGGAGGAGATGGTAGAAGCTTTTCTTGCTTAATATTTCCCTCCCAGAAAATCTGTGAAGCTCATGAATGAAATATCCTCTTTTGTGCTAACAGAATTAGAGTATCTTTTTGAATCATGGGATAATTTCAAGGATCTCCTCATGAAATGTCTTCAGCATGGGTTCCCCGAGTGAATGATTATCCACACTTTCTATAATAGTATGAACCCAAACACAAAGCAATTATTAGATGCTATAGTAGGAGGTACCTTAGGGAGCAAGACCAGGTGCCTTAGGTAGCAAGACCCCGAAGAAGCCCTCGACGGATCATTGAAGAGATAGCTATGAACGAGTTATCGATGAGAACACATGAGATAGGAAGAAGGTAGCCAGACTTCATGAGATCGATCGCGGTCACAACATTGGTGGCTCGAGTTCGGGTCCTTGAGCAAGAAGTTAGACACTCTAACTTCTCCTGGAGGGGCAGCAGTGATGAGTTGCACTAGGTGTTGGAGAAGACATGCTCCATCTGATTGCTCAATTTCTATTGGTGGTGCCACTTCTGTGGAACATGTTAATTTTGTAGGTAATACAATTAGAGGTTAAGAAAATCTGTATAGCAACACCTACAACCCGGGGTGGAGGAGCCACCCAAACCTTTTTTGAAGTAATCAAGGGCAACGGAAGGCTATGGCACCACCGGGTTTCTGACAAGATTTCCTTGCTTATATCCCGCAAGTGCACGGGCTTGTCAAAGTAATAATCCCGGGTGAGCGGGGTCGAATCCACAGGGAGTGGGGAGTGAAAATACTTAATTTGATTCTTAGCTATGTGGAATATCAATAGTGATAAGTGTGAAATTGATTCAATTCTCAACAATAAAAACAACAAGTGAAAGAGCAAAAGTAAGAAGAGGGTAAGGCAATCGATAAAGAATGGGGTACTCGGATAATGCTTCACCTAGGATGATCACTTCAAGTGCAAGAACTCTCTATTATGCTTCCTAATCAATGCAATGGTGAGTCGTGGAAATCCTTACATACATAGTCCCAAATCTAAGGTCAACTATGCCTAACTCTATACATGTCCCGGAGGAGAAATCGAAAAATCTCAACACCTCGCACTCGCATAGAGTTGCAATGAGCTCTAGGGATTCCAAGTGATAAATCTCTTCCTAAATATAGATCTACCCCTTTGGTCCAGATGGAAGGTCCCTAGCCACAATTAAGCCCTAGATACTAAGATCCTCTCAACGCTTCACTCCATTGCACGTGCAACTAGGCCCCAGCGGAGGTTCATCCCTTAGACCATTCACTCCATTATGGCTGCAAAGAACTCAAGGAACGGAGGTAGAATCTATCACGTCGGAGGGGAAAGGGGACGCTCCTGTACCTCTCGACTCACCCTCTCAACCCTCTCAAACCTAGCTTTGTCTAACGCTAGTGGTGTGTCACTCACTCACGAGGTTACCAGCAAGAACTCTCAACCCTAGTATCACTCTAGGGGAAATGTTCATACAATCAAGCATTCAAGGTTGGAACTCACAATAAACATCAATTTATTGAAAGCATAATAAAGAAGTTCAATGAAACGAATACATCCTAGGGTTCACAATCATCCAAGTACCCACTAGGGGTTTAGCTCTCCATGGAGCTTAATACAATCAAAGAAACCGAATGTAAAAGCAATGAATCCATAAAGAAACCCCCTCGATGATCGTGTCGACGGTCTTGTGGAGAGTCCTCTACTCGTCGTCCAAAGATTACTTCGTCCGGTATAGGATACGCCTCGATCGAAGCTCCCCTACCAACCTTCTTCCTAATGGAATCACGATGTCGGAGCCGTAGAACTTCCCCAAAACCTTGGCCAATATCCCTTGAAACCCTAGTCGAAGTCCTGTCACAAGTTGGGGAAAAGATCGAGAAAAGAATACCAAAATCGGGGCTGAATCGGCTTTAAATAGGGCTGGAATCGGGCGACTCCACGGTCGTGTACGGAACACGCGCCCGTGCGGAATTTCCACACGGCCGTGGATAATTTCCATACGCCCGTATGGATTCTCTGTTTCTGTGATTTTCGGTCGGCTGTGAACAGTAATTGATACAGTGATTTTTTACAGTAACCTGCTACAGTACTATGCAAAAAAAACTCCCGAATCCACTTTTCATCAAGGTAACATAAACGGGCACACGTTTATGCCATGGATCGCTTTGCTTCTTCAATGACGGATAAGATTATGGAGATCTTGTTTTATGTGCATAAGTCGGAATGCTTTAGTGTGACTGCCCTTGTGCCCCTCCAAATGGTTGTGTAAACTCAAATACGGGGAAGTTGGCACACACTTTAGCATCTTGCACCCGACTTATATCTTCGCATTTGAACTTTAGCAAAATTTTGTCCAAAATCGGTGCATTGTGATCCACATTGGTTTCTTTCCTTCATAATTGGTTTCACAACCCTACATGCACGAAAGTAACATAAAAACACACATATTAGTGTTAAAACCCGAGGAAAGTAATGCTCAACATAAGGAAATAATGCTTCGCATTCATATCGCACAAGCACTTATCAGTTTCCAACAACAACAACAAGACCTGGATATGGAGAATATTGTTTCAGGGTTGCAAAACCAGATGACTGACTTAGTGAAGACTTTGACCAAGTTCATTCAATCATCAGATACGAGATTTCAATCTGTTGAAGCCACACTTTGCAACCACACTACATCATTACACAATTTGGAGAATCAAGTGGGACAAATTGTGAAGTCACTTTCGGAAAGACTTCATGGGAGTTTGGCTAAAAACACGGAGACCAATCCAAGAGAGCATATGAAGGTGATCACTTTGAGAAGTGGTCATGAAGTTGACAATAGGCTCCCTAATGAGAAGATAAATGTTGAGTCACCCAAGGTCGTAGAGGTTGAGGATAGAACTAAATAGGAGGATGTGGCACACCAACTTTATAAGCCATGAATTCCCGACCCTTCAAAATTGAAGAACGACCAAAACGATGAGTAATACAAGAAGTTCTTGGGTCTGTTAAAGTAGTTGAACTTCAACATCCCATTTTTGGAGGCGTTCTCTCAAATGCCTCGCTATGCAAAGTTTCTCAAGGACCTCTTGACCAACAAGACGAAGTTGGAGGAGAGTGCATCTATGATTCTAGATGCTTCATGTTCAGTGGTGTTGTAAAAGATTATGCTGAACAAGAAGAAAGACCCTGTAATCTCCATCATCCTATGTAACATTGGCAATTTTGGTGAAAAGAAGGCATTGGCGGATTTAGGGCCTAGCATCAACATCATGACTTATACATTCTTTTAAAAGCTAGGCTTGGGAGAGCCTAGACCCACTCGTGAAACATGTACTTGTGAAAGTTGACAAGGGGCATCATTAAAGACGTAGTTGTGAAAGTTGACAAGTACATATTTCCTATAGACTTTGTGGTGTTGGATGTTGATGAGGATACTGAGGTTCCATTGATACTTGGGAGACCGTTCTTGCGCACTTCCAAGGCTTTCATTGGCATGGACGATAGGGAGTTGATATTAAGTGTTGGTGATGACAAGTTGACATACCGCCTCGCCGAAGTCATACGACATTCTATTGACTTTGATGATACTTTGTATTTTCATGACACTACTGATGAGTTAATTGATGAATACATGTAGGAAATGATGTGTCTAGACCCATTTGAGGGGTCGTTAGATCAAGAAGTTGAGAATGAAGAAATCTTATCACTTGGTCTAGAGGATAAGTTGCAACCACATCAGGAATCACGAAGAGGATGATCCAAAAGTTGAAAAGAGCAAGGAGACATCACAAGAAGCATCCTAATGCTAATGGGGATGTGCATTCATGGTGTAAGGGTGATGAACCATTGGGTGATAACAAACTCGATAACTCCCCCTCTACCTTGAAACAATTATGTTCATCATGCTTTCAGGTTGTTGGTAAGAGGGAAACCTTCATTTGCCCCTTGAGGTAAGAATAGGTACATCAACCTTAGTGATGTTAAACAAGCACTCCTTGGGAGGTAACCCAAGCTTTTACTGCTTTTTTAGGTTTTAGTTTAGCACTTGCATGATAAGAGCTTTAGCATTGGTGTCTTGGGTTTTACATGCTATTGTTGTGTTTTCATATGGATTGTCATTGCTTTAGTTTGATTCATTGTGATTGGTAAGGTTTTTACATCGTTTGAGCATATTTTTATGATTCTTTGGATTGTTTTCTAATGTATAGGCAGTCTCTGTATATGTATAAGTGTTTCAAAAAAATTTTTTGCAGAGTCTGTAATTGTTCTGAGTCATCCAGAGAAGACACACGCCCATGTGAAATTTCCACACAAGCATGTGTTTTTGTTCAAAGCTCAACTTCTTCATCCCGAGAAGACACAAGGGCATGAGTCAGCCACTTTAGATATCCCTGTGAATGGCATACGGGCGTGGGTAACTTCCACATGCCTGTGCGAAACGCTGCAGAGACTTCTTCTCTACCTTGAGAGCACACAGGGGCGTGTGAGTGACCCTCTGAGTACCCTTATGAGCATCCACATGCTTGTGTTAAATTTCCAAAAGGGCGTGTGGAACACTTAGCCATTTTCCCGAGAGGACAGAGAAGCCACAGGGGTATGTGGATACCCCTGTGGGTCGGGCACATGGGCGTGGGCAATTTCCACATGCTTGTGTGGATGCATTCAGAGGCAAAAAGGGCTATCGCGATGATAAGTGCTTGTGTATTAGTAATACGAAGTATTCTTTTCTTACGATATGTATTACTTTTATTGTTTTTAGCGCTAATGCATGTGTATTTGTGAACTTTCATGCATGAAGGGTTGTGAAGCCAAATATGAAAGAAACAAGCCAAAGTGGATTGCAATTGTACTTTGTTGATGAAGTCTTGGAGTGAACAAATGTGAAGACATAAGTTGTGATTGAAGATATGTGAATGTGTACCAACCTCCATGCGCCCAAGCAATTACAATGGTTTGGAGGGGCACAAAGGAAGTCACATTTGCGTATCCCGACTTGTGCAATGATAGCAAGATCTTCACCAATGAGATCTTTTATTGAAGAAATGATGCGATCTATGGCATAGACATGTGCCCATTTGGAGGGGCAGACAATGTAGCAAAGCACTGTAGCAATTTACTGTAGAACTTACTATTTACAGCCCGTAGAAAAAATGATTCCATAAATCCACACTGGTGTGTGGAAATTCCACACGCTCGTGTGGATGCCCGATTCCAACCCTTTAAGAAGCTATGAGTTGTACCGATTTGGGGATCTATCTTTCATCCTTTCTTCTATCTTTTCTCCAACTTTTGAGAAGCCAACGGCTAGGGTTTAGAGAGGCTTTAGCAAGCCTTTTGGAGTGGTTTTACAGCTTCAACACCATGTTTCTCTTGGAAGATGGTTATTAAAGGAGCTTTCGTCGGCACCAATCCACCGAGGTGTGCCCTAGGCTTGACAAGGGGACCTTTGGAGAGGACGAGGTTGCTCCACAAGATCAACATGAATACCAAGGGATTTTACTATGGATTGCATGTTTTTACTTACGATTTCATTATTGATTATATCTTGCTCCATGGAGAGCTAAAACCCCCTAGTAGTATGCGAAGTTTTTGAAGGATCTTTTAATTAATAAGAGGAAGTTTGAGGAGAGTGCATCGGTAATCCTAGATGCGTCTTGTTCAACGGTGTTGCAAAAGAATATGCCGAACAAGAAGAAAGACCCAAGAAGCTTCATGATTCCGTGAAACATTGATAATATGGGTGAAGAGATGGCATTGGCGGATTCAGGGGCTAGCATCAATGTCATGACATACTCGTTCTTTAAGAAGCTAGGCTTGGGAGAGCCTAGGCCCACTCGGATGACAATACATTTGGCGGATCGAATGGTGAAACACCCGAGAGGTATCATTGAAGACGTGTTTGTCAAGGTTGACAAGTACATTCGTGTATTTGAATGTCGATGAGGACGTAGATGTTTCTTTGAAACTTGGGAGGCCATTCGTGTGGACTTCCAAGGCACTTATCGACATGGACGGCGGGGAGTTGACACTAACGGTTGCAGATGACAAGCTTACATACTGCCTCGCCGAAGCCGTGTGACATTCTCTTGACTTTGATGATACTCTTTATTTTCTCAACACTACCGATGAACTAATTGATGAATATGTGCAGAAAAGGATGAATCTGGACACGTACAAGGGGTTGCTAGACCAAGAGATGGAGAATGAAGAAGTGTTGATGATTGTTCTAGAGGAGAAGATGCCACCTACTCTGGGGATCATAAAGAAGATGCTCCAGAAGATGAAGCGCGTAAGGAGACGTCACAAGAAATGCCCCAAGGCTAAGAAATTAATGTAATGGTTTGAACCGCGTATCGACGGTCAATCCCCGTTAGAAGGTTCCCTCGGAACAATCATTATTTTTTTTAGGGTATCTCGTCTCTTTGCAAAAAACAAAGAGGGAATGTGGGGGAAAGTGAAAAGAAGATATTGGAACATCAATTTGCCGGAGATGATGGAAGCAGGAGTTCATTTTGGTCATGGTACTAAGAAATGGAATCCTAGAATGGCCCCTTCTAGCCGCACCTTCCAGTACGGCTACCTTGTTACGACTTCACTCCAGTCACTAGCCCCGCCTTCGGCATCCCCCTCCTTGCTGTTAAGGTAACGACTTCGGGCATGGCCAGCTCCCATAGTGTGACGGGCGGTGTGTACAAGGCCCGGGAACGAATTCACCGCCGTATGGCTGACCGGCGATTACTAGCGATTCCGACTTCATGCAGGCGAGTTGCAGCCTGCAATCCGAACTGAGGACGGGTTTTTGGAGTTAGCTCACCCTCGCGGGATCGCGACCCTTTATCCCGCCCATTGTAGCATGTGTGTCGAACCCTTATGCGGTAACAAACTTGATAACTCCCCCCTTTACCTTCAAGAGTTTATGTTCACCGTGCTTTCAGATCATAAGTAAGAGGGAAACCTTCATCTATGAGCCCCCGTGAGGTAAGGGCAACGTACGTCAATCTAAGTGACATTAAACAAGCGCTTCTTGGGAGGCAACCCAAGTTCTTTATTGTTTTCTATTTCTTAGTTTAGCATTTTCATGAATAAGGCTTGAGTGTTGGTGTCTTGATGTTTACATGCTATTGTTGTGATTTTCTCATGGATTGTTCGGTGTTATCATGTGCTTTAATGTGTGCGGCAAAGTTCTTGGTAGTTTGAGCATGTTTTAAATGTTTTCTCTAGTTAATGTTACATTATATGGCAGGCTCTGAGTGTGTATACATGTTCAAGAATTTTCTTTAGAGCATACAGATTTCTCTAAGTTAACCAGAGAAGGCACACGGCTATGTGGAATTTCCACACGAGCCCGTGTTTTCATTCAGAACCCGAGAGGACACAGGGTCATGCGTTTTCCGCTATGAATGACCTTGTCACGGTCACACGCCAGTGTGTTAATTCCATATGGGCATGTGTTTCTTTGTAGAGACTTAGAGATTTATCCCGATAAGACCCAAGGGCGTGCATTTGTCCTTGTGTCTGACCCTGTGACAAATACACAGTAGTGGGTAATTTCCACATGCCGTGTGGATCTCTGTAGAGAGTTCTCCTACATCTCGAGAAGACATAGGGGTGTGTGAGTGCCCTCGTGAGTAACATTGTGAAAGATTCACACGCCAGTGTGGAATTTCCACTGGGGCGTGGAAAACACTTAGAAGAATTTCTCAGTTGGATAGAGAGGCCACATGGGCATGCTTCTGCCCCTATGGGTCGGGCACACGGGCATGGGGAATTTCCACACTCCTGTGTGATTGCATTTAGAGCCAGAGTGTGTTATCCCAAGAGCGCACAAGGGCATGTCTGCCCCTATGGATGCTTTCCTGTGGAGTCACATGGGAGTTGGTAATTTCCACATGCCCGTGTGGATGCGCAGAACTCCAAGAGGCATGGGTTTTCTTTAAAATCTCTTTGCATTTCTTCATCGCCTCACTGCTAAAGTTCAGAGACTACACCCATTCATTCTCCTGACTTCACACTGTCTTTTTAGAGAGGTTTTGCTTTAGTTTTCCGGCCAATATCAACATTTTCATCTTCATACCTTCGGTAAACCCTTTTTCTTTCTTTTCCTTTGCCACATTTAATTTTAATTGATTAAAATGGTGAATATTGCTTCTTTGCATGTTTATATGGTCTGGGCATGTTTAGGAAGAGTTTTTGAACAATTTGGTGATGTATTTTTGGATTTTTAGCATGTGGCCGTACGGTTATTACACCCCGTGGATCCACACGGGAGTGTGGAAATTCCGCACGACCGTAGATTTCTGTAGTACTACTTTGTGAGCTTCTTTGATCGATTATTCTTCAATTTTTGCAAATATGACACCTCGGTTGAAGAAGCAAGCTGATAAACATCCGCGTGAGCCATCCCCTGAGCTGGAGACTATGGAATTTATTATTACCGAGCACCAAATCCAATTTGAGCTGTTATCGAAGTTGAGATTCAGACTATCTTTCTTTTTAGACACAAGAATATTGCGGGATATACAGCAAGAAGATGAGTTAGCGGATGAGGTTGAGGATCTCATTTCAGGGGGTGGTTGTACACAGTTACTATCGATTTGAGAGCTAGCCACTCGTGCACTCACACTTGAGGTTCTGTCATCATTCGAGTTCGACAGATCATACACGAGATTCGATAATGTTGACGCCATACAGTTCCAGGTATTTGGACATCACTAAGTTATGAGTGTCACTCAGTTTTTGATCCTGATGGGCCTATATGACGAGACGTTTATGGCCACTGAGGAGTACGACTGAGTTCCGACTGACTACTTAGGTATATTGACTCCTCAGCGATTGTATAGCACTTTATGCGGTCAGGGGCAGTATGAGCCAGGGGTATCCAAGGCCACGTGCCTTTCCCGACCTGTGTATCCTTATCTTCATGCCATTTTAAGCAAGTCGGTGAATGACCGTGGTGATAGTACTTGAGTCATGAGCTGGTAGGAGCTACTGTATTTATATTTGATTGTGCAGCGTTAGCCGACCCATTTGGGGCACATACTAGCCGAGTGTATGTGCCACCAGGGCTAATACATCAGAGTTGGTGTCATCTTTTCAGGCCCGTACATTATCAGACTCATCATAAGCATAGATCTGCTAGATGCCATACGTGGGGCTGAGAAGATGACAATTCCTTCACCGTTAGGCCTGGATACATTAAGATTGATGGGATTGGTGCGCAGACATGGGCCATAGAGTATATGTTCCAATTACGCCTACCCCAGAGATAGCCGAGGGTGGAGGTGACGCAGCTGAGGGATCATAGAAAGTTCCAGAGCCTCAGCCCAAGTATATGGAGGCGAGGCACCTCCTGCAAAATAGGAGCCACCTCCAATACGTATATTTTCTCTTTCTCAAGCCTATGATCATTTTTAGATGCTCGAGGGTGCTGTGGGGGTGCTTTAGACCAAGATTACTGAAGTTTGCACGACACAGGCAGCGTAGCATGCAGATCTGATGGTGCTCCTTGATATCTTATAGCAACTACTTGAGCGCGATGCTTCTTCACCCTTCATTATGAGACCCAGGACCCCTCTGGCTTCGCTAGTGTCACCATTACCAGATCCACCAGCTCTGTTTGACTTAGCAGTAGTAGCACAGCTAACCGTCGATGACACAGATGCTTGAGGCATCTTTAGTTTTCATTTCTTTTGTTTCTCATATTTTACTTTTGAATTAGTTTTTTAGACTTGTATACTTAGAAAGGATTTTCCTTTTGAGTTTATTTTTTTGTCTCTGGTTGTATTTCATTGCTCTATCTTTTATATACTTGAGTTTATTTTGTTTTTGTTGAGCTTCACTGAATCCCTTTTGTATGCGTGCAGATGGTCTTGTCAGTATGGAAATTGAGAACTAGTCATGGGCATGGCCAATGTGTTTTCACACTTGTCCATGTGTTCTTCACCACCTGTTGGAACTCCACACCCAAGGAATTTAGGTCCATCAAACGCACCACTAGGAGTTTAGGGGAGTATTGTTTCAATTGCCCACTCCCACATATATTTTGATTGTTATATCTTTTATTATGCTTGCATGTGTACATTGAGGGCAATGTACATCTTAAGTGTGGGGGAAGTTTGCATTACGCATGTTCTATACTTGTGCTTTGATTGTGCATGCTCACATAGGCAATGCCGGTTCACCTTAGTTGCAATGATTGTATTCTTGAGTTTAGGAGAATTGTCATCTTTGAATGTTTTCATGCTCTAGTTTTTACTTGGATTTTTAGAAATATTTTTTGCCTGATTGACACTTATTGCACTACTCGCTCATTAAACTCTTTTGGAAACTCAAGTTTGATGTTTACGGGACTAAGTAGCTTAATTTCTTGTGTTTCATTTTGCTTAAAAAAAATACTTGTTTTAGTTATGCATTGGGGGTGGAAAGATCTACCACCTATGAAGTATGAAGCTACTCTTATAAGTCGGATATTAGAATTACCCAAATGAGAGAAAGAGCTATCTCATAGGATGAGTGAAAGCTACTACCTGGGTAGAAAGAGCTACCACCTCGAAAGTGTGAAAGCCGTCTTAGCGGCTATTTCAGAAAGGGCTACCTTGGAGGATGTGTGAAGTTACTACCACCTCTTTGCTTTGTTTTGTATATAAATAAGTCCCTTATGTTTAGAACTTTGAGGAGTATACTTTGGGTTGATTTGTGTGAGCTCACACAATTACACGATTTCGGGTTTGTTAACCTTTTTTATTCGAGTTTTTAGTTAGAGCAATGATTTTTTGTATTTAGTGTTGAAATTTCCCCTACATGTAGAATGCTTCCCTTGCATGCTTTGGTGAACCTAAGGCCAAGCACTTTCAATATTTTCTTCTTCTGTGCTTCAATGTTTTATTTTTGCTTGAGGACAAGCAAAACCTTAAGTGTGGGGGAGTTTGATAAGTACTTGTGTATTAGTAATACGAAGTATTCTTTTCTTATGATGAGCATTACTTTTATCATGTTTTAGTGCTAATGCATGTGTATTTGTTAACTTTCAGGCATGAAGGGCTGTGAAGCCAAATATGAAAGGAAGAAGCAAAAGTGGATTGTGATTGTAATTTGTTGATGATGTCTTGGAGTGAACAAATGCGATGACACAAGTTGTGATTGAAGATACGTGAATATGTGTCATCCTTCATACGCTCAATCAGTTACAATGGTTTCGAGGGACACAAAGACAGTCACATTTGTGTATCCCGATTTGTGCAATAATAGCAAGATCTTCACTAATGAGACCTTGTATTGAAGAAGCGACGCGATTTATAGCATAGACGTGTGCCTGTTTATGTTGCCTTAATGAAAAGTGTGGATTCGGGAGTATTTTGGTGGAGTACTGTTTATAGCCCACAAGTGCACGGGTTTGTCGAAGTAATAAATCCCAGGTGAGTGGGGTACCGTATCCACAGGGAATAAGGAATAGAAACAACAAGATTTCTACTTAACTAAGTGGAGATGAAATAATGATGGTGTGGATAAAAATCGATGCAAACGAGCTAATGAAAACAAGAAAGCGAGGCACAATAAAATGAGAGGAAAGACAATCAATAAGAGTGGGGTACTCGGATATTGTTCCTTCTAGAATTATTGCTTCAAGTGCAAAACCAAATATTATGCTTCCTAACTAATGCTTAATGAGTCGTGGACATCCTTAAATACATGGTCCCAAACATAAGGTCAATCGTGACTAACTCTACACTATGCCCCGGTGGAGAAATCAACTAGTCCCAGCACCTCACACTGTGTAAAGTTGCAAGAAGCTCTACAGATTTCAAGTCATAAATCATATTCTTATACGTAGATCTAACCCTTTGGTACAAGGGAAAGACCCTTAGTCACAATTAGGCCCTAAGTGTTAAAGTCACTTCAATGCTTCACTCTATTGCTCACGCAACTAAGCCCAGCGGAGTTCATCCCTTAACCCTTCACTCTATTATGACCGCAAAGAACTCTTTGAACGTAGAGGTAGGTTAAATCACACCGGAGGGGAAAGGGAACACTCCGCTACCTCTCGACTCACCCTCTCGACACACTCCAATCTTGCATTGTCTAACCCTCATGGTGTGTCACTCACTCACAAAGATTACAAAGATGGACTCTCAATGGTAGTGTTACTCTAAGGGAGAAATCATTTAACAAGCATTCAAGATTGGAACTCAATTTAAAACATAAATTAAGGAAAACATAATAAAAGGTTAATGAAACAAATACATCCTAGGGTTCACAAATCCAACTACCCACTAGGGGGTTTAGCTCTCCATTGAGCAAGATACAATCAATAATGAAATTGAAAGAAAAACATGTAATCCATATTGAAACACCCTTGGTATTCATGTCGATGGTCTTGTGGAGTAGTCTCATCTTCTCCAAAGGTCTCCTTGTCAAGCATAAGGCACACCTTAATGGATTGGTGCTGACGAAAGCTCCCCCAATAACTATCTTTCAAGAAAAACACGGTGTTAAAGCCATAGAACCACTCCAAAAGACTTGCCAAAGCCTTTCTAAAGCCTAGCCATCGGTCTCCCAAAAGTTGTAGAAAAGATAGAAGAAAGGATGAAAGATAGTTCCCCAAATTAGTACAAGTTGCGGCTTTATAAAGGGCTAGAATCTGGCATCCACACGCCCGTGTGGATTTTTGGAAATCTGCTTTTCTGCGGGCTGTGAATAGTAAATGCTACAGTAAATTACTACATTGATTTGCTATAGTAACCTGCTACAACACTCTACCAAAATACTCCCGAATCCACACTTTTCACCGAGGCAACATAAACAGGCACACGTCTATGCCATAGATCGCGTTGCTTCATCAATAAAATGCCTTGTTAGTGAACATCTTGCTATCATTACACAAGTCAGGATATACAAATGTGACTGCTTTTGTGCCCCTCCAAACCATTATAATTGCTTGAGCGCATGGAAGTTAGCACACATTCACGTATCTTCAATTACAACTTGTGTCTTCATATTTGTTCACTCCAAGACTTCATCAACAAAGTACAATGGTAATCCATTTTTGCTTCTTTCTTTCATATTTGGCTTCACAACCCTTCATGCACGAAAGTTCACAAATACACATGCATTAGGCTGAAAAGTGCTTGTGTGATAAGAATGTGAAGTGTTCTTTCCTTTTGATGAGTATTACTTTTATCAGGTTTTAGCGCTAGTACTTGTGCATTTGTGTTACTTTCATGCATATAGGGTTGTGAAGCCGAATGTTAAAGTAAAAAGCCAATATAGATCGTGAACGCACTATTTGGAGGAAATCTTAGAAGGGTCGAATGCGAAGACATAAGTCGCGTTTAAGATGTGAGAATGTGTGCCAACCTCCGTGTATTCAAGCTAGCACAATGGTTTGGAGGGGCACAAAGGCAGTCACATTCCAGTATCCCAACTTGTGTATTAATAGCAAGACTTCACCAATGAGGCCGGTTATTGAAAAAAGCAAAGCAATCTACGACGTGAACGTGTGCCAATTGAAGTTACCTCGATAAAAACATGGATTCAGGACTGTTTGGGACGCTACTGTAGCAGGGTACTGTAGTAAACATTGTAGTAATTTATTGTAGAAGGTACTGTTCATAGCCGGCTGAAAAAGAAAATTCCAGAGAATCCACATGGGCGTGTGGAAATTATCCACGCCCATGTGGAAATTCCACAGGCTGTGTGGCAAATCCACAGGGGCATGTTGATGCCTGATTCCAGCCCTATTTAAACCGCGATTCAGCCCCGATTTCAATATTCTTTTCTCAATTCTTTGCTAAACTTGAGAGGGGGCTGCGGCTAGGGTTTTGAGAGGTATTGGCAGGGTTTTTTGGAGAGGTTTTTCGGCTTCACTATCATGCTTTACTTGTAAGAAGATTATTGGGAGAGTTTTCGTTAGAACCGATCTGGTGAGGTGTGTCCTAGGTCAGACAAGGGACCTTTGGAGGAGACGAGGCTTCTCCACAAGACCGTCGTCATGACTATCGAGGGGGTTTTCTATAGATTACTTGTTTTTACATTCAATTTCATTGTTGATTGTAACTAGCTCCATGGAGAGCTAAACCCGCTAGTGGGTACTTGAATTTGTAAACCCAAGGATGTATTTGTTTCATTAACCTTCTATTATGCTTTCATTAATTGATGTTTTATTTGAGTTCCAATCTTGAATGATTGATTGATTGAATCTTTCTTTAGAGTGACACTAGAGTTGAGAGTTCATATTGGTAACCCTTGTGAGTTATTGACTCACCACGAGGGTTAGACAAAGCTAGTTTGGAGAGGGTCGAGAGGGTGAGTCGAGAGGTAGCGGAGCGTGCCTTTTCCCCTCCGATGTAATTTATCCTACCTCCATTTCCTTGATCTCTTTGTGGTCATAGTAGAATGAATGGGCTAAGGGATGACCTCCCTCTAGGGCTTAGTTGCAGAGGCAACGGGGTGAAGCGTTAAAGGTATTTTACCACCTAGGGCTTAATTGTGATTAGGACCTCTCACCTGGACCAAAAGGTTAGGTCTATTTTTAGGAAGAGGGTTTATCATTCGGAATCCCTAGAACTCCATGCGATTATATCCGAGTATGAGGTGTTGAGATTGTTCGATTTCTCCTCCGGGACATGGTATAGAGTTATTCATGGTTGACCATAGATTTGGGACCGTGTATTGAAGGATTTTGATAAGTGCTTGTGTGATAAGAAGACGAAGTGTTCTTTCATTATGATGGGCATTAATTTTATCAGGTTTTAATGCTAATATGTGTGTATTTATGTTACATTCATGCATATAGGGTTGTGAGGCCGAATATTAGAGAAAGAAGCCAATGTGGATCGTAAATGCACCATTTGGAGGAAATCTTGAGATGGTTCAAACGCGAAGACATAAGTCGGGTTCGAAATGCGGGAATGTTTGCCAACCTCTTCGTATTCAAGTTAGCACAATGATTTGGAGGGGCACAAGGGCATGGGTCTCTTGGAAGCAATTCACGGGCCGAGAAAACGAGTACACCTATGCCCCTGAGCCTGGAGATGATGAGATTGATTGGTATGGTCCGCAGGGTTCAGACGGGAGTTTATGCTTTGGTTCTATCAGTTCCAGAGCTAGTTGAGGATGATGGTGAAGATGCTGAGACTTCTTAGCCTGCTCCCTAGTCTCAGCCAGCACCGATGGAGACTGAGGCACCTCTGGTGGCAGAGGACCCATCCCCTGTACGCATGTTTTCACCATCTCGAGCCCATGATCACTTTGAGAGGCTCGAGAGTGTTGTTGGGGTGATACAGACAGAGGTCGCTGAGGTCTGAGTAGAGATTGCTGAGATTTGGGCTACACAAGCCGTACAGTATACAGAGTTCATGGCACATTTCAACACGTCACAGCAGATTTTAGAGCGAAATGTCGCCTCATCATTTGTCTTGCGGCAGAGGACTCCTTATGCCACTCCGGTATCACCATCACAACCTCCACCAGCACCCTTTGATCTAGCATCCGCAGCACCCGCAGCGGACCACACCGACACTTGACTTTGTTTTCGTCGTTTATTACTTTTTGCATTTCATTTGGACTTGTATACTTAGAAAGGACTTTCCTTCTGAGTTTATTTTCATTTTGTTACCTCAAGTTATATTCATTGCCTTATCTTTTATATACTCGAGTTGTTTTTGTATTATTAAGCTCCACTAAACCCCCTCGTGTATGTGTGCAGATGGTCTTGTCATTATGGGAATTAAGACTTTGTCATGGGCACGGCCAATGGTGCTTCGGCACTTGGCAGTGTGTGCTTCACAACCCATTGGAACATCACTTCCAAGGATTTAGCTCCATCAAATGCAACAGTAGGAGTATGGGGAGTTCTTTTTTTACTGCTTCTCCCACATTTCTTCTTGATTGATATACATTATGAGTGAGCTTGCATGTGTACAATGGGGATAGTGTACAACTTAATTGAGTGGGGAGGGAGTTTCATAGTGCACACATCTCTTTTATATTAATTTTGATTGATATACATGCTTACATAGCCAATGGTGGTTCACCTGGTTGCAATGATTGTATTCTTGAGTTTAGGAGAATTTTTAACATTGAATGTCTTCATGCTCTAGTTTTTGGTTGAATTTGTAGGAATTTTTTACCCGATTGACACTTGTTGCACTACTCACTCGTTAAACTCTTTTGGAAAATCATGTTCAATGTTAAAGGGACTAGTTATTGTTGTTTCTTTTTATTATTTGTGAAAAAAATAAAAAATAAAAATAAAAAAAAAAAATAATAAAAAAATAAAAAAATAATGGTGAAATGAAAAGAAAAAACAAAATAGTTTTATTGTTTATTTGTGCTTGTTGGGTGGAAAGAGCTACCGCCTATGAACTATGAAGCTACTCTCATAAGTCAGATAATAGTTATGCCCTAATGAGAGAAAAAGTTATATCATAGGATGAGTGAAAGCTACCACTCCGATAGAAAGAGCTACAACCTCGAAAGTGTGAAAGCCACCTTAGCAGTCGCTTTGGAAAGGGCTACCTTAGACGATGTGTGAAGCTACTGCCATCTTTGAAATTTTGTTACTGTTTGTAGATAAATAAGTCCTTGTATTTAGAACTTTGAGAAGTATACTTTGGGTTGTTTTGAGTGAGTTCACACACTTACACGATTTCGGGTTTGTTGTCCTTTTTTTATTCAAGTTTTTAGCTAGAACATTGATTTTTCATATTTAGTGTTGAAATTTCCCTTACTTGTAAAACACTCTCTTTGTATGCTTTGGTGAACCTCAAGCCAAGCACTTCCAATATTTCCGTCATCTATGCACATAATGTTTAATTTTTGCTTGAGGACAAGCAAAAGCTCAAATGTGGGGGAGTTTGATAAGTGCTTGTGTGATAGGAATATGAAGTGTTCTTTCCTTATGATGAGCATTACTTTTATCAGGTTTTAATGCTAATATATGTGTATTTATGTTACTTTCATGCAGATAGGGTTGTGAGGCTGAATATTAGAAAAAGAAGCCAATGTGGATCATAAATACACCATTTGGAGGAAATCATGAGAAGGTTCAAACGCGAAGACATAAGTTGGGTTCGAAATGCGGGAATGTGTGCCAACCTCCTCATATTCAAGATAGCACAAGAACTAGGAGGGGCAGTCATATTCAAGCATTCTAGCTTGTACATGTATAGCAAGATCTCCACCAACATGTCCGTTATTGAAGAAGCAAAGCGATTTACGATGTAAACGTGTGCCAGTTTACGTTACCGCGATGAAAGCATGGATTCGGGAGTGTTTCGGGCCAGGACTGTAGCAGGACATTGTAGAAAAACATTATAGCAGGTGGAAATTCCACACGCCCATGTGAAAGATCCACAGGGGCGCACACATGGGCGTGTGGATTCCCTATTCCAGCACTATTTAAAGCCAATTTTAGCCCCGATTTCAGAATTCTTTTCTCCATCTTTTCCGGAACTTGAGAGAGGGCTATGGCTAGGGTTTTGAGAGGTATTGGATAGGGATTGGGAGAGGTTCTATGGCTCTGACATCACGCTCTGTTTGGAAGAAGATTAGTGGGAGAGCTTTCGTCGCACCCATCTGGCGAGGTGTATTCTAGGCTGGACAAAAGGACCCTAGGACAAGTAGAGGACACTCCACAAGACCTTCACCACGACTATCGAGAGGGGTTTTCTATGGATTCTTTGCTTTTACATTTTATTTCATTGATTGTAATTAGCTCCATGGAGAGCTGAACCCCGTAGTGGGTACTTGGATATTTGTGAACCCTAGGATGTATTCGTTTCATTGAACCTCTTTATTATGCTTTCAATTAATTGATGTTTTATTTGAGTTCCAATCTTGAATGCTTCATTGTATGAATACTCCCTTAGAGTGACACTAGGGTTGAGAGTTCTTATTGGTAACCCTAGTGAGTGAGTGACACACCACGAGAGTTAGACAAAGCTAGACTAGAGAGGGTTGAGAGGGTGAGTCGAGAGGTAGCGGAGCCTCCCTTTTCCCCACCGGTGTGATTTATTCTACCTCTATTTCCTAAAGTTCTTTATGGTCATAGTAGAGCGAATGGGCTAATGGATGACCTTCCGCCGGGGCTTAGTTGCGAGTGCAACGGAGTGAAGCGTTGAAGTGATTTTAGCACCTAGGGCTTAACTGTGGCTAGGGACCTTCCACCTGGACCAAAGGGTTAGGTCTACATCTAGGAAGAGGATTTATCAATTGGAATCCTTGGAACTTATTGCAATTCTATACGAGTACGAGGTTCAGAGGTTATTCAACTTCTCATCCGGGACATGTATAGAGTTAGGCATGGTTGACCTTAGATTTGGGACCATGTATGTAAGGATCTCCACGACTCATTGTTGCATCATTTAGAAAGTATAATAGAGGGTTCTTGCACTTGAAATGATTGTCCTAGGCGGAACAATATCCGGGTACCCATTTATATCGATTGCCTTACCTTCTCCTTTACTTGTGCTCTCTTTCTTGTTCTTTTACTTTTTTTATTTCATATCTTGTCACACATATCATTATTCATCTTTCACTTAGTTAAGAAATAATTTAAGTGTTTTTATTCCCTACTCCCTATGGATACGATACGCCACTCATCTATGATTTTATTACTTCTACAAACCCGTGGACTTGCGGGACATAAGCAAAGGACGTTGTCAGATTTCCATGAGTCATTAATGCATTAGTTGGGAGGCATAATAGTCGGTTTTGCATTTGAAACGATTGTCCTAGGGGGAACAATATTCGAGTACCCCATTTATATCGATTTTCTTATCTCTCACTTACTTGTGTTTTCTCTCGTGTTTCTTTTATTCTTGTTTACATCACATCTTGTCAACACAATCATTATCCATCTTCAGTTGGTTAAGAAACAATTTAAGTATTTTTACTCCCTACTCCTTGTGGATATGATACCCACTCACCTGGGATTTTATTACTCGACAAACCCGTGCACTTTCGGGATATACGCAAGGGGCGTTGTCAAGCGCTAAAAGCTGATAAAAGTGATGCTCATCATAAGAAAAGAATACTTCATATTATTAATACACAAGCACTTATCAAACTCTCCCACACTTAAGCTTTTGCTTGTCCTCAAGAAAAATAAAACATTGAAGCATAGAAGAAAGAAATATTGAAAGTGCTTCACCTTAGGTTCACCAAAGCAAGCAAGGGAAGCATTCTACAAGTAAGAGAAATTTCAACACTAAATATGAAAAATCATTACTCTACCTAAAAACTCGAATAAAAAAGGACAACAAACCAAAAATGTTGTAAGTGTGTGAACTCACTCAAATCAACCCAAAGTATACTCCTCAAAGTTCAAAGCATAAGGGACTTATTTATATACAAAACAATGTAAAGGGGTGGTAGTAGCTTCACACATCCTCTATGGTAGCCCTTTCCTAAGTGGCCGCTAAGGTGGCTTGCACACTTTCAATGTGGTAGATCTTCCTACCGGGGTAGTAGCTTTCACTCATCCTATGAGTTAGCTCTTTCTCTCATTAAGGAATAACTAGTATCTAACTTATGAGAGTAGCTTCATACTTCATAGGTGGTACTTCTTTCCACCCCCTAATGCATAACTAAAACAAGTATTTTTCTCTTTTCATCATTTTTTAAGCAAAATGAAACACAAGAAATAAAGCTACTTAGTCCTTAAACACTTACTTGAGTTTCCAAAAGAGTTTAATGAGCGAGTAGTGGAACAAGTGTGAATCTGGCAAAAATTCCTAGAAATTCAAGTAATAACTAGAGCATGAGAACATTCAATATTAAAAATTCTCCTAAACTCAAGAAATACAATCATTGCAACTAAGGTGAACCACCATTGACTACATGAGCATGCACAATCAAAGCATAAGTATAAAACATGTGTAATGTGAACTCCCCCCCCCTCCCCCCCCGGCGGCACTTAAGATGTACATTGCCCTCAATGTACACATTCAAGCACAATAAAAGATATAACAATAAAAATATATATGGGAGTGGGCAACTGAAAAAATACTCCCCTGAACTCCTAATGGTGCATTTGATGGAGCTAAATTCCTTGGGAGTGGAGTTCCAAAGGGTTGTGAAGCACACACGGCCAAGTGTAAAAACACATCGGCGTGCCCATGACTAGTTCTCAATTTCCATACTGACAAGACCATCTGCACGCATACACAAGGGGTTCAGTGAAGCTCAACAAACAAAAATAAACTCGAGTATATACAAGATAGAGCAATGAAATACAACTTGAAACAAAAATATAAACTCAGAAGGAAGATCCTTTATGAGTATATGATAACTGCTTGAGTAGACATATTTTTATATATGTTTTACATGCATTGAGCATCATTTTTACCATGGTTTATGTCTCATATTGTGTATTTGGTGTTCTTTTATGCATATAGGTTGTGAATGCCTTGAAGAGTAAAAAGGAAACAAAGATAGGCTATAAAGACACAATGTTGGGAGTTCTTGTTCAATTCAAGGACCAAAATACGAGAGGAGTTCATAAACGTAGAGATGTGTGCCAACTTCCAAGAAGATTCAAGTCAAATCACTAGTTGGAAGGGCACAAAGGCAGTCACATCTTCATGTTCCTTCTCTTTGTGAAGATTGCAAGACCTCTCAAAGATACGTCAATGAAGAAAAGTTTTATAGCCTACCACATGGACGTGTGCCCAGATATGTGGCCTCAAGAGAAGAGTATTTGGATCGCGTTTTGTGAAAAGTAATGTAGCAATTTTACTGTAGTAATTTTGCTGTAGCAGCACTGTAGCAAAATTACTGTGGAAATTTCTGTAGGAGTACTGTAGCGCTTTGTGAAAAGTATTGTGGAAATTTTTGCAGCCCACGCGGCCGCGTGGAAAATCCACACGGGCGCGTGAGGGCACGTGACAGGCGCGATTTTGGGCTTTAACCTTGTAGTGGAGTTTTAACCTTGTATTCCCATTGCTTGCTTGTTTAATTAATCCTTGAGGTTGATTGGATTTGCATGATTTGTTACTTTGATGTGAGAGAGGTCTCCATTAGAGTTAGAACGTCAAGGTTAAAGAGGGTTGAGAGGGTGAGTCATGAGATAGTGGAGTGTCCCCTCTCCCTTCCGATTGAGTGTTTCCTATCTCCGTATTCCCTAAACTCTATACAACCATATTTGGTGTGAGGCGTGAGATTGAGAGATTTCTCCACCGGGACCTTGTAGGGGGTTAGAGATCCTTCACCAGGAATTAGGGTTGGATCTATCCTTAGGAATCGGTTTCACTCTTAGGTGTCCCTAGAGCGTATTGCGGTCATATGGGGTGTGAGGTGTTGAGATTGAGTGATTTCTGCGCCGGGACCTTGTAGGGGACTAGTACCGGTGGCTTGGAGGCAAGAACCGGTTGTTCTTGGATTACCTCGACTCATTAGACTTTGTTTAGAAGCATTTAGTGAATCGTGAGCTTTATGTTAGATCCTACGGGGAGCATTGCCCGGATACCTCATCTTTACTGATTGAGATCTCCTTTACTCGTTTTCTTGCTCGTTTGCTTGCTTATTAATTCTCTTGCAATTAGTTCATTTCATCATATCCATTGATTTCGACTAGATAACTAAGAATTGGTTAATACTAATACTTCCGTTCCTTGTGGATTCGACTACCCACTCACCGGGGTAATTATAACTTCGACACCCGTGCACTTGCGGTACATACACGCATATTCGGACATGTCAGTATACAAGTCCAAAAGATAATGCAAAAGTAAAATACGAGAAACATAAGAAAAGAAAACTAAAGATGCCTCAAGCGTCAGTGTTATCGATGATCGGTTGTGCTATTGCCACTAAGTCAAACGGCGCTGGTGAAGAGTGAAGGCGCGTTGTGCTCGAGTAGTTGCTGTAAGATATCAAGGCGCACCATCACCTCCGCGTGTTGCGCAGCCTATGTCACACGTACCTCAGTAATCTTGGTCTGAAGCACCCCCACAGTGCCCTCGAGGCTCTCAAAATGATCATAGGTGCGATAAGGAGAAAACATGTGTACTGGAGGTGGCTCCTGTTGATCGCTTCCCCGCAAGTGTACGGGATCGCCAAGTAATACCTCGTGCAAAGACACGAGGATCGTATTCCACGGGGCTAAGGATCTCCTATTACTCCTTCTCGAGTTATTATCTAGCCTAAGATCTTAAGTGATGGATTTACTCTACTAAATACAAATAAAACTAAACACAAGATTTGCTAGCAAATTAGAGAGAACAAGCAATAAGCAAGCAAGAGAATCAATGAAGTGCAAAGGCCTATCGATGTGGATCCCCTTGAGGGGTTATCATGCAACATGGATGATGATTTAAAGATGCAAGGGTAAATTGGACCATGAGATTCCAAGATTAGAACAACCCCAATTTCTCGGCGATTGAACCCTAATCCCATACGAACATAGAGAGGAATTTCTTCCAAATCTACATTCCTACGATTGCATTAAGTACAAGGAAATCTCGCTTAGGAATAAACCTACTCTTCTTCGGATTAAACCTAGATGGAGGGCTACCAAACACCCAATTTCTCGGCGTGATGATACAAGTATCCCCTTCTAATCCATTCATGACCCTAATACATGCGAGCAAGTCACATCTACATGCATCATTCATAAAAAGAGCTACGGATTTCTCCTTGGTGTAACACTTAGCATGAAAAACAATGGATTAGATCTCAAACATACCCAAGCATAGAATTAACAAGTAATCATCCAAAAATACATGATAAAACCCCCCAAGGTTCACCAACACCCGTGGCCTTGGGGGTCTAGTGTGTCATCATCTCATAACAAAGCATACAATCAAGCAAAAACATGAAACAAAGACATAGTATGACACTCCCTAGATGAAATGGTGAAGGATGAGGTGAGAATATGCCGAATGACGCTTCCCCCGCCAAAGGAATGCCGAATGACGCTTCCTCTAGCCGCGGTTCTCCTTCCTTCAAGTCGTGATCGATCTCCCCTTTGAATGATGTTGCCTTCTTGCCTTGAGAGCCTTGGACCTTGGGCTTGAATGATCTTCTAGCTTTCTTGCCCTTCTTCTCCTCCCCAAGGTCGCCCAAAAATCTCCCCAAATGATCTCCCAAAAAGTCGGCCAAAAAAAAGTCTTTAATCAGCCCCTAAAAGTGAGTATATATACCCCCGAGGCATACGGGTCAGTATAGGGGTTGTATGGGGGTCGATAGCACTCGAAACCCTAGATTCGCGTTCCATACGGGGTGCATACGGCCTCCATACGGCCCCGTATACTCGGGTAGTATGGAAATCGGACGTAACACCAAATCAATCCGCTACATAGCTAGATACGGCCCCCATACTCGGGTAGTATGGGGGTAGTATGAAAATTCTGCTTTTCTTCTCTTTTTGCCAAAATGATATCTTCTTGTTCTCCATGGCTTCCATATGCCCCTACAAAGCAAATAATAGACGATTAAGCTAGAAACGGGCATCAAACCTCACAAAATACATGCAAAGTGCATACGATATATATATGAAAACACCTACATTTAGACACTTATCAAACATCCCCACACTTAAGCGTTGCTTGTCCCCAAGGAAACAACTCATGAAAAAAACAAAGAGACCGAGAAGTGGCTAAATGCAATACCTCGCTCAAGCAAATATAAGATTCCAAAAAGCAAAGGATAATGAAACATAGATGTTGAGTTATAGTCATTAAGCATAATAAAAAAATATCCCTGTCTCACCCCTAATATGTATGTGCGTGTAAGTGAATCCTTTATCTCATTTGCCCTGATCTGGTCTAGCTCAAGGACTTCAATCAATACAGCTCTAGATGCTAATCACTCCACATACAAAGAATACTAAGTTTTAAACTACTAAGTGCTACTTCAATGGCCAAGTAAGATCCTTCTAATTCTATAGTTTGAAACTAAATCCATTTTTCTTCTCAAAACTTTTGGTAGGTACTCAAAAAGATCACTAGGGCTTTTATTTTCAACTCATTATTCAACATATTTTTTTTTCCCCGAGTCCGACTAACGTAGACTGCATCAAAATCATTTTAAAATCTTTCTGGAGGATGCACATGCTGGTTAGGTACAAGAGCCACCCAACTACTCGATTACAGTCTACATAGACGCATTCATGCTTCAATAGCAGAGGAATACTGACATAGACTCATTTTTTCTTTTCTTTTCTTTTTTTATTTTTTTATTTTTTTATTTTTTTATTTTTACTTTCACCCTAGATCACATCTTCAGAGTATACTACATACCACAAACTAGGATTAGCTCAACAAGACTTAGAAGTTCTTAAGAAAACATTGAAGGATAGAACTTAGTGTTCTAAGGCCAAGTACTCAAAGTAGTGTGTTAAGCATACAAGAGAGTTAGAGTAGTCACAATGGCTATTCCCAGGGCATCGACAAAAAATTCAGTGCACAAGACAATACTATGGGTGAAACAGGATTCAATAAAGCATAAAAACAAGTAACTCACATCAATCATTAGTCCAAGCTAAAAGAATCTTACAAGAATGAATAAAGCCATCATTGGTAACACTAGCATGTAAACAATGTTCCTAATACATGAAATGCACCCATCCCCACACTTACTGTTGTACATTGCCCTCAATGTACATTAATCATGAAAAACATGCAAGAAGGGGCAATGCAAATAATAATATAGGAGGGTGAAAAACAAAACTTCCCCGGTTTATCTTGTGTTCGTCGTGAGGTGCAACTCGACAAAAGGTGTGGTGAGCAATACACGTCTTGTTCGACCTCCATTTAAAACCTAGGAAAGCTCACCAAATTCCCTCAATGCCCTGCGAGGCAAAAAGGGGACATCATCATTCCACAAAAAATTCACAAATACAAACACAAGGGAGAAACTAGGGAGTAATCAACAAAAATTAAAGCAAAATACAAAAAGAACACAAAAACTAGGAAATAAAGTCTAAACAATAAAATAAAGTCTCCATGCTCATCCATGTCCTTAGAATTAGGTCTCTCATCACAAAATGACATCTTGTTCCATGTTGTCACCAATGAGGTATAAACATAACTCCATGGTTGTTGTCAATTTCTCCATCCCCAAGATTCCTACAAACCATGAAAAATACAATCAAGCATAGAGGAAGCCAATATGATTCCAAATTTTGCGCATGGGATGAAGAAACAATGAAAAATATGATGCATAGTGTCCATACGGGTCAGATGGGGGCCGTATGGGTACTGTTCATTTTGACAGAACCTCCCCCAAAAAAACATGAAAAATCGAAAAATTTTTTTACATAAATTCAAGGGAGACTTCATCCATAACAATCACACCATCCAAAACCAAGCAAAATGCTAAAGAAATTCCACAAAAAGCTCCAAGAATGCCCAAGAAATGAAAAAGATAAAACTAGGGCATTGAAAAAGCATACCGACGAAATCTTGAGAAAACTAGCGTTAAACTCGAGGAAAATTACTAGATCGAAATCTCTAATGGATGAGGAGAAGATTTAGGAGAAAAAATGAGGAGATTTGGCCAAGACATGAGTGAGAAAGAAGAGAAAAAGTCGGTGGACAAAGAGAGAAAAGAAGAGAATGGAAGAAAGAGAAGAGAGAGAAGAGAGATGAGGGTTAAATGGGCAAGAACCGAGACATACGGCCCCCATACGGCCCGTATGGGGGCCGTATGGGTGGAAAAGACCTCTCGGTCGAGGAATTGGCCCGACTTAGACGGCCCCGTATGGGGGGCCGTCTAAGTCGGCACAAAGCCACTGGATTAGCTCTGTGTGCAACTTAGACGGCCTCCATACGGCCCAGTAAGGCCGTATACCTTTTAAGACCATTCAAAACATCGAAAACCTACCTCAAATGATGTAAAAATGAAAAAGCAAGTTTGAAGACTTCTCCAAAAATGACTAAAATGAATAAAACAACGATCTAGCACATGAATTAACACCTAAACATGTGTTTCTCAAGAAGTTGCACAAATATACCACAATACAAATGATGAGAGAAATGGGCCAAGTGTATGAGCATGAACTTATTCAAAAACAAACAAGTCTAAGAAATATGAAAATTGAAATGAACTAAGAACTAAAAATACAAAAAATGCAAGAAAACACCCCCGAATGCTTGGGTTGCCTCCCAAGAAGCGCTTGTTTAACGTCACGAGCCTGACGTACCTTGTTCCTTACCTCATGGGGGTTCAAACAATTTGAAGCCACCCCCGGTTTCCCTTGTAGTGTTGCTTCTTCCCGGTAGATTGAATGACAACATTGAAAATACCTCGAATTGTTCATGAGTGGAGAGGGGTGAAAAATTTACCTTTCCTCCTTGAGATGTGGGAGGATGAAGCTTGTTACCTTTCTTTTTTCTCCCATGTATCTCCCTCCACATTTTCTTCATAAATGATTCTTTTTTTTCTTTTTCTTTAGCATTAGTACAGGATACCCTCTTTTTTGGTGGCTTCAAATTGTGAATTGGAGGATGACGATGAGGTTCTTCTTCTTCTTCGTTCTCCAACTCCCCCAAATATTCATCCAAAGGATTTAAAGAGAGCACCTCCTCGCACACAATCGAAATCAACCCTATCGGGCTTTCATCAACGAAATAAAGTGTGTCATCATGATCTAAAGAATGTTTCATGGCAGCTGGCAAAGTGTACACCACTTCCTCTTCTCCCGACTCTTAACGCCAACTTCCCTCCTTTCAAGTCAATTAAGGCACCCGAGGTGCTGAGGAATGGTCGGCCAAGAATTAGTGGTATCTCCACATCTTCATCTATGTCCATGATGACAAAGTCCACCGGAAAAACAAATTTATCCACTCGCACAATCACATCTTCGACAATCCCACGAGGTTTTCTTGTTGATCGATCTGCCAATTGTAAGGTCATCCTCGTGGGCCTTAATTCATCCAAGCCAAGTTTCAAATACATGGTGTAGGGCATGACGTTTATGCTAGCCCCCGAGTCCGCTAGAGCATTCTCTTGGACTCCACCTTCAAGCATGCATGGAATAATGAAACTACCCGGATCTTTCAACTTTTGTGGGAGCTTCTTTTCTAGAATAGCCGAGCAATTCCCCGTAAGTGCAATCGTGCCTTCTTCTTCCAATTTTCTCTTATTTGTGAGGAGCTCCTTTAGAAACTTGGCATATTTCGGCATTTGAGTCAACGCTTCAACTATCGGGATGTTCAAATGGAGTTGTTTGAAGATGCTCATGAATTTTCTGAAGTGAACATCCTCCTTCTCATGCTTCAATCTGGTTGGATAAGGGATTGGAGGCTTATACTCGGATGATTTTGTTGGTCCTTGTTGTTGGAAATTGTCATTTCTTCCCTGATTTTTGTCTTCACTGTTTTCTTCAACTAGCTTGGGGTCTTCCCCGGAGGCTACCCCACTTTTTCTTGACACTTGGGTCAACTCTCGACCCTTGTCTCCACTTGCTTCCCACTTCTAAGAGCAATGGCCTTTTAAGTGCTCCCTTGGATTTTTCTTCCGTGTTACTCGGAAGACACCCTAGGGGACGCTCGAATTTGCCTTCGTGAGTTCCCCCTACTCGATGCTCAAGTGACTTCACCGAAGCTTGGAGGTTTCTCAAAAATAGAACCTATCTCACTAAACTGCTCAGCGTGCTCGAGTGAGTTGAGCATTCACCTTGCCAAATTGTGCATCCATGCTACTAGTTAGATTATTGAGCCCCGCTCATTTGTACTCGAGCATGAACTTGGCAAGGACCTCTTCAAGAGAAAAACTTCCTCTCAAAGGCCGCTTGTTGAAGTTGAGATCCTTGAGATAGTGCACCTCTTTGTTGTTGTTGGCCTTGGTTCCATGAAAAAAATTTGGGTGGTTTTTTTCCACCCCGGATTGTATGTTGAGCTATACGGGTTCCCTTGATTGCGTTGCCCCCAATGTAGTCCACATTCTCAACGGATGCAATGCAGCGAGCTAGCAATCGGACATTGGGCTGCACCGTGCCCACCACCGCAAGTACTACAACTTAGCACCGATTCGGGTCTTGAACTACTGCCCATAAGAAGATCAATCTTTTGAGTCAACACATCAACCTTTGCGGCTAAGGCATTATCACTACTTACTTCATAAAGCCCAGCAGTCTTTTGTGAAGGTCCCTTTGAGGCCCAATGTGATTCATTGCTTGCCATTGACTCAAGTAATTGCTCGGCCTCATCGGGGTACTTGTTGCTAAGGGAACCACCCGCTGCGGCATCGATGAGTTGGCGAGTAGCATAATTCAGCCCATTGTAAATGATTTGTACTCGCATCCATGAGGCAAAACCATGATGGGGGCACCTTCTAAGGAGATCCTTGAATCTTTCATAAGCTTCAAACAATGTCTCGGACTCCCCTTGTTTAAAGGCTGAAATTTCTTGCCTCAACTTCACCGCTTTGCTTGGCGGAAAGTATCTCCCAAGGAACTTCTCCACCATGTCCTTCCATGTTTTAATAGATCCCGGAGACAATGAGGTAAGCCAATGATAAGCTCCATCTCTCAAACTGAATGGAAATAGTCTCAAACGGATAGCATCGTCCGACACCCCATTGATCTTGAATGTAGAGTAAATTTGGAGGAACCGGGAAAGGTGGTCATGCACATCCTCATGGGCAAGACCATTGAATTGGACTGAATTTTGGATCATGCCGATTGTACTTGCTTTAATTTCAAAGTTGTTGGATGCCACTGACGGTGCTTGAACACTGAACTCATCACCCGTGAATTGGGGTCTTTCATATTCGGATAGAGTGCGACGCTCTTCGGCCATGATTGATAACACTCTATCCTCAATTTCGATGTTATGTGTACCCGACCCTTCACCAACTTCTCTCAATCTCCGACGCAAAGTTCTTTCAATTTCACTATCCGGTGTAATCAAAGGCGACGGATTCGACCGTGTCATGCACAGTACCTTGCACAACCAAGAAAAATGATAGAGAGTTAAGATCAAGGGAAAAGAAAAACAACAAATGAGTAAAGAATGAAATGGCTAGAGTAATAATCTAAAAGTTTCCTAGAATTCCTTAAGTTCCCCGGCAACGGCACCAAAAACTTGATCGCTTCCCCGAAAGTGTACGGGATCGCCAAGTAATACCTCGTGCAAAGACACGAGGATCGTATTCCACGGGGCTAAGGATCTCCTATTACTCCTTCTCGAGTTATTATCTAGCCTAAGATCTTAAGTGATGGATTTACTCTACTAAATACAAATAAAACTAAACACAAGATTTGCTAGCAAATTAGAGAGAACAAGCAATAAGCAAGCAAGAGAATCAATGAAGTGCAAAGGCCTATGGATGTGGATCCCCTTGAGGGGTTATCATGCAACATGGATGATGATTTAAAGATGCAAGGGTAAATTGGACCATGAGATTCCAAGATTAGAACAACCACAATTTCTCGGCGATTGAACCCTAATCCCATACGAACATAGATAGGAATTTCTTCCAAATCTACATTCCTACGATTGCATTAAGTACAAGGAAATCTCGCTTAGGAATAAACCTACTCTTCTTCGGATTAAACCTAGATGGAGGGCTACCAAACACCCAATTTCTCGGCGTGATGATACAAGTATCCCCTTCTAATCCATTCATGACCTAATACATGCGAGCAAGTCACATCTACATGCATCATTCATAAAAAGAGCTACGGATTTCTCCTTGGTGTAACACTTAGCATGAAAAACAATGGATTAGATCTCAAACATACCCAAGCATAGAATTAACAAGTAATCATCCAAAATACATGATAAAACCCCCAAGGTTCACCAACACCCGGTGGCCTTTGGGGGTCTAGTGTGTCATCATCTCATAACAAAGCATACAATCAAGCAAAAACATGAAACAAAAGACATAGTATGACACTCCCTAGATGAAATGGTGAAGGATGAGGTGAGAATATGCCGAATGACGCTTCCCCCGCCAAAGGAATGCCGAATAACGCTTGCTCTAGCCGCGGTTCTCCTTCCTTCAAGTCGTGATCGATCTCCCCTTTGAATGATGTTGCCTTCTTGCCTTGAGAGCCTTGGACCTTGGGCTTGAATGATCTTCTAGCTTTCTTGCCCTTCTTCTCCTCCCCAAGGTCGCCCAAAATCTCCCCAAATGATCTCCCAAAAGTCGGCCAAAAAAAAGTCTTTAATCAGCCCTAAAAGTGAGTATATATACCCCCCGAGGCATACGGGCCGTATAGGGGTCGTATGGGGGTCGTATAGCACTCGGAAACCCTAGATTCGCGTTCCATACGGGTGCATACGGCCTCCATACGGCCCCCGTATACTCGGGTAGTATGGAAATCGGGACGGAACACCAAATCAATCCACTGCTATACGATGATACGGCCCCCATACTCGGGTAGTATGGGGGTAGTATGAAAATTGCTTTTTCTTCTCTTTTTGCTAAAAATGATATCTTCTTATTCTCCATGGCTTCCATATGCCCCTACAAAGCAAATAATAGACGATTAAGCTAGAAACGGGCATCAAACCTCACAAAATACATGCAAAGTGCATACGATATATATATGAAAACACCTACATTTAGACACTTATCACCTGTGCTGCAGGGAGTCCCTTGATAAGTGTCTAAATATACATATTTTAATACATGTATTTGTTACCTCTAGCATGTATTTCTATTAGAATTGATGCCCGTTTTGTGCTCAATCGTGTGTTATTTGCTCTCCAGGGCACGTGAACGCCATGGAGGACACGAAGATATGATTTGGCCAAAAAAGAGAAGAAAAAGATTACTGTAGCTGCCACTTTAGCACCTGGAGAGTTTTCAAGTCAGGAATTGAATCATGGCATACGGACTCAATGCTGCCGGGTATGGAGCCCGGGATGATCACTGTAGCTATAAAAGAAGATGTTTGTTTGAAGGCATACTGGCTCAATGAGGTGCTCATTGAGCCAATATGGATACTATTCTGAGAGCATTTGTGGAGTTTGCCTACCCCAAACAATGTCAAATAGGGGCTCAATGAGGTACTCATTGAGCCAGTATACCACCCCAATGAGGTCCTCATTGAGCCCATTTTGGAGAGTGATTGTGGGGGTATATAAGGGACTTTTGGAGGACTTTTAGGGAGACTTCTTGGTAGCCAACACTTGGGGAGAAGAGGAGAAAGGAAGACATCATTTTTGAGAGCGTTTTTTGGCATGTGGCTTGGAGAAATCTAGGGCTTGAACTTCAAGGGGAGAGCTTCATCATCAAAGGAGGAGGAGCATTCAGCCTTCCTTGGGTTAGAGGAATCATCATTCGGCCGGCATTCTCCATCCTCATCATCATTCGGACTAGAGAGTGCCATCATTTTTACTTGTTTGTGTGATGCCTCACCTAGTGGGTACTTGGATTTGTGAACCCTAAGACGTATTTGTTTCATTAATCTTCTATTATGTTTTCCTTAATTGATGTCTTTATTTGAATCCAATCTTGAATGCATGTTGCATGATTTCTCCCTTAGAGTGACACTTGGGTTGAGAGTCTACATTGGTTACATTTGTGAGTGAGTGGCACACCATGAGGGTTAGACATTGCAAGATTGGAGAGGGTCGAGAGGGTGAGTCAAGAGGTAGCAGAGCGTCTCCTTTCCCCTCTGATGTGATTTATCCTACTTCACTTCCAAGAGTTCTTTGTGGTCATAGTAGAGTGAATGGACTAAGGGATGACTATCCATTGGGGCTTAGTTGCACAGGCAACCGAGTGAAGCATTGAAATGACTTTAGCACCTAGGCTTTAACAATCTCTCTCAAAGGAAAAGCCAACCAGTAGCTTCATTCATTGGCAAAGGCTTCCATCATAACTTGGAATGGAATGGTCAAAGCTTTTCTAGCGAGATACTTTCCCCTGGGAAAGTCAGCAAGGCTTCACCATGAGATATTCTTATTCATACAAATGGAGCTCAAATCATTATTTCAGGCATGGAGTAATTCAAGCACCTCTTGTGGAAGTGTCCGCAACACGATTTCCTCGACTGGATGATCATTCAAACTTTTTAAAACAGGTTGAATCCAAGCACAAGACAGCTTCTAGATGCTGCCACAGGAGGTATAATGAGGAACAAGACCCCTGATCAAGCAAGGGAACTAGTAGAGGAAATGGCCATGAATAGCTACCAGTGGATCGCGCGAGAAAGGAAAGAAGTAGCCGGACTACACAAAATTGATACATTCACTTCTTTGGCGGCCCAAGTCGAATCTTTAAGCAAGAAATTGGACTTTCTAACTTCTAATATATTGGCGGCCGCCACTTCTTGCACAGGTTGTGAGAAAGGACATGCTCCAACTGATTGCCCTATTTCTATTGGTGATGCATCTTCGATTAAGCAAGTTAATTTTGTGGGTAATACCATGAGGAACCAGGGTAATCCATATAGCAACAACTACAATCCAGGTTGGAAGAACCACCCCATGTTTTAGTGGAGTAACCACCAAGGGTAGCAGAAGGCCATAGGACCACCAGGTTTCCAACAACAACAACAAGCCCCAAATATGGAGAATCGTGTTTCAGGTTTTGAGACCCCGATGAATGATTTAGAGAAAGCTTTGACCAGATTTATGCAGACATCGGGCAATCGGTTTCAGTCGGTCGAACCTACACTTCACAACCACACCACTTCATTGCGTAATCTAGAGAATCAAGTGAGGCAAATTGTGAAGTCTCTGTCGAAGACACCACAAGGAAGCCTACCGTGTAATACCGAGACTAACCTAAGAGAACATGTGAAGGCGATCACTTTGAGAAGTCGCCGCGAGGTTAAGGGTAGACCTCCTAGTAAGAAGACCAATGTTGAAGTGCCCGAGGTCGTGGAGGTTGAGGAGAGATCAAACAAGGAAGAAGGAGGTGCCACCCCCACCTTACGAGCTGAAAATTTCATACCCTTCAAGATTGAATAATGACCAAAATTATGAGCAATACAAGAAGTTCTTAGGTCTATTTAAGTAATTGCACATCAACATTCCTTTTGTGCAGACGTTGTCTCAAATGCCTCGGTATGCTAAGTTCTTGAAAGATTTATTGACCAACAAGAGGAAGTTGGAGGAGAGTGCATCGGTGATATTAGATGCCTCTTGTTCTGCGGTGTTGCAAAAGAATATGCTGAACAAGAAGAAAGACCCCGGAAGCTTCATCATCCTACGCAACATTGGTAATATGGGTGAAGAATGGCATTGTCAAACTCTGTGGCTAGTATCAACGTCATGCCATATACCCTTTTCAAGAAGCTAGGCTTGGTAGAGCCTAGGCCCACTCGGATGACATTGCAATTGGTGGACGGAACAGTGAGACATCCGAGGGGCATCATTGAAGACATACTTGTTAAGGTGGACAAGTACATATTTCCTGTAGACTTTGTAGTGTTGGACGTCCATGAGTATGTAGATGTTCCTTTCATACTTGAGAGGCCATTCTTGTGCACTTCCAAGGCATTAATCGAGATGGACGGTGGGGAGTTGACATTGAGGGTTAGAGATGATAAGCTCACATACCGCCTTGCTAAAGCCATGCGAGATTCTCTTGACTTTGATGATACTATTTATTTTCTTGACACTACTGATGAGATAATTAATGAATATGTGCAGAAAATGTTGAATCTGGACCTGTACGAGGGATTGCTAAACCAAGAGGTGGATAATGAAGAAGTAATGATGCTTGGTCTAGAAGAGAAAGTACCATCTACTCCGGGAATCATGAAGAAGGTGCTCCAGAAGATGAAGCGGGCAAGGAGACACTAAAAGAAATACCCCAAGGTTGTTGGGAATGCGCAAGAACAGAACAAGGTTGACAAACCCTTGTTAAGTGGTACCAAGCTTGACAACTATCCCTCTACCTTCAAAAGACTAAGACAAGGTACGTAAAGCTAAGTGAAGTTAAACAAGCACTTCTTGGGAGGCAACCCAAGTCTTTATTATTTCCCAAGTTTTTAGTTTACTATTTGCATTAATAAGGCTTTAAGTATTGGTGTCTTGATTCTTACATGTTTTCACTGTGATTTTCTCGTGGACATTATGGTGTTATCATGTGCTTAATCATGTGTGGCGGAGAATCTTGGTTGTTTAAGCATGTTTTTCATGTTTTCTATGGTTAAAATTGCATTGTTAGGCAAGCTCTGAGTGTATATTTGTGTTCAGGAATTTTCTATAGAGCCTGCAAAGTTTTCTAATTGTTTAGAGAAAACATACGCCCATGTGGAATTTCCGCATGGGCATGCATTTTCGTTCAGAGCTCATCCAGAGATGGCACAAGGACATGGACTCACGCCTGTGAATGACCTTTTGATGGTCCACGACCGTGCTGAATTTCTGCACGGGCATGTGTTTCCCTACAGAGACTTAGAGATTTTTCATGAGAAGACACAGGGCCGTGGACTCAACCCTGTGAATGATTCTATCAACAAACACAGGAGCATGGGTAATTTCTGTACACCCATGTGGTTCTCTATAGAGAATTTCTCCTATATCCCAAGAAAACATAGAGGCGTGCGTCTGCCCCTGTGAATTGCCCAGTAAGGATCCACGCCCGTGTGAAATTTCCATACGAACGTGTGAAACACTTAGAGAATTTTCTCGGTTGGATAGAGAAGCCACAAGGGCATGCTTCTACCCCTGTGGGTTGGGCACACAGGCGTGGGAATTTTCTGCACACCCATGTGGATGCATTCAAAGCAAAGAAGTGTTATCCTGAGAGCGCACAAGGGCGTGCTTGACAAGTTCCCCTTGCGTATATCCCGCAAGTGCACGGGTTTGTCGAAGTAATAATCTCGGGTGAGCGGGTATCGAATCCACCGGGAGTAGGGAGTAAAGACACTTAATTCGATTCTTAGCTATGTGGAATATCAACAATGATAAGTGTGACAATGATTCAATTCTCAACAATTAAAAGCAACAAGTGAAAGAGCAAAAGTAAGGAGGAGGTAAGACAATCGATAAAGATGGGGAACTCGGATGATGCTTCACCTAGGATAATCGCTACAAGTGCAAGAACTCTCTATTATGCTTCCTAATCAATGCAATGGTGAGTCATGGAAATCCTTACATACATAGTCCCAAATCTAAGGTCAACTATGCCTAACTCTATTCATGTCCCGGAGGAGAGATTAAATAACCTCTCAACCTCGCACTCGAATAAAATTGCAATGGGCTCTAGGGATTCCAGGTGATAAATCTCTTCCTAATTATAGACCTAACCCTTTGGTCCAGGCGGAAGGTCCCTAACCACAATTAAGCCCTAGATACTAAGATCCCCTCAACGCTTCACTCCGTTGCACGCGCAACTAAGCCCCAGCGGAGATTCATCCCTTAGACCATTCACTCTATTATGGCCGCAAAGAACTCGAGGAACGGAGGTAGAATCTATCATGTCGGAGGGGAAAAGGGACGCTCCTGTACCTCTCGACTCACCCTCTCAACCCTCTCCAACCTAGCTTTGTCTAATGCTCGTGGTGTGTCACTCACTCACAAGGTTACCAATAAGAACTCTCAACCCTAGTGTCACTCTAGGGGAAATGTTCATACAATCAAGCATTCAGGGTTGGAACTCACAATAAACATCAATTTATTGAAAGCATAATAAAGAAGTTCAACGAAACGAATACATCCTAGGGTTTACAATCACCCAAGTACCCACTAGGGGTTTAGCTCTCCATGGAGCTAAGTACAATTAAAGAAATCGAATGTAAAAGCAAATAATCCATAAAGAAACCCCCTCGATGGTCGTGTCGATGGTCTTGTGGAGAATCCTCTACTCATCGCAAGGGATCCTTTGTCCGGCCTAGGATACACCTCGCCGGATCGATGCCGACGAAAGCTCTCCCAATAACCTTCTTCCAAACGACGTGCGATGTCAGAGCCCTAGAAGCTCTCCAAAAACATAGAGAATACCCCTCAAAATCCTAGCCGAAGCCCTCTCTCAAGTTGGGGAAAAGATGTAGAAAAGAATACCAAAATCAGGGCTGAATCGTCTTTAAATAGGGCTGGAATCGGGCAACTCCACGGGCGTGGACGGTACACGCGCCCGTGCGGAATTTCCACACGGCCGTGGATAATTTCCACATGCCCATGTTGATTCTTTGTTTCTCTGATTTCTCTCCCGGCTGTGAACAGTGCTGCTACAGTACATGCTGAAGTGCTTTGCTACAATCTTCGACCTGAATAACTTCCCAATTCTATATTTTCATCGAGGTAACACAAACGGGCACACGTTTACGTCGTGAATCACTTGCTTCTTTAATGATATACATGTTGGTGGAGCTCTCGTTCTTATGTGCATAAATCTGAATACTCGAGTGTGACTGCCTTTGTGCCCCTCCAAATGGATGTGCTCAGTCGAATGCGAGGAGGTTGGCACACACTCTAGCATCTCACACCTGACCTATGTCTTCACGTTTGAACCTTAGGAAGATTTCCTCCAAAATAGGTGCATTATGATCCACATTGGCCTATTTCCTTCATACTCGGCCTCACAACCCTACCTGCATAAAAGTAACATAAAAACACACATATTATTGTAAAAACCTGAGAAAAGTAATGCTCAACATAAGCAATGAACACTTCGCATTCATATCGCACAAGCACTTATCAAACTCCACCACACTTAAGCTTTTGCTTGTCCTCAAGGAAACATTAAAACATTTTGTGCATCAATGAAGAAAATATTGAAAGTGCTTGGCCTTAGGTTTAACGAGGCATACAAAGAAAGTATTCTACAAGTAAGGAAAATTTCAACACTAAATACGAAAAATCAATGCTCTAGCTAAAAACTTGAATAAAATAAAAGACAACAAACCCGAATTTCGTGTATGTGTGTGAACTCACTCAAAACAACCCAAAGTATACTCCTCAAAGTTCTAAGTACAAGGGACTTATTTATCTACAAAAGTGACAAAAATTTTAAAAGATGCTACTAGCTTCACACATCCTCTAAGGTAGCCCTTTCCAAAGCGGCCGCTAAGGTGGCTTTCACACTTTCGAGGTGGTAGCTCTTTCTACCCGAGTGGTAGCTTTCACTCATCCTATGAGATAGCTCTTTCTCTCATTAGGGCATAACTAGTATCCGACTTGTGAGAGTAGCTTCATACTTTATAGGTGGTAGCACTTTCCACCCAACAAATACAAATAAACACTAAAACTATTTTGTTCCTTCTTTTCATTTTCACGTTTTTTTTTAATTTAGCGAAAGAAGCAAACCTAACTAGTCCCTCTAACATCGAACATGAGTTTCCAATAGAGTTCAGAAAGTGAGTAGTGCACTAAGTGTAAATCGGGCAAAAATTCCTAAAAATTCAAGCAAGAACTAGAGAATGAAAACATTCAATGTTAACAATTCTCCTAGACTTAAGAATATAATCATTACAACTAAGGTGAACCTCCATTGGCTATGTGAGCATATATCAATAAAGAACAATAGAAAAGATGTGCGCATTATGAAACTCCCCCACACACACACACACTTAAGTTGCATATTATCCTCAATGTACACATGCAAGCTCACTCAAAAATATATCATTCAAAAAAATAGATGTGGGAGAAGCAATCAAAACAATACTCCCCGACTCCTAGTGTTGCGTTTGATGAAGCTAATTCATTGGGAGTAGTGTTCCAACGGGTTGTGAAGCTCACACGGCCAAGTGCCGAAGCACCTTGGCCGTGCCCATGACTAAGTCTCAATTCCCAAGATGACAAGACCATCTGTACGCATACACGAGGAGGTTCAATGAAGCTCAAGAAAAACAAAAATAACTCGAGTGTATAAAAGATGAAGCAATGAATACAACTCGGTAAATGCAACATAACATAAACTCTGAAGGAAAAATCCTTTCTGAGTGAACAAGTATAAAAACAAGAAAATAGAATAAAGTAAAATGGACGAAAGTAAAAGAAAAGTCAAGTGTCAGAGTCGCTCTCGGGCTCCTGTGCTTCTGCTACTGCTGCTGAAGCAGAAGCACATGGTGGGTCCACCGGTGCTGGAGTCGAGGATGGAGGTGCTGGAGGAACTGACGGGGCCTGAAGGGTCCTCGGCTGCAGGACAAATGATGAGGCAACGTCTCGCTCTAGGATCTATTGTAATATGTCGAAACGTGCCATGAACTTTGTATACTGAGTGGCCTGCGTTGCCCGAATCTCGGCAACCTCAGCTCGGACCATTCCTATAGCATTCTCGAGCCTCTCAAAGCAATCATTGGCTCGAGATGGTGAAAACATACGCAATGGGGGTGGTTCCTCAGCTGCTGGAGGTGCCTCGGTCTCCATCGATGCTGGCTGAGGCTCGGGGGCGGGCTGAGATGCTCCGGCTTCATCACCCTCATCCTCAGCTAACTCTGTGGATGGTAGGACTAAAGTAAAGACCCCTGTCGGAACCCTGCGGACCACGCCCATCAACCGCATAGTCTCTAAACTCAGGGGAGTGGGTACACTTGTCTTTTCGGCCCTGCGAATTGAATCCAAGAGACCCATGCCCAGCACTAATCTCGTAATATAGGGGCCCGAGAAGATCGCTCCTAGTCTAGCATAGTGTCCCTGATGTCTGATGTACTTTGCCAGAATGTGCCCTAAATGAATCGGTACGCGCTCTACCATCGAGTACAAGTACAGCAGCTCCTGACGGCTCAAAACACCAGTACTGTCACCGCGGCCATTCACCGGCCTACTCATGATGGCGTGCAAATATCTGTATGCAGGTCGGGAAAGGCACATGGCCTTGGACACCCCTAGCTCGTACTGACCTTGACCACATAGTACTCTGTAAGCTCTCTGTGGGGTCAAGGTTCCAGGATAATCAATAAGCAACTGTGCATACTCCTCTGTATCCGTGAATGCCTCCTCGTACAAGCCAAGTAGTACGGAAAGCTGTGTAATACTCAATCTATGGTGGCGTCCAAATACTCTGAACTGAATGGTGTCCAAACTGTCGAAGCTCGAATACGCTCTATAAAACTCGAATGAGGATAACACCTCCAGTGCAAACTCTCGGATGGCTGGCTCTCTAATCGCTCGAATCGCCGCCAACCACCTTCTGAAACTAGATCCTCGATCTCATCGGCAAACTCATCTCCCTGCTAAAGCTCCCGCAGTATAGTCGTGTCGAAAAATTGAGTCTGTCCGAAACGGAATCTCAACAAACGCTTATAACGGACCTGATGCTCGGGAATCGCAAATCGCATGCCCTCGGGCTCAGCGAATGACTCACATGGCCTCTTATCAGCTTGCTTCTTTGACCTAGGTGCCATGATCTGCAAAATTTAAACGAAATTAATCAAACAAGTTGATAAAACAATGCTGCAAAAATCCACACGGTCGTGTGGAATTTCCGCACGCCCGTGTGGATCCACGGGCCGGGAGAACCGCATGACCACGCATCAACAATCCAAAAAGACAGCTTAATAATGCTTCTAACTTCGTTCTAAACATAAATCATCGTTCCAATTGAAGAAATGAAGCATTATTAACCAGATTAATTGATAGAAACTATGAATTGACAAAGAAGATGATGAAAAGGGATTTACCGACGAGGAGGAGTAAGAAAATGAAGAGCCGGCAGGAAAATTTCGCTAAAATCCTACCAAACTGACGCTATGGACTCGGAGAGTACTGTGAGAGTGTTTTCAAGTGAAAAGGAGTCGTGAAGAGGTAGAGGAATCATCCTCTTTTAAACAGAACTCGTGACTTTTGGTGTTCTGTGCATCCACACGGGCGTACGGAAATTACACACGCCCGTACGCCAGACCTACAAAGGCAGATGCACGCCCCTGTTGCTTCCCTGGACATCCGAGAAAAATATCAAGTCTTACACAGGCCCGTGCGGAAATTCCCCACGGGCGTGGACATTTACATGCTCAACTCATAGGGGCAGCCGCACACCCCTGTGTTTTCTCGGGATGGAGGGAACACCCTGCAGAGATTCCCAGGGGCGTGCGGAATTTACCCACGCCCATGTGTGGTTCACAAGGTCGTCCACAGGGGCGAGTCCACGCCCCTGTGTGTTCTCGGGAAAATCTGCCCAATTCTGCAGGAGTTTAAACGCCCGTGCGGCAATTACCCACGGGCGTGCGCCAGTTGCATGGTCATTCACAGGGGCAGCCGCACACCCCTGTGCCTTCTCTGGATGAGCTCACAGTATACACCCACGGGCGTGTGGAAATTCCACACGCCCGTGTGGTTTCTTTGGATGACTTAGAAAAACCTGCAGGCTCTACAGAACTATTCTGAACATGTTTACACACTCAGAGCCTGCTATATTATGCAAAATTTACCAGATAAAAACACGAAATAGAACTCAAACGACCAAACTTCGCCAACTCTAAACAAAACACACAATGAGTTCTTTTAAAAACCCACAACAAAATCGCAGCACAAGCATTTAAAAATTAAAACACCAACACTTAACAGTTTATTCATGAAAACAAACTAAACTAAAAGGTGCGAGAACAATAAACACTTGGGTTGCCTTCCAAGAAGCGCTTGTTTAACGTCACTAAGCTTGACGTATCTTTCTTACCTCACGGGGGTTCATAAATGAAGGTTGCCCTCTTACCCATGGCTTGAAAGCATGATGAGCAAAGTCTCTTGAGGGTAGAGGGTGTACTCTCAGGCTTTGGACCACCTAGCAATGGTTCGTCCAACTTCCTTGGCTCATGTACGTCTACAACAATCTTGAAGCATTTTCGGTGGCGTCTCCGAGCCCTCTTTATTTTCTGGAGCACCGTCTTCAATATCCCCGGGGTAGATGTTTCTTCTCCAGTCGAACCAAGCATCATTACTTCTTCATTGCTCTCCTCTTGGTCGAACAAACCTTCATATGGATCTGGGTTGAACATTTCCTACACATATTCATCAACAAGCTCATCAGTAGTGTCTAGAAAGTATAAAGTGTCATCAAAATCAAGAGAATGCCGCATGGCTTTAGCAAGGCGGTATGTGAGCTTGTCATCTCCAACTCTCAATGTGAGTTATCCGCCATCCATGTCAATCAATGCTTTGGAAGTCCGCAAGAACGGTCTCCCAAGTATCAAGGATACATCCGCATCCTCATCGACATCTAGCACTATAAAGTCAACCGGAAAAATGTACTTGTCCACCTTGACAAGCACGTCTTCAAGGATGCCGCTCGGATGTCGTACTGTTCGGTCCGCCAATTGTAAAGTAATCTGAGTAGGCCTAGTCTCTCCTAAGCCTAGCTTTTGGAAGAAAGTATATGGCATGACATTGATACTTACCCCTGAATCCACCAATGCCATTTCCTCACCTAAGTTGCCGATGTTACACGGAATGATGAAGCTTCCCGGGTCTTTCTTCTTTTTTGGCATGTTCTTTTGCAACACTGCTGAGCATGAAGCATCTAGCACCACTGAAGCACTCGCCTCTAATTTCCTCTTGATGGTCAATAGGTCTTTCAGGAACTTCGCGTACTTAGGCATTGGAGCCAATGGCTCTACAAAAGGAATATTGATGTGGAGTTGCTTGAACAGACTCAGGAACTTCTTATACTATTCATCCCCTTGGTCATTCTTCAATCTAGAAGGGTAAGGGATTCTTGGCTTGAATGGTGGGGGTGCCACCTCTTTCTCTTTGTTTACTCCGTCCTCAACCTCTACAACCTCGGGTGCGTGTTCTTTCAGGTTTTCACTCGGAAGCCTCCCTTCAACCTCACGACCACTTCTCAAAGTGATCGTCTTCACATGTTCTCTAGGATTGGTTTCCGTGTTGCTTGGTAAACTTCCATGTGGCCTTTCGGAGAGAGACTTCGCAATTTGCCCCACCTGATTTTCAAGGTTGTGCAAGGAGGCGGTGTGATTGCGAAGTGTAGCCTCGACTGATTCAAACCTTGTATTTGCCGATTGAACAAATCTAACCAAGTGCTTCTCCAAATCCGTCATTCGGGTTTCCAAGCCTGGAATTCTGTTTTCCACTTGAGGGGCTTGTTGCTGTTGTCAGAAACCCGATGGCCCCATGGTCTTCTATGGTCGTTGATTACTCCATGAAAAATTGGGATGATTCTTCCAACCTGAATTGTAGGTGTTGCTGTATGGATTCCCTTGAGGTCTCATGCCATTACCTACAAAGTCAACGTTCTCAACTGAAGAAACATCACCAATGATGATTAGGCAATCGGAGGGAGCATGTCCTCCACCACAACCGGTGCAATTGGTCACGACCGCAACTCTATTCGTAGCTATAAGATCTAGCTTCTTACTCAAACTTTCCACTTGGGCCGCCAATGAAGTTACAACATCAATTTCATGGAGACCGGCCACCTTTTTCTTCTTCCTAGCGTTCCACTGGTAGCTATTTAACCCCATTTCCTTAATCAATTGACGAGCCTTATCGGGGGTCTTGCTACCTAAGGTACCTCCTGCCGCCACATCCAAGAGTTGCCTTGTACTCGGGTTCAAACCATTATAGAAGGTTTGAACAATCATCCACTCCGGGAATCCGTGTTGCGGACACTTTCGCAGGAGTTCCTTGAACCTTTCCCATGTCTCAAATAGAGACTCCAATTCCAATTGCACAAAGGATGAGATATCATTCCTAAGCTTTGCTGATTTTTTGGGATGGAAATAACGGGCTAGAAAAGCTTCTACCATCTCCTCCCATGTAGTGATTGATGCTCTAGGTAATGAGTGTAGCCACTGCTTTGCTCTCCCCTTTAAGGAAAATGGGAAGGCTCTCAATTTGATGGCATCATCCGTTACACCATTTATCTTCAACATGTCGTACACCTCGAGGAAGCTCTCTATGTGACTGTTTGGATCCTCATCAGCCAAACCGTTGAATTGTGCGGACTGCTACAGGATATGGATGAATGCAGGCTTTAGCTCAAAGTTCTGAGCTGTAATTAGGGGACGCACAATACTCGATTGTGTCCCCAACACTGAAGGTCTGGCATAATCAGATAGTGCTCATTGTTGCTCATTTTGTTCTGCCATGTTTTCAGATCCTTCTACTTCCAAATCAGCTAGATTATGCTGTTCTTGCACAGGTTCTTTCCCTTTTTTTCTAAGTGTACGTTCAAGCTCAGGGTCTCCTTCAATCAATATTGATGGATTCCCTCGGGTCATAACCTGGAGCTGCACCAAAAAGAAAGAAAAAGACAATCAGAACGATGATAGAATAAGAAGATAAGAATTAGAATGTGTGGTGAAATAGCTAAGAAAACAGAGTGCAAAGTATCTCTAAACGCCTAGCTCCCCTGTAACCGCGCCAAAAACTTGACAAGTTCCCCTTCTGTATATCCCGCAAGTGCACGGGTTTGTCTAAGTAATAATCCCGGGTGAGCGGGTATCGAATCCACAGGGAGTAGGGAGTAAAGACACTTAATTCAATTCTTAGCTATGTGGAATATCAACAATGATTCAATTCTAAACAATTAAAAGTAACAAGTGAAAGAGCAAAAGTAAGGAGGAGGTAAGGCAATCGATAAAGATGGGGTACTCGGATGATGCTTCACCTAGGATAATCGCTATAAGTGCAAGAACTCTCTATTATGCTTCCTAATCAATGCAATGGTGAGTCGTGGAAATCCTTACATACATAGTCCCAAATCTAAGGTTAACTATGCCTAACTCTATTCATGTCCCGGAGGAGAGATTAAATAACCTCTCAACCTCGCACTCGAATAAAGTTGCAATGGGCTCTAGGGATTCCAGGTGATAAATGTCTTCCTAGTTATAGACCTAACCCTTTGGTCCAGGCGGAAGGTCCCTAACCACAATTAAGCCCTAGATACTAAGATCCCCTCAACGCTTCACTCCGTTGCACGCGCAACTAAGCCCCAGCGGAGATTCATCCCTTAGACCATTCACTCTATTATGGCCACAAAGAACTCGAGGAACGGAGGTAGAATCTATCACGTCGGAGGGGAAAGGGGACGCTCCTGTACCTCTCGACTCAACCTCTCAATCCTCTCCAACCTAGCTTTGTCTAACGCTCGTGGTGTGTCACTCACTCACAAGGTTACCAATAAGAACTCTCAACCCTAGTGTCACTCTAGGGGAAATGTTCATACAATCAAGCATTCAAGGTTGGAACTCACAATAAACATCAATTTATTGAAAGCATAATAAAGAAGTTCAATGAAACGAATACATCCTAGGGTTCACAATCACCCAAGTACCCACTAGGGGTTTAGCTCTCCATGGAGCTAAGTACAATCAAAGAAATCGAATGTAAAAGCAAATAATCCATAAAGAAACCCCCTCAATGGTCGTGTCGATGGTCTTGTGGAGAGTCATCTACTCGTCACAAGGGATCCTTTGTCCGGCCTAGGATACACATCGCCGGATCGATGCCGACGAAAGCTCTCCCAATAACCTTCTTCCAAACGACACGCGATGTCGGAGCCATAGAACCTCTGTAAAAACCTAGCCAATACCCCTCAAAACTCTAGCCGAAGCCCTCTCTCAAGTTGGGGAAAAGATGGAGAAAAGAATACCAAAATCGGAGCTAAATCGGCTTTAAATAAGGCTGGAATCGGGCGACTCCACGGGCGTGGATGGTACACGCGCCCGTGTGGAATTTCCACACGGCCGTGTGGAATCTTTGTTTCTCTAATTTCTCGGCCAGCTGTGAATAGTGCTGCTACAGTACATGCTACAGTCTTGGACCTGAATAACTTCCCAATTCCTTATTTTCATCGGGGTAACGCAAACGGGCACATGTTTACGTCGTGAATCACTTGCTTCTTCAATGATATACATGTTGGTGGAGCTCTCGTGTGACTGCCTTTGTGCCCCTCCAAATGGATGTGCTCACTCGAATGCGAGGAGGTTGGCACACACTCTAGCATCTCACACCTGGCCTATGTCTTCGCGTTTGAACCTTAGCAAGATTTCCTCCAAAATAGGTGCATTATGATCCACATTGGCCTATTTCCTTCATACTCGGCCTCACAACCCTACCTGGATAAAAGTAACATAAAAACACACATATTAGTGTAAAAACCTGAGAAAAGTAATGCTCAACATAAGGAATGAACACTTCGCATTCATATCGCACAAGCACTTATCAGTGCTCTGCCCCTGTGGATACTCTCCTGTGGAGCCACCCGGGCGTGGGTAATTTCCACACGCCCGTGTGGATGTACAAAACATCGAGGGGACGACTTTCCTTAAAAGTCTCATGATGACCCCTCTTGGGAATACTCATTCCTAGGCCTATTCTTATCATCATTTCTCTTGTGACTTCTTGCTCACCTTGGAATTGTTATACTTGTGTTTTATTTACATTCTTGCATGTATTAGAGTAGTATACCATGCTTAAGTGGTAAGGTTAGAAAGTAAGTGATGGAGGAGTAATTGGAGCTCCTTAGCCCTGTGGAATACGATCCTTGGGCTTTTGCACAAGGTATTACTTGGTGACCCCATACACTTGCAGCCAATCGATAAGTGCTTGTGCGATATGAATGCGAAGCGTTCATTCCTTATGTTGAGCATTACTTTTCTCAGGTTTTTACACTAAAATGTGTGTTTTTTATGTTACTTTCATGCACGTAGGGTTGTGAGGCCAAGTATGAAGGAAAGAAGCCAATGTGGATTACAATGCACCGATTTTGGAGGAAATCTTGCTAAGGTTCAAATGCGAAGACATAGGTCGATGTGAGATGCTAGAGTGTGTGCCAACCTCCTCGTATTCGAGTTTGGCACATCCATTTGGAGGGGCACAAAGGCAGTCACACTCGAGCATTCCGACTTATGCACATAGAACAAGAGCTCCACCATTGTGCCTATCATTGAAGAAGCAAGTGATCCATAACATGAACATGTGCCCGTTTGCGTTACTCCGATGAAAGTATGGATTTGGGAAGCTATTCAGGCCGGATACTGTAGCAGAGTACCGTACCGATACGACAGCAAGTACTGTAGCAGCACTGTTCACAGCCGGCCGAGAAAACACGAGTTCAGAGGATCCACATGGGCGTGTGGAAATTATCCATGCCCATGTGGAAATTCCGCACGGGCGCGTGAAGTATCCACGACCGTGTACTCGCCCGATTCCAGCCCTATTTAAAGCCGAATCAACCCCGATTTTAGTATTCTTTTCTCCATCTTTTCCCCAACTTGAGAGAGGGCTTCGGCTAGGGTTTTGAGGTGTATTGGCCAAGGTTTTGGAGAGGTTCTATGGCCTGCAGATTTTTCTAAGTCATCCAGAGAAAACACACGGGCGTGTGGAATTTCTGCACACCCGTGGATTTGCACTGTGAGCTCATCCAGAGAAGGCACAGGGGCGTGCGGCTGCCCCTGTGAACGACCATGCGATTAGCACACGCCAGTGGGTAATTTCCGCATGGACATGTGAATTCCTGCTGGGTTTGGCGAATTTTCCCGAGAGCACACAGGAGCGCGGACTTGCCCCTATGGGCGACCTTGTGAACCATGCACGGGCATGGGTAATTTCCACACACCCGTGCGAAACTCTGTAGGGAAGTTCTCTCCATCCCGAGAAAACACAGGGGCGTAATGCTTCCCCTATGAGTTGGGCATGTGAATGTCCACGCCCATGTGGAATTTCTGCACGGGCGTGTATAACACTTTGTATTTTTCTCGGATGTCCAGAGAAGTCACAAGGGCGTACGGCTTCCCCTATGGGTCGGATGCACGGGCGTGGGTATTTTCCACACGCCCGTGCGATAGCAGTCAGAGTCGAAGGAGTGTTTTCCCAAGAGCGCACAGGGGCGTGCGTGCGCCCCTGTGGCTCTTTTGTAATGAAGCGCACGGGCGTTGGTACTTACCGCACGCCCGTGTGGATGCACAGAACATCAAGGTCGCGAGTCCTTTTTAAAGAAGATTAGTTTCTCTCCCCCTTCACGACCTCTATTCATCTGAAAACACTCACACATCGTTCTCCGATTTGATAGCGCTGCATTGATAGGATTTTTTGAGGTTTTTCGGCCGGTTCTTCATTTTCTCATCCCATCTCGTCGGTAAGCCCTATTCATCTTTTTCTTTGCCAATTCATGGTTTCCATCGATTAATCTGGTTAATAATGCTTCGTTTCTTCAATTAGAAGGATGATTGATGTTTAGAACGAAGTTAGAAGTATTTTTAAGTTATATTGTTGAATTTTTGGAGTGCGGTCATGCCGTTTTCACGCCCTGTGGATCCATATGGGCGTGCAGAAATTCCACACGACCGTGTGGATTTCTGAAGTATTATTTTATCAACTTGTTTGATCGATTTTGTTTCAAATTTTGTAGATTATGGCACCTCGATCGAAGAAGCAATCTGATAAGAGGCCGCGTGAGTCATCCCCTGAGCCTGAGGGCTTGAGGTTTGCAATTCCAGAGCATCAGGTTCGCTATGAGCGCTTATCCAGACTCGGGTTCGGGCAGACTCAATTCCTAGACACGACTATACTACGAGATCTACATCAGGGAGATGAGTTTGCTGATGAGGTAGAGGATCTCGTTTCAGCAGGTGGGTGGCGGCAGTTATTGACGATTAGAGAGCCCACCATCCGAGAGTTTGCACTGGAGGTACTATCATCATACGAATTTGACAGATCTTACACAAGCTTCGACAGTTTGGATACCATTCAATTCATAGTATTTAGACGCCACCATACCTTGAGCGTCACTCAGTTTTCGGTACGACTTGGCTTGTATGAGGAGGCATTCACAGATACGGAGGAGTACGCTCAGTTACCGACTGATTATCCTGGAACTTTGACCCCGCAAAGAGCTTACAGAGTGCTATGTGGTCAGGGTCAGTACGAGCCGGGGGTGTCCAAGGCCACGTGTCTTTCCTGACCTATTTACAGATATTTACATGCCATCATGAGTAGGTCGGTGAATGGCCGTGGTGATAGCACTGGTTTTTTGAGCCGACAGGAATTATTGTATCTGTACTCGATGATGCAGCGCGTACCGATTCACTTAGGGCACATCATGGCAGAGTGCATCAGACATCATGGGCACTATGCTAGACTGGGAGCGATCTTCTCGGGACCCTACATTACGAGATTAGTGCTAGGCATGGGTCTCTTGGATTCGATTCGTGGGGCCGAGAAGACAAGTATACCTGCTTCCCTAAGCCTAGAGACGATGAGGTTGATGGGCATGGTCCGCAGGGTTTGGATAGGGGTTTTTGCATTAGTGCTACCAGCTCCAGAGATAGTCGAGGATGAGGGTGATGAAGCCGGGGCATCTCAGCCCGCTCCCGAGCCTAAGCCAGCCATGATGGAGACCGAGGCACCTCCAGTGGCAGAGGAACCACCCCCCGTGCGTATATTTTCACCATCTCAAGCTTATGATCGCTTTGAGAGGCTCGAGAGCGCTTTGGGGGTGATACGGACTTAGGTAGCTGAGGCTCGAGCCGAGATTGCAGAGATTAGGGATGCGCAGGCCACTCAGTACACAGAGTTCATTTCACGTTTCGACGTATTACAGCAGATCTTAGAGCGCGGCGTTGATAAGTGTCTAAATGTAGTTGTTTTCATGTATATATCGTATTCACTTTGCATGTATTTTGTGAGGTTTGATGCCTGTTTTGTGCTTAATCGTCTATTATTTGCTTTGTAGCGTATAAGGAAGCCATGGAGAACAAGAAGATATCATTTGGGTGAAAAGAGAAGAAAACATGAATTTCATACTACCCCCATACTACCCAGTATGGAGGCCGTATACACTGTAGAAGCGAATTGTTTTGGAGTGTCTGCCCAGATTTCCATACTACCCAGTATGGGGGTCGTATGCACTCCGTATGGATCGTGAATCTAGGGTTTTTGGGTGCTATATGACCCCCATACGATCCCCATAAAACCTGTTTTCCTCGGGGGGTATAAATACCAACTTTTAGGACAGAACTAGGACTTTTGGCTGGACCTTTTCTTGGCCGACTTTGGGGAGATCACTTGGGAGATTTTTGGCGACCTTGGGAAGAAGAAGAAGGGCAAGGAAGCTAGAAGATCATTCAAGCCCAAGGTCCAAGACTTTCAAGGCAAGAAGGCAACATCATCCAAGGGGAGATTTACCACGATTTGATGGAAGGAGACCCGTGGCTAGAGGAAGCGTCATTTGGCACTCCTTTGGTGGGGAAAGCGTCATTCGGCACATTCTTCACCTCCTCCTTCACCATTTCATCTAGAGAGTGTCATTTATGCTTTTGTTTCATGTTTTGTTTGTTTGTATTTCTCGTCGTGGGATGATGACACACTAGACCCCCAAGGCCACCGGGTGTTGGTGAACCTAGGGGGGTTTTATCATGTATGTTGGATGATAACTTGTTAATTCCATGCTTGGGTAATTTTGAGATTTAATCCATTGTTTTCATGCTAAATGCTACACTAAGGAGAAATCCGTAGCTCTTTTATGAATGATGCATGTAGATGTAACTTGCTCGCATGTATTAGGTCATGAATGGATTAAAAGGGGATGCTTGTATCATTACGCCGAGAAATCGGGTGTTTGGTAGCCTTCCATGTAGGTTTAATCCTAAGTGAGATTTCCTCGTACTCAATGCAATTGTAGGAATGTGGATTTGGAAGAAATTCCTATCTATGTTCGTATGGGATTTGGGTTCAATCGCCGAGAAATTGGGGTTGTTCTAATCTTGGAATCTCATGGTCCATTTTATCCTTGCATCTTTTGATCATCATCCATGTTGCATGATAACCCCTCGAGGGGATCCTCATCCATAGGCCTTTGTATCTCATTGATTTTCTTGCTTGCTTATTGCTTGTTCTCTCTAATTTGCTCCTAATCTCGTTTTAGCTTTAATTACTTTTAGTAGAGTAAAACCCATCACTTGAGTTCTTAGGCTAGATAATAGCTCGAGAAGGAGTAATAGGAGATCCTTAGCCCCGTGGAATACGATCCTTGTGTCTTCACATGAGGTATTACTTGGCGATCCCGTACACTTGTGGGCAAGCAATCAGACGTCGACTCATCATTTATCTTACGGCCGAGGACTCCTCAGGCCCCCTCAGTTCATCCTGAACCCTCATCCCCTACACCGGCACCGGTGGACCGACCATGTGCGTCTTCACCAGCAGCAACAACAGCACTTGAGCCCGAGGGCGACACCGACATTTGATTTTTATTTTTTTTTCTTTTATGCATTTTATTTCTGACTTGTTCACTAAGAAAGGATTCTCCTTCTGAGTTTATTTTCATTTTGCATCTTGAGTTGTATTCATTATCTATCTTTTATATATACTCAAAATATTTTGTTTTTATTGAGCTTCACTGAACGCCCTCGTGTATGCGTGCAGATGGTCTTGTCTTCTTGGGAATTGAGACTCATTCATGGGCACGACCAAGGTGCTTTGAGGCACTTGGCCGTGTGAGCTTCACAACCCTGTCGGAACACTACTCCCATGGAATTAGCTTCATCAAACGCAACACTAGGAGTCGGGGAGTATTGTTTTGATAGCTTCTCCCACATTTGCTTTTGAATGATATATATATTTTGAGTGAGCTTGAATGTGTACATTGGAGACAATGTACAACTTAAGTGTGGGGGGTGGGGGGTGGGGGAGTTTCATAGTGCACACATCTTTTCTATTGTTCTTGATCGGTATATGCTCACATAGCCAATGGCGGTTCACCTTAGTTGCAAGGATTGTATTCTTGAGTTTAAGAGAATTTCTAACATTGAATGTTTTCATGCTCTAGTTCTTGCTTGAATTTCTAGGAATTTTTGCCCGATTTACACTTAGTGCACTACTCACTTTTTAAACTCTTTTGGAAACTCAAGTTTGATGTTAAAGGGACTAGTTGTAGTTGTTTCTTGTGTTAAATTCTGAAAAAAAAAATTAAAAAAAAATGAAAAAAAAAAATTTGTTTTATTGTTTATTTGTGCTTGTTGTGTGAAAGCTACCACTCCGGTAGAAAGAGCTACCAACTCGAAAGTGTGAAAGCCGCCATAGCGGCGCTTTGGAAAGGGCTACCTTAGAGGATGTGTGCAGCTACTGCCATCTTTGAAATTGTTGTCACTTTTGTAGATAAATAAGTCTATCATTGAAGAAGCAAGTGATCCACGACGTGAACGTGTGTGCCCGTTTGCGTTACTCCGATGAAAGTATGGATTCGGGAAGCTTTTAAGGCCGGATATTGTAGCAGAGCACTGTAGCAAGTACTATAGCAGCACTGTTCACAGCCGGCCGAGAAAACACGAGTTCAGAGGATCCACACGGGCGTGAGGAAATTATCCATACCCGTGTGGAAATTCCGCACGGACGCGTGAAGCATCCATGCCCGTGTAGTCGCCCGATTCCAGCCCTATTTAAAGCCGAATCAGCCCCGATTTTAGTATTCTTTTCTCCATATTTTCCCCAACTTGAGATAGGGCTTCGGCTAGGGTTTTGAGGGGTATTGGCCAAGGTTTTGGAGAGGTTCTACGGCTCCGATATCGTCATAACTTAGGAAGGAGGTTGGTAGGGGAGTTTCCGTCGAGGTGTATCCTATACCGGAGGAGGGAATCCTTGGACGCCGAGTAGAGGACTTTCCACAACATCATCGATATGACTATCGAGGGGGTTTCTTTATGGATTCATTGCTTTTACATTCTATTTCTTTGATTGTACTTAGTTCCATGGAGTGGGTACTCGGGTATTTGTGAACCCTAGGATGTATTCGTTTCTTTGAATCTCTTTATTATGCTTTCAATAAATTGATGTTTATTGTGAGTTCCAACTTTGAATGCTTGATTGTATGAACATTTCCCCTAGAGTGACACTAGGGTTGAGAGTTCTTGTTGGTAACCTTGTGAGTGAGTGACACACCACGAGCCTTAGACAAAGCTAGGTTGGAGAGGGTTGAGAGGGTGAGTCGAGATGTACAGGAGCGTCCCCTTTCCCCTCCGACGTGATAGATACTACCTCCGTTCCTCGAGTTCTTTGCGGTCATAATAGAGTGAATGGTCTAAGGGTTGAACTTCCGCTGGGGCTTAGTTGCGCGTGCAACAGAGTGAAGCGTTGAGGTGATCTTAGTATCTAGGGCTCAATTGTGGTTAGGGACCTTCCACCTGGGCCAAAGGGTTAGGTCAATAATTAGGAAGAGATTTATCACTTGGAATCCCTAGAGCTCATTGCAACTCTATACGAGTGCGAGGTGTTGAGATTGTTCGATTTCTCCTCCGGGACATGTATAGAGTTAGGCATAGTTGACCTTAGATTTGGGATTATGTAATTAAGGATTTCCATGACTCACCATTTCATTAATTAGGAAGCATAATAGAGGGTTCTTGCACTTGAAACAATTATCCTAGGCGGAGCATTATCCGGGTACCCCATCTTTATCGATTGCCTTATCCCCTTCTTTACTTTTGCTCTCTTATTTGTTGCTTTTATTGTTGAGAATTGAATCATTGTCACACTCATCATCATTTATCTTTCACATAGCTAAGAATTGAATTAAGTATTTTTATTCCCTACTCCCTGTGGATTCGATACCCGCTCACCCGGGATTATTACTTCGACAAACCCGTGCACTTGCGGGATATAAGCAAGGGGACCTTGTCAGCAATCAATCATGTTTTTGGCGCCGTTATCGGGGAACATAAGGAGTTCTAGGAAACTTCTAACTTATTGGTCTAACCATTTTTTTTTCTTCTATTTCTTCTTATCATTTATCTTACTTCTTTTTGAGCTTAACTTTATTTATCTTTATTGACTTTGCAAGGTATTGTGCATGACACGAGCAAATCCATCAAATTTCGTGGCATAAGACAATGAAATTGAGAGAACCTTGAATCGAAGACTTAGAGAAGTGGGTGAAAGCACTAGTGAAAGAAACATCAAAATTGAGGACAAAATCTGTAATCATGGTCGAAGAAAGACGTACTTTATCCGAATATAAAAAGTTGCAATTCACGGGTGAAGAATTTAGTGTGCAAGCGCTATCCATCGCCACAAATAATTTTGAGATCAAGGCAAGCACCATCGGCATGGTTCAAAATTCAGTCCAATTTAATGGCCTTGCAAATGAAGATGCCCATGATCATCTTTCCTGTTTCCTTCAAATCTGTTCTACCTTCAAGATAAACGGAGTGACTGACGATGCGATCCGGCTTTGATTATTCCCTTTCAGTATGAGAGATGGAGCATACCGGTGGCTCACATCCTTACCGTTGGGGTCGATCAAAACATGGAAAGATATGGTGGAAAATTTTTTGGGAAGGTATTTTTCTCCTAGCAAAGTGGCGAAGCTAAGGCAAGAAATTTTGACATTAAAACAAGGAGAGTCGGAGACACTATCTGAAGCTTATGAGAGATTCAAAAACCTCATTCGAAGATGTGCCAATCATGGCTTTGCTTCTTGGATGCAGGTTCAGATCATCTACAATGGGTTGAATTATGCAACTCGTCAATTAATTGATGCCGCACCTGGTGGATCTCTTAGTAACAAGTACCCCGATGAGGGCAAGCAACTCCTTGAATCAATGGCAAGCATTGAGTCCCATTAGGCCTCAAGAGGTGCACCACAAAAAGGGGCCAGAATTTATGAAGTCAATGCTAATGATGCTCTTGCCGCAAAGGTTGATGTGTTATCTCGAAAGCTAGACATGCTCATGGGTAGTAGCTCGAAGTCAGAGTCAGTGATGAGCTTTAGCACTTGTGGTGGAGGGCATGGAATCGGCCAATGTCCTATTACTAGTTCCTCCATCGCCCCAATTGTGAATGTTGATTATATTGGGGGACAAAGGACACAAGGGAATCCTTACAGCTTGACTTATAATCTGGGGTGAAAATACCACCCAAACTTTTCATGGAATCAGGGGCAACAACAAAAAGCTGCACCATCTCCACAAGGTCCCAAAATGGAACAACCAGTGCTAGAGAAGAGGTTCACTAGAAAAGATGTACTGGCCAAGTTCATGATTAACACTGAATCAAAATTCAATAGCATAACCAGCAGTATGGATACTTAGTTCAGTAAGGTGAATGCTCAGCTTGCTCAATATGCCGGACAGTTCAATGAAATTGGCTCCATTTCGCGTAACCTTCAAGCTTCTATACAATCTCTTGAGCACCAAGTGAGGCAACTTGCTAAAGCAAATTCTGAGCAACCTTCAGGCTATCTTCCTAGCAACACTGAGGAGAACCCAAGAGAGCACTTGAAGGCAATTGCCCTTAGAAGCAGGAAACAGGTTGAGATAAGGGTCGGAGTTGACCCAAGTGTCAAGGAGACTAGCGTAGCCGAAGTGGAAGACCCTAACATAGTGGAGAAAGTTATCGAGAAAAACAAGCAAAGTGAAGATAAGGAAAGTCCACAAAAGGGTTCATCAAAGCCGTCTGAATACAAACCTCCAATTCCCTATCCGGCTACATTGAAGCAACATAAGGAGGATGCTCAATTCAGAAAATTTATTAACATCTTCAAGCAACTCCACATAAACATCCCGATTGTGGAAGCTTTAACTCAAATGCCCAAGTATGCCAAGTTTTTGAAGGAATTGATAACAAACAAAAGAAAGTTGGAAGAAGAGGACACAGTTGCACTCATGGGAAATTGCTCAGCCATTCTGGAGAAAAAACTCCCACAAAAATTGAAGGATTCGGGAATCTTCATAATCCCATGTGTACTTGAGGGTGGAGTTCAAGAAAATGCCCTAGCAGACTAGGGGGCAAGCATTAATGTTATGCCCTATACCATGTATTCAAAGCTTGGTCTTGATGAACTTAGACCTATGAGAATGATCTTACAATTGGCGGATCGATCATCAAGGAAGCCTTGTGGGAATGTAGAAGATGTGATTGTCCGGGTGGAGAAATTTGTGTTTCCTGTGGATTTTGTCATCATGGATATTGATGAAGATGTGGACACACTATTGATTCTTGGTCGGTCATTCCTCACTATCTCCAGTTCCCTAATTGATCTTAAAGGAAGAAAATTAACATTAAGAGTTGGTTAGGAAGAAGCAGTGTACACTCAACCGGCGACCATGGAACACTTCTTAGACCATGATGACATGCTTTATTTTGTTGACAAAACTGAACTTTTAATTTCTGATTGGGTGCAGGAGGTGCTATCATTAAACCCATTGGATGAATCTTTGGAAGAGCTAGGAAATGAAGATCAAGAAGAACCTCATTCTCCTCTTCCAAGTTCCAATTTGAGAAGCCAAAGGAGAAAGTTATGTGCACCAATGCCAAAGAAAAAGGGAAAAAAGAATCAATGTTAAAGAAAATTTGGAAGAAGGTCTGGGGAAAGAAAAAGAAAGGTATCACTCATTCTCATCCAACACCTCAAGAAAAGAAGGTACAATCTCCACCTCCTTTCACTCATGAAAAATGTGAAGTTTACTCACTGATGTCCTTGAATTTACCGGGAAGAAACACCAACAATTTGAAGATGACCAGGGGAAATTTCAAATTATTCGAGCCTCCGTAAGGTATGTGAAAAGGTACATCAAGCTCATGATGTTAATCAAGCGCTTCTTGCGAGGCAACCCAAGCATTCGGGGGTTTACTTTCATGTTTGCATGTTCTTTGTGTTCATGTTCTTGTCATTTTTCATATTTTCTTAGAGTTGTTAATTTGACTGAGTTCATGCTCTCATTATTTTGTTAACATGATCATTGTCCATGTGGTTGTTTACTTGATTTTATTGTGGAGTAACACTTGATTTGGCTATCATTTCAAGCATTAGATCGAAATTTTGAACCATTATTTCATGGTGGAGATGATCTTAGAACACTTTGTAACCATGGCCATGTGTTTGGAGAAGCAACCAAAACCTTAAAGCATGTTTTTAAAGCCATACAGCCTCAATGAGCTGCTCATTGAGGCCATCAAGAAAATTCAGAAAGTTTGAACTAGCTTATACGGCCTCAATGAGCTGCTCATTGAGGCCAACAAGACCATCCAGAAACTTTGAACTAACCTATGTGGCCTTAATGAGCTACTCATTGAGGCCATCAAGAAATTCCAGCAACTTTACACTAGCTTATACGGCCTCAATGAGCTATTCATTGAGGCCGTATGGAGCCTTATTTTTCATGTAAATGTTGCCAACTTCTCTCTCTCCTCATTCTTCTTCTTCTCCAACCGAGCCCTAGCATCTATTATCCATCTTTCCATGGCTGGATCTCACTAAATATTGTTCTAAATCCTCTCCACATCTCCTTGGGAAGTTGATCTAGTGTTTGTCTTCAAGCTCCACTCAAGTGTTTTCAAGATATTTGTTGGTAAGAAGCTTGTGATATTGAAACTTTTCTTTTCTTTTCTTCTTGCTTTCTTGAGTTTTTGTGTGGATTATTTCAAGATTTCAGCTTGTATCTTGTGGTATGATCATCATGGTTTTGAAATATCCCGAATTTATGTAAAAATTTCTTTGAATTCATGATGTCGGGAAACTCTTTCAAAATGAATAGTATCCATAGGGACTCCATATGCCCGTATGGATCCTATTCACTTCAATTTCTTAATGTTTTATACATTTTCATGCCACATTATGCATTCTCTTGGATTCCTTTCATTCTTATTTGAATTATTATTGATGTAGGAATGGCACAAGTCAAGAAATTTGCCTCCAAATGTCCAAGAAACACAATGCCAACCCCGAAGAACCCCACTTTAAGCATGCTCATCATAAGGCAAAGTGTGAAGTTTCGAAGACCAAACCATGTGGCACACTTCATCACATAGAATGGTGTATTTTGGAAATATTTGGGACGCATGAACAATTCAAGGAATTACTTTCGCATGGTTTTTGGTGAATCTATTCTCAATTGATGATCCTACCTTTCACCAACTTACTTTGGAGGTTTTGAGCAATTTCGAAGCACACCAAGACAACCACATCTACAACATCTTGTGATGACTAGTTGGACATTTGAGCATGGACATTTGCTTTACTTCTTTAGTTTGTTTCTTTGTTTTACTTTTGATGTAAGTGTGTTTGTTTGGTTTTAATAAGTTGGGGACGGGGATGCCCTACCAACCTTGTGTAGAACTTTGCTACTCTTTATCTAGTATTTATGTGTTTTGACTACTCTCTAGTATTTATTATTGCAATCTTAATTTTTTTTGGAATGATGATGCCCCTTTATGCCTTACAGGGCATTAAGGGAGCTTGGTGAGCCTCTCCACATTCCATGGAAGCCGGACCCGACATGAAAAGCTTGCAACACCTTTTGTTCGGGTCACCACTCGCCGTGTGCACAAGATTTAACCGGGGTAGTTCATTCCACCCTCCTCCATTGTTTTCATTGCAAATATTATTATATTTTTCATGACTAGTGTACATTGGGGACAATGTACAACACTAGGTGGGGGATGGGTATATTGTATGTATTAGGGTTATTGTTTGCATGCTAGTGTTACCCATGATGACTTGTTCACTATTGTAAGACTCTTATAGCATGGATTAATGACTGATTTGAGTTACATATTTGGTGTTGTACTCTATTGAATCATGTTTCACCTCTAGTATTGTCTTGTGCACTGAATCTTGTGTTGATGCCCTGGGAGTAGCCAACACGACTACTCTACCTCTCTTGATTGCTTAACACACAACTTTGAGTACTCGGCCTTAGAATTCTAAGTTCCTTTTTTCAATGAACTCTTAAGAACTTCTAAGTCTTGTTGAGCTAGCCCTAGTTTTATGGCATGTAGAGTAGTTTGAAGACATGATCTAGGATGAATGTGAAAAAGAAAATGATGAAAAAAATAGAGAATGAATGAAAAGAGAAAAATGAGTCTATGTCAGTATTCCTCTACTAATGAAGCATGAATGTGCCTATGTAGACTGTAATCAAGTAGTTGGGTGGCTCTTGTGCCTAACCAGCATGTGCATCCTCCAGAAAGATTTTTTGGTGCAGTGTATGTTAGTCAGACTCGAAAAAGAAAGAAAAAATGAAATGAAATGAAAATAAAAACCCTAGTGATATTTTTGGCTACCTACTAGAGGTTTTGAGAAGAAAAGTGGGAGTTAGTTCTAGTTTTGGACTTAGAAGGATCTTACTTGTTCATTGGAGTAGCAGTTGGCATTTTAAGACTGAGTACTCTTACATGTGGAGTGATTAGCATCTAGAGCTATAATAATTGAAGTCAGTAGGCTGGACCAATTCAGGGCAGATGAAACACTAGGTTCACACACATGGCACAGACATATAAGAGTTGAGATAGGATCTTTCTTTGGTGCTTAATGTTTGTAACTCATTTTCTATATATCATTTTTCAATGCTTGTAGAGTCATGTATTTATTTGAGCAGGAGGTAATACATTTAGCCACTTATCAGTATCTTTGTTTTTCATGATGTGTTTGCTTGGGGACAAGCAAATGCTTAGGTGTGGGGATATTTGATAAGTGTCTAAATTCACGTATTTTAGTATATATATTTGATGTATCTAGTATTTATTTTTATAAGAATTGATGCCCATTTTATGCTTAATCGTGTATTATTTGCTTTGCAGGGCATGGAAAAGCCACGGAAGACTGAAGATACAATTTGGGTGAAAAAGAGAAGAAAACCAGGTCACAGTACTGTAGCATATTCAATGTAACAGATTACCATAGCTGGAGTACTGTAGCAGTAGTGTTGTAGCGTCGGCACTGTAGCACCTGGTGGGTTTTCGAGTTAGGAATTAAATCATGGTATATGGCCTTAATGGTGCCCGAGATGATCACTGTAGCTATAGAAGAAGATGATTCGCTTAAAGGCATACTGGCTCAATGAGGTGCTCATTGAGCCAGTATTATTCTGAAAGCATTTGTGGAGATTGCCTACCCCAAATAGTGTCAATGAGGGTCTCAATGAGGACCTCATTGAGCTGGTATACCACCTCAATGAGGTCCTCATTGAGCTGGGGATACCACTCGGGATTGAGGCCATTTGGAGGGTATGATGAGTGGTATATAGGGTGACTTTTGGGGGAGGACTCTTGGCAGCCATTACTTGGGAGAAAAAAGAAGAATGAAGATATCATTCTTGGGAGTATTTTGGCTTGAGGCTTGGAGAGATCAAGAGCTTGAACTTCAAGGGAAAAGCTTCATCATCAAAGGAGGAGGAGCACTCAGCCTTCCTTGGGTTAAAGGAATCATAATTCGGCCGGCATTCTTCATCCTCATCATCATTCGGACTAGGGAGTGTCATTTATGCATTTACTTCTTATTTCTGTTGAGTATGAGATATTTGTTTGTATGATGGAACACTAGACCCCCAAGGCCACCGGATGTAGGTGAACCTTGGGGGGTTCATCATGTATTTTGGATGCTACACTTATATTTGGAATGCATTGGTGTGATTTATGGTTAGGCTCATTGTGTTTCATGCCTAGAACTATTAGTTGGAGAGATCGTTAGTTTTTGTTTGAGTTGTACACATAGAGGTGACCTACTCACGTGTACTAGATCGTTAATGAGCTGAAAGGGGTAATCTTTGACCAACTTAATGAGAAATTGGATGTAGGTAGCCCCTCCGAACCATGAGGATAAACATAGGTTAAGTGCGTCCTTATTGCGTGATCTCCATGTACTTAATGCAATCATAGGAATATGATTAGGGAGAGATCCTTATCATCATTTGTACGAGATTAGGGTTTAACCGCCGAGAAATTAGGGTTGAACTATTGTTGAGGTCCGTCGGTCTAAATCAACCTTGATATTTTATTCTTATGCATCCATACATCATGATGACCCCTCTTGGGAATACTCATTCGTAGGCCTATTCTTATTATCAATGCTCTTGTGATTTCTTGCTCGCCTTGAAATTGTTATACTTGTGTTTTATTTACATTCTTGCATGTATTAGAGCAGTATACCATGCTTAAGTGGTAAGGTTAGAAAGTAAGTGATGGAGGAGTAATTGGAGCTCCTTAGCCCTGTGGAATACAATCCTTAGGCTTTTGCACAAGGTATTATTTGGCGACCCTGTACACTTGCGGGCAATCTATGAGGCACAAAGGCAGTCACATTCTAAGTATTCCGGCTTGTGCATGTGTAACAAGATCTCTAACAACACGGCCATTCATTGAAGAAGTAAAGCGATCTACGACATAAATGTCTACCCATTTATGTTACCTTGATGAAAGCATAGTTTCGGGAGTATTTTGGACCGCTATTATAGCAGGGCACTCCAGTAACACTGTAGTGAAATACTGTAGCAGATAATGTTCACAGCTGACCGAAGAAGGAGTTATCAAGAGAAGCCGCACGGGCATGTGGAAATTCCACACGCCCGTGCTTTAATTCCACGCAGGCCATGTGAAATATTCACAGGGGCGTGTGGATTCCCGATTCTAGCCCTTTTAAAAGCCAATTTTAGGCCCGATTTTAGCATTTTTTTCTCCATCTTTTCCCCAACTTGAGAGAGGGATGTGGCTACGGTTTTGAGAGGTATTTGCTAGGGATTGGGAGAGGTTCTATGGCTCTGACATCGCTCTCCGTTTGGAAGATGGTTAGTTGGGGAGCTTTCGTCTGCACCAATCCGGCGAGGTGTATCCTAGGCTGGACAAAGTGACCTTTGGACAAGTAGAGGACTCTCCACAAGACCATCATCATGACCATCAAGGGGGTTTTCTATGGATTTATTGTTTTTACATTCGATTTCATTGATTTTAATTATCTCCATGGAGAGCTAAATCCCCTAGTGGGTACTTGGATTGTAAACCATAGGATGTATTCGTTTCAATGAACCTTGTTATTATGCTTTCATTAATTGATGTTTTTATTGAGTTCCAATCTTGAATACATTTATTGTATGCATACTCCCTTAGAGTGACACTAGTGTTGAGCGTTCTTGTCGGTAACCCCTGTGAGTGAGTAACACACCACGAGAGTTAGACAAAGCTAGATTTGAGAGGGTTGAGAGGGTGAGTTGAGAGGTAGTAGAGCGTCCCCTTTTTCCCTCCGGTGTTATTTATTTTACCTCTAATTCCTCGAGTTCTTTGCAGTCATAATAGAGTGAATGGGCTAAGGGATGATCTTCTGCTGGGGCTTAGTTGCGAGTGCAATGGAGTGAAGCGTTGAAGTGATTTTAGCATCTAGGGCTTAATTGTGGCTAGGGACGCTCCGCCTGGACCAAATGGTTAGGTCTACATATAGGAAGAGGATTTATCACTTGGAATCCCTAGAACTCATTGCAATTCTATACGAGTGTAAGGTTGAGAGATTGATCAATTTCTCCTACAGGACATGTATAGGGTTAGGCATGGTTGACCTTAGATTTGGGACCATGTATTAAAGGATCTCCATGACTCATTAATGCATTAGATAAGAAGCATAATAGAGGGCTTTTGCACTTGAAATGATTGTTCTAGGCGGATCAATATCTGAGTACCCCATTTATATCGATTGCCTTACCTCTCCTTTACATGTGCTCTCTCTCTTGTCTCTTTTACTTTTGTTTGCTTTACATTTTGTCACATAAATCACTATTCATATTTCGCTTAGTTAAGAAATAATTTAAGTATTTTTACTCCCTACTCCCTATGGATACGATACCTACTTACCTGAGATTTTATTACTTCAACAAACCCGTGCACTTGCGGGACATACGCAAGGGGCATTGTCAGTAACGCACTAGACACATTCCAACATTGTATGATAGCTATCATTGAAGACATGGTGGAGGAAATAATGGAAGTATTCATGGATGACTTCTCAATGTTTGGTGATTCTTTTGACCTTTGTCTCTGTAATTTAGAATGGGTTCTGGCCCGATGTGAAGACACCAACCTAGTCCTCAGTTGGAAGAAGTGTCATTTTATGTTCAAGGACGGTATTGTGCTTGGCCACAAGATTTTACAACAGGGAATTGAGGTGGATAGGGCTAAAATCTCCACCATTGAGAAGCTGCCTCCCCAACCTCCGTTAAGGCAATCAGAAGCTTTTTGGGTCACACAGGTTTTTATAGAAGGTTTGTCCAGGATTTGTTATTTATAGCCCACCCATTAACAAAGCTTCTCAAGAAAGATGCACCATTCGAGTTTAATGATGAGTGTATGACTTCTTTCCTCACCTTAAAAGACAAACTTGTTGAAGCTCCAATAATTGGGTCACCTGATTGGAACTCGCCATTTGAGCTAATGTGTAATGCTAGTGACTCTGCAGTTGGGGCCGTCCTTGGGTAATGACGGCAAGGGCACTTCCATCCTATTTACTATGGCAGAAAACCCTGAATGATACTCAAGAAAACTACACCACTACTGAGAAGGAAATGCTTGAAGTGGATTTTGCATTCGATAAATTCTGTTCCTAATTAGTGTTATCGAAGGTGAAAGTGTTCACTGACCACTCTGCCCTGAAGTACCTTCTGAGTAAGCAGGAAGCGAAGCCTCATCTAATCCGATAGGTGTTACTCCTGCAGGAGTTTAATTTAGAAATAAAGGATAAGAAGGCGGTTGAAAACCTTGCTGCTAATCATTTATCGCGTATATAGAACCCACATGTTGAAACTAGGGAAATAATGAAAATCATTGATTCATTCCCTGAAGAGCATCTTTATAGCGTTAATGTGGCAAGAGAAGAAGAACCCCCATGGTTCATTGATTTTGCAAGCTATCTAGCTGCAGGAACACGCCCAAACTTGTTAACTTATCAACAATGGAAAAAGTTTTACTCAGATCTAAAATTTTATCTTTGGGAGGATCCGCACTTGTTTAGGGTTTGCACTGATCAAGTAGTAATGAGGTGTGTTTCACACTCAGAAGGGTATACCATCTTGAAACATTGTCATGCAGGTCCTATTGGCGGACATTATAGCGCTAATCGAACAACAAAGAAGGTCCTCAATGTGGCTTCTATTGGCCCTCAATGTTTCAAGACACAAAGAAATTTGTGCAACATTGTGACTGATGTCAAAGGGCCGAGAATATTTCAAAAAGGAAGAAATGCCTCTGGCTTGGAAACAAGTTTGTGAAGTTTTGGATGTGTGGGAATTGATTTCATGGGCCCATTTCCTAGTTTTCAGGGTAACAAGTTCATTTTGGTAGTAGTCGATTTTGTTTCTAAATGGGTGAAGGCACAAGCACTTCTTTCAAGTGATGAAAGAACCTTGGTCAAATTCTTAAAGAAACTTTTCTCTCGGTTTGGGACACAAAGAATAATCATAAGTGACCGAGGTACTCATTTTTGTAATTCTCAACTTGCGAACACTCTGAAGCATTATGGGGTCTCTCACAGGCTTGCCACCCCATACCATCCTTTGACAAATGGCCAAGTTGAGGTATCAAACCGTGAATTGAAGTGAAATTTGGAAAAATCAGCAGGGCATCACTAGAAAGATTGGGCGGATCATTTAGATGATGCACTTTGGGCCTATAGAATAGCTTATAAAGCATCTCCTGGGGTAACTCCTTATAGGATAGCTTATGGAAAAGCTTCTCGACTGCCAATTGAGTTGGAGCACTGGGCTTAATGGGCCATCAAGCAGTTGAATTGCGATACCAACCTTACCGGTTAAAAGAGGAAGTTTCAACTAAATGAACTGGATGAGTGGCATACTATGCCCTATGAAAACACTTTTCTCTACAAAAGGAGAGCCAAGGATTACCATGATCGACAAATTTCTCAGGACAAACACATCAAGGTTGGTGATCAGGTCCTCCTTTTCAATTCCATGTTAAAACTCTTCCCGGGTAAGTTGAGGTCAAGGTGTCATGGACCGTTCACTGTAACACAAGTCTTTCCTCATGGTGTCATTGAGATTATGCATCTAGAAAGGGGGACTCATAAAGTAAGTGGTCATCGATTGAAACCATACCTATCGGGGCATTCTTCTCTCAGTGTTGGAGGTAAAACCCCTACATTTGATCCGCCAGGAGAGGTAAGAAAGTGGTACGTCGAGCTAACGGTGCTAAACAAGCCCATCTTGGAAGGCAACCGAAGTTTTGAATTACTTGTATTAGGTGTTTTATTTTTGTTTTCTTGTGCTTGTTAGTTGAGTGTTTTAGTTTGTTGCTTGTGCTAAGTAGGTTTTTCATATTTTCACTTGTGAGCTTGATCCATGTTCATTTATGGCTAGCTTATTTTTGCCTTCAATTTTATGATATCTAGTTGTGATTTCATGTCATTTTGTCATTCAAAGCAGTGTACCTTATGATTAGATGAAGCTACAAGGGGAGCCTCACACAAATTTCATGTTTCTAGGTCCATATGGGCTGTATACGGCCTGTATGGGTGAGTTTCCAGGGCCTCACGGGCACCTGTGCGCCCGTGAGAGCTGTCGTGAGGCTTGCAGCCCTCTGGGCTATGAACCTCACGGCCGCCATGCCCCCGTGAGAATGCCCGTGAGGCTTACAGCCTCACGGGTCGTGCCTGGGCTGAGAGGCTCACGGGCTGGTCACGGGACGTGAGCAGCCCGCATGGGCTAAGCAGCCCCTTTAACCCCACAGCTCCTCCTCCTTTCTTACTCATTCTTCTTCAACTTGTTTTCTCCATTTTTCACTCATTTCTAATCTGATTTACCATATTTTTGCTGTTTTTCTTCATTTTTCATCCTCTAGCATCCTTTCCTCCATCTACCAACCTTAATCTTTTGATTTATTCGGAGTTTCACCATCTTTTTCACTGGATCTCATTACCTAACAATTTCAAGCCCTAGTTTAAGGTGGGGTTAAAATTTGAGTTCTGTGGTGTTTTTCCTCCTAGTTTTGTAATGGAAATGGTTGGAATGGATGATGTAGTGTTTTGTGCTATTTTTTTGTGCTTTTTTCAACATTTGTAAATTTTGAAAAGCTCCATTTACAAGCGGAACTCTTGCAGAAATTTTTCTTGCCATTACTATTTTTCTTCATTTTAGGCATATTTCAAGTATCCTAAGCATTGTTTTGTGAAGAGATAAGCTTGATCTTGTGTGTTGGTGTTGGAGGCATGCAGAACAAATGTGTTGCATTCAAGAGGCTGAGACGCGACGTGGCACCTATTGGGGAGCCAAACTTTGATTTCCTGCAATACAAGGCTCGTTATGTATGTTTGAAGACCAAACCTTTTGGAGTCATGCGCACAATTGAATGGAATAATCTTGAAACCATTGGCTTGAATGAGGAGGTCTTGGGATTAATTTCACATGATGGATAGGACAAAGTGTTCTCCAGTAATTTCTCATGCTCACATTAGAGGTCTTAAGCACCATCAAGCTTCTTAGGCATCCGGGTTATCATTACAAAAATTTGGGGTATGGCGCACTCTTACAGATATACAGTTGGGATGTTTCTTGGGCCTCTATAGTGAGGAAGTTGCATAAACCCCCACATTTTGTGGCTGAAAGTGATTGTGTATTTGTAATACGAAGTATTCAATTCTTATGATGAGCATTACTTTTATAAGATTTTAGAGCTAATACATGTGTATTGTGAACTTTCGTGCATCAAGAGTTGTGAAGCCAAATATGAAAGAAAGAAGCCAAAGTAGATTGTGATTGTACTTTGTTAATGAAGTCTTGGAATGAACAAATGTAAAGACAGAAGTTGTGATCGAAAATACGTGAATATGTGCCAACCTTAATGCGCTCAAGCAATTACATGGTTTGGAGGGGTACAAAGGCAGTCATATTTGTGTATTCTGACTTGTGCAGTGTTAGCAAGATCTTCAACAATATGCCATTTTATTGAAGAAGCGATGCGATCTATAGCATAGGTGTGTGCCTATTTATGTTGCCTCTATGAAAAGTGTGGATTTGGGAGTATTTCTGCGGACTACTGTAGCAGGTATTGTAGCAATTTACTGCATCAATTACTTTTCACAGCCCATGAAAAATCAGATTTGCAGAAATCCACGTGGGCGTGTGGAAATTCCACACGCCGTATGGATGCCCGATTCAAGCCCTTTATAAAGCCGTGCCTTGTACCGATTTGGGGATCCATCTTTCATCTTTCTTTCCATCTTTTCTCCAACTTTGGGGATCTCAGCGGCTAGGGTTTAGAGGGGCTTTGGCAAGGGTTTTGGTGTAGTTCTATGGCTTTGAAACCATGTTTCTCATGGAAGATAGTTATTAGGGGAGCTTTCGTCATCACCGATCCGGCGAGGTGTGCCCTAGGCTTGACAAGGGGACCTTTGGATGGTAAGGCAGTGTCTCGCTCTAGTAACTGTTGTAGGGTGTTGAGACATGCCATTACCTCTGAGTGGTGTGTAGCTTGCATCACACGATCGTCGGTGATCTCAGTCCATAGCATCCCCACAGTGCCCTCGAGCCTCTCAAAATGATCATAGGCTCGAGAAGGAGAAAACATACGTACTGGAGGCGGATCCTACATTGCAAGGGGTGCATCAGTCTCCAAATGCTTATGCTGAGGCTCAGGATCCTGCTATGACTCCTCAGTTGTGTCACCTCCATCCTCGTCGATCTCTAGGGCATGCATAGTCAGAATATATGCTCCTGGATCATATCTACGCACTAACCCCATCAGTCTCATCGTATCTCGGCAGAGAGGGGAGGCAATGATCACCTTCTATGTGCTCAAGGTCAAGTGAAGTCTCCCTGTGACATTTATCAGCTTGGTTCTTCGATCTGGGGACCATATCTACAAGATTTGAAAAGAAAATAGATTAAAAAACCTCACAGATTAAAACAGTAAAAATCCACACGGTCGTCTGAAAATTCCACACGCCCGTGTGGATCCACGGGGCATGGAAACCGCTCAGCCACTATGCTAAAAGCTCAAAAATACATTAACACTTCGTTTCTAAACTCATTCTAAGCATGCCCAGACCATATAAACATAGAAACAATGCAATATTCACCATTTTAATCAATTAAAACCAAGTGTGGTGAAGAAGAAAGCAGAAAAAGGGTTTACCGATGAGATGAAGATGAAAAAGTCAAAAACGGCCGGAAAACTCCAAAAAAAAACCTCTCGAAAATGACGGTGTGAAGTCGGGAGAGTGAGTGAGATTGTTCTCTAAATGATTGGGAGTGAGAAGGTGAAGAAACACAAAGAGGTTTTAAAGAAAACCCGCGTCTCTTAGAGTTTTGTACATCCACACGGGCATGTGAAAATTACCTAGGACCGTGTGACTCCACAGGAGAACTTCACAAGGACAGACACACGCCGCTGTGGGCTCTCGGGATAGCACACTTTTTCTCAGGTTTAATGTTTAAGGGACTAAATATGCTATTTCTTGTGTTATTTGTGTTATTTCTTGTGTTATTTGTGCTCTCATGGTGTGTCACTCACTCACAAGGATTACCATTGTAGTTTCTCAACCCTAGTGTCACTCTAATGGAGAATCATTCAACAAGCATTCAAGGTTGGAACTCAATTAAAGACATCAATTAAGGAAAACATAATAAAAGGTCAATGAAACAATATCATTCTAGGGTTTACAAGTCCAAGCACCCACTGGGGGGGTTTAGCTCTCCATGGAGCAAGATACAATTAATAATGAAATCAAAAGTAAAAACATGTAATCCATAAGAAAAAACCACTCGGTATTTGCGTCGATGGTCTTATGAAGTAGCCTCGTCCTCTCCAAAGGTCCTCTTGTCAAGCATAGGACACACCTCACTGGATCGGTGCCGATGAAAGCTCCCCCAATAACTATTTCGCAAGAGAAACATGGTGTCGAAGCCGTAGAACCACTCCAAAACCATTGCCAAAGCCCATATAAACCTTAGCCACAAATCTCTCAAAACATGGTGAAAATATGGAAAGAAGGATTCTGAAATTGGATCATGGCTTTATATAGGGCTAGATTCAGGAATCCACACGCCTACGTGAACCTACAAAACTTGGTTTTTTAGTTTCCTGTAAACGGTAACTATTACAGTATATTGCTAGAGTGATTTGTTACAGTACCTTCTACAGTTGTCCGCCAAAATACTCCCAAATTCACACATTTCATCGAGGTAACATAAACAGGCACACGTCTATGCTATAGATCATGTTGCATCCTCAAGTAAAAGTACATTTGACAGGAATCTTGCTAGCCTTGCACAAGTTGGAACACATGAGTGTGACTGCCTTTGTGCCCCTCTAATTTACATATTCCATCAAGCATAATGGAGGTTGCCGCATATCATATGTCTTTGAGCACAACTTGCGTCTTCTTGTGTGTCCACTTCAAGATTCTATCAACATAATTCATTTGCAATCTACTTTGGCTTTTGTCTTCTCTATTTGCCTCCACAACCCTATATGCGCAAAAGAACACAAAAACACACATATTAGTGATAAAACCTGATAAATGTATTGTTCATCGTAAGAAAAGAATACTTTGTATTCTTTGTACACAAGCACATATCAGGCTTTCAGCGTACACCGACATCAGATAAGCTCAAATTTGACCCACTTTTCACAGAACTTACAGATGACAAGGCTAGTTTGGACAGTAATCTTTTGGAAGATTCGTGTGACCAGAATGTGTTTGCTACTAGTTCAGATCCGATAAGGATGGATTCTAGGGATACAGTCATTAAATGGGTTAAACAACCTAAAGCAGGAATAGAACTGAAGGAACTCCCACCCATCTGGAATACGCATTCTTGAACGGTGACCCATTATCACCTGTTATCATCTCCTCCACACTCGATGCATTACAAAAGGCTAGACTATTAAACACGCTACAAGACCCCAGAGGAGCTATTGCTTGGAGTATTTCAGATATAAAGGGGATTTATCCTTCCTTCTGTACACACAAAATAATGATTGAGGACAATATCAAGCCTAGAATTCAACCTCAACAGAGACTGAATCCGAACATGATGGAGGTGCCAAAAAAAGAGGTGAAGAAACTCTTAAATGCATGAATTATTTACCCAATTTCAAACAGTCCTTTGGTACGTCCCACTGAATTTGTAACAAAGAAAAGTGAGATGACTGTAATCGCAAATGACCACAACGAGTTGATACCTACTTGTACAGTCACGGGTTGGCGTGTTGCATTGACTGTCGAATGTTGAATGACTGCTACCTGCAAGGATAATTTTCCTTTTCCTTTTATTGATCAAATGTTAGAACGGGTGGCTGGACATCAATATTATTGTTTCCTTGATGGGATGTCTGGTTACCTTTAGATTCTGGTAGCCCCTAAACATCAAGAGAAGACTACATTCACTTGCCCCTTTGGCACTTTTGCTTATAGGAGGATGCCGTTTGGTTTATGTAATGCTCCAGAAACATTCCACAGGTGCATGATGTCAATTTTTGATGAATTCAATGAAGACTATGGAAGTATATATGGAAGACTTTTTAGGGTATGGGGATTCTTTTGATGGGTGTTTGGAGGACTTAAGTTATGTTCTTGCCAGATGTGAGGAAACATACTTAGTATAAAGTGGTAGAAATGCACTTCATGGTGAGGGAAGGAATTGTCTTGGGGCACAAAATCTCTCATAAAGGGATTGAGGTAGATAAAGCCAAACTCAATGCTATTGGGAAGCTTTCTCCACCCAAATCCACCAAGGATGTCCGAAGCTTCCTCAGTTACGTGGGGTTTTCTCGAAGATTCATTCGCAATTTTTCAAAAATATCAAAACTGTTAACAAAACTTTTGGAAAAGGACACACTGTTCAATTTTGATCAAGAATGTTTGCATGCTTATCAAACCTGAATGAAAAATTGATCAATGCCTCGATTGTGAAGTCTCTAGATTGGGATCGCCCATTTGAACTCATGTGTGATGCAGGTGAATGGGTCATGGGAGCTGTGCTGGGATAATGATATGGCAAGCAATCTTACCCAATTTATTATGCAAGAAAGACATTGATAGAAGCTCAAGGAAATTACACAACCATTGAGAAGGAGTTACTTTCCATCGTTTATGCCTTTGACAAATTCAGATCATACTTGGTCTTATCTAAGGTCACGGTATATACTAACCACTCTGTAATCAAATACTTTCTCGCCAAGACTGATGTGAAACCTAGACTGATTAGATGGATTCTCCTACTACAAAAGTTTCACATAGAAATTCGCGATAAGAAAGGGTTTGAGAATGTGGTGGCTTATCATCTTTCACATCTCTCTTATACTGAGGTTAGTATTGATCAATAGAGAAACATCAGTGATAACTTTTTAGATGAAAATTTGCTTGCGATCCACTTAAAGGTTGCTCAAAATTCCAATTATCCCTGGTTTGCTGATCTAGCTAATTACCTAGCTGAAGATTCATTCTTCCAAGTTTTCCTATCAGTAAAAGAAAAAACTGTGACACACTATTTTTGGGAGGATCCTTTTGTGTACAATTCTGTGTTGCCCATGTGATCAGGCATGGTATTTCGCATGCTGAGGGATGGGAAATTCTTAGACATTGCCATGATGGACCTATGGGTGGCCACTTCAATGTAAGTCGTAGGCTGGTAAGGTTTTGGAAGTAGGGTTTTTCTAGCTGACTTTTTTTGCTGATGCCTGAAATATTATCAGAACCTATGTCCAATGTCAATAGAGTAGGAATTTGTCCAAACTCGACCAAATGAGACAGACCCCGATTCAACAATGCGACGTATTTGACATTTAGTGGATTGACTTTATAGGGCCATTTCCTAACTCATCTGGACACCGATTTGTATTCGTACTAGTTGATTATGATTCCATGTGGGCAGAGGCACAGGTACTCCCATCAAATAACACTCGTGTGGCTGTGAAATTTTTGAAAAAATTGTTTTCCCGATTTGGTGCACAAAAGCTATTGGAAGTGATAGAGGGACCCATTTCTGCAACACTCAATTCGAGAAAGTAATGAAGAGATTTAGGTTCTGTCATAGGATTGCCACTGCATATCACCCTCCAACAAGTGGTCAGATTGAAGTCACCAATCCTGAGGTAAAGCTGATCCTAGAGAAGACTACACATTATAATAGACGTGATTGGTCAGATCAAATGGATGATGCACTCGGGGCCTACTACTAAACAAAATTTAAGACTTCCATCGGGCACACACCATATCAGCTAGTTTTTGGAAGGTATGTCACCTACTAGTAGAACTTGAGCACAAGTCATATTGGGCAATCAAGTTCTTAAATCTGAATCTGGAAGAGGCACAGAAGAAGCAAAAGTATCCACTGTCCGAGCTAGATGAGCATTGACTCAAAGCTTATGAAAACTCACAACTATATAAAGAGAAGATTAGGTGAATTCATGGTCAGAGGATTAAAGATGATCAGCAGTTTCATACAGGGGATTTCGTCCTTTTTTCAACTCGAGATTGAAACTCATTTCGTGAAAACTTAAGTCCTGCTGGATAGGGCCCTATACAGTGATGCAATCTTTCCCCACGGTGCAGTTGAGATCTCTGACCCCGAGAAAAGTACTTTTAAGGTTAATGGACATCATTTGAGGCATTATGCTGCTCAGGATGATGGTATGATGTTTGAGCAAAGTACGACAAACTCGTTGCTAGATACTCCGTAAGCACGTAACAGGTACGTTAAGCTAGTGACTTTAAACAAGCTCTTCTTGGGAGGCAAACCAAGTTATTTGTTTTGTGTTGGTTATCTACACTTTTCATTTTTGTTTTTGATTCGCTGTATCCAATCCTCATGTCATTCGCTCTCTCATGGTCTTATGGTTGTCATGATCTCTTTGGTTTGATTTTCATGCTGTTTTGCTTTCCATATTTGGTTGTTTGCTTTATCATTTATTTTGGGAGGAAGATTCTCTTCTATAAAAGTTTCTAGGCAAGACATGGGCAGGACACGCTCATGTGTATACCCTCAATTTTCTCTGGCCAGACATCTTGCTAAATTTTTAGGGCAGATACGGGCCTGACATGATCGTGCTGACGTGAAACATGTATTCTGTGCTCCTTGCATCATCCTGTCTATGCTGAATTGTTAATTTCACCATTCTTCAGTGATATTCACGAGGATTAGCACCCTTTGTGACATGGTCATGTCACCCCTTGATTTTCGTGCCCCAACATACAATCCGACATGCACGTGTCACAGGCATGTATGGGGTGCGACCTTTCGGCTCTGGTGCGTCCCTTTAAATCCATAATACTAGTAGCCGCACCCCTTCACCACACCTCTTTCCCTGGAATCGCCTGACTCTTTGTCCTCTTTTCGGCCAATTTAGTGGGGTACGCTGGGTTGCAATGTCCATTGACGGCTCTCCTTCATTGATTACCTTCTTTTTTTTTCTAGTGTTTCCCCAATTTTGATCATGCCGAAGAAGAATATTGCTGGTGGGCCTTTTGAATGACCTAGGTCTGAAGCATCATCACTTGGCAAGAAATATCGGCCCACGCTTCATGCTCAGCCCCATATTGAGAAATATGCTCATCTTTCTCATCGGTGTTTTGGTGACTCACGAGAGATAGATTGGGAGGCCTTGCGAGAGATCGGGCCTGAGGCTGAGGTGATGCACTTACTGTGTACCGGGACATGGAGGCAGTTATTTCAAATCACCGACACCACCTACGAGAAATTGGCACTCGAGTTGTTCTCTACCTTTGAGTTGGTACCGGGCATATGAACGCATTTTATTGCGTTGACTACATCCATTTTTAGGTCTTTGGAGCATTACATCGCATGAGCCTCACTGAGTTTTCTATCTACTTTGGCTTGTATGATGCTTAGTTTATGCCCACCCTTACCTATGATGCATTGCATACCTCTAGACCGGCAGGGGAGCCCCTCAGCAATGCTTGGTGATGGTTGAGCTCCGTTCCCATCTACGATCCCCGTTGCACTAAGGCCACTACGCTCCGTTCGCTTGCATTGCGATATTTCCATTTCCTGCTAAGTCATAGCTTGACAGGCCATTGTGAAAGAACTGGTGTTGTCAGTCTCCGTGATTTCAATTTTCTGTTGAGCATTGTTGATGGATATCATTTACACTTTGGGTCTGAAGTTGCTGTGTCCATTTCCCATTAGGTAACCTCTCCTGGTGTGGGTGCATTCTTCGTCGGTCTATATATTACTTGCTTAGCTCTCCACATGGGTGTTCTTCAGGGGACCGCCAGGATGTTTATGATCGAGGGAGTGGCACCCATGACTATAGAGACACTTCATTCGATGAGGATGGTTCATAGGGTCATGACTGTTTGAGGCGTTGAGTATCGCGCCACTCTAACGGAGGATCAACCTGACACTTATGTTATAGCCGCCACTTCTACTTCTGCCCACATGCTACATGATAAGTGCTTGAGTAGACATATTTTTATATATGTTTTACATGCACTGAGCATCATTTTTACTATAGTTTATGTCTCATATTGTGTATTTGGTGTTCTTTTATGCATATAGGTTGTGAATGCCTTGAAGAGTAAAAAGGAAGCAAAGATGGGCTATAAAGACATAATGTTGGGAGTTCTTGTTCAATTCAAGGACAAAGACACGAGAGGAGTTGATAAACATGGAGATGTGTGCCAACTTCCAAGAAGATTCAAGTCAATTCACTAGTTGGAAGGGCACAAAGGCAGCCACATCATCATTTTCCTTCTCTTTGTGAAGATTGCAAGACCTCTCAAAGATACGTCGATGAAGAAAAGTTTTATAGCCTACCACATGGACGTGTGCCCGGACATGTGGCCTCAAGAGAAGATTGTTTATCATCGCGTTGTGGAAATCATCATGAGCGGAAGTGTCAGTAGCGAGTTACGTAGACGCAATGCGTAGCATAATTCATCGTTCACGCGCCTGCTGCGAAATTCCGCGCGACCGCGTGGAAATTCCTGCAGCCCACGCGGGCGCGTGGGGGCACGTGACAGACGCGTTGTGAGGCCTATAAATAGCCGTTTTGCCCTATTCTTTCTCATCTTTTGTGCGGCTCTTGAGGGGTGAGACGGCTAGGGTTTGGAGAGGAGGTCTTTGCGGCTTTGGAGGCGCTTCGTCACCAACTTTGATCGATTCCTCCTCCGTCATAGCATCAAGGAAGCCACCGGTGAACCTAGCTTCGGAGTGGGTCCTTCAAGACGTCGAAGCTCTCCATCAAGGCCATCAGTTCATATATAAGGGGTTTATTTCTATGGTTTTTAATGTACTTTCATTCATTGATGGTGTGTTTTTGTATGTTGCTCCATGGAGGGCTAAAACCCTAGAGGGTATTTGGGCTTGTGAACCCTAGGATTCTCATCTTTTTGTGGATTTGCTCGTGTTTCTATTTAATCCGAGTTTGATTAAGTTTCATTCTTGTTTGTTTAATGCTTGCTTGCCTTATTGATCTTATGGTTATTTGGTTTGCATGATTTGTTGCCTTGGTGGGAGAGAGATCTCCATTAGGGTTAGAACCTCAAGATTGAAGAGGGTTGAGAGGGTGAGTCATGAGATAGTGAAGTGTCCCCTTTCCTCCGATTGGTGTATTCTATCTCCATTCCGTAAGCTCTATGCAACCATATTTGGTGGGAGGCGTGAGATTGCTCGATTTCTCCGCCCGGGACCTTGTAGGGGGTTAGGATCCTTCACGGGAATTAGGGTTGGATCAATCTTTAGGAATTGGATACACGTTTGGAATCCCTAGAGTGCTTTTGCGGTCATATGTGGTGTGAGGTGTTGAGATTGAGCGATTTCTCCACCGGGACCTCGTAGGGGGACTAGTATCGGTGATCTAGAGATAGACCCGATTATGTTTGGATCTCCACGACTTAACTTACTCATCATAGAAACACTTTTGCTTATCCGGTACCTAGTACCGAATCCTAGGGGGAGCATTGCCCGAATACCCCACTTTTACTGATTGAGATTCTCCTTCCATTTTACCCTTGCATATTCGTCTCCGGTGTTCATCTCTTTGCACATTAGATCACCACACTATCCTATTATCATTAGGCTAGATAGCAGAGAAGAAGTTAGTACTAGTAGCCCTGTTCCCTGTGGATTCGACTACCCACTCACCAGGGTAATTATTACTACGACACCCGTGCACTTGCGGTTTACACACGCATATTCGGACGTGTCACTACACCTTACCACATCTTCTCAGCGAGCTTCACTGCCACCACCTGCTGCTTCTAGCCTAATCTTTTGTTCCTCTGTCGAGTTTCGGTGCCTACTGCTAATTGCTTATGTACTAAGAATATGAAGTATTCTTTTTTTATGATGAGCATTGCTTTTATCATAATTTATCGCTAATACTTGTGTTTTTGTGTTCTTTGATCATATAGGGTTGTGGAGCTAAATAGAGAAGAAAGGAGCCAAAGTAGATTGCGAATGCATTATGTTGATGGAATCTTGAAGTAGACACACGAGAAGACACAAGTTGTGCTTGAAGGCATATGAGTATATGCCAACCTACATTATGCTTGATGGAATATGTAAATTGGAGGGACACAAAGGCAGTCAGACTTATATGTTCTAACTTGAGCAATGATAGCAAGAACTTCATCAATGTCATAACTTATTGAAGAAGCAACGCAATCTACAGCATAGACGTGTGCCCGTTTATGTTGCCTCAATGAAAAGTGTAGATTCAGCAATGTTTTTGGTGGAGTACTATAGTAGGTTAGTCGGGGAGTATGGCATAGTTATTGGGGGAGCTTTCATCGGCATCGATTATGCGAGGTGTGTCCTAGGCTTGATCAGGGAACCTATGAAGAAACTGAGGCTACTCCACAAGACCATCGACATGATTACAAAGGGTGTTTTATTCATGGATTGTATCTCTTTACTTTTGACATCATTGTTGATTGTATTTTGCTCCATGGAGAGCTAAACCCTTAGTGGGTGATTAGACTTGTAAACCCTATAATGATATTGTTTCTTTGACCTTTTATTATGCTTTCCTTAATTGATGTTTTTAATTGAGTTCCAATATTGAATGCTTGTTGTGTTGATTTTCCCTTAGAGTGACACTTGGTTGAGAATCCATCTTGGTAATCCTTGTGGATGAGTGACACAACATGAGGGTTAGAGAACTCTAGATTGGAGAAGATTGAGAGGGTGACTCGAGACGTAGCGGAGCGTCCCCTTCTCAATCCAGTATGATTTACCCTACCTACACGTTCCAAGAGTTCTCTGCGGTCATAATAGAGTGAAGTCCTAAGAGACAAACTCCTCTGGGGCTTAGTTACATGAACAACAAAGTGAAGCATTGATGTAATCCTTAGTATCCAGGGTTTAATTGTGATTAGGGATCTTTCGCCTGGACCAAAGGGTTAGATCAATATTTGAGAATAGGGTTTATCACTTGGAATCCCTAGAGCCTAAAGCAACCTAGCATAGTGTGAGGTATAAGGACTGAGAGATTTCTCTATTGGAACATAGTGTTGGGTTAGACACAGTTGACCTTAAGTTTTGGGACTTTTTGTTTAAGGATCTCCATGACTTAGTAGACATTATTTAGGAGGTATAATGATTGGTATTGCACTTGGAACAATAGTCCTAGAGGGAGGAATGTACGAGTTCCCCATTTTCTATCGATTGTCTTTTCTCTACTTTTATTGCACCTCTCCTTCTTATTTTCTTTAGTTCTTTTCATATTGATTTTATTCACTATTCCCTGTGGATTTGACTACCCACTCACCGGGGTATTATTACTTCGACAAACCCGTGTTTTTGCGGGTCACACGCAAGAAGGGTGTCAAGTTTTTGGCGCCATCGCTAGGGAATAGGAGTTTTTGTGAAGCAATACTCCCCTAACTCCGAGTGTTATGTTTGATGGAGCTAAATCGTTGGGAGTAAAGTTCCAACGGGTTGTGAAGCACACATGGCCCACATTGGCCGTGTCCATGACTAGTTCTCATTTACCATACTGACAAGACCATTTGCACGCATACACAAGGGGGTTTAGTGAAGCTCAATCAAAACAACTCTAGTATATATGAAAGATAGAGCAATGAACTACAAATCGAGACAACAAAATGAAAATAAAAGATAAACTCAGAAGGAAAATCTTTTCTGAGTGTACAAGTCCCAAATTGAATGTAGAAAGTAACGAAGAAAAAAAATAAAAGCACAAAGTAAAGCAAAGATGCATCAAGCGTAGGTGTCATCGGAGGTTGGCTCTACTGCTGTTACTGGTGGTGGAACAGGTGGATCGATCGGTGCATGAACCGTTTATAATGGAGCTGGAGGAGCCGAAGGAGTCCGGGGTCTCATTACAAATGGTGACGCCTCATCTCGCTCTAATAACCACTGTAGAATATCGAGACGGGACATCACCTCAACATGGTTCACTGCATGTAGCACACGAACTTCGACCAAATCACTCTAGAGCACCCCCACAGCATTCTTAAGCCTCTCAAAGTGATCATGGGCTCGAGGTGGAGAGGAAATGTGCACTGAATGTGGCTCCTGTACTGGGCGAGCTGCCTCTGTATCCATCTGCACTGGCTGAGGATGGGGATCAGCGGAGGACCCTCTGTATCATCATCTCCTCCCTCTACTTCCTCTGGAATAGGTTTAACTAGTATATACACCACCGTACTATGTCTGCGCACCAATCCCATCAATCGTAATATGTCCAGGCCTAATGGTGAAGGTACAATCATCTTCTCAGCCCCTCGTATGGCCTCTAACAAACCAATGCACATAACGAGTCTGGTGATGTACGGACCTGAGAAGATGACACTAACTCTGATGTACTGGCCCTGGTGGCGCAGATACTCGGCTAGTATGTAGCCCAAATGGATCGGCTGTATGATAAGTGTCTAAATGTAAGTATTTTAGTATAAGTATTTGTTACCTCTAGCATGTATGTTCATAAGAATTAATGCCCGTATCATGCTTAATCGTGTATTATTTGCTTTGCAGGGCATGAGAGAGACATGGAGGACACGAAGATATGATTTGGGCAAAAAAGAGAAGAAAACCAGGTCGTGGTACTGTAGCTTTTTCACTATAACAGTGGTATTGTAGGAAGAACACTTTAGCTGCCACTGTAGCACTTGGAGTGTTTTTGAGTCAAGATTTGATCTAGGCCATACGGCCTCAATGCTACCCTGGATTGACCCCAGCATAAATACTATAGCCAGAGAAGAGGAGAGTTTGCTTGAAGGCATACTTTGTCAATGAGGTGCTCATTGAGCTAGTATGGATACTATTACAAGAGCTAAAATGGACTTTTCCTACTTCATACTATCTTAATACACCCCTCATTAAGGTAGTATGGAGCCAGTATGGAGGCCATTTTGGGGATTTTTGAGTCTATTTTGATGCGCATACGGGCTGTTTTTTTGAGAGAAGGTATACCGGGGGTATATGAGGGCATTTTGGAGGCTCTTCTTAAAAAACCTTTTGGTGACTTTTGGTCTTTTGGGCAACCAACACTTAGGGAAGAAGAGGAGAAACGAAGACATCATATTGGTAGAGCTTGGCTTGAGGCTTGTAAGTGATCAAGAGCTTGGATTTCAAGGGGAGAGTTTCATTATCAAGGGAGGAAGAACATTCGACATTCCTTGAGCTAGAGGAAGCGTCTTTCAGCCGGCATTGTTCTTCTTCATCATAATTCAGACTAAGGAGTGCCTCTTATGCATTTGCTTTATGTTTTTCTTGAGATTGTTACATTTGTATGTATGATGGCACACTAGACCCCCAAGGCCACCGGATGTAGGTGAACCTTGGGGGGTTCATCTTGTATATTGGATGCTATACTTTTATTTGGAATGCTTTGGTGTGATTTATGGTTTGGCTCATTATGCTTCATGCCTAGAACTATTAGTTGGAGAAATTCTTAGTTCTTTGTTGAGTTGTACATGTAGACGTGACCTACTCGTGTGTACTAAGTCTTTAATGAGCTAAAAGGGGTATTCTTTGATCAACATACCGAGAAATTGGGTGTCGGTAGCCCCTCCAAATCATGAGGATAAACTTAGGTTAAGTGTATACTTATCGCGTGATCTCCCTACACTTAATGCAATCGTATGAATATGATTAGGGAGAGATCCTTGTCATTATTTGTATGGGATTAAGGGTTAACTGCTGAGAGATTGGGGTTCAACTAATTTTGAGATCCGTCGGTCTAAATCACCTTTGCTATGTTGTTCTTATGCATCCATATTGCATGATGACCCCTCATGGGGATCCTCATCCCTAGGCCTATTTCTCATTATCATTGCTCTTGTGATTTCTTGCTTGCCTTTAAATTGTTATACTTGTGATTTATTTGCATTATTGTATGTATTGGAGTAGTTCACCATGTCTAAGTTGTAAGGTTAGAAATTAAGTGTTGTAGGAGTAATAGGAGCTCCTTAGGCCCGTGGAATACGATCCTTGGGATTTTGTACAAGGTATTACTTGGCGTCTGCATACACTTGCGGGCAAGCAATCAAGTGGCGCCGTTGCCGAAGGCTTAAGATATTCTAGGAAACTTCTAGCTTATTGCTCTAGCCATTTTTTTCTTTTCTTATATTTTCCCTTAACTTTTATTTTATCTATTTTTGAGCTTAACATTTCATATCTTTCTTGACTTTGCAATGTATAGTGCATGACAAGAGCAAATCCATCAAATCTAGTTGCACCAGAGAGAGAGAGATTGAAAGGACCTTGCACCGAAGACTTAGAGAAGTGGATGAAAGCACTAGTGGAAGAAACATTGAAATTGTGGACACAGAATCTGTAATCGTGGCCGAAGAAAGACATACTTTATCTGAATATGAAAGGATGCAATTCACGGGCGAAGAATTTAGTGTGCAAGCGCCACCCATCGCCACAAATAATTTTGAGATCAAGGCAAGCACCATCGGTATGGTCCAAAATTCAGTCCAATTTAATTGTCATGCAAATGAAGATGCCCACGATCATCTTTCCCATTTCCTTCAAATCTGTTCTACTTTCAAGGTAAACGAGGCAACAGACGAAGCAATCCGGCAACAACTATTCCTTTTAAGTTTAAGAGATGGAGCATACCGGTGGCTCACATCCTTACCACCGGGATCAATCAAGACATGGAAAGATATGGTTGAAAAATTTTGGGAAAGCATTTTTCTCCTGGCAAAGCGGTGTGATAAGTGCTTGTGCGATATGAATGCAAAGCATTCTTTCCTTATGTTAAGCATTATCTTTCTCGGGTTTTTAAATTAATATGTGTGTTTTTATGTTACTTTTATGCAGGTAGGGTTGTGAGGCCGATGATGAAGGAAAGAAGCCAATGTGGATTATAATACACTGATTTTGGAGGAAATCTTGCTAAGGTTCAAACACGAAGACATAGGTCGCGTGTGAGATACTAGAGTGGGTGCCAACTGACAAGATCCCCTTGCTTATATCCCGCAAGTGCAAGGGCTTGTCGAAGTAATAATCCCGGGTGAGCGGGGTCGAATCCACAGGGAGTAGGGAGTGAAAATACTTAATTTGATTCTTAGCTATGTGGAATATCAATAGTGATAAGTGTGAAATTGATTCAATTCTCAACAATAAAAACAACAAGTGAAAGAGCAAAAGTAAGAAGAGGGTAAGGCAATCGATAAAGAATGGGGTACTCGGATAATGCTTCACCTAGGATGATCACTTCAAGTGCAAGAACTCTCTATTATGCTTCCTAATCAATGCAATGGTGAGTCATGGAAATCCTTACATACATAGTCCCAAATCTAAGGTCAACTATGCCTAACTCTATACATGTCCCGGAGGAGAAATCGAACAATCTCAACACCTCGCACTCGCATAGAGTTGCAATGAGCTCTAGGGAATCCAAGTGATAAATCTCTTCCTAAATATAGACCTACCCCTTTGGTCCAGATCGAAGGTCCCTAGCCACAATTAAGCCCTAGATACTAAGATCCTCTCAACGCTTCACTCCATTGCACGCGCAACTAGGCCCCAGCGGAGGTTCATCCCTTAGACCATTTACTCCATTATGGCTGCAAAGAACTCGAGGAACGGAGGTAGAATCTATCACGTCGGAGGGGAAATGGGACGCTCCTGTACCTCTCGACTCACCCTCTCAACCCTCTCCAACATAGCTTTGTCTAACGCTAGTGGTGTGTCACTCACTCACAAGGTTACCAACAAGAACTCTCAACCCTAGTGTCACTCTAGGGGAAATGTTCATACAATCAAGCATTCAAGGTTGGAACTCACAATAAACATCAATTTATTGAAAGCATAATAAAGTAGTTCAATGAAACGAATACATCCTAGGGTTCACAATCATCCAAGTACCCACTAGGGGTTTAGCTCTCCATGGAGCTTAATACAATCAAAGAAACCGAATGTAAAAGCAATGAATCCATAAAGAATCCCCCTCGATGGTCGTGTCGATGGTCTTGTGGAGAGTCCTCTACTCGTCGTCCAAAGATTCCTTCGTCCGGTATAGGATACGCCTCGATCAAAGCTCCCCTACCAACCTTCTTCCTAATGGAATCACGATGTCAGAGCCGTAGAACTTCCCCAAAACCTTGGCCAATACCCCTCGAAACCCTAGCCGAAGCCCTCTCATAAGTTGGGGAAAAGATGGAGAAAAGAATACGAAAATCGGGGCTGAAATCGGCTTTAAATAGGGCTGGAATCGGGCGACTGCACGGGCGTGTATGATGTCACACTCCCCTGTGGAATTTCCACACGGGCGTGGATAATTTCCACACGCCCGTGTGGATTCTCTGTTTCTCTGGTTTCTCGACCGGCTGTGAACAGTGTTGGACACACTCTAGCATCTCACGCCTGACCTATGTCTTCGCGTTTGAACCTTAGCAAGATTTCCTCCAAAATCGGTGCATTGTGATCCACATTGGCTTCTTTCCTTCATAATTGGTTTCACAACCCTACCTGCATAAAAGTAACATAAAAACACACATATTAGTGTAAAAACCTGAGAAAAGTAATGCTCAACATAAGGAAAGAATGCTTCGCATTCATATCACACAAGCACTTATCATGAATGTCCACGCTCGTGTGGAAATGCTGCACGGGCGTGCAGAACACTTAGGAATTTTCTCGGATATCTAGAGTAGCCAAAAGAGCGTGCGGCTGCCCCTGTGGGTCGGGCGTACGGGAGTGGGTATTTTCTGCATGCCCGTGCGAGAATGTTCAGAGTCAATGGATGTTTTCTTGATAAGTGCTTGTGTCATATGAATGCGAAGCATTCTTTCCTTAAGATGAGCATTACTTTTCTTGTGTTTTTACACTAATATGTGTGTTTTTATGTTACTTTCATGCAGGTAGGGTTGTGAGGCCGAGTATGAAGGAAAGAAACCAATGTTGATCATAATGCACCGATTTTGGAGGAAATCTTGCTAAGGTTCAAACGCGAAGACATAGGTCGGGTGTGAGATGCTGGAGTGTGTGCCAACCTCCTCGTATTTGAGTTAGCACAACCATTTGGAGGGGCACAAGGGCAGTCACACTCAAGCATTCCGACTTATGAACATAAGACAAGATCTCCACCAACTTGTCTATCATTAAAGAAGCAAAGCGATCCACGATGTAAACGTGTGCCCGTTTGCATCACCTCGATGAAAGTATGGACTCAGGAAGTATTTTAGGAAAGGTACTGTAGTAGAGCACTGCAGCAAAGTACTGTAGCATCACTATTCATAGCAGGCCGAAAAACACAATTCCAGAGAATCCACATGGGCGTGTAGAAATTATCCACGCCCGTGTGGAAATTCCACAGGGGCGTGTGAAAAATCCAAAGGACTGTGTCGATGCCCGATTCCACCCCTATTTAAAGCAGATTTCTGCCCCGATTTCAGCATTCGTTTTTCCATCTTTTCCCCAACTTGAGACAGGGTTTCGGGTAGGGTTTTGAGGGGTATTGGCTAGGGTTTTAGAGAGGTTCTACTGCTCTAACAGCGTCATTCCTTTAGAAGAAGGTTGGTAGGGGAGCTTCCGTCGAAGCGTATCCTATAACGGACAAGGGAATCCTTGGACGACTAGTAGAGGACTTTGCAAAAGACCATCGACACGACTATCGAGGGGGTTTCTCTATGGATTCATTGCTTTTGCATTCTTTTTCTTTGATTGTACTTAGCTCCGTGGAGAGCTAAACCCCTAGTGGGTACTTGGGTATTTGTGAATCCTGTGATGTATTTGTTTCATTGAATCTCTTTATTATGCTTTCAATTAATTGATGTTTGTTGTGAGTTCCAACCTTGAATGCTTGATTATATGAACATTTCCCCTAGAGTGACACTAGGGTTGAGAGTTCTTGTTGGTAACCTTGTGAGTGAGTGATACACCACGAGCGTTAGACAAAGCTTGGTTGGAGAGGGTTGAGAGGGTGAGTCGAGAGGTACATGAGCCTTCCCTTTCCCCTCCGACATGATAGATTCTACCTCCATTCCTCGAGTTCTTTGCGGCCATATTAGAGTGAATGGTCTAAGGGATGACCCTCCGCTAGGGCTTAGTTGCGCGTGCAACAGAGTGAAGCATTGAGGCAATCATAGTATCTAGGGCATAATCGTTGTTAGGGACCTTCCACCTGGACCAAAGCGTTAGGTCTATAATTAGGAAGAGATTTATCACTTGGAATCCCTAGAGCTCATGGCAACTCTATGCGAGTGCGAGGTTGAGAGGTTATCTAATCTCTCCTCCGGGACATGTATAGAGTTAGGCATAGTTGACCTTAGATTTGGGACTATGTATTTTAGGATTTCTATGACTCACCATTGCATTGATTAGGAAACATAATAGAGGGTTCTTGCGCTTGAACGATTGTCCTAGGTAGAGCATTATCCGAGTACCCCATCTTTATTGATTGCCTTACCTCCTCCTTTACTCATGCTCTCTTACTTGTTGCTTTTACTTTTGATAATTGAATCATTGTCACACTTATCACAACTGATCTTTCACATAGCTAAGAAGCAGATTAAGTGTTTTTATTCCCTACTCCCTGTGGATTCGATACCCGCTCATCCGGGATTATTACTTCGACAAACCCATGCACTTGCGGGATATACGCATGGGGACCTTGTCATTTCCCCGAGAGCGCACAGGGGTGTGCACCTGCCCCTGTGCGGCTTTTTTATCGAGGTACATGGGCGTGGGTAATTTTCACACGCCCGTGCGGATGTACAGAACACCAAGAGGTGTGATGTCTTTTTAAAGAATAGCCGTTTCTCTTCTTCTTCACATCCTCCATTCATCTGAGAGAACTCGCGCATCATTCTCTGACCTCTTACCGCCGATTTGGTAGGATTTTCATGAGGTTTTCCGGCCGAATCTAAATTCTCTCATCTCAACTCGTTGGTAAGCCCTATTCTTGATTCTCTTCGTCAATTCATGATTTTCATCAATGAATCTAGTTAATAATGCTTCATGTATTCAATTAGAATGATTATTTATGTTTAGAACGGAGTCAGAAGTAATTGTACGTTGTATTTTTAGATTTTTGAGGCTCGGCCGTGCGGTTTTCACGCCTCGTGGATCCATACGGGCATGCAGAAATTCCGCACGACCGTGTGGATTTCTGCAGCATTAGTTAATTAACTTCTGCAGCATTTTTGAGTCAGAAGTAATTCGATCTCCTTTCAAATTTTACAGATTATGGCCCCTTGGTTGAAGAAGCAAGCTGATAAGCGGCCGCGTGAGTCACTGTCCGAGCCTGAGAGTGTAAGTTTCACTATTCTAGAGCACCAGGCTCGTTTTGAGCGTTTGTCGAGACTGCGGATTGGTCAGACTCGATTCCTTGATATGAGTATATTGAGATCTACAGCAGGGAGATGAGCTTACAGACGAGGTCGAGGATCTCCTATCAGTAGGTGATTGGAGGCAGTTATTGACGCTTAGAGAGCCAGCCATCCGGCATCATTCGAGTTAGGGCATCATTCGAGTTCAGAGCACTTGGACACCACCATAGTTTGGGTATCACTCAGTTTTCAGTTTTGCTTGGCTTATATGAGGAGGCGTTCATAGAAAGTGAGGAGTATTCTCAGTTACCGACAGATTATCCTGGAGCTTTGACCCCGCAGAGAGCTTATCGAGTACTATGTGGTCAGGGCCAGTATGAGCCGGGAGTGTCCAAGGCCACGTGCCTTTCCCGTCCTACATACCGATATCTACTTGTCTTCATGAGCAGGTCGATGAATGGCTGTGGTGATAGCACGGGTGTGCTGAGCTGGCAGGTGCTTCTGTACCTATACTCGATGGTACAATGTGTGCCGATTCACCTAGGACACATCATTGCTGAGTATATTAGACACCAGGGCACTATGCTAGATTGGGAGCAATCTTCTCGGGCCCCTACATTACGAGATTAGTGCTGGGTATGGGTCTATTGGACACAGTTCGCGGGGTCGAGAAGATGAGTATACCCGCTCCCCTTAGCCTAGAGACGATGAGATTGATGGGCATGATCCGCAGGGTTCGAACAGGGGTTTATGCTTTGCTGCTACCAGCTCTAGAGACAGCTGAGGATGAGGGAGATGATGCTGAGGCTTCTCAGCCTACCCCCGAGCATCAGCCAGCACCGATGGAGACCGAGGCACCTCCAGTGGCAGAGGACGTACCCCCGTACATATGTTTTCACCATCTAGAGCCCATGATCGCTTTGAGAGGCTCGAGAGTTCTTTGGGGTGATACGGACAAAGTTAGCTGAGGCTTGTATAGAGATTGTTAAGATTAGGGCTGCGCAGGTTGCTCAGTACACAGAGTTCATGGCACGTTTTGATACACTACAGCAGATCTTAGAACGAGACGTCGCCTCATCATTTGTCTTGCTACCGAGGTCTCCTCAGGCCCCCTCAGCCCCTCCAGCATCTTCCTCATCACCTATACTAGCACAGGTGGACCCACCATGTGCTTCCTCACCACCAGCAGCAGGAGAGGACCCAGAGCGTGACACCGACATTTGATTTTATTTCCATTTCTTTACTTTTATGCACTTTATTTTGGACTTGTTCACTCATAAAGGATTCTCCTTCTGAGTTTATTTTCATTTTGCATCTCGAGTTGTATTCATTGTTCTATCTTTTATATACTCAAGTTATTTTGTTTTTATTGAGCTTCACTGAACCCCCTCGTTTATGCATGCAGATGGTCTTGTCATCTTGAAAATTGAGACTTTGTCATGGGCACGGCCAAAGTGCTTCGGCACTTACCCATGTGAGCTTCACAACCCATTGGAACACTACTCCCAATGATTTAGCTTCATCAAACACAACACTAACAGTCAGGGGAGTATTGTTTTGATTGCTTCTCCCACATATATTCTTGATTGATATGCATTATGAGTGAGCTTGCATGTGTACATTGGGGACAATGTACAACTTAAGTGTGGGGGGAGTTTCATAGTGCACACATCTTTTCTAGTGTTCTTGATTGATATACATGCTCACATAGCCAATGGTGGTTCACCTTAGTTGCATTGATTGCATTCTTGAGTTTAGAAGAATTTTCAACATTGAATGTCTTCATGCTCTAATTTTATTTGAATTTCTAGGAATTTTTGCCCGATTTACACTCGTTACACTACTCACTCTTTAAACTCTTTTGGAAACTCATGTTCGATGTTAAAGGGACTAGTTATAGTTGTTTCTTGTGTTAAACTATGAAAAAAAAATAAAAAAATGAAAATGAAAAGAAGGAACAAAATAGTTTTCTTGTTTATTTGGCATTTTGGGTGGAAAGAGCTACCACCTATGAACTATGAAGCTACTCTTATAAGTCGGATACTAGTTATACCCTAATGAGAGAAAGAGCTATCTCATAGGATCAGTGAAAGCGACCACTCCGGTAGAAAGAGCTACCACCTCGAAAGTGTGAAAGCCACCTTAGCGGCCTCTTAGGAACGGGCTACCTTAGAGAATGTGTGAAGTTACTACCATCTTTGAAATTGGTGTTTCTTTCTTGTTGTAGATAAATAAGTCCTTTATACTTAGAGCTTTGAGGAGTATACTTTGGGTTGACTTGAGTGAGTCCACACACTTTCACGATTTTGGGTTTGTTGTCCTTTTTTTATTCAAGTTTTTAGCGAGAGCTTCGATTTTTCATGATTAGTGTTGAAATTTCCCTTACTTTTAAAATGCTCTCTTTGTATACTTTGGTGAAACTAAGGCCAAGCATTTCCAATATTTCCTTCATACATGCACAAAATGTTTATTTTTTGCTTGAGGACAAGCAAAAGCTAAAGTGTTGGGGAGTTTGATAAGTGCTTGTGCGATATGGATGTGAAGCATTCTTTCCTTATGTTAAGTATTACCTTTCTCGGGTTTTTATATTAATATTTGTGTTTTTAGGTTACTTTCATGCAGGTAGAGTTGTGAGGCCAATTATGAAGGAAAGAAGCCAATGTGAATTATAATGCACCGATTTTGGAGGAAATTTTGCTAAGGTTCAAACGCGAAGACATAGGTCGGGTGTGAGATGCTAGAGTGTGTGCCAACCTCCTCGTATTTGAGTTAGTACAACCATTTGGAGGGGCACCAGGGCAGTTATACTCAAGCATTCTGACTTATGCATATAGAACAAGATCTCCACCAACTTTTCCATCATTGAAGAAGCAAAGCAATCCACGACGTGAATGTGTTCCCGTTTGCGTTACCTCGATGAAAGTATGGATTTGGAAAGTATTTCAGGCCGGATACTATAGTATAGCACTGCAGAAACAGTGCAGCAAAATACTGTAGCAGTACTGTTCACAGTCGGCCGAGAAAACTGCAGAATAGAGATTCCACACGGGTTTGTGGAATTTCCACACGCCCGTGTGAAAAATCCACAGGGGCGTCCACAAGGGCGTGTGGATTCCCAATTCCAGCCCTATTGAAAGCCGATTCAGCCCTGATTTCAACATTCTTTTCTCCATCCTTTCCCCAAGTTGAGAAGGGCTTCGGCTAGGGTTTTGAGAGGTATTGGCTAGGGTTTTGTAGAGGTTCTACGGCTTCGACATAGTCATCTCTTTGGAAGAAGATTGGTCGTGGAGCTTCCGTCGAGGCGTATCCTATACCGGACAAGGGGATCTTTGGACGACGAGTAGAGGACTTTCCACAAGACCATCAACACGACTATCGAGGGGGTTTTCTATGGATCCATTGCTTTTATATTCTATTTCTTTGATTGTACTTAGCTCCATGGAGAGCTAAACCCCTAGTGGGTACTTCGGTATTTGTGAACCCTAGGATGTATTCGTTCATTGATTCTCTTTATTATGTTTTCAATTAATTGATGTTTATTGTGAGTTCCAACCTTGAATGCTTGATTGTTTGAATACTCCACTAGAGTGATACTAGGGCTGAGAGTTCTTGTTGGTAACCTTGTGAGTGAGTGACACACCACGAGTGTTAAACAAAGCTAGGTTGGAGAGGGTTGAGAGGGTGAGTCGAGAGGTACAGGAGCGTCCCCTTCCCCTCCGATGTGTTTGATTCTACCTCCGTTTCTCGAGTTCTTTGTGGCCATAATAGAGTGAATGGTCTAAGGGATGACCTTCCGCTGGGGCTTAGTTGCAGGTGCAATGGAGTGAAGCGTAGAAGTGATCTTAGTATCAAGGGCTTAATTGTGGTTAGGGACCTTCCACTTGGACCAAAGAGTTAGGTCTATAATTAGAAAGAGATTTATCAATTGGAATCCCTAGAGCACATTGCAATTCTATGCGAGTGCGAGGTTGAGAGGTTATCCAATCTCTCCTCCGGGACATGTATAGAGTTAGGCATGGATGACCTTAGATTTGGGACTATGTAATTAAGGATTTCCACGACACACTATTGCATTAATTAGGAAGCATAATAGAGGGTTCTTGCACTTGAAATGATTGTCCTAGGCGGAGCAATATCCGGGTACCCTATCTTTATCGATTACTTTACCTTCTCCTTTACTTGTGCTCTCTTACTTGTTGTTTTTACTTTTGAGAATTGAATTATTGTCACATATATCACTATTCACTTTTCACATACTTAAGAAGTGAATTAAGTATTTTTATTCCCTACTCCCTGTGGATACGATACCCACTCATCTGAGATTATTACTTCGACAAACCCGTGCACTTGTGGGACATAAGCAAGGGGCCCTTGTCACGGCCTAGCTAAGGCAAGAAATTTTGGCGTTTAAACAAGGAAAGTCGAAGACATTATTTGAAGCATATAAGAGATTCAAACACCTTCTTTGAAGATGCCCCCATGATGGCTTTGCTTCTTGGATGCGGGTTCAAATCATCTACAACGGGTTAAACTATGTAACTTCGTCAATTAATTGATGCCACGGCGGGTGGATCTCTTAGCAACAAATACCCCGACGAAGCCGAGCAACTCCTCGAATTAATGGCTCGCAATGAATCTCATTGGGTCTCAAAAGGTGCACCACAAAAAGGGGTCAGAATTTATGAAGTCAACGCCAATGATGCTCTTGCCGCAAAGATTGATGTATTATCTCGGAAGCTAGACATGCTCATGTGTAGTAGCTCGAAGTCAGAGTCAGTGATGAGTTGTAGCACTTGTGGTGGAGGGTATGGAGCCGTCCAATGTCTTAATGCTAGCTTCTCCATCGTCCCAATTGAGAATGTTGATTATGTTGTGGGACAAAGCCATAAGGGAATCCTTATAGCTCAACTTATAATCCGGGGTGGAAGTACTGCCCGAACTTTTCATGGAATCAAGGCCAACAACAAAATGTTGCACCACCTCCACAAGGTCCCCAAATGCAACAACCAGTGCAAGAGAAGAGGTTCACTACTGAAGATGTGCTTACCAAGTTCATGATCAACACTGAATCAAGGTTCAATAGCATCACCAGCATTATGGATACTCAGTTCAGTCAGGTGAATGCTCAGCTTGCTCAACATACTGGACAGTTCAATGAGATAGGCTCCATTTTACGAAACCTTCAAGCTCCTGTACAATTCCTTCAGCACCAAGTGGGGCAGCTCGCTAAAGCAAATTCTGAGCGACCTTCAGGCAGTCTTCCTAGCATCACTGAGGAGAACCCAAGAGAACACTTGAGGGCCATTACCCTTGGAAGCGGGAGACAGGTTAAGACAAGGGTCGAAGTTGACCCAAGTCTCAAGGAAACTGGGGCAACCAAAGTGGAAGACCCTAACATAGTGGAGAAAGTTATTTAGAAAAGCAAACAAGGTAAAAATATAAGGAAATTACACAAAAGGCTTCATCAAAGCCGTCTGAATACAAACCTCCAATTCCCTATCCAGCTAGATTGAAGCAAGATAAGGAGGATGCTCAATTCAAAACATTCATCAACATCTTCAAGCAACTCTACATAAGCATCCAATAGTGGAAGGGTTAACTCAAATGCCCAAGTACGCCATGTTTTTAAAAGAATTGCTTACAAACAAGATGAAATTGGAAGAAGAGGGCACAGTTGCACTTATGGGAAATTACTTAACCATTTTGGAGAAGAAGCTCCCGCAAAAATTGAAAGATCCTGGAAGCTTCATAATTCCATGTGTACTTGGGGGTGGAGTTCAAGAAAATGCACTAGAAGACTCGGGGGTAAGCATTAATGTTATACCCTATACCATGTATTTGAAGCTTGGTCTTGATCAACTTAGACCCACAAGGATGATTTTGCAATTGACGGATCGATCGACAAGAAAACATCGTGGGATCCTGGAGGATGTGATTGTCCGGGTGAACAAATTTGTATTTCCTATGGATTTTGTCATCATGGATATTGATGAAGATGTGGAGATACCATTGGATGAGTACTTGGGAGAGCTAGGAAATGAAGATCAAGAAGAACTTCACTCTCCTCTTCCAACCTCTAATTTGAAGAAACTAAAGGAGAAGGTTATGTGTACCAATGCCAAAGAAAAAAAAAAAGAAATATTCAATATTGAAAAAAATTTGGAGGGAGGTCCGGGGAAAGAAGAAAAAGGTATCACTCATTCTCATCCAACACCTCAAGAAAAGAAGGTAGAATCTTCACCCCTCTTCATTCATGGAAAATGTGAAATTCATTCATTGATGCGGTTGAATTTACCGGGAAGAAACACCAACACTTTTAAGATGACCGGGGGAAATTTCAAATTATTCAAACCCCCGTGAGGTAAGTGAAAAGGTATGTCAGGCTCGAGACGTTAAACAAGCACTTCTTGGGAGGCAACCCAAGCATTCAGGGGTTTATTTTCATGTTTGTGTGTTCTTTGAATTCATTTTCTTCTCATTTTTCGTATTTTCTTGGAGTTATTAATTTGAATAAATCCATGTTATCATTGTTTAGTGTTTCATGATCATTGTCCATGTGGTTGTTTTCTTATTTTTATTGTTGAGTAGCACTTGTTTGGCTATCATTTCATGCACTAGATCGAAATTTTGAACCATTATTTCATGTTGGAGATGATTTTAGAACACTTTGTAACCATGGCCATGTGTTTGGAGAAGCATTCAAAACTTTAGAGCATGATTTCAAGTCCAAACGGTCTCAATGAGGTCCTCATTGTGGCCATTTGAAAATTCCAGAAAGTTTGGCCTAGTCTAAACGGCCTCAATGAGGTGCTCATTGAGGCCGTTTGGAATTTCCTGAAACTTTGGCTTACTTTAAACGGCCTCACTGAGCACCACATTGAGGCCGTATGGAGGCATGATTCTCATGAAAAACTTGCCATTTTTTTTCTCTCTTCATTTTTCTTCTTCTCCAACTGAACCCTAACCTCTATTATCCATCAAACCATGGCCGAATCTCACCGAGTCTTGTTCTAAATCATCTCCTCATCTCTTAGGGGAGTAGATCTAGTGTTTCACTTCAGGCTCCAATCAAGTGTTTTCAAAGTTTTGTTTGTAAGAAACTTGTTTAATTAAATTTATTTTCTTCTTTCTTCTTGCTTTGTTGAGCTTTTGTGTGGATTGTTTCAAGCTTTTAGCTTGTTTTGTGTGGTATGAACATCATGTCTTTGAATTATCTTGAATTTATGTACAAATTTTTTCGAATTCATGTTGATGGGAACATCTTGCAAGTTGAATAGTATCCATATAGCCTCCATATGCCCGTATGGATCCTATTCTCTTGTGTTTCTTCATATTTTTATCCATTTTCATGACACATTATGCATTCTCTTGGATTCCTTTAATTCTTATTTGAATTATTATTGATGTAGGGATGCCACACGTCAAGAAACTCGCTTGTAAATGACCAAGGAACGATTCTCGCGCCCCGGAGGAACCCCGATTCTCTTATTCCCTTCACAAGGTTCGCTATGAAACTTTAAAGACCAAACCATTTGGCAATTTTCACCACATTGAATGAAGTGTTCTAGGAGAACTCGGGTGGGATGAGCAAGTGAAAGATTTATTTGCTCAGAACGGTTGGACGGAATTATTTTCAATCGATGAACCAACTTTTCGCCAACTCACATTGGAGGTGTTGACCACATTTGAGGCGAAGAGAGATGAGAGGAGTGTTATCACTCCTCTCATCTCTCTTATGCATGTTATCACTCGACGACATGGTGCCATTAAATTCCAAGCTTTTAGGAAGATTCATGAGATGAACCACATGGAATTTGCAAAATACTTGGGAATTTTTGATGATGAATTCATTAGCACGTCGTTACCTAATTGACCCCGCATTGACTATCCCTTTGGCATGAGTGCAAGCAGATATTGGAAATCCTTAGAACCTAGTGACACCACAAATACGCAAAAGGCTACTCATTTGGTGAACCGCCTCCATAGATACATTCATGCTCTCATCACACACTCTATTGGAGGTTGGAAAGATAGCATGGGAGTAGTTACACAATCTGATTTGTTCACCATGTATAGCATCATTGAGGAGTATCCTATCCATCTTGGGCACCTTATTGCTTAAGCTTTCATTCATCATGGTCAGTTTGTTCATCTGGGATCTATCTTTGTAGAGCCCTACATCACAAGATTGATTCGAGTTATGAATTTGTTGGACGGCACTCGAGGCATGACTGTAGTCGAGGATATGGCGCCTCTTGGAGCGCATGTCTTGTGGGCAATTGGTTTGTTAGAAAAGAAGAGTGCCATATGTAGACTTGCTTCACACTTGACCACAGGAAAATCCAGTCAGCATGACCATGATAAGTCAGAATCCGAATCTAATGAAGCACCCACTCAGGATCCTCTTGGCGTTTCATTTCCATCAGACTTCGACTCTAAATTTAAAGTTATGGAGGATGACATTCAAACTATCCGTCATGAGTGGCGTGAGATGCGAGGATTGGTCTACCAGATTTTAGAGGGTTAACGCCAGCTCACAGAGCATTTCCATTAGTTTGTCATCTCCTCTCGTGGATCATCCTCACAGGCCATTACTGCTTCGTGCTCTATCGCCCTGACATCTACAGCACCTTTTGATGATCTCTTTCACTTCTGAGCATGAACACTTGTTTTTATTTCTGCAGCTTGTTTATTTTCTTTACTTTTATTGAAAGTTTGTTTGTTTGGTTTCAATAAGTTGGGAAGGGGATGCCCTACCAACCTTGTGTAAAAATTTGCTACTCTTTATCTATTATTTGTGTGTTTTTACTACTCCCTAGTATCTATTTTTGCAATCTTAATTTTTGTTTGGAATGATGATGCCCCTTTATGCCTTCCAGGGCATTAAGGGAGCTTGGTGAGCCTCTCCGCATTCCATGGAAGCCGGACCCGACATGAAAAGCTTACAACACCTTTTGTTTGGGTCATCTCTCGTCGTGTGCACAAGATAAACCCGGGAAGTTTGTTCCACCCTCCTCCATTGTTTCCATTGCATATATTATTATGTTTTTCATGACTAGTGTACATTGGGGACAATGTACAACACTAGGTGTGGGGATGGGTGTATCTTTTGATCTAGGGTATTATTTGCATGCTCGTTTACCCATGATGGCTTGTTCATTATTGTACAATTCATCTAGCATGGATTAATGATTTATTTGAGTTACATACTTGTTGTTGTACTCTATTGAATCTTGTTTCATCTCTAGTATTGACTTGTGCACTGAATCTTGTATTGATCCCCTGAGAATAGCCAACTTGACTACTCTATCTCTCTTGAATGCCTAACACACAACTTGGAGTACTTGGCCTTAGAATTCTAAGTTGTTTCTTTCAATGAACTCTTAAGAACTTCTAAGTCTTGTTGAGCTAGCCCTAGTTTTGTGGCATTTAAGTAATCTGAAGACATGATCTGGGGCGAGTATGTAAATAAAAATTTGATGAAAAGAGAAAAAAATGAGTCTATGTCTGTATTCCTCTGCTAATGAAGCATGAATGCATCTATGTAGACTGTAATTGAGTAGTTGTGTTGCTCTTGTACCTAACCAGCATGTGCTCTGATAAGTGCTTGTGCGATAAGAATACAAAGTGTTCTTTCCTTGTATTGAGTATTACTTTTCTCGGGTTTTTAATGCTAATATGTGTGTATTTATGTTACTTTCATGCAGGTAGGGTTGTGATACTGATTATGAGAGAAACAAGCCAATGTGGGTCGTAATGCACCAATTTGGAGGAAATCTTGCTAAGGTTCAAACACGAAGACATAGGTCAGGTTCGAGATGCGGGAATGTGTGCCAACCTCCTTGTATTCGAGTTAGCACAACTATTTAGAGGGCCACAAAGGCAGTCACATTCAAGCATTCCGACTTGTGCATATAGAACAAGATCTCCACCAACATGTCCGTTATTGAAGAAGCAAAGTGATCCATGATGTAGACAAGTGCCCGTTTGCGTTACCTCGAGGAAAGCATGGATTCGGGAATATTTCAGGCCGGTAGTGTAGTAGGGCACTGTAGCAAGAATACTGTACCAACACTGTTTATAGCCGGCCGAGAAAATAGGAAAATAGAGAATCCACACGGGCATGTGGAAATTCCACACGCCCGTGTGAAAAATCCATAGGGGAGCTCACACGGGCATGTGGATTCCCGATTCTAGCCCTTTAGAAGCCAATTTCAGCCCCTATTTCATCATTCTTTTATCCACCTTTTCCCCAACTTGAGAGAGGGTAGCACTTAGGGTTTTGAGAGGTATTGGCTAGGACTTTGGAGAGGTTCTACGGCTCTTATATTGCACGCCGTTTGGGAGAAGGTTAGTGGGAGAGCTTTCATCGGTACCAATCTGGTGTGGTGTATCCTAGGCCCGACAAAGGGACCCTTGGGACGAGTAGATGACTCTCCACAAGACCATTACCACCACAAACAGTGGGGGTTTCTATGGATGCTTTGTTTTTACATTCTATTTCATTGATTGTATCTAGCTCCATGGAGAGCTAAACCCCTAGTGGGTACTTGGGTATTTGTGAACCCTAGGATGTATTCGTTTCTTTGAACCTCTTTATTATGCTTTCAATTATTTAATGTTTATTGTGAGTTCCAATCTTGGAGACTTGATTGTATGAATGCTCCCCAAGAGTGATACTAGGGTTGAGAGTTCTTCTTGGCAACTTATGTGGAAATTCCACACGGGCATGTTGATGCTCACAGGGATACTCACAAGGACACTAACATACCTTGTGTGTTGTCGAGATAGAGGATATGTCTACAGAGCTTAACATGGGCGTGTGGAAATTACCCACGCCCATGTGCCATTCACAGGGTTATCAATAGGGATAGATACATGCCCTTTGTCTTCTCGGGATGGAGTCTGAGAACTCTGTAGAGATCCACACGCCCGTGTGGAAATTACCCACTAGCGTGTGACTGTCACAATGCCGTTCACTAGGGCATTCACACGCCCCTGTGTCTTCTCGGGATAGAGAAGTTGATCTCTGAATGGAAACACACGCCCATGTTGAAATTCCACACGGTTGTGTGTCTTATTTGGATGACTCAAAAAAAAACCTACAGACTCTGCAGAAAAATTTCTACAACATTCATGAACATACAGAGACTGCATAAACACTAAAAACTTGACCAAAGAATCATTGAAACATGCTCAAATGACCCAAAACATTGCCAATCATAAAAAAGCACATTAAAACAAAAATGATCCATGAGAAAAACACAGCAAAAGCATGTACAAATCAAAACGCCAACACTATGGCTCTTATTCATGCAAATAATAAACTAAAACATAAAAAAACAGTAAACACTTGGGTTACCTCCCAAGAAGCACTTTTTTAACGTCGCCAAGCTTGATGTACATCTCCTTACCTCATAGGGGCTCATAGGTGAAGGTTTCCCTCTTACCTACCACTTTAAAGCATGATGAACACAATTCTGTTAAGGTAAAGGGAGAGTTATCGAACTTGTCACCACACAAGGGTCCGCCATCCTTACTCCATGAATGCACATCCCCACTAGTATTGGGGCACTTCTTTATGATCCCCGGGGTAGGTTGTAACTTGTCCTCTTGATCAAGTGATAAGACTTCTTCATTCTCCACTTCTTGATCTAGCAACCCCTCAAATTAGTCAGGAGACATCATTTCCTACATATATTCATTGACTAACTCATCAGTGGTGTTAACAAAATACAAAGTGTCATCAAAGTGAAGAGAATGTTGCATGGCTTCATCGAGGCGGCATATCAACATGTCATCACCAACCCTTAATGTCAACTCCTAACCGTCCATGTCAATGAGAGCCTTGGAAGTGTGCAAGAATGACCTCCCAAGTATCAATGGAACCTCAGCATCCTCATCAACATCCAACACCACAAATTCCAGAGAAAATATGTACTTGCAAAACTTTCACAAGTACATCTTCAATGATGCCCCTCGGATGTCTAACTGTTTGGTCGGCCAATTGAAGTGTTATCTGAGTGGGCCTAGGCTCTCCCAGGCCTAGCTTCTGAAAGAATGTATAAGGCATAACATTGATGCTAGCCTCTAAATCCGCTAATGCCTTCTCTTGACCTAAGTTACCAGTGTTACATGGAAGGATAAAGCTTCGGGGGTCATTCTTCTTGTTCACTGCAAAACCGCCGAATATGACGTATCTAATATCGCAGATGCACTCTCATCCAACTTCCTCTTATTGGTAAAGAGGTCTTTCAGAAACTTTGAGTAGTGAGCCATTTGGGACAACACCTCCAAAAATGGGGTGTTGATGTGCAAATGCTTGAATAGACCCAAAAACTTCTTTTATTATTCATCATTTTCATAATTCTTCAACTTTAAAGGATAAGGGATCCTTGGCTTGTAAGGTGGGGGTTACACTTTCTTCTCTTTGGCTCTCTCCTTAGCCTCCACGACATCGGATGACTCAACATTTGTCTTTTCACTAGAGAGTCTACTCGCAACTTCACAACCACTCCTCAAAGTGATCGCTTTCATATGTTTTATTCTATTGGTCTCCGTGTTGCTAGGAAAACTCCCTTGAGGTCTTTTTGAGAGTAACTTCACAATTTGTCCCACTTGGTTCTCCAAGTTGGGCAATGATGCCGTGTGGTTACAAACTGTGGCTTCAACCGATTGAAATCTTATATCTGACGATTGAATAAACTTGTTCAAAGCCTTCTCTAGATCGGTCATCAAATTCTCCAACCCTGAAACATGATCCTCCATAGTCAGGGCTTATTTTTGTTGTTGGAAACCCAATGGTGCCATAGCCTTCTACTGCCCTTGATTATTCCAATTAAAGTTTGGGTGGCTCCTCCACCCCAGATTTTAGGTATTGCTATATCGATTTCCTTGACCTTTTATTGCATTGCCTATAAAATCCTCCTGTTCCACTGAGGATGTACCACTAATAAAAATCGGGTAATCAAATGAAGCATGTCCTCCCCCATACCCAGTGTAACTCATCACTTTCGCCGTTCTAGGAGAAGTTAGAGTATCTAACTTCTTGCTCAATGACTCAACCTAGGCTGCCAATCATGTGACTGCATCAATCTCGTGAAGTCCGGCTATCTTCTTTATGTCCCATCTATTACACTGATAACTATCCATAGCAATCACTTCAATAAGATGTCATTCTTTTTCAGGGGTCTTGCCTCCTAAGGTACCTCTTGCTGTAGCATCAAGTAACTACATTGTGCTTGGGTTCAAACCATTGTAGAAGGTATGGATAATCATCCAATCGGGCAACCCATGCTAAGGACATTTCCGCAGGAGATCCTTAAACCTATCCTATGTTTTAAAATGAGACTCCAATTCCATTTGCCCAAAAGAGGATATTTCATTCCTAAGCGTTATAGATTTTTCGGGAGGAAAATATCGGGCATGAAAGATTCTATCATCTTTGCCCATGTACTGATCGATGCTCTAGGCAATAAATGTAGCCATTGCTTTACTCTTCCTTTCAAGGAAAATGGGAAGGACCTCAACTTGATATCATCATCCATGATACTTTTAATCTTAAGAATGGCGCGCACTTCCAAGAAGTTGTTAATGTGATTGTTTGGACCCTCATCGGCCAAACCATTCAATTGTGCCTACTACTATAACATCTGGATGAAGCCTGGCTTGAGCTCAAAATTTTGACTCGTGATTGGTGGCCGCATAACATTGGATTGTATGCTAAGCACTACAAGTTTGGCAAAATCTGTGAGTATCCTTGCTGCTAATGCTGCTCTGCCATATTATCAGATCCTTGACCTTATAGCTTTGCTTGATTTGACTGTTCATGTATAGGTTCCTTTCCCTATCTATGAATTCTTCTTCCAATATTCGGATCACCTTCATCGAATATCGAAGGGTTTCCTTGGGTCATAACCTTGACTGTAACCAAAGAAATAAAAACAAACTAGAATGATGGAACAATAAGAATGTATGAAATAGAACAAGTGATGAATAGCTAAAATAACAAAGTGCAAAATGTTTATAAAACACCTATTGCCCTGTAACAACGCTAAAAACTTTACACACCCCTTCCGTGTGTGACACGCCCCTTGCGTGTGACCCATAAGTGCATAGGTTTGTCGAAGTAATAAATCCCAGGTGAGTAGGGTATCGTATCTACAAGGAATAAGTAATAGAAACACTAAGATTGGTACTTAACTGAGCAAAGAAGAGACAATGATTGTGTTGATAAGATGTAATGTAGAAAAAATAAAAGAAATAAGAAAGAGAGGCACAAATAAGTGAGAAAAAAAGCAATCGATAAGAAGTGGGATACTCAGATATTGTTCCGCCTAGGATTTTTACTTAAAGTGCAAAACCAACTATTATACTTCCTAACTAATGCTCAATGAGTCATGGACATCTTATGATACACAGTCCCAAACCTACGGTCAACTATGACTAACTCTACACTATGCCCTGGTAGCGAAATATATCAGTCTCAACACCTCACACAGTGCAAAGTCATAAGAAGCTCTAGGGATTCCAAATGATAAACCCTATTCCTATATGTAGACCTAACTCTTTGGTATAGGCAAGAGGCCCTAGTCATAATTAAACCCCAAATACTAAAGTTCACTTCAGCACTTCACTCTATCGCTCTCACAATTAAGTCCCAACGGTGTTCATCCTTTAGCACTTCACTCTATCATGACTGCAAATAACTCTAGGAAATGGAGGTACGATAAATCACATTGGAAAGGAAATAGAACGCTCTGCTACCTCTCGACTCACCCTCTCGACCCTCTCTAGTCTAGCTTTGTCTAACCCTCCTGGTGTGTCACTCATCCACAATGGCTACCAAGATGGACTCTCAACCTTAGTGCCACTCTAAGGGAGAAATCATTCAACAAGCATTCAAGAATGGAACTCAATTAAAAACATCAATTAAGGAAAGCATAATAAAAGGTCAATGAAACAAATACATCCTAGGGTTCACAAATCCAAGTACCCACTAGGGGTTTAGCTCTCCATGGACCAAGATACAATCAATGATAAAATTAAAAGTAAAAACAAGCAATCCATAGTAAACCCCCTCGATATTTGTGTCGATAGTCTTGTGGAGTAGCCTCGTCTTCTCCAAAGGTCCCCTTATCAAGTCTAGGGCACACCTCGCCGAATCGGTGTTGATGAAAGTTCTCCCAATAACTATCTTCAAAGAGAAATGTTGTGTTGAAACTGTAGAACTACTCTAAAAGGCTTGCCAATAGCTCTCTAAATCCTAGCCACAACCTCTCAAGAGTTGAAGAAAAGATGGCAAAAAGACCTCCTAAATTGGGCTAAATCGCAGCTTTAAATAGGCTAGAATCGGGCATCCACACAGCCCTGTGGATATTCGACACGCACCTGTGGAATTTCCACATGCCTCTGTCAAAATTCCACACGGCCGTTGGATTCTCTAGAATACTGATTTTCTGCGGGTTGTGAACAGTAAGTGTTACAGTAAATTGCTAAATTTTTGCTGCAGTAACCTGCTACAGTCTCCAGCCAAAATGCTCCCGATTCCACATTTTCCATTGAGGTAACATAAACGAGCACATGTTTATGCTGTAGATCGCGTCGCTTCTTCAATAAACAAACTCATTAGTGAAAATCTTGCTATCACTGCAAGAGTTGGAATACGCAAATGCGACTACCTTTGTGCCCCTCCAAACCATGTGAATGCTTGAATACATGGAGCTTGGCACACATTCACGTATCTTTAAATCCAACTTGTGTCCTCACGTTTGTTCCTTCCAAGATTTCATCAAATAGTGCATTCACGATCTACATTAGCTTCTTTCTTACATATTTGGCTCCACAACCCTACATGCACTAAAGTAACACAAATACACATGTATTAGCGCTAAAACCTGATAAAAGTAATGCTTAATGTAAGGAAAGAATACTTCATATTCTTAACACACAAGCACTTATCAGTGTGTGTACCACAAGTGTACGGGTTGTCAAAGTAATAAAGTATTGATAAGTGCTTGGGTGTTAAGAATGCGAAGTATTTTTTCCTTATGATGAGTATTACTTTTATCTAGTTTAAGCGCTAATACATGTGTATTTGTGTTCTTTTGCACATGTAGAGATGTGAAGCTAAGTATCAAGAAAAGAAGCCAAAAGTAGATCGTGAAAGCACTATTTGGTGGAATCTTGGAAGGAACAAACGCGAAGACACAAGTGAGGCCCTAAGATACGTAAATGTGTGCCAACCTCCATGTATTCAAGTCATTATAATAAGTTTGAGGGGCATGAAGGCAGTCATATTTGCTTATCCCGACTTGTGCATTGATAGCAAAATCTTCACCAATGAGGATTTTGATTGAAGAAGTGTTGCGATCTACGGCATAAACCTGTGCATGTTAACCATAGAAAAATCCCCTTGGTGCTCGTGTTGATGGTCTTGTGGAGTAGCCTCATCTTCTCTAAAGGTGCCATTGTGTGGCCTAGGGTACACCTCGCTGGATCTATGCCCATGAAAGCTCTCTGAATAACCTTCTTCCAGATGAAGCGCGGTGTCGAATCTGTACAACCACACCAAAAACATGCTAAAAGTCTCTCCAAACCCTGGCCGATGGCATCTCCAAAGATGGATAAAAGTTAGAGAGAAGAGGAGAAAAGGATTCCAAAAATCGGGATGAATTGCGGCTTAAACAGGGGTGGAATCGGGAATCGACACGCCCCTGTGAATTATCCACAGGGGCCTATGGAATTTTCATACTGTTGATTCTCTAGAAATGTGACTTTCGGCCGGCTATGAACAGTAACTACTACAGTGTATTCCTGCAGTAACCTCCACAGTTCTTTGCCTAAACACTCCCAGTTCCACACTTTTCATCGAAGCAACATAAATGGGTACATGTTTATGCCGTAGATCACAACTCTTTTTCAATCAAAGTTCTCATTGGTGAAGATCTTGCTATCAATGTACAAGTCAGGATACGCAAATGTGACTGCCTTCGGGCATCCTTCAACTCATTGTAATGCCTTGACTACATGGAGGTTGGCACACATTCATGTATCTTAGAGGCCCACTTGTGTCTTCACGTTTGTTCCTTCCAAGATACTACCAAATAGTTCTTTCACGATCTACTTTTGGCTTCTTTTCTTAATACTCAGCTTCACAACCCTAAATACGCAAAAGAACACAAATACACATGTATTAATGCTTAAACCTGATAAAAGTAATGCTCATTATAAAGAAAGAACACTTTGCATTATTTACATACAAGCACTTATGAGCGATGCGCAAGAACGGAACAAGGGTGTTGAACCTTTAAGTGTTAACGAGCTCGACAACTATCCCTCTACCTTTAAAAGGCTATGTTCATTATGCTTCCAAGTCATGGGTAAGAGGGGAACCTTCATCTGTTAGTCCCCGTGAAGTAAGACAAGGTACGTCAAGCTAAGTGATGTTAAACAAGCGCTTCTTGGGAGGCAACCCAAGTTTTACTGTTTTCCTAGTTTTTATTTTAGTGTTTGCATGAATAAGGCTTTAAGTGTTGGTATCTTGATTTTTAGATGTTATTGCTGTGATTCTTCTCGTGGACATTTTGGTGTTATCGTGTGCTTAAATGTTTATGGCGAAGTTGTTGGTCATTTGAGCGAGTTTTTTTGTGTTTTTCCCTAATATATTTTGAATAATAAGGCAGGCTTTAAGTGTATCTATATGTTCAAGAATTTTCTGCAAAGCCTGCAGAGTTTTTTAAGGTATCCTAAGAAAACACACGGCCGTGTGGAATTTCCATACCACCGTGGGTCTCTGCTGCAGCTCATCCCGAGAGCAAACAGGGGCGTAGACTAACTCCTGTGAATGACCTTGTGACGGTCCATGCCCGTGAGTAATTTAAAAATGAGTGTGTGTTATCCTATAGAGACTTAGAGAATTTTCCTGAGGAAACACAGGAGCATAGACTCGCCCTGTGGATGACCCTGTGACAAACACCTGAGCATGGGTAATTTCCGCACGCCCGTGTGGATCTCTACAGAAGAGCTCTCTTCCATCCCAAGAATACGCAGGGGCGTGCGAGTGCCCCTGTGAGCTTGTCCTGTGAAGGTCCACGCCCGTAAGGAATTTTCCGCACGGGCGTGTAAAACACTTAGAGATTTTTCTCGGATAGACAGAGAAGCCATAGGGGCATGTGTCTGCCCTTGTGGGTCTGGCACACAGCCATGGGTAATTTCTGCATGCCAGTATGGTTGTGTTCAAAAGCATTGAGTGTGATCCAGAGAGTACACAGAGGCGTGCGCCTGGCCCTGTGTGTCTCTCCTGTAGAGTCACACGGGCGTGATTAATTTCCACATGCCCATGTGAATGTACTGAAACGCAAGAGCCACGGGTTTTCTTTAAAATCCCTTCATTCTTCTTCATTTCTCACACTCCCAATCACTCAGAGAACATTCCTAAACCCTCTCATGACCTCGCACCGTTGATTTAGAGAGGTTTACTCAAGTTTTCTAGACGGATTCAAAGTTTCTAATTTCATCTCGTCGGTAAACCTTTATTCTCTCTTTTCTTCATCATACTTGATTTTAATCTTTTAGAATAATGAATGTTGAATCATTTCTACAATTAGATGGGTTATGCATGCATAGAAAGAGTTAGAAACAATTTTTAAGATGCATTGTTTGGAGTTTTAGCATGCGGCCGTGTGGCTTTCACACTCCGTGGATCCACGCAAGCATGTGGAATTTCGGCATGATCGTCTAGATTTCTGCAGCATAATCCTTTGATCCAATCTGATTGATTCATTTTTAACTTTTGCAGATATTGCACACAGGATGAAGATTACGGCCAGCAAACGTCCCAGAGAGTATTCCCCTGAGATAGAGCACATAGAGTTCGCTATTACTGAGCACCAGGTTCGGTTTGAGTATTTGTCGAGACTCATGTTTGGTCAGACTAGATTCCCAGACGTGAGAGCTCTCAAGGAAGTTCAGTCAGCAAGAGACATGGCGGATGAGGTCGAGGAGTTGTTATATGTTTGTAGTTGGAGATACTTATTATCGATTAGAGACCTTGCTATTCACACATTGATGCTCGAGGTGTTAGCATCATTCGAGTTCGACCGTTCGTATTCTTGTTTTAACAGCATAGACACTATACAATTTCGAGCCCTCAGACTGTACCATAGTATGAGTGTGACTCAGTTTTCGATCTAGTGGGTGTTGTATGAAGTAGCATACACAGGCACAGAGGATTATGAGCAGCTCCTACAGATTATCCTGGTAGTTTGACACCGCAGCGCGCATACAGAGCATTGTGTAGATAGGGGTATTGTGCACCTGGGGTTTCTAAGGCCACATGTCTCTCCCAAATGAGGTACAAATATCTTCACGCCATTCTGAGCAGGTTAGTGAATGGGCGTGGCGACAGTACTAGTGTACTCAGTCGACATGAGCTGTTATATCTACACTCTATGGTACAAAGCACGCTGATACACTTGGGACACATCATGGCATAGTATCTAAGACATCAGGGGTAGTATGACAGGATTGGCGTCCTCTTCTCTAGTCCCTACATCACAAGGCTAGTCATTGGTATGGGTTTACTTGACACGATCTGAGGGGCAGAGAAGGTGACTATACTTGCTCCCCTAGGTATAGAGACTATAAGGTTGATGAACATGGTTCGCAGGTGTCATTCGGGAGTGTATGCATTGCTCACGCCGGCCCCTGAGATGGCCGAGGGAGAGGATGATGCTATAGAAGGTTCCCAGCCAGTTCTTGAGCCTCACCCAGAGTGTGCGGAGACCGAGACATCACCTATAGCACAGGAGCCACCTCCGGTGTGCGTGTTTTCAACATCTCAAGCCCATGTATAATTTGAGAGGCTCGATAGTGAGATAGGGATGCTACGAAATGAGATTACTGAGGTTCACGAGATACAGGCCAATGTGGGAATTGAGAACTAGTCATGGACACAGCCAATGTGGGCCGTGTGTGCTTCATAACCCGTTGGAACTTTACTCCCAAGGATTTAGCTACATCAAACGCAATGACAAGATCCCCTTGCGTCTATCCCGCAAGTGCACGGGTTTGTCGAAGTAATAATCCTGGGTGAGCGGGTATCGAATCCACAGGGAGTAGGGAGTAAAGACACTTAATTTGATTTTTAGCTACGTGGAATATCAACAATGATAAGTGTGACAATGATTCAATTCACAACAATTAAAAGTAACAAGTAAGAGAGCAAAAGTAAGGAGGAGGTAAGGCAATCGATAAAGATGGGGTACTCGGATTATGCTTCACCTAGGATAATCGCTTCAAGTGCAAGAACTCTCTATTATGCTTCCTAATCAATGCAATGGTGAGTCGTGGAAATCCTTACATACATAGTCCAAATCTAAGGTCAACTATGGCTAACTCTATTCATGTCCCGGAGGAGAGATTAAATAACCTCTCAACCTCGCACTCGAATAAAGTTGCAATGAGCTCTAGGGATTCTATGTGATAAATCTCTTCCTAATTATAGACCTAACCCTTTGGTCCATACGAAAGGTCCCTAACCACAATTAAGCCCTAGATACTAAGATCCCCTCAACGCTTCACTCCGTTGGACGCGCAACTAAGCCCCAGCGGAGATTCATCCCTTAGACCATTCACTCTATTATGGCCGCAAAGAACTCGAGGAACGGAGGTAGAATCTATCACGTCGGAGGAGAAAGGGGACGCTCCTGTACCTCTCGACTCACACTCTCAACTCTCTCCAACCTAGCTTTGTCTAACGCTCGTCGTGTGTCACTCACTCACAAGGTTACCAACAAGAACTCTCAACCCTAGTGTCACTCAAGGGGAAATGTTCATACAATCAAGCATTCAAGGTTGGAACTCACAATAAACATAAATTTATTGAAAGCATAATAAAGAAGTTCAATGAAACGTATACATCCTAGGGTTCACAATCACCCAAGTACCCACTAGGGGTTTAGCTATCCATGGAGCTAAGTACAATCAAAGAAATCGAATGTAAAAGCAATGAGTAAATAAAGAAACCCCCTCGATGGTCATGTCGATGGTCTTGTGGAGAGTCCTCTACTCGTCGCAAGAGATCCTTTGTCCGGCCTAGGATACACCTCGCCGGATCGATGCCGACGAAAGCTCTCCCAATAACCATCTTTGAAATGATGCACGATGTCAGAGCCGTAGAACCTCTCCAAAAACCTAGCCAATACCCCTAAAAACCCTAGCCGAAGCCCTCTCTCAAGTTAGGAAAAAGATGGAGAAAAGAATACCAAAATCGGGGAAGAATCGGCTTTAAATAGGGCTGGAATCTGGCGACTCCACGGGCGTGGACGGTACACGTGCCCGTGCGGAATTTCCACACAGCCATGGATAATTTCCACACGCCCGTGTGGATTCTCTGTTTCTCTAATTTCTCGGGCGGCTGTGAATAGTGCTACTACAGTACATGCTACAGTGCTCTGCTACAGCCTTCGACCTGAATAACTTCCCAATTCCATATTTTCATCGGGGTAACACAAATGGGTACACGTTTACATCGTGAATCACTTGCTTCTTCAATGATATACATGTTGGTGGAGCTCTCGTTCTTATGTGCATAAATCAGAATGCTTGAGTGTGACTGCCTTTGTGCCCCTCCAAATGGATGTGCTCACTCGAATGCGAGGAGGTTGGCACACACTCTATCATCTCACACCTGACCTATGTCTTCGCGTTTGAACCTTAGCAAGATTTCCTCCAAAATATGTGCATTATGATCCACATTGGCCTATTTCCTTCATACTCGGCCTCACAACCCTACCTGCATAAAAGTAACATAAAAACACACATATTAGTGTAAAAACATGAGAAAAGTAATGGTCAACATAAGGAATGAACACTTCGCATTCATATCGCACAAGCATTTATCACGCAACATAAGGAGTCAGGGGAGTATTATTTTAATTGTCCACTCCAACATATTTGTCTGATTGCTATACTTTCTATTGTGCTTGCATGTGTACATTGAAGGCAATGTACAACTCAGGGGAGAGTTCACTTTGCACATGTCTTTTACACAAGTTTTGATTGACATACATGCTCACGTAGACAATGGCAGTTAACCTTAGTTGCAATGTTTGTATTCAAGAGTTTAGGAGAAGTTTTAACATTGAATGTTCTTATGCTCTAGTTTTTACTTGAATTTCTACGAGTTTTTGCCTGATTAATATTTGTGCACCACTCACTCATGAAACTCTTTTGGAAACTCAAGTTCGATGTTTAAGGGACTAATTAGTTTTGTTTCTTGTTCTATTTTCTTGAAAAAAAAAATTTGGAGAACGAAAAGAAAAAAAAACAGATTGTTTAATTGTGCATTGGGGGAGGAAAGAGCTACCACCTATGAAGTATGAAGCTACTCTCATAAGTCGGATATTAGTTATGCCCTAATGAGAGAAAGCGCTATCCCATGGGATGAGTAAAAGCTACCACCCCGGTAGAAAGAGCTACCACCTCAGAAAGGGCTACCTTAGAGGATGTGTGAAGCTACTACCATCCTTTTGTTTTTTTATGCTTGTAGATAAATAAGTCCCTTGTACTTAGGACTTTGAGGAGTATACTTTGGGTTTACTTGAGTGAGTTTACACACACTTACATGATGTCAGGTTTGTTATCCTTTTTGATTCAAGGTTTTAGCTAGAGCATTGATTTTACGTATTTAGTGTTGAAAGTTCCCTTTCTTGTAGAAAGCTCTCCTTACATGCTTTGGTGAGCCTAAGGCCTAGCACTTTGAATTTTTTCTTCTTCTATGCTTCAATGTTTTATTTTTGCTTGAGGACAAGCAAAAACTTAAGTGTGTGGGAGTTTGATAAGTGCTTGGTTGCTAAGAATGTGAAGTGTTCTTTCCTTATGATGAGCATTACTTTTATCAGGATTAAGTGCTAATACATGTGTATTTGTGTTCTTTTGCGCATGTAAGGTTGTGAAGCTATGAATTAAGAAAAAAAACCAAAATTAGATCGTGAACGCACTATTTGGTGGAATCTTGGAAGGAACAAATGTGAAAACACAAGTGGGGCTCTAAGATACATGAATGTGTGCCAACCTCCATGTATTCAAGTCATTACAATGAGTTTGAGGGGCACGAAGGCAGTCACATTTGCGTATACCGACTTGTGTATTGATAGCAAGATCTTCACCAATGAGGCCTTTGATTGAAGAATAGTTGTGATCGATGGCATAAACATCGTTTATGTTGCCTTAATGAAAAGTGTGGAATTGGGAGTGCTTTGGTGGAGTACTGCAGCAGGCTACTGTAGCAAATCATTGTAGCAATACATTGTGGCAGTTACTGGTCACAGCTTGCCGAAAATCAGGTTTCTACAGAATCCACACAGGCATGTGGAAATTCCCCACAGCCATGTGGAAATTCCACAGGCCCGTGTGAAACATTGACAGGAGCGTGTGGATGCCTGATTCCAGCGTTATTTAAGACGGGGTTCAGCCCGATTTTGATAAGAATCTTTCACCCTTCTCTCTAATGTTTCTCCATCTTTTGGGAGTCCATCAGAAACGGTTTAGAGAGGTTTTTGGGAACTCTTTGCAGTAGTTCTACGGATTCGACATCGCGCTTCGCTTGGAAAAAGATTATTGGCGGAGCTTTCGTTGGCATTGATCTGGTAAGGTGTGCCCTAGGCCAGACAAGGGGACCTTTCGAGAAGACTAGGCTACTCCACAAGACCATCGACATGACTACTGGGGGGTTTTCCTATGGATTACTTGTTTTTACTTTCAATTCCATTATTGATTGTATCTTGCTCCCTAGAGAGCTAAGCCCCCTAGTGGGTACTTGAATTTTGTAAACCGTAGGATGTTTTTTGTTTCATTGACCTTTTATTATGCTTTCCTTAATTAATGTATCTAATTGAGTTCTAATCTTGAATTCTTATTGAATGATTTCTTCCTTAGAGTGACACTAGCTTTGAGAGACCATCTTGGTAACCTTTGTGGATGAGTAACACACCATGAGGGTTAGACTAAGCAAGATTGGAGAGGATCGGGAGGGTGAGTCGAGAGGTAGCAGAGCGTCCCTTTCCTTTCCGATGTGATTTATCCTACCTCCACATTCCAAGAGTTTTTTGCGGTCATAGTAGTGTGAAGGGGTACGAGATGAACTCCACTAGGCTTACTTGCGCGAGCAACAGAGTGAAGCGTGGAAGTGAGTTTAGCACCTGGGGCTTAATTATGACTAGGGATCTTTCGCCTGAACCAAAGGGTTAGATCTACACATAGGAATAGGGTTTATCACCTAGAATCCCTAGAGCGTCCTGCAACTTTACATAGTGTGAGGTGTTGAGACTGTTCGATTTCTCCACCGGGGCATAGTATAGAATTAGTCACAGTTGACCTTAGGTTTGGGACCTTGTATTCAAGGATTTCCACAGCTCATTGAGCATCAATTAGGAGACATAATAGTTGGTTTTACACTTGAAACATTACTCCCAGGGGGAGCATTGTCTGAGTACCCCACTTCTATCGATTGCCTTTCCTCTCACTTATTTGTGCCTCTCGTTCGTGTTTCTTTTATTTTAATTTATATTACATTTCATCAATATAATCATTGTTCATTTCAATTTGGTTAAGTAGCAATCTTATTATTTTTATTCCTACTCCCTGTGGATATGATACCCCCTAACCTGGGATTTATTACTTTGACAAACCCATGCACTTGTGTGTAATAGGCAAGGGGCACTATCAACTACCTTGGTGAGTGGATAGTAGTATCCACAGAGAATAGTGCTCAGAAAAATAAGAATTTCTATTTAACTATAGTGAAAATGATTGAGGAGTTGGGGCATGGGGATAAGGATGAGTGATCAATAGAGAGATGGTGCGCCCAAACATTGCTCACCGTAGGACTATTATTTCAAGTGCTAGAGTAATCATTATGCCTCCTAACTGATGCTTAATGAGTCGTGGACATCAAAAAACACATGGTCCTAAACCTAAGGTCAATTGTGACTAACAATACACTATGCCTCAGCGGAAAGGGATACTCTCGATGCCTCACACTGTGTGGGGTTGTAAGAAGCTCCAAGGACTCCAAGTGGTAAACCCTATTCCTTAAAATATACCTAACCCTTTGGTCCAGGTGAAATAAATCTCGTTACGATTAAGCCCTAGCATTAAGGATTACTTCAACACTTCACTCTATTGCTTGCACAAATAAGCCCCATTTGAGTTTATCTCTTAGCATTTCACTCTATCATGACTGCAAAGAACTCTTGGAATGTTGAGATAGGATAAACCACATCAAAAGGAAATGGGGATGTTCCTCTACCTATCGAGTCACCCTCTCGACCCTCTCCAACCTTGCTTTGTCTAATCCTAACAGAGTGTCACTCATCCACAAGGATTACAAAGATGGATTCTCAACCCTAGTGTCACTCTAAGGAAAAATCAATACAACAAGCATTCAAGGATGGAACTCAATTAAAACATCAATTAAAGAAGCGTAAAAAAGGTCAATGAAACAAAATCATCCTAGGGTTTACAAGTCCACGCACCCACTAGGGTTTTAGCTCTCCGTGGAGCAATACACAATCAACAATAAAATCAATAGTGAAAACATGTAATCTATACATAAAACCCATTGTAGTCAGTATCGATGGTCTTGTGGAGCCGTCTCATCTTCTCCAAAGGTTCCCTTGTCAAGCCTAGGGCACACCTCATCAAATTAGTACCAATGAAAGCTCCCCTAGTAACTGTCCTTTAAAAGAATGCAATATTGAAGGCCATAGAACCACTCTAAAACTCTATACAAAGCCTGTCCAAACCAGAACCTGCCCCTATAATGCAAAATACACGAGAGAATCATGAAAAAATGCTCAAACAACCAGGAACTTTGCCACACACATGCAAGGAGAGCATTCAACAAGAAAGGGAACTTTTAACATTAAATACGAAAAATCAATGCACTAGCTAAAAACTTGAATCAAAAAGAACAACAAACTTGGCATCGTGTAAGTGTGTGTAAACTCAGTCAATTCAACTCAAAGTATACTCCTCAAAGTTCTAAGTATAAAGGACTTATTTATCTACAAGACATAACAAATAAAGAGATGGTAGTAGCTTCACACGTCCACTAAGGTAGTCATTTCCGAAGGGGCCGCTAAGGTGGCTTTCACACTTACGAGATGGTAGCTCTTTCTACCAGGGTGGTAGCTTTCACTCATCCCATGAGATAGCTCTTTCTCTCATTAGGGGTAACTAGAATCCGACTTATGATAGTAGTTTCATACTTCATAGGTGGTAGCTATTTCTACTCAAAATGCACAAGTAAACAATATATCTTGTTATTTTTTTAACAAGAAAAAACACTAGAAATAAAACTACTTAGTCCCTTAAACACTGAACTTAAGTTTCCAAAAGAGTTTCATTAGCGAGTGGTGCAACAAGTGTCAATCGAGCAAAATTCCTAGAAATTTAAGAAAAACCTAGAGCATGAGAATATTTAATGTTAAAAAATACTCCTTAACTCAAGAATACAATCATTGCAACTAAGATGAACATCCATTGGCTAGTAAGCATGTATGTTAATCAAAACTTATGTAAAGGATATGTGCAAAGTGAACTCCCCCCCAAAATTAAGATGTACATTGCCCTTATACAGCCACTAAGGAGTATGAGCAACTTCTGACAAACTACCCAAGTATTTTGACTCCTCATAGAGCGTATAGCATTCTATACAGCCAGGGACAGTATGAGCCAGGGGTGTCTAAGGCCACGGTCCTTTCTGAACATGTGTACCACTATCTTCATGCCATTTTTAGCAGGTCAGTGAATGGTCATTGTGACAGTACTGGAGTCCTGAGCTGATAGGAGCTACTGTATCTTCATTTGATGGTACAGCATTAGCCGATCCATTTAAGGCACATACAGGCCTAGTATTTGCAACATCAGGGCCAGTATTTCAGAGTTGGTGTTATCTTTTTAGGCTCGTGCATTACCAGACTCCTTATGGGCATGGGTTTGTAGACACCATATGTGAGGCTGAGAAGATGACCGTGCCTTCACCATTAGGCCTGGATTCATTGAGATTGATGGGATTGTTGACCAGACACAACCCTGGTGTTATATATTGACAACACCTATTCCAGAAGTAGCAGAGGGTAGAGGTGATACAGGAGAGGATCCTCAGCCTGCTCTTGAGCCACAGCCAGAGCATACAGAGACCGAGGCACCACCTTTAACATAGGATCCATTCCTAGTGTGCATGTCTTTCCCTCCCGAGCCTATGATAATTTCAAGAGGTTCGAGAGTGCTGTAGGTGTACTCCGGACAGAGATTGATGAGGTTCGCAACACAGGCTACGTAGCACACGGAGGTGATGGCACGTCTTGATTCCTTACAGCAATTATTTGAGCGAGACACATCCTCACCTTTTATCATGAGACCGAGGACCCCTCCGGCCCATCCAGCATCACCGTTACTAGATCCCCTAGTACCATTCGACCTGGCACTAACAACAATGGCAAAGCCGACCGCCGACGACACTAACACTCGATCCACCTTTCATTTCTTTCTTTCTGCATTTTATTTTGGACTTGTACACTTAGAAAGGATTTTCCTTCTGAGTTTGCCTTTTATTGTTGTCTCGAGTTGTATTCTATTGCTCTATCTTTTATATTTTCGAGTTATTTTTGTTTATTTAGCTTCACTGAACCCCCTTGTGTATGCGTGCAGATGGTCTTGTCAGTATGGGAATTGAGAACTAGTCATGGACATGCCCAATGTGGGCCGTGTGTGCTTCACAACCCATTGGAACTTTACTCCAAAGGATTTAGCTTCATCAAATGCAACATTAGGAGTCAGGGGAGTATTATTTCAATTACCCACTCCCACCTATTTGCTTGATTGCTATACTTTCTATTGTGCTTGCATGTGTACATTGAGGGCATTATACATCTTAAGTGTGGGGGGAGTTCACTTTGCACATGTCTTTTACACAAGTTTTAATTGACATACATGCTCATGTAGCCAATGACAGTTCACCTTAGTTGCAATGTTTGTATTCTTGAGTTTAGGAGAAATTTTAACATTGAATGTTCTCATGCTCTAGTTTTTACTTGAATTTCTAGGAATTTTTGTCCGATTAATATTTATGCACCACTCACTTGTGAAACTCTTTTGGAAACTCAAGTTCGATGTTTAAGGGACTAATTAGTTTTGTTTCTTGTTCCATTTTTCTAAAAAAAAAAGAAAAGAAAGGAAAAAATAGATTGTTTAGTTGAGCATTGAGGGTGGAAAGAGCTACTAATTATGAAGTATGAAGCTACTCTCATAAGTCGGATACTAGTTATGCCCTAACGAGAGAAAGAGCTATCTCATGGGATGAGTGAAAGTTACCACCCCGGTAGAAAGAGCTACCACCTCGAAAGTGTGAAAGCCACCTTAGTGGCCACTTCGGAAAGGGCTACCTTAGAGGATATGTGAAGCTACTACCATCCTTTTGTTTTGTTATGCTTGTAGATAAATAAGTCCCTTTGTACTTAGAACTTTTAAGGGTATACTTTGGGTTTACTTTAGTGAGTTTACACACACTTACACAATGTCAGTTTTGTTGTCCTTTTTGAGAGCATTGATTTTTCATACTTAGTGTTGAAAGTTCCCTTTTTTGTAGAATGCTCTCCTTGCATGCTTTTGTGAACCTAAGGCCAAGAACTTTCAATTCTTTTTCCTTCTTCTATGCTTCAATGTTTTATTTTAGCTTGAGGGCAAGCAAAAGCTTAAGTGTCGGAGTTCGATAAGTGCTTGTGTGTTAAGAAGGCGAAGTGTTCATTCCTTACGATGAGCATTACTTTTATCAGGTTTAAGTGCTAATACATATGTATTTGTGTTGTTTTGCACATTTAGCTTTGTGAAGCTGAGTATTAAGAAAAGAAGCCAAAAGTAGATCATGAATGCAATATTTGGTGAAATCTTAGATGGAACAAACACGAAGACACAAGTGAAGCTCTAAAATACGTGAATGTGTGCCAACCTCCATTTAGTCAATGCATTACAATGAGTTGGAGGGGCATGAAGGCAGTCACATTTGCGTATACCGACTTGTGCATTGATAGCAAGATGACCAATGAGGACTTTGATCGAAGAAGAGTTGCAATCTATGGCATAAATGTGTGCTCGTTTATGTTGCCTCGATGAAAAGTGTTGAATTGGGAGTGTTTTGGCCAAGCACTATAGCAGTTTACTATAGAAAATCATTATAGCAATTCACTGTAGCAAATACTGTTCACAGCCGGCCGAAAATCAGCTTCCCAGAGAATCCACATGGGCGTGTGGAAATTTCCCACGACCATGTGGAAATTCCACAGGCCCGTGTGAAAAATCTACAGGGGCATGTGGATGCCTGATTGCAGCCCTATTTAAGCCGTGATTCAGCTCGATTTTAGAGAAATCTTTTCACCTTTCTCTCCAACTTCTCTCAATCTTTTGAGAGGCCATCAGCTAGGGTTTCGAGAGGCTTTTGGCAAGTCTTTGGAGTGGTCCTACGGATTTAACAGCGCACTTCTCTTGGAAAAAGGTTGTTGGGGAAGCTTTCTTCGGCACCAATCCGGCGAAGTGTGTGCGTGGCCGGACAAGGGGACCTTCGGAGAAGAAAATGCTACTCTACAAGACCATCGACACGAATATCGAGGGGTTTACCTATGGATTACATGTTTTTACTTTCAAATCCATTATTAATTTTATCTTGCTCCATGGTGAGCTAAACGCCCTAGTGGATACTTGGATTTTGTAAACCCTGGGATGTTAATGTTTCTTTGACCTTTTACTATGCCTTCCTTAGTTGATGTTTTTAATTGAGTTTCAATTTTGAATGCTTGTTGAATGATTTCTCCCTTAGAGTGACACTAGGGTTGAGAGTTCATCTTGGTAACCTTTGTGGATGGATGACATGCCACGATGGTTAGACATAGCTTGATTGGAGAAGGTTTAGAGGATGAGTCGAGAGGTAGCAGAGCATCCCCTTTCAATTCTGGTGTGATTTATCCTATGTCTAATTCCTAGATTTCTTTGCGGTTATAATAGAGATAAGAACTAAAGGCTGAACTCTACTGGGGCTTAGTTGCGTGAGCAACAGAGTGAAGCGTTGAAGTGACTTTAGTAGATGGGGCTTAATTGTGACGATAGATCTTTCGCTTTGAGTAAAGGGTTAGATCTACACATAGGAGTAGGGTTTATCACTTGGAATCCCTAGAACTCCATGCAACTTTGTATAGTATGAGGTGTTGAGACTGAGCGATTTCTCCGCCGAGACATAGTGTAGAGTTGGTCACAGTTGACCTTAGGTTTGTGACCGTGTACTTTAGGATTTCCACAACTGATTAAGAATTAGTTAGGAAGCATAATATTAGGTCTTGCACTTGAAACATTAATCCAAGGGGGAGCATTGTCCGAGTACCCCATTTCTATTGATTGCCTTTCCTCTCACTTACTTAGGCCTCTCATTCTTATTTCTTTTGTTTCTGCTTACATTACACTTTATCAACACAATCATTATTCATCCTCGCTTGGTTAAGTAAGAATTTAAGTATTTTTATTCACTACTCTCTGTGGATATGATACCCCTCACTTGGGATTTGTTACTTCAACAAACTGGTGCACTTGCATGTTATACGCAATGGGCGTTATCACATTGCAACTAAGGTGAACCGCCATTGGCTACATGAGCATGAACATGAATGCATAAGTATAGAAAACATGTAATGTGAACTCCCCAACACACTTAAGGTATACATTGCCGTTAATGTACACATGAAAGCACAATAACGATTTAAACAAGTAAAACATGTGTGTAAAGATGGGCAATAGAAAAAATACTCCCATGAACTCATAATGTTGTGTTTGATGGAGCTATATGTATTGAGAGTTGAGTTCCAACCGGTTGTGGAGCACACACAGCCATATGGAATGCCACATAACCATGCCAATGACTATTCATCAATACCATGACTTACAAGACCATCTGCACGTATACACAAGGGGGTTCAATAAAGCTCAAACAAAACACAATAAAATTTAGTCTTTACAAATAATAGAATGAAATACAACTCGAGACAACGGAAAAGCAATAAGATAAACTTAGAAGGAAAATCCTTTCTGAGTAATACAAGTCTAAAATGAAATACATAAAGAAAATAACAAAAACATAAAGATACAGATAAATAAAGACGCCTCAAGAGTCGATATCATGCTTTGCTAGTGCTGATGCTATTGCTGCTGCGGGTGATGCTGGTACTGCTGGTGATGGTAAAGCTAGTGATGCTGGAGATGTGACAAGGTCCCCTTGCGTATATCCCGCAAGTGCACGGGTTTGTCGAAGTAATAATCCCGGGTGAGCGGTGTCGAATCCACAGGGAGTAGGGAGTAAAGACACTTAATTCGATTCTTAGCCATGTGGAGTATCAACAATGATAAGTGTGATAATGATTCAATTCTCAACAATTAAAAGCAACAAGCAAGAGAGCAAAAGTAAGGAGGAGGCAAGGCAATCGATAAAGATGGGGTACTCGGATGATGCTTCACCTAGGAAAATCATTTCAAGTGCAAGAACTCTCTATTATGCTTCCTAATCAATGCAATAGTGAGTCATGGAAATCCTTACATACATAGTCCCAAATCTAAGGTCAACTATGCCTAACTCTATTCATGTCCCGGAGGAGAGATTAAATAACCTCTCAACCTCGCACTCAAATAAAGTTGCAATGAGCTCTAGGGATTCCAAGTGATAAATCGCTTCCTAATTATGGACCTAACCCTTTGGTCCAGGCGGAAGGTCCCTAACCACAATTAAGCCCTAGATACTAAGATCCCCTCAACGCTTCACTCCGTTGCACGCGCAACTAAGCCCCAGCGGAGATTCACCCCTTAGACCATTCACTCTATTATGGCCGCAAAGAACTCGAGGAACGGAGGTAGAATCTATCACGTCAGAGGAGAAAGGGGACGCTCCTGTACCTCTCGACTCACCCTCTCAACCCTCTCCAACCTAGCTTTGTCTAACGCTCGTGGTGTGTGTCACTCACTCACAAGGTTACCAACAAGAACTCTCAACCCTAGTGTCACTCTAGGGAAATGTTAATACAATCAAGCATTCAAGGTTGGAACTCACAATAAGCATCAATATATTGAAAGCATAATAAAGAAGTTCAATGAAACTAATACATCCTAGGGTTCACAAACACCCAAGTACCCACTAGGGGTTTAGCTCTCCATGGAGCTAAGTACAATCAAAGAAATCGAATGTCAAAGCAATGAATCCATAAAGAAACCCCCTCGTTGGTCTTGTCGATGGTCTTGTGGAGAGTCCTCTACTCGTCGCAAGGGATCCTTTGTCCGGCCTAGGATATACCTCGCCGAATCGATGCCGGCGAAAGCTCTCCCAATAACCTTCTTCCAAACGATGCGCGATGTTGGAGCCGTAGAACCTCTCCAAAACCCTGGCCAATACCCATCAAAACCCTAGCCGAAGCCCTCTCTCAAGTTGGGGAAAAGATGGAGAAAAGAATACTGAAATCGGGGCTGAAATCAGCTTTAAATAAGGATGGAATCGGGTGACTACACGGGCGTGTATGATGTCACACGCCCGTGCAGAATTTCCACACGGCCGTGGATGATTTCTACACGCCCGTGTGGATTCTATGTTTCTCTGATTTCTCGGCCAGCTGTGAATAGTGCTGCTACAGTGTTTCTGCAGTGCTCTGCTACAGCCTTCGACCTGAATAACTTCCCAATTCCATACTTTTATCGGGGACACGTTCACATCGTGAATCACTTGCTTCTTCAATGATATACATGTTGGTGGAGCTCTTGTTCTTATATGCATAAGACGGAATGCTCGAGTGTGACTGCCTTTGTGCCCCTCCAAATGGATGTGCTCACTCTAATGCGAGGAGGTTGGCACACACTCTAGCATGTCACACCTGTCCTATGTCTTCGCGTTTGAACCTTAGCAAGATCTCCTCCAAAATAGGTGCATTATGATCCACATTGGCCTATTTCCTTCATAACCAGCCTCACAAGCATACCTGCATAAAAGTAACATAAAAACACACAAATTAATGTAAAAACCTGAGAAAAGTAATGCTCAACATAAGGAATGAACACTTCACATTCATATCGCACAAGCACTTATCAAGATGTCGGTGGAGCTCGGGGTCGCATAATAACAGGCGAGGTCATGTCTCACTCAAGTAGCTGCTAAAATGTGTCGAGACGGGCCATCACCTCGGCGTGATTCATGGCTTGTGTCTTGCGAACCTCAGCCAAGTCTGCCTGTAGTACCTCTACAACACTGTTGAGCTTCTCAAAGTGGTCATGGGATCGAGATGGAGAAAAGATGTGCACTAGAGGTGGCTCTGGTGCTGTAGGGGATGCATCTGTGACCATCTGCTTCTACTGTGGCTGAGGAGCAGGCTGTAAACCATAGGCGACATCACCCTCACCCTCAGTTGTCTCTGGCAGAGGCATAATCATCACATAAGTGCTCGGTCCATACCTGCACACCATACCCATAAGTCGCATAGTCTCCAAGCCGAGGATAAATGGCACAATGATCTTCTCGGCACCTCTATCGCGTTAAGCAAACCCATCCCCATGATGAGTCTAGTGATGTATGGGTGATTGCTCATCCACAAGTGTACGGGATTGCCAAGTAATACCATGTGAGTGACACAGGGGTCATATTCCACGGGGCTAAGAAGCTCCTATTACTTCTCCATCGCCTATTATCTAACCTTACAATTTAACCATCTTTTACTACTCTAACAAGTGCAATAATATAAACAACTTGCAAGAATAAATAGTACAGTCAACACAGGAGATCACAAGAGCAACAGTGAGATACAGAGGCCTAGGAATGAGGATTCCCTTGAGGGGTCATCATGATATATGGATGCACAGTAAAAGCAAGGCAGGGGTGATTTATATTGAAGGATCTCAAGATTGGTCCAATCCCAATTTCTCAGTGATTGTACCCTAATCCCATATGAATGTCAATAGCGATCTCTCCCTAATCACATTCATACGATCACATTAAGTGTAGGGAAATCCCGCAATAAGGACACACTTACCCTAAGTTTATCCTTAAGGTTCAGAGGGGCTACCGACATCCAATTTCTCGTCATGTCAATCTAGGAATACCCCTTTTAGCTCATTAATGATTTAGTACATGTGAGTAGGTCACATCTACATGTACAACTCAACAAAGAACTAAGGATCTCTCAATTTACTAGTTCTAGACATAAAGAACAATGAGCCAAATATAAATCAACCCAATGCATTTCAAATAAGAGTATAGCATCCAAAATACAAGATAAACCCCCCAAGGTTCACCTACATCCGGTGGCCTTGGGGGTCTAGTGTGCCATCATACAAACAAGTATAACAAACTCAATAAAAAAACAAGAAACAAATGCATAAGTGGCACTCCCTAGTCCAAATGATGATGAAGAAGAGCAATGCCGGCCGAATGACGCTTCCTCTAGCCCAATGAATGCCGAAAGCTCCTCCTCCCTTGATGATGAAGCTCTTGACAATGCCCCTTGCATATATCCCGCAAGTGCACGGGTTTGTCGAAGTAATAAACCCCAGATGAGTAGGTATCGTATCCACAGAGAGTAGGGAATAAAAATACTTGAATTGTTTCTTAACTAAATGAAAAGTGAATAATAGTTGTGTAACAAGATGTAATGTAAACAAAAGTAAAAGAGACAAGAGAGAAAGCACAAGTAAAAGGGAGGTAAGGCAATCGATATAAATGGGGTACCCAGATGTTGTTCTACCTAGGACAATAGTTTCAAGTGCAAAAAACCCTCTAATATGCTTTCTAACTAATGCATTAATGAGTCATGGAGATCCTTCAATACATGATCCCAAATCTATGGTAAACCATGCCTAACTCTATACATGTCTTGGAGGAGAAATTGAATAATCTCTCAACCTCGTACTCGTATAGAATCACAATGAATTATAGGGATTCCAAGTAATAAATCCACTTCCTAGATGTAGACCTAACCCTTTGGTCCAGGTGAAAGGTCCCTAGTCACAATTAAGCCCTAGGTGCAAAAATCACTTAAACAGTTCACTCTGTTGCCTCTTGCCCCAATCAAAGGGCATCCCTTAGCCCATTCACTCTACTATAACCGCAAAGAACTTGAGGAAATAGAGATAGGATGAATCCCACCAGAGGGGAAAGGGGAGGCTCCGCTACCTCTCGACTCACCCTCTCAACCCTCTCCAATCTAGCTTCATCTAACTCTCGTGATGTGTCATTCACTCACATGGGTTGCCGAAAAGAACTCTCAACCCTAGTGTCACTCTAAGGGAGTATTCAAACAATCAAGCATATAAGATTAGAACTCAATTAACACATTAATTAATGAAAGCAATACAACAAGGTTTAATGTAACAAATACATCTTAGACTTCACAAATCCAAGTACCCACTAAGGGGTTTAGCTCTCCATGGAGCTAGTTACAATCAATGAAATCAAATGTAAAAACAAGTAATCCATAGAAAACCCCCTAGGTAGTTATGACGATGGTCTTGTGTAGAAGCCTCTACTCGTCCAAGGGTCCCTTTGTCCGGCCTAGGATACACTTCGCCTTATCAGTGCCGATGCAAGCTCTCCCACTAACCTTCTTCCAAACAGAGCATGATGTTAGAGCCATAGAACCTCTCCCAATCCTTAGCCAATACATCTCCAAACCTTAGCCGCTGCCTTCTCTCAAGTTGGGGAAAGATGGAGAAAAGAATGTTGAAATCAAGACTAAAATCAGCCTTAAATAGTGCTTGAATCAGGAATCCACACGGCCCTATGGATTCACAGCGCGGGCTTGTGGAATAATGCACGGGCGTGTAGAATTTCCACACACCCGTGTGGATTCTCTGGAAATCACTTTTCTCGGCCAGTTGTGAACATTATCTGCTACAATTAATTTCAATAGTGTTTGCTACAGTGCCCTACCATATTACCGGCCCGAAATACTCCCGAATCCTTATTCTCATCGAGGTAACGTAAATGGGCACACGTTTATGTCGTAGATCGCTTTGCCTCTTCAATAAATGGCTACATTGGTGGAGATCTTGCTATACATGCACAAGACAAAATACTTGAATGTGTCTGCCTCTGTGCCCCTCCAAATCATTGTGCTAACTTGAATCCGAGGAGGTTGGCACACATTCTCACATCTTGAACCCGACTTATATCTTCATGTTTGATCCTTCTCAAGATTTTCTCCAAATGGTGCATTCACGATCTACATTGGCTTCTTTCTCTAACATTCAGCATTCACGAGGAGGTTGCCATGAAAGTAATATAAATGAACACATATTAGTGCTAAAACCTGATAAAAGCAATGCTCATGATAAGGAAAGAACACTTTGCATTCTTATCACAGAAGCACTTATCAAACTCCCCCACACTTAAGCTTTTGCCCTCAAGCAAAAATTAAAACATTAATGCGTAAATGAAGGAAATATTGGAAGTGCTTGGCCTTGGGTTCACCAAAGCATACAAAGAGAGCATTCTACAAGTAAGGGAAGTTTTAAAATTAAATACGAAAAATTAATGCTCTAGCTAAAAAGTTGAATCAAAAAGGATAACAAACCCGAAATCATGTATGTGTGTAAACTCGCTCAAGTCAACCAAAGGTATACTCCTCAATGTTTTGAGTAAAAGGGACTTATTTATCTACAAAAAATAATGAAAATTTGAAAAGATGGTAGTAGCTTCACACATCCTCTAAGATAGCCCTTTCCAAAGCTGCCTCTATGGTGCCTTTCACACTTTCGAGGTGGTAGCTCTTTCTAACGGGGGTACCTTTCACTCGTCCCATGAGATAGCTCTTTTTCTCATTAGGGCATAACTAGTAACTGACTTATGAGAGTAGCTTCATACTTCATAGGTGGTAGCTCTTTCCACCCAACAAGCACAACTAAACAATGAAACTTTTTTTCTTTTTTTTTTGAAATTAACAAAAGAAACAACTATAACTAGTCCCTTTAACATCAAACTTGAGTTTCCACAAGAGTTTAAAGATTGAGTAGTGGAAAAAGTGTGAATCGGACAAAAATTCCAAGAAATTCAAGTAAACACTAGAACATGAGAACATTCAATGTTAAAAACTCTTCTAAACTCAAGAATACAATCATTGCAACAAAGGTGAACCGCCATTGGCTATGTGAGCATGTATAACAATCAAACTAATATAAAAGATACGTGCACTATGAAACTCCCCCCCCCCTCCCCACACTTAAGTTGTACATTGTCCCCAATGTACCATGCAAGCACAATAGAAAATAAAGCAATCAAGTATAGATGTGAGAGTGGCAATTGAAACTATACTTCCCTCACTCTGAGTGTTGCTTTTGATGGAGATAAATCCTTGGGAGTAAAGTTCCAACGGGTTGTGAAGCACACACGGCCCACATTGGCCGTGTCCATCACTAGTTCTCATTTCCCATACTGTCAAGACCATCTGCACACATACACGAGGGGGTTCAATAAAGCTTAATAAAACCAAAACAACCAGAGTATATATAAAAGACAAGGCATTGAATACAACTCGAGACAACAAAATGAAAAATAAAAGACATACTCAGAAGGAAAATCCTTTCTGAATAGTGCAAGTTTAACAACAAAACGAAATAAAGTAAATAAAGAAATAAAAATGACGAATCAAACATCGGTGTCATGCTCTGGCTCTACTACTACTGCTGGTGCTACATCAATGGGTGCCGGTGGAGGTGGTGATGGTGATGCCGGAGGGGCTGGAGGTCTGCCAATAGTTGTCGTAACACGTCGAAATGGGCCATCATCTTGGTATACTATTCTGACTGTATCGAAAGAATCTAGATGATCTCAGACCACAATACACTCACAGTGCTCTCAAGCCTAAGTCCAAACCTAATGGTCAGGATTGTCCGAACCGGGATTGTCCAAACCTATGTCCTGATAGCCGCTCAAATCGAGCCTGATGCTTAGGATTCGAGATTTCAATATGTGCCAACTCAGGTGAAGTCTCTCTAGGACTCTTACCTCCTTGCTTCTTTGAGCTCAGTGCCATACCTGTGATGAATGATGAAGAAAATGATTAAAAAAGCTCAAAAAACCATACTGCAGAATTCCACATGGGCCAGTGGAAATTACCCATGCCCATGTGGATCTCCGTGTGTGAAATCCGCACGGTTGCACGTCAATTCTACAAAAAAATACAACCTTAAACCATGGTTAAACGCTTTCTAAACATGCATAAACCATTATAGAGTGAATGTTGTTCCAATTCAAGACTTTTAATCCACTAAAACAAGGATTGGTGAATGAGAGAGAGATAAAAAGATTTATTGATGAAATGAGTATGAAAACTTTGAATTCGACATAGAAGTTGACTTGGAATCCCTCTAAAATAGCGGTGAGAGGTCGGGAAATTGATCAAGAATGGTTTTTCGAGTGATTGGAGGTGACGGAGAAGAAAATTCAAGAAGATTTTATAGAAAAACTCGTGTCTCTTGGAATTCTACGTATCCACATGGGCGTGCGGAAATTATCCACACCCGTGCACCTCCACCAAAGAGACTCACAGGGCAAACACATACCCCTATGCGCTCTCGGGAAAACACTCAACCTCTCTGAACACAATAGCACGGCCGTGTGGAGAATGCCCACGCCCATACGCCCCACCCACAATGGAAGACGCACGCCCCTGTGGCTTCCCTGTTCAATAGAGATGAATCAATAAGTGTTTTGCATGCACGTGCAAAAATTCCGCATGGGCGTGGACATTCACAGCTCCAACTCACAGGGGCGATCGCATTCCCCTGCGTCTTCTCGGGATGGAGGAGAGCTTTACTGCAGAGATCCACACGGGCGTGTGGAAAGTACCCATGCCCGTGCGTTTATCACAGGATCACCAACAGGGGTGAGTCCACGCCCCTGTGTGCTCTCAGAAAATATTGCTAAGTCTCTGCCGGAAGATGCACGCCTGTGTGGAAATTACCCATGGGTGTGCGAAATTCACAAGGTCGTTCATAGGGGTAAGTCCACGGTCTTGTGCTTTCTTTGGATGAGCGCCCTGTGTAGATCCACGGGCATATGGAAAATACCCACGCCCATGTGTTTTCTCTGGATGCCTTAGAAAACTTTGCAGGCAGTGTAGAGAGTTCCTGAACATGTATACACACTCAGAGCCTGCCCTACTATGCAAAATATACCAGCTAAAGTATGAGAAACTCTCTCAAATGACCAAATCTTCACCATATACATTAACGTGCATGATTGCACCAAAAATTCACAAGAAAATCATAGCAATGCGTTAAAATATATAGACACCAACACTCAAAGTCTTATTCATGCAACTGCTAAATTTTAAAAAAAATAAGAAAATAGTAAACACTTAGGTTGCCTCCCAAGAAGCGCTTATTTAACTTCACTAAGCTTAACATACCTTGTCTTATCTTACGGTGGTTCATAGATGAAGGTTGGTCTCTTACCCATAGCTTGAAAGCATAAAGAGCAAAGTCTCTTAAAGGTAGAGGGAGAGTTATCGGGCTTGGTACCACCTAGCAATGGTTCATCCAACTTGTTCAGTTCTCGCAGATCCCAATAGCCTTGGGTCATTTCTTGTGGCATCACCTCACCCTCTTCATCTTTTAGGGTACCTTCTTCATGATGCCTGGAGTAGATGGTACTTCTTCCGTTGAACCAAGCATCATTACTCCCTCGTTGTCCACCTCTTGGTCGAAAAAACCCTCGCATGGCTCCGGATTGAACATTTCCAGCATATATTAATCAACAATCTAGTCAGTAGTGTCAAGAAAGTAAAGAGTATCATCAAAGTCAAGAGAATGTCGCTTGTCTTCTGTGAGGTGGTATGTGAGCTTATCATCTCCAACCCTCAGTGTCAACTCCCCACCGTCCATGTCAATCAATGCCTTGGAAGTGCGTAAGAATGGCCTCCCAAGTATCAAAGATACATCCGTATCCTCATCGACGCCCAACACTACAAAGTCTACAGAAAAAATGTACTTATCCACCTTGGCAAGCACATCTTCATAATGCCCCTCGGATGTTTCACCGTTCGGTCCACCAATTGCAATGTCATCCGAGTAGGCCTAGCTCTCCCAAGCCTAGCTTCTGAAAGAAAGTATACGGCATGACGTTGATACTGGCTCTTGAGTCTGCCAATGCCATTTCTTCACCCAAATTGCCAATGTTGCATGGAATGATGAAGCTTCCTGTGTCTTTCTCCTTGTTTGGCATATTCTATTGCAAGACCGCTGAGCAAGAAGTATCTAGAATCACAGAGGCACTCTCCTCCAATTTCCTTTTGTTGGTCAACAAGTCTTTCATGAACTTTTCATATTTAGGTATTTGGGATAATGCCTCAACAAAGGGAATGTTAATGTGGAGTTGCTTGAACAAACTCAGGAACTTCTTGTATTGTTTATCCGCTTATTCATTCTTCAATCTAGAGGGATAAGGGATTCTTGGCTTGAAAGGTGGGGATGCTACGTCCTTCTCTTTGGTTGCTCCCTCCTCAACCTCTATGACCTCGGGTGCTTCTACATTGGACTTCTCACTTGGAAGCTTACCCTCAACCTCATGACCACTTCTCAAAGTGATCGCCTTCACATGCTTTCTAGGATTGGTTTAGGTATTACTCGGCAAGCTTCCTTGTGGTCTCTCCGATAGAGACTTTGCAATTTGGCCCACTTGATTATCAAGATTGTGCAAAGAAATGGTGTGGTTAAGAAATATAGCCTCGACTGATTGAAACCTTGTATCTGATGATTGCACAAATCTAGTCAAGGCCTTATCTAAATCGGTCATTCGAGTTTCCAACCCTGAAACTCTGTTCTCCATGTTTGGGGCTTGTTGTTGATGGAAACCCATTGGTGCCATGGCCTTTTTTGGTCCTTAGTTGCTCAATGAAAAATTGGTATGGCTCTTCCAACCCGGATTGTAGGTGTTGTTATATGGATTCCCTTGGTTCCTAATTGCATTACCCACAAAATCAACTTTCTCCACTGAAGATGCATCACCAATAGAGATCAGGCAATTAGAGGGAGCATGTCCTCCACCGCATCCAGTGTAAGTAGTCATGGCCGCCACTCTATTAGAAGTTAGAAGGTCTAACTTCTTACTCAATGATTCCACTTGAGCCGCCAATGAAGTTACTGCATCTATTTCATGAAGCCCATCCACCTTTTTCCTTTCCCGCGCATTCCACTGATAACTGTTCATGGCCATGTCTTCCACTAACTATCGGGCATCTTCTGGGGTTTTACTCCCCATTGTACCTGCTGCGGCGCATCTAGCAATTGCCTTGTACTCGGATTCAAACCATTATAGAAAGTCTTAATCATCCATTCAGGAAATCCGTGATGTGGGCACCTTCGCAAAAAATCCTTGAAGTGCTCCCATATCTCAAACAGTGACTCTAACTCCATCTGAACAAATGAATATATATCACTGTGAAGCTTGGCCAACTTCCCCGGAGGAAAGTATCTAGCAATAAAAGCTTCGACCATCTCGTTCTAAGTCATGATGGAGGCCTTGGGCAAAGAATGTAGCCACTGCTTGGCTCTTCCCTTGAGAGAGAATAGGAAAGCCCACAATCTAATAGCATCATCCGATACACCATTAATCTTCAGCATATCACAAACTTCCAACAAGGTCTCTATATGGTTGTTTGGATCCTCATCAGCCAAACCATTGCACTGCCCAGATTGCTGAATTATTTGGATGAATGCTCAGCTTGAAGTTCGGAGCTGTAATCGGGGGTCGCACAATACTTGATTGTCTGCCAAAAACTGAGGGTCTAGCATAATTAGAAAGTGTCTTCTATTGCTCATTCTGTTTTGCCATATTATCTGACTCTTCAACTTCTATTTTAGCTTGATCAGATGGTTCTTGTAAAGGTTCTTTTCCCCTTCTTCTGAGTGTACATTCAAGTTCAGGATCTCCTCCAATTAATATCAAAGTGTTTCCTCAGGTTATAACCTGGAGCTACACTCAAAGAAAGAAAAACAAATAAGAATGATGATAGAAAAAGAAAATGTGAAATAGAATAAATGAATGAATAGCTAAGAAAACAAATTGCAAAGTATTTCTAAATGCCTACTCCCCGGCAACAGCATCAAAAACATGACAAAGCCCTTGTGTATGTCTTGCAAATGCACAGGTTTGTCGAAGTAATAAATCCCAGATGAGTGAGTATCGTATCCATAGGGAGTAGGGAATAAAAATACTTGGATTGTTTCTTAACTAAGCGAAAAGGTGAATAATAGTTGTGTAACAAGATGTAATGTAAACAAAAGTAAAAGAGACAAGAGAGAAATCACAAGTAAAAGGGAGGTAAGGCAATCAATATAAATGGGGTACCCGGATGTTGTTCTGCCTAGGACAATAGTTTCAAGTACAAAAAACCCTCTAATATGCTTTCTAACTAATGCATTAATGAGTCATGGAGATCCTTCAATACACGATCCCAAATCTATGGTAAACCATGCCTAACTCTATACATGTCCCGGAGGAGAAATTGAACAATCTCTCAACCTCGCACTCGTATAGAATCACAATGAATTATAGGGATTCCAAGTAATAAATCCCCTTCCTAGATGTAGACCTAACCCTTTGGTCCAGGTGAAAGGTCCCTAGTCACATGATAAGTACTTGTGCGATATGAATGCGAAGTGTTCATTCCTTATGTTGAGCATTACTTTTCTCAGGTTTTTACATTAATATGTGTGTTTTTATGTTACTTTTATGCAGGTATGGTTGTGAGGCTGGTTATGAAGGAAATAGGCCAATGTGGATCATAATGCACCTATTTTGGAGGAGATCTTGCTAAGGTTCAAACGCGAAGACATAAGACAGGTGTGAGATGCTAGAGTGTGTGCCAACCTCGTCGCATTCGAGTGAGCACATCCATTTGGAGGGGTACAAAGGCAGTCACACTCGAGCATTCCGTCTTATGCATATAAGAACAAGAGCTCCACGAACATATATATCATTGAAGAAGCAAGTGATTCATGACGTGAACGTGTCCCCGTTTGCACTACCCCGACGAAAGTATGGAATTGGGACGTTATTTAGGTCGAAGACTGTAGCAAGTACTGTAGTAGCACTGTTCACAGCCGGCCGAGAAATTAGAGAAATAGAGAATCCACACGGGCGTGTGGAAATTCCGCACGGGCGCATGTAGCATCCAAGCCCGTGGAGTTGCCCGATTCCAGCCCTATTTAAAGCCGATTCAGCCCCGATTTTGGTATTCTTTTCTCCATCTTTTCCCCAACTTGAGAGAGGGCTTCGGCTAGGGTTTTTAGGGGTATTGGCTAGGGTTTTTGGAGAGGTTCTATGGCTTCGACATCGCGCATTGTTTGGAAGAAGGTTATTTGGAGAGCTTTCGTCGGCATCGATCTGGCAAGGTGTATCCTAGGCCGGACAAAGGATCCCTTGTGACGAGTGGAGGACTCTCCACAAGACCATCTACACGACCATCGAGGGGGTTTCTTTATGGATTCATTGCTTTTACATTCAATTTCTTTGATTGTACTTAGCTCCATGGAGAGCTAAACCCCTAGTGGGTACTTGGGTGATTGTGAACCCTAGGATGTATTCGTTTCATTGAACTTCTTTATTATGCTTTGAATAAATTGATGTTTATTGTGAGTTCCAACCTTGAATGCTTGATTGTATGAACATTTCCCCTAGAGTGACACTAGGGTTGAGAGTTCTTGTTGGTAACCTTGTGAGTGAGTGACACACCATGAGTGTTAGACAAAGCTAGGTTGGAGAGGGTTGAGAGGGTGAGTCGAGAGGTATAGGAGCGTCCCCTTTCCCCTCCGATGTGATAGATTCTACCTCCGTTCCTCGAGTTCTTTGCGGCCATAATAGAGTGAATGGTCTAACGGATGAATCTCTGCTAGGGCTTAGTTGCGCGTGCAACGGAGTGAAGCATTGAGGGGATCTTAGTATCTAGGGCTTAATTGTGGTTAGGGACCTTCCGCCTGGACCAAAGGGTTAGGTCTATAATTAGGAAGAGATTTATCATCTGGAATCCCTAGAGCTTATTGCAACTTTATTCGAGTGCGAGGTTGAGAGGTTATTTAATCTCTCCTCCGGGACATGAATAGAGTTAGGCATAGTTGACCTTTGATTTGGGACTATGTATGTAAGGATTTCCATGACTCACCATTGCATTGATTAGGAAGCATAATAGAGAGTTCTTGCACTTGAAGCGATTATCCTAGGTGAAGTCTCATCCGAGTACCCCATCTTTATCGATTGCCTTACCTCCTCCTTACTTTTGCTCTCTTACTTGTTGCTTTTAATTGTTGAGAATTGAAACATTGTCACACATATCATTGTTGATATTCCACATAGCTAAGAATCAAATTAAGTGTCTTTACTCCCTACTCCCTGTGGATTCGATACCCGCTCACCAAGGATTATTACTTTGACAAACCCGTGCACTTGCGGGATATACGCAAGGGGATCTTGTCATCACAATTAAGCCCTAGGTGCGAAAATCACTTAAACAGTTCACTCTGTTGCCTCTGCAACTAAGCCCCAATCGAAGGTCATCCCTTAGCCCATTTACTCTACTATGACCGCAAAGAACTTGAGGAAATGGAGGTAGGATGAATTCCACCAGAGGGGAAAGGGGAGGCTCCGCTACCTCTCGACTCACCCTCTCAACCCTCTCCAATCTAGCTTTGTCTAACTCTCGTGGTGTGTCACTCACTAACAAGTGTTATCGAAAAGAACTCTCAACCCTAATGTCACTCTAAGGGAGTTTTCAAACAATCAAGCATCCAAGATTGGAACTCAATTAACACATCAATTAATGAAAAAAATATAACAAGGTTTAATGAAACAAATACTTCCTAGGGTTCACAAATCCAAGTACCCACTAGACTGTTTAGCTCTCCCTGGAGCCAGTTACAATCCATGAAATCGAATGTAAAAACAAGTAATCGATAGAAAACCGACTCAGTAGTCGTGACGATAGTCTTGTGGAGAAGTCTCTACTCGTCCAAGTGTCCCTTTGTCCGGCCTAGGATACACTCGCCCGATCGGTGCCGACGAAAGCTCTCCTACTAACCTTCTTCCAAATGGAGTGTCATGTCAGAGACGTAGAACCTCTCCCAATCCCTAGCCTATACTTCTCCAAGCCCTAGCCGCTGCCCTCCTTCAAGTTATGGAAAAGATGGAGAAATGAATGTTGAAATCGAGGCTGAAATCGGCCTTAAATAGGGCTGGAATCAGGAATGCGCACGCCCCTGTGGATTCACAGCACTGGCTTGTGGAATAACCCAGGAACATGTGGAATTTCCACATGGCCGTGTGGATTATCTGGAAATCGCTTTTTCGGCTAGCTGTAAATAGTATCTGCTACAGTTAATTTCTACAATGTTTGCTTCATTAGCCTGCTACAGTACCGGCTCTAAATACTCCAGAATCCTTGTTCTCATCGAGGTAACGTAAATGGGCACGTGTTTTCGTCATAGATCGCTTTACCTCTTCAATAAATGGCTACATTAGTGGAGATCTTGCTATACATGCACAAGCCGGAATACTTTAATGTAACTGCCTTTGTGCCCCTCCAAATCATTGTGCTGACTTGAATACGAGGAGGTTGGCACACATTCTCGCATGTTGAACCCAACTTATGTCTTCGCGTTTGATCCTTCTCAAGATTTCCTCCAAATGGAGCATTTACGATATATATTGGCTTTTTTCTCTAACATTCGGCTTCACAACCCTATATGCATGAAAGTAACATAAATGCACACATACTAGCGCTAAAACCTAATAAAAGTAATGCTCATCATAAGAAAGAACACTTCACATTCTTATCATATAAGTACTTATAAGCTCTCCCCTTGAAGTTCAAGCCCTTGATTACCTCTAAACCTTAAACAAAGATTTCTAAAGATGTCTTTGTTCTCCTAATTCTTCATACCAAGTGTTGTGACAAGGTCCCCTTGCGTATATCCGACAAGAGCACGGGTTTGTCGAAATAATAATCCCGGATGAGCGGGTATTGAATCCACAGAAAGTAGGGAATAAAAACACTTAATCCGCTTCTTAGCTATGTGAAAGATCAATAGTGATAAGTGTGTCAATGATTCAATTCTCAAAAGTAAAAGCAACAAGAGAGCAAGAGTAAAGGAGGAGGTAAGGCAATCGATAAAGATGGGGTACTCGGATAATGCTCCGCCTAGGATAATTGTTTCAAGTGCAAGAACCCTCTATTATGCTTCCTAATCAATGCAATGGTGAGTCGTGGAAATCCTTAATTACACAGTCCGAAATCTAAGGTCAACTATGCCTAACTTTATACATGTCCCGGAGGAGAGATTAAATAACCTCTCAACCTCGCACTCGCATAGAGTTGCAATGAGCTCTAGGAATTCCAAGTGATAAATCTCTTCCTAATTATAGACCTAACACTTTGGTTCAGGTGGAAGGTCCCTAACCACGATTAAGCCATAGATACTAAGATCGCCTCAACGCTTCACTCCATTGCACGCGCAACTAAGCCCCAGCGGAGGGTCATCCCTTAGACCATTCACTCTATTATTGCCGCAAAGAACTCGAGGAACAGAGGTAGAATCTATCATGTCGGTGGGGAAAGGGGACGCTCCTGTACCTCTCGACTCACACTCTCAACCCTCTCCAACCTAGCTTTGTCTAACGCTCGTGGTGTGTCACTCACTCACAAGGTTACCAACAAGAACTCTCAACCCTAATGTCACTCTAGGGGAAATGTTCATACAATCAAGCATTCAAGGTTGGAACTCACAATAAACATCAATTTATTCAAAGCATAATAAAGAAGTTCAATGAAACGAATACATCCTAGGGTTCACAATCACCCAAGTACCCACTAGGGGTTTAGCTCTCCATGGAGCTAAGTACATTCAAAGAAATATAATGTAAAAGCAATGAATCCATAGAGAAACCCCCTCGATAGTCGTGTCGATGGTCTTGTGGAAAATCCTCTACTCGTCGTCCAAGGATTCCCTCGTCCGGTATAGGATACGCCTCGATGGAAGCTCACCTACAAAACTTCTTCCTAAGGAATGACGATGTTGGAGCCGTAGAACCTCTCCAAAACCTTAGTCAATACCTCTCAAAACCCTAGCCGAAACCCTCTCTCAAGTTGGGAAAAAGATGGGGGCTGAATCGGCTTTAAATATGGCTGGAATCGGGTGACCACACGGGCCTGTGGGTCTTTCACACCCCCATGTGGAATTTCCACACGAGCGTGGATAATTTCCACACGCCCGTGTGGGTTCTCTGAATTCCTGTTTTCTCGGGCGGCTGCGAACAGTGCTGCTACAGTGCCCCCAAAATGGACCACAGTGCCCCTCCAAATGAATTCTTGTTTCCTCTGAATTCCTGTATCTGGCCTGAATAGCTTCCCGAATCCATGCTTTTATTGGGGTAATGCAAACGGGCACACGTTCACGTCGTGGATCACTTGCTTCTTCAATAATAGACAAGTTGGTGGAGCTCTTGTTCTATGTGCATAAGTCGGAATACTCGAGTGTGACTGCCTTTGTGCCCCTCCAAATGGATGTGCCAACTCGAATACGAGGAGGTTGGCACACACTCTAGCATCTCACACCAGACCTATGTCTTCGCGTTTGAACATTAGCAAGATTTCCTCCAAAATCGGTGCATTATGATCCACATTGTCTTCTTTCCTTCATAATTGGCCTCACAACCCTACCTGAATGAAAGTAACATAAAAACACACATATTAGTGTAAAAAGCAGAGAAGAGTATTGCTCAACATAAGGAAAGAATGCTTCGCATTAATATCTCACAAGCACTTATCATAATCCCCCACACTTAAGCTTTTTCTTGTCCTCAAGCAAAAATATGTGTATAGCTCTTTCCACATCCTCTAACGTAGCCCTTTCCAAAGCGGCCACTAAGGTGGCTTTCAAACTTTCAAGGTGGTAGCTCTTTCTACCGGAGTGGTAGCTTTCACTCATCCTATGAGATACCTCTTTCTCTCATTAGGGCATAGCTAGTATCCGACTTATGAGAGTAGGTTCATACTTCATAGGTGGTAGCTCTTTCCACACAACAAGCACAAATAAACAATAAAACTATTTTGTTCTTTCTTTTCATTTTCCATTTTTTTTTTCAGAATTTAGCACAAGAAACAACTATAAGTAGTCCCTTTAACATCGAACATGAGTTTCCAATAGAGTTTAAAGAGTGAGTAGTGCACTGAGTGTAATTCGGGCAAAAATTCCAAAAAATTCAAATAAAACTACAGCATGAAAGTATTCAATGTTAAAAATTTTCCTAAACTCAAGAATACAATCAATTCAACTAGGGTGAACTGCCATTGGCTATGTGAGCATATATCAATCAAGAACAATAGAAAAGATGTGTGCACTATGAAACTCCCCCACCCCCACACTTAAGTTGTACATTGTCCCCAATGTACACATGCAAGCTCACTTAGAATGTATATCAATGAAGAATATTTGTGGGAGAAGCAATCAAAACAATACTCCCCCGAAACCTCGTGTCGCGTTTGATGGAGCTAAGTCCTTGGGAGTAATGTTCCGACGGGTTGTGAAGCTCACACGGGCAAGTGCCGAAGCACCTTGGCCGTGCCCATGACAAAGTCTCAATTCCCAAGATGACAAGACCATCTGCATGCATACACGAGGGGGTTCAGTGAAGCTCAATAAAAACAAAATCAACCAGAGTATATAAAAGATTAAGCAATGAATACAACTCGAGATGCAAAATGAAAATATACTCAGAAGGAAAGTCTTTTTCTAAAAATACAAGTCTAAAATAAAATGCAAAATAAAGAAAATGAAGAAAAATAAAGTCAAATGTTGGTGTCACGCTCTGTCGGCTCCTCTGCTGCTGCTGGTGGTGGAGAAGCACATGGTGGATCCTGTGGTGCTAGAATAGGTGATGGGGATGCTGGAGGTGCCGAGGAAGCTATGGCACAGCAAGGTACTGTAGCAGCACTGTTCACAGCCGGCCGAGAAAACAGGAATTCAGAGAATCCACATGGGCGTGTGGAAATTATCCACGCCCGTGTGGAAATTCCACATGGGCGTGTGAAAAATCCATAGGCCCGTGTAGCCGCCCGACTCCAGCCCTATTTAAAGCCGATTCAGCCCCGATTTCAGCATTCTTTTCTCCATCTTTTGCCAAACTTGAGAGAGGGCTTCGGTTAGGGTTTTGAGGGGTATTGGCTAGGGTTTTGGAGAGATTCTATGGTTCCGACATCGCGCGTCATTTGGAAGAAGGTTATTGGGAGAGCTTTCGTCGGCACAGATCTGGCGAGGTGTATCCTAGGCCGGACAAAGGATCCCTTGCAACGAGTAGAGGACTCTCCACAAGACCATCGACACAACCATCGAGGGGGTTTTTCTATGGATTCATTGCGTTTACATTCTATTTCTTTGATTGTATTTAGCTCCATGGAGAGCTAAACCCCTAGTGGGTACTTGGGTGATTGTGAACCCTAGGATGTATTCGTTTCATTGAACTTCTTTATTATGCTTTGAATAAATTGATGTTTATTGTGAGTTCCAACCTTGAATGCTTGATTGTATGAACATTTCCCCTAGAGTGACACTAGGGTTGAGAGTTCTTGTTGGTAACCTTGTGAGTGAGTGACACACCACGAGTGTTAGACAAAGCTAGGTTAGAAAGGGTTGAGAGGGTGAGTCGAGAGGTACATGAGCGTCCCGTTTCCCCTCTGACGTGATAGATTCTACCTCCGTTCCTCAAGTTCTTTGTGGCCTTAATAGAGTGAATGGTCTAAGGGATGACCCACCGCTGGGGCTTAGTTGCGAGTGCAACAGAGTGGAGCGTTGAGGTGATCTTAGTATCTAATGCTTAATCTTGGTTAGGGACCTTCCACCTGGACCAAAGGGTTAGGTCTATAATTAGGAAGAGATTTATCACTTGAAATTGCTAGAGCTCATTGCAACTCTATGCTAGTGCAAGGTGTCAAGATTGGCATAGTTGACATAGTTGACCTTAGATTTGGGACTATGTAATGAAGGATTTCCACGACTCACTATTGCATTGATTAGGAAGCATAATATAGGGTTCTTGCACTTGAAGCGATCGTCCTAGGCGGAGTATTATCCGAGTACCCCATCTATATCGATTGCCTTACCTTCTCCTTTACTCGTGCTCTCTTACTTGTTGATTTTAATTTTGAGAATTGAATCATTGTCACACTTATCATTATTGATTTTTCACATAGCTAAGAAGCGGATTAAGTGTTTTTATTGCCTACTCCCTGTAGATTCAATACCCGCTCATCCGGGATTATTACTTCGATAAAGTCGGGCACTTGTGGGATATACGCAAGGGGACCTTGTCAGAGCGGTCGAACTCAAATGAAGCAAGCACCTCTAAAGTGAGTAAGCGGATAGCGGGGTCATGAATATTCAATAACTTGTGCTAACTACCGACCAATAATAGTTTCTTGACCTCATTAGCCACGTCATCTGCTAGTTGCACCTTCCTAAGTGACCCAACATCCGAGATTCGCATTTGACCAAACTTAAGCTTCGCTAACCGCTCATACCGAGCTCGATGCACAGGAAGTGTGAATTCTATGACTTCCGACTCAGGGGCAGGCCCTCTAGGACGTTTAGCAACTGCCTTCTTTGATTTGGTGGCCATACCTGCATGTATTAGAAAAAAAAATCAATAAGTTTCATTCAGACTTCAGGAAAATAACAACACACAGCCGTGCAAAAATTCCACACGCCCGTGTACATTCACGGGGCGTGGAAAACGCACGGCCCTTGTAGCCATTCTTCCAGCTACACCCCTATCTCACTTCCAGATCTTCTCAAAAATAAATCATAACCATTTTAGTAAGAAATCGATGTTCATTATCCATTTTAATCGCAAGTAATCAGCTAGACTGAAAGGAAATCGGTGACGAGAGGAAACAAAGGCTTACTGACGAGTTGAAGCTAAACACCCCTACAATCCGCACAATGCACAATCAATCAATTCAAGGACAACAATAGGAGGACAGGAGAATGTCGGAAGATGTTCTTTGGGCAGCCTAGGGTTAGCTTTAGAACAAGGTGTGACCAATGTATTGGGAGAGCAGACAGTCTTTTAATTCCTGGAGATCCACACGGGCGTGCGGGAATCATCCACGCCCGTGCGCCCTCAAAATGAAGGTCTCACAGGGGCAAACGCACGCCCCTGTGGCTTCGCTGGATATCCGAGAAAAAATCGCTAAGTGTTCTACACGCCCGTGCGGAATTTCTGCACGGCCGTGGGTATTCACAGGCCCAGCTCACAGGGGCAGCCACACGCCCCTGTGTTTTCTCGGGATGGAGAGAACTCCTTTGTAGAGTTTCACACCGGCGTGTGAAAATTACCCACGCCCGTGTGTGGTTCACAAGGTCGCCCACAGGGGCGAGTCCACGCCCGTGTGTGCTCTCGGGATAATCCCCGCAACTCTGCAAGAATTCACACGCTCGTGCGGAAATTACCCACGGGCGTGTGACAGTCGCATGGTCGTTCACAGGGGCAGCCGCACGCCCCTGTGCCTTCTCTGGATGAGCTCGCAATACATATACACGGGCGTGGGAAAATTCCACACGCCCATGCGTTTTCACTGGATGCCTTAGAAAAACGTCCAGGCTCTGCAGAAAATCTCTGAACATGTTTACACACTCAGAGCCTGCCCTATTATGCAAATTTTACCAGTGAAAAATATGAATTAGAGCTCAAACGACCAAACTTTGCCAATTCCACATCAAAACACATGATGACTTTAAAAATCCACAATGAAATCACAGCTTAAGCATCTAAAAATCAAGACACCAACACTCCACAATTTATTCATGCAAAAAACCACATTATTCAACTAAGAAAAACAGTAAACACTTGGGTTGCCTCCCAAGAAGAGCTTGTTTAACGTCACTAAACTTGACGTACCTTGTCTTACCTCATGGGGGTTCATAGATCAAGGTTGCCCTCTTACCCATGACTTGAAAGCATGATGTGCACAATCTATTGAAAGTAGAGGGTGTATTATCGGGCTTGGGACCACCTAGCAATGATTCATTCAACTCCTTCCATTCACGGATGTCTCCAACAGCCTTGGAGTATTTTCGGTGGCGTCTCCTACCCCTCTTCATTTTCCAGAGCACCTTCTTTTGGATCCCCGGGGTAGATGGTACTTCTTCCGTCAATCCAAGCATCATTACATCTTCATGTCCCTCCTCTTGGTCGAACAAACTTTCATACGGATCCGGATTGAACATTTCCTGCATGTATTCATCAATAATCTCATCAGTAGTGTCTAGAAAGCATAAAGTATCATCGAAATCAAGAGAATGCCACATGGCTTCAGCAAGGCGGTATGTGAGCTTGTCATCTCCAACTCTCAATGTGAGCTCTCCGCCGTCCATATCAATCAATGCTTTGGAAGTGCGCAAGAACGGCCTCCCAAGTATCAAAGGTACATCTGTATCCTTGTCGACGTCCAGCACTACAAAGTCAACCAGAAAAATGTACTTGTCCACCTTGACAAGCACATCTTCAATGATGCCTCTCGGATGTCGCACTCTTTTGTCCGCTAGTTGTAAAGTCATCCGAGTAGGCCTAGGCTCGCCCAAGCCTAGCTTTTGAAATAAGGTGTATGGCATAACGTTGATACTGGCTCCTGAATCCGCCAATGCCTTTTCCTCACCTAGATTGCCAATATTACACGGAATGATGAAGCTTCCCGGGTCTTTCTTCTTGTTCGGCATATTCTTTTGCAATACCGCTGAGCATGAAGCATCCAAAATCACTGAAGCACTTTCCTCCAACTTCCTCTTGTTAGTCAACAAGTATTTCAAGAACTTTGCATACTTAGGCATTTGGGCCAATGCCTCAACAAAAGGAATATTGATGTGGAGTTGTTTGAACAAACTCAGGAACTTCTTGTACTGTTCATCCCCTTCGTCATTTTTCAATCTAGAGGGATAAGGGATTCTTGGCTTGAAAGGTGGGGGTGCCACCTCTTTCTCTTTGCTTGTCCCCTCTTCTACCTCTATAACCTCGGGTGCGTGTTCTTTTGGCTTCTCACTTGGAAGCCTACCTTCAACCTCACGACCACTTCTCAAAGTGATCGCCTTCACATGCTCTCTAGGTTTCGTCTCTGTATTGCTCGGCACGCTTCCATGTGGCATTTCAGAAAGAGACTTTGCAATTTGCCCCACCTGATTTTCAAGGTTATGCAAAGAGGTGGTGTGGTTGCGAAGTGTAGCCTCGACTGATTCAAACCTTGTATTTGTAGATTGCACAAATCTAGTCAAGTGCTTCTCTAAGTCATTCATTCGCCTTTTGTGGACTCTGATTACTCCATGAGAAATTGGGATGATTCTTCCAACCCAATTGTAGGTATTGCTATATGGGTTTCCTTGAGGTCTCATGCCATTACCTTCAAAATCAACGTTCTCCACCGAAGAAACATCACCGATAGATATCGGGCAATCGGAGAGAGCATGTCCTCCACCACACCCGGTGCAATTAGTCACGGCCGACACTCTATTTGAAGTTAGAAGATCTAACTTCTTACTCAAATTTTTCACTTGAGCCGCCAATGAAGTTACCGCATCTATTTCATGGAGACCGGCCACTTTTTTCTTCTCCCTAGCATTCCATTGGTAGCTATTTAACCCCATTTCTTCAATTAACTGACGGGCCTCATCAGCGGTCTTTCTACCTAAGGTACCTCCTGCTACCGCATCCAAGAGTTGCCTTGTACTCAGATTCAAACCATTGTAAAAGGTCTGAATAATCATCCACTCCGGGAATCCGTGTTGCGGGCACTTTCTCAGGAGCTCCTTGAACCTTTCCCATGTCTCAAATAGAGACTCCAATTCCAACTGAACAAAGGATGAGATCTCATTCCTAAGCTTTGCTGATTTTCCAGGAGGGAAATAACGAGCAAGAAAAGCTTCTACCATCTCCTCCCATGTGATAATCGATGATCTAGGTAATGAGTGTAGCCACTGCTTCGCTCTCCCTTTTAGGGAAAATGGGAAGGCTCTCAACTTGATGGCATCATCTGTCACTCCATTTATCTTCAGCATATCATACACATCGAGAAAACTGTCTATATGACTATTTGGATCCTCATCGGCCAAACCGTTGAACTGTGCGGATTGCTGCAACATGTGGATGAATGCCGGCTTCAACTCAAAGTTCTGAGCTGTAATCGAGGGACACACAATACTCGATTGCGTCCCCAACACTGAAGGTCTGGCATAATCAGATAATGTCTGCTGTTGCTCGTTCTGTTCTGCCATGTTTTCAGATCCTTCGACTTCCAAATCAGCTAAATTAGACTATTCTTGCACAGGCTCTTTCCGTTTTCTTCTAAGTGTATGTTCAAGCTCAGGATCTCCTTCAATCAATATTGACGGATTCCCTCGGGTCATAACCTGGAGCTGCACCCAAAAAGAAAGAAAAAGAAATCAGAACGATGATAGAATACGAAGATATGAAATAGAATGTATGGTGAAATAGCTAAGAAAACAAAGTGTACAGTATCTCTAAACGCCTACTCCCTGGCAACGGCGCCAAAAACTTGACAAGGTCCATTTGCGTATATCCCGCAAGTGCACGGGTTCGTCGAAGTAATAATCCCGGACGAGCGGGTATCGAATCCACAGGGAGTAGGGAATAAAAACACTTAATCCGCTTCTTAGCTATGTGAAAGATCAATAGTGATAAGTGTGACAATGATTTAATTCTCAAAAATAAAAGCAACAAGTAAGAGAGCACGAGTAAAGGAGGAGGTAAGGTAATCGATAAAGATGGGGTACTCGGATAATGCTCCACCTAGGATAATTGTTTCAAGTGCAAGAACCCTCTATTATGCTTCCTAATCAATGCAATGGTGAGTCATGCAAATCCTTAATTACACAGTCCCAAATCTAAGGTCAACTATGCGTAACTCTATACATGTCCCGGAGGAGAGATTAAATAACCTCTCAACCTCGCACTCGCATAGAGTTGCAATGAGCTCTAGGGATTCCAAGTGATAAATCTCTTCCTAATTATAGACCTAACCCTTTGGTCCAGGTGGAAGGTCCCTAACCACGATTAAGCCCTAGATACTAAGATCGCCTCAACGCTTCACTCCGTTGCACGCACATCTAAGCCCCAGCGGAGGGTCATTCCTTAGACCATTCACTCTATTATTGCCGCAAAGAACTCGAGGAACGGAGGTAGAATCTATCACGTCGAAGGGGAAAGGGGACGCTCCTGTACCTCTCAACTCACCCTCTCAACCCTCTTCAACCTAGCTTTATCTAACGCTCGTGGTGTGTCACTCACTCACAAGGTTACCAACAAGAACTCTCAACCTTAGTGTCACTCTAGGGGAAATGTTCTGATAAACGCCTAAATGTATATATTTTATATGTATTAATCGTGTATTATTTGTGAACATGTTAACGAATTGATGCCCATTTTATGTCTAAATTGGTTATTTCGGTGTTGCAGGTCTTAAATGAGTCAAACGATGCTCAAAAATGCAAATCGGATGAATTCGACATCAAAAACGGCATTTTTGGGGTCCCGGCACTGAAGCGGCACTGTAGCAGGTTATTGTTCTTGCTGCGGGCATTTGGCTGGGAGTTTTACGGGCTCCATGCGCCCGCATGGATGCCCGTGAGGTTTGCTGGAAATTCTCAAGTCTCGGGACTGTAGCAGAATACTGTAGCATAATACTGTAGCAAAATTACTGTCTCTGAGTACTGTAGCACCGACATGTCTTCTGGGCATTTGGCTGTGAACTTCACGGGCTCCATGCGCCCTCATGGAGCCCGCATGGACTGACGGGATTTAAATAGAACATGATTTTCTAGCGCAAAGGGAGAGCTTTTTGGGGGAGTTTTTCTCTTGGGTCTCTAGGGCCTCCGCCCCACTCTTCCCACCGGCGATCTACTGCACAAGGCTTCACCAAGAGGGAGACAAACTTTGAAGGAGAAGATAGGGAGAAGATCCTAGGCATCAAAAGTATCATTTGAGGGGAGATCTCTTCAAATCTTCAAGATCTTCACCATCTAAGGGGATCTAAAGCTAGAGGGAGTAGTTCTTACTTCTTTTCTTCTTTATTTGTTCCTTGGATTTGTATGAGTGGTCCTCTTTCCTGAGGCACTAACTTATTTGTGATTTGGATATGATGAACTCTAGGGTTGATTGTTTGTAATTTGGATGATCATCTTTATTGATGTATTGTTGGATGTTGTATTTCTTTTATGGAAACTTGTAGTTTGTGGTTCAAGTCTTGTGTACTTTGATGTGTTGATTTGCATGAGAACTCTGTATTTCAACTTCTAGGTTGTACTTGGTTGTGTGACCATCGCCCTTGTACTAGACACACTTGGCTTGGAAGGGATCCATGTACAAATACACCGTGACCATCAGGTATTTTGTACCCCTTGACCTAGTTTGAGTATCGACCATGATTAGAGATTTCCCTGAGTGTATTGCAATCATACGAGGATTTGGGCGGAAGCGATTCTGACCCAATACTTGTATGGGATTAGGGTTCAATTGCCGTGACCATCGGGTTGAGCTAATTTTGGAGTCTCTTGGCCCAACTACCATCTCACATTTCATCCTAAGTTCAGGACTTAATGACAACCCTAGGGGGATGGTCGCTTCCCCGCAAGTGTACGGGATCGCCAAGTAATACCTCGTGCAAAGACACGAGGATCGTATTCCACGGGGCTAAGGATCTCCTATTACTCCTTCTCGAGCTATTATCTAGCCTAAGATCTTAAGTGATGGATTTACTCTACTAAATACAAATAAAACTAAACACAAGATTTGCTAGCAAATTAGAGAGAACTAGCAATAAGCAAGCAAGAGAATCAATGAAGTGCAAAGGCCTATGGATGTTGATCCCCTTGAGGGGTTATCATGCAACATGGATGATGATTTAAAGATGCAAGGGTAAATTGGACCATGAGATTCCAAGATTAGAACAACCCCAATTTCTCGGCGATTGAACCCTAATCCCATATGAACATAGATAGGAATTTCTTCCAAATCTACATTCCTACGATTGCATTAAGTACAAGGAAATCTCGCTTAGGAATAAACCTACTCTTCTTCGGATTAAACCTACATGGAGGGCTACCAAACACCCGATTTCTCGGCGTGATGATACAAGTATCCCCTTCTAATCCATTCATGACCTAATACATGCGAGCAAGTCACATCTACATGCATCATTCATAAAAGAGCTACGGATTTCTCCTTGGTGTAACACTTAGCATGAAAACAATGGATTAGATCTCAAAAATACCCAAGCATAGAATTAACAAGTAATCATCCAAAATACATGATAAAACCCCCCAAGGTTCACCAACACCCGGTGGCCTTGGGGATCTAGTGTGTCATCATCTCATAACAAAGCATACAATCAAGCAAAACATGAAACAAAGACATAGTATGACACTCCCTAGATGAAATGGTGAAGGATGAGGCGAGAATATGCCGAATGACGCTTCCCCCGCCAAAGGAATGCCGAATGACGCTTCCTCTAGCCGCGGTTCTCCTTCCTTCAAGTCGTGATCGATCTCCCCTTTGAATGATGTTGCCTTCTTGCCTTGAGAGCCTTGGACCTTGGGCTTGAATGATCTTCTAGCTTTCTTGCCCTTCTTCTCTTCCCCAAGGTCGCCCAAAATCTCCCAAATGATCTCCCAAAAGTCGGCCAGCAAAAAGTCCTCTAATCAGCCCTAAAAGTGAGTATATATACTCCCCGAGGCATACGGGCCGTATAGGGGTCGTATGGGGGTCGTATAGTACTCAGAAACCCTAGATTCGCGTTCCATACGGGGTGCATACGGCCTCCATACGGCCCCGTATACTGGGTAGTATGGAAATCTGGATAGAACACCAAATCAATCCGCTGCTACAGTGCATACGGCCCCCATACTGGGTAGTATGGGGGTAGTATGAAATTCCTGTTTTCTTCTCTTTTTGCCAAAATGATATCTTCTTGTTCTCCATGGCTTCCATATGCCCTACAAAGCAAATAATAGACGATTAAGCGCGAAACGGGCATTAAACCTCACAAAATACATGCAAAGTGCATACGATATATATATGAAAACACCTACATTTAGACACTTATCAGGGGACTCGTTGTCCAAATCACTCCCTTCAGTGTTTGATTCTCCCTTGAGTTCGTATTGTGTGTAGTAGTACCCCGGATTTCATTGTAGTTAATTCTTTCTCTTTTTTAGAATTAGTATTCATCTTTCGAAGTGTTAGGCTAGGAAATAGACAAAAGGGAAGTAATAGTAGCTCCTTGGGCCCTGGGAATACGACCCTCTCGTGCTTGCACGAGAGGTATTATTTGACGACCTGTGCGCTTGCGGATCTCTCACCAAGTTTTTGGCGCCGTTGCCGGGGACACAAGGAATACTAGGAAAACCTGTAGTCTATTGGTCTAGTCATTTATCTTTGTTGTTGTAAATATCTATCTTTGTAAATATTTATTTTGTTTCTTTTATCTTTTCTTTGATAGCTTACTATTGTTAGTTTTATTCTTTTTATTACACAGGGCCATGGACTTCGAAGAAAAATTATTGGCGGCCAAAATGTATGCGCTTGAAAATGAGATGGAAGAATTAAGTGCCATGAGAGCACACCGAAGCGATCCGGCCATGGAGTTTCAAGAAAGATTATTGGCCGCTAAAATTTATGCACTTGGAAAGCAAATGGAAGAATTGGATGCCAAGAGAGCAAGCCATAGCAATCAGTACAATGATGTTTATAATCCATATTGGGGAGGACACCCGCACTTTTCGGCACATGATCATACTCAACAATGGGAGTACCCTCACCAGGGATTGCTACAAGAACCCTCCCCTCAAGATTCGTGGCATTATCGTCCCTCCGATCGTTCATACTAAGCCACTTAATGAATGGGGATTCAATACGCAAGATGTGTTCGCAAGATTCATGATGCAAACCGATGTCTGAATTTAAAGCCATGAATACTACAATTTCTAATGTCGGATTATCTTTTTGAAGATTTGGTGAACAAGATAGGAGAGTCTTCCAAAGAATTGAGCAAATTGCCACCATCTATTGAAGCCCTATCTCGAGAATGGCACAAGGAATAAAGAGGATAATAGTAAAATTGAGGGGGAAACCAATATTGAGGTGTTGGAGGTTGAAGAAGCAAATGATGTATCATTAATACCTTTTGAGCAAATGATAGAAGTTCCACCTCAATGGGGAATTGAAGAAGAAAAAGGGGAGGATGACATCATGGCCATAGAAACATGTGAGGAAGTAGAAGAAACTCCATCGACCACATTTGAAGATACTACTTGCCTCAACATTGATTTTTTTCCATCTACCCATCAATTTTTAGTCAAGTGCAAAAAAACAAAAATTCCGGGAATTGTATTCGAAGATGTGGGTACTAAGCTAAGATCATCGTTGAACCCACCAATGCCGAGGCTTGGACAATTCCCCAACCAAAGATTTTTTTCCTTGGCGCCCAAGCAAACTTTATGGGCCATTGAAGTTTATCAAACCATGGTTGAGAAAAAAAATTGTGGATAGGATGTTGAAGCCCTCAATTAATCCACCCATGCAAGGCTTGACAAGTTCTCAACCAAACTTGTTCCCTTAGAGACCCAAACAATGGTTATGGGTAGTTCAAGGCAATTTGACAATGGTCGAGGAAGAAAAATTCGGGTAGGAGGTTGAAGCCATCCAAGGACCCGCCCATGCCAAGCTTGAACAATTCTCGACCGAACCTTTTTTTCCCCGGAAGCCCAAGCAACTTTGTGGTGGCATACTGAAAGGAATTTTTGTCGGGACCAAAGAAGAAGAGGGGAGGAGGTTCAAACCATCTAAGGATCCGCCCAAGCTTAAATTGCACAACTCCCGCCCAAGCTTTTTTTCCTTGGAGGCCAAAAAGGTAACTTGTGCTTGGCCTTCAACTTGACACCATCCCGAAGGTACAATTTATTTTTTTCTTGGTAGTTCCTATGCCAATTCTAGCCGGGATGAATACACCGTCTTCAAGCCTCCCTAAGGTAAGATAAAAGGTACGTCGAGCTAATGATGTTAAACAAAGCGCTTCTTGGGAGGCAACCCAAGTTTCAAATCCTTTTGTTTTTTTCCATTTTTTTCAGTATTCTAGTTTCTTGTTGAGTTTAATTAGTTGTGTTTATTGTTGTGTTATGTTCGTATGTTTGTTTGTTTGAATGGTCCGTGCTTATCTTATATTTGTGAGTCTTATCTAGTGGATGAGCGTTGTTTGATTGTGTTTCAATGCATGTTTTCATGTTGTAGATGTTGTAAACTAGTTTTGTTCTAAGTTACATGGGAGCTATGCCAAAATTTTATTTTTACAGGTCCATACGGGCTGTATACGGCCCGTATGGACCATTTTTCTGCTCCCCAGGGGCCTCACGGGTGCCATGCGCCCGTGAGGCTTACAGCCTCATGGGCTAGAGAAGGACAGAAATCCTCACGGGCTCCATGCGCCCGCATGGAGCCCGTATGGCTTGCGGGCTGAAATTTCCAGCCTTATGTAGCCACCTTTCTCTCCCTTGTTCTCACTCGTTTTTCATCCGTTTTCTTTCATTATTTCACCATTTTTCTTCATTTTTCTTCCTCTTCACTCCTCTCCTACCTCTTCCACCTTAGATCTTGTGGATTAATTGAAGTTTTACCATCTATTTCACCGATCTTCATCGATTCAAGCTTTGAAGCCCTAGTTTTTGTTTTGGAGCAACCTTGCCTCTTCTTCTTGATTGTGCATGCATATCTTACTTTAAACCATGAGGAATGTTGTATGGTTGTTTGATCCTTAATTTATTTAAATTTTTATCCATGGTTTGTAAATTTTTTGGGCTTCAAAATCTGGGGAAATTCTTGCCAAATTTCAGTCTGTGCTACAGTAACTTTTGAATGTTTCTTATCTTGAATTTGTTTGACACTTGTAGCATCCTTGAAAACCCCTAGAAACACTTGCACTAGAGAGATTTAGACATCATGATCTTAATTGAACAAAGAACTTGCATGGACTTTTGTTTTCATAGCTTTTTAGAGTTTTTGTTTGTGTGTGCTCCCTACATATTCCTTGGTGAGATGAACTATTCTTTTTTGACATGTGCAGGACTATCAGGATATGAGCTTCATTCTCACCACCCTTCAAGAATTCAACCTACCTCTTGTTCATGCATGTATTGCACAATCTTCATTAAACAAATGGGGCAATCTTTTTACCCTTCCCTTTCATGCTTTATTTAATTATTATGAATTCTACACCATGTTCTACTGATTAGTGTACATTGAGGGCAATGTACGATTCTAGGTGTGGGGATGGGTTATTTGCATGCTTACTTCACCAGTGATAGCTATGATTTATTGTTAGGAACCTCCTGGTTTGAATGAATGATAGTAATAAGTTGTAAGGTTATTTGTGCTATAAGGAAGTCATGTTTTTCTTTCTAGTGCTTTCTTCATAGCTTTGACACAGTGTTTCTACCTTGTCTACCCCCGCTAACCCACTGCTTTGATTTAAAGTGTTAGAATGGTAAATTCATCCCTCAATGGTCTTTTAAGAGCTTTTGGTTCTTTTGTTCATTTTGCTTTATCCCTAAGTGAAGTTTTGCATGAAGGTGCTCAGGAGACATGTATATATTTGTTATCTTAGAAAAAAAAAACAAAAGAGAGAAAATTTGAAAAAAATAAATAAAAATGAGTCTATGTCAGTATTCCTCTGCTAATTTGGCATGAATGCGTCTATGTAGACTGTAATCAAGTAGGTTGGGTGGCTCTTGTGCCTAATCAGCATGTGCATCCTTCTGAAAGATTATAAAATATTTTGTACAGTCTACGTTAGGCGGACTCGATATGAAATGAAAAAAGAGAAATATTTGTTCTCCTGGACTCAATCATGCATTCACTGAGATATTAAAGTGTTGAATGTGGACCGAAGGAACTCTTGACCTACTATTGAGGGTGTCTTTAACATTTCTAACACCGGTAGTCATTGAACGTGGTGTGAATGGGGAGAGCGAGGGATGAAGCATACACACACTCACGGGGAAAGCACTCTAAAGGAATCATGACTATCTCTACTGAGTCGGATATTGTACAACTCATTTTCTTGAATTCATTTCAACTGTGCCTGTGGGGTTTTTCACTATTTGAGCTAGAGGTCGTACATTTAGTAGTTTATCATTTTGCCCTTATTCTTTCATGTGTGTTTGCTTGGGGACAAGCAAACGCTTAGGTGTGGGGATATTTGATAAACGCCTAAATGTATGTATTTTATATGTATTAATCGTGTATTATTTGTGAACATGTTAACGAATTGATGCCCGTTTTATGTCTAAATTTGTTATTTCGGTGTTGCAGGTCTTAAATGAGTCAAACGATGCTCAAAAATGCAAATCGGATGAATTCGACATCAAAAACGGCTTTTTTGGGGTCCCGGCACTGCAGCGGCACTGTAGCAGGTCATTGTTCTTGCTGCGGGCATTTGGCTGGGAGGTTTGCTGGAAATACTGTAGCAAAATTACTGTATCTGAGTACTGTAGCACCGACATGTTTTTTGGGCATTTGGCTGTGAGCTTCACGGGCTCCATGCGCCCGCATGGAGCCCGCATGGACTGACGGGATTTAAATAGAACATGATTTTCTAGTGCAAAGGGAGAGCTTTTTGGGGGAGTTTTTCTCTTGGGCCTCTAGGGCCGCCGCCCCACTCTTCCCACCGGCGATCTACTGCGCAAGGCTTCACCAAGAGGGAGACAAACTTTGAAGGAGAAGATAGGGAGAAGATCCTAGGCATCAAAAGTATCATTTGAGGGGAGATCTCTTCAAATCTTCAAGATCTTCACCATCTAAGGGGATCTAAAGCTAGAGGGAGTAGTTCTTACTTCTTTTCTTCTTTATTTGTTCCTTGGATTTGTATGAGTGGTCCTCTTTCCTGAGGCACTAACTTATTTGTGATTTGGATATGATGAACTCTAGGGTTGATTGTTTGTAATTTGGATGATCATCTTTATTGATGTATTGTTGGATGTTGTATTTCTTTTATGGAAACTTGTAGTTTGTGGTTCAAGTCTTGTGTACTTTGATGTGTTGATTTGCATGAGAACTCTGTATTTCAACTTCTAGGTTGTACTTAGTTGCGTGACCATCGCCCTTGTACTAGACACACTTGGCTTGGAAGGGATCCATGTACAAATACACCGTGACCATCGGGTATTTTGTACCCCTCCAGCAATTAGGGTTGGACCTAGTTTGAGTATCGACCCTATTTAGAGATTTCCCTGAGTGTAATGCAATCATAAGAGAATTTGGGCGGAAGCGATTCTGACCCAATACTTGTATGTGATTAGGGTTCAATTGACGTGACCATCGGGTTGAGCTAATTTTGGAGTCTCTTGGCCCAACTACCATCTCACATTTCATCCTAAGTTCAGGACTTAATGACAACCCTAGGGGGACTCGTTGTCCAAATCACTCCCTTCAGTGTTTGATTCTCCCTTGAGTTCGTATTGTGTGTAGTAGTACCCCGGATTTCATTGTAGTTAATTCTTTCTCTTTTTTAGAATTAGTATTCATCTTTCGAAGTGTTAGGCTAGGAAATAGACGAAAGGGAAGTAATAGTAGCTCCTTGGGCCCTGGGAATACGACCCTCTCGTGCTCGCACGAGAGGTATTACTTGACGACCCGTGCGCTTGCGGATCTCTCACCATGTTCATACAATCAAGCATTCAAGGTTGGAACTCACAATAAACATCAATTAATTGAAAGCATAATAAAGAGATTCAATGAAACAAATACATCCTAGGGTTCACAAATACCCAAGTACCCACTAGGGTTTTAGCTCTCCATGGAGCTAAGTACAATCAAATAAATAGAATGTAAAAGCAATGAATCCATAGAGAAACCCCCTCGATAGTCGTGTCGATGGTCTTGTGGAAAATCCTCTACTCGTCGTCCATGGATTCCCTCGTCCGTTATAGGATACGCCTCTATGGAAGCTCCCCTACAAACCTTCTTCCTAAGGAATGACGATGTCGGAGCCGTAGAACCTCTCCAAAACCTTAGCCAATACCCCACAAAACCCTAGCTAAAGCTGATAAGTGCTTGTGTGATATGAATGCGAAGCGTTCATTCCTTATGTTGAGCAGTACTTTTCTCAGGTTTTTACATTAATATGTGTGTTTTTATGTTACTTTTATGCAGGTAGGGTTGTGAGGCCGAGTATGAAGGAAATAGGCCAATGTGGATCATAATGCACCTATTTTGGAGGAGATCTTGCTAAAGTTCAAACGCGAAGACATAGGTCAGGTATGAGATGCTAGAGTGTGTGCCAACCTCCTCGTATTCGAGTGAGCACTTTCATTTGGAGGGGCACAAAGGCAGTCACACTCGAGCATTCTGACTTATGCATATAAGAACAAGAGATCCACCAACATGTACATCATTGAAAGAGAAAGTGATTCCAACGTGAACGTGTGCCCGTTTGCGTTACCCTGATGAAAGTATGGAATTGGGAAGTTAATCAGGTCGAAGACGGTAGCAGAGCAATGTAGCAACACTGCAGCAATTACTGTGGAGTTACCCGATTCCAGCCCTATTTAAAGCCGATTCAGCCCCGATTTTGGTATTCTTTTCTCCATCTTTTCCCCATTTTGTGAGAGGACTTCGGCTAGGGTTTCGAGGGGTATTAGCCAAGGTTTTGGGGAAGTTCTACGGCTCCGACATCGTGATTCCATTAGGAAGAAGGTTGGTAGGGGAGCTTCGATTGAGGTATATCCTATACCGGACGAAGGAATCTTTGGACGACGAGCAGAGGACTCTCCACAAGACCATCGGCACAATCATCGATGGGGTTTTTTATGGATTCATTGCTTTTACATTCGGTTTCTTTGATTGTATTAAGCTCCATGGAGAGCTAAACCCCTAGTGGGTACTTGGATGATTGAGAACCCTAGGATGTATTCGTTTCATTGAACTTCTTTATTATGCTTTCAATAAATTGATGTTTATTGTGAGTTCCAACCTTGAATGCTTGATTGTATGAACATTTCCCCTAGAGTGACACTAGGGTTGAGAGTTCTTGTTGGTAACCTTGTGAGTGAGTGACACACCACTAGCGTTAGACAAAGCTAGGTTGGAGAGGGTTGAGAGGGTGAGTCGAGAGGTACAGGAGCGTCCCCTTTCCCCTCCAACGTGATAAATTCTACCTCCGTTCCTCGAGTTTTTTGTAGCCATAATGGAGTGAATGGTCTAAGGGATGAACCTCCGCTGGGGCCTAGTTGCGCGTGCAATGGAGTGAAGCATTGAGAGGATCTTAGTATCTAGGGCTTAATTGTGGCTAGGGACCTTCCATCTGGACCAAAGGGGTAGGTCTATATTTAGGAAGAGATTTATCATTTGGAATCCCTAGAGCTCATTGCAACTCTATGTGAGTGCGAGGTGTTGAGATTGTTCGATTTCTCCTCCGGGACATGTATAGAGTTAGGCATAGTTGACCTTAGATTTGGGACTATGTATGTAAGGATTTCCATGACTCACCATTACATTGATTAGGAAGCATAATAGAGAGTTCTTACACTTGAAGTGATCATCCTAGGTGAAGCATTATCCGAGTACCCCATTCTTTATCGATTGCCTTACCCTCTTCTTACTTTTGCTCTTTCACTTGTTGTTTTTATTTTTGAGAATTGAATCAATTTCACACTTATCACTATTGATATTCCACATAGCTAAAAATCAAATTAAGTATTTTCACTCCCTACTCCCTGTGGATTCGACCCCGCTCACCCGGGATTATTACTTCGACAAGCCCGTGCACTTGCGGGATATAAGCAAGGGGATCTTGTCAAAAGCCCTCTCTCAAGTTGGGGAAAAGATGGAGAAAAGAATGCTGAAAATGGGCCTGAATCAGCTTTAAATAGGGCTGGAATCGGGCGACCACACGGGCATGTGGATTTTTCACACGCCCATGTGAAATTTCATTATGGGCGTAGATAATTTTCACACGCCCATGTGGGTTCTCTGAATTCCTATTTTCTCGGTCGGCTGTGAACAGTGCTGCTACAGTACTTTGCTACAGTCCCGTGTGCCTTCTCTAGATTGCTCAGAAAAATCTGTATGCTCTGTAGAACAAGTCTACAACACCAAAACACTATACAGAGACTGTGTATACAGTGAAAATCTGACCAGAGACTCATAAAACCACGCTCAAACAACCTCAAACTTTGGTAATCACAATAAAGCACTAACTATCCACAAGAAAAATACAGCAATAGCATATAAAACTAGAGACTTCAATGCTAAATCTCTTATTCATTCAAAAACTAAACTAAGACCTAGAAAAGAAGTAAAGACTTGGGTTTCCTTCCAAGAAGCAGCTGTTTAACATCACTAAGCTTGACATACTTGCACTTACCTCACGAGGGTTCATGAAGAAAAGTTATTCTTTACCTACAACTTGAAAGCATGATGAACACAATTTTTGCAAGTTAGAGGGGAGTGATTGAGTTTGATACCACAAAAATGTGTGTCATCCTTACTTTGTGAATGCTCATCCCCACTCACATTGGGGCGTTTCTTGTGATGTCTCCATGTCCTCTTGAGCTTTTGGATCATCCTCTTTATAGACCCAAATTAGGTTGCACCTTGTCCTCTAAACCAAGTGCTAAAATTTCTTTATTCTCAGTTTCTTTGTCTAGCCACCCCTCCAATGAGTCCAAACACAACAATTCCTGCACATAATCATGAATCAACCAATCAGTAGTGTCAAGAAAATATAAAGTATCATCAAAATCAAGAGAATATCACAAGGCTTCGGCAAGGCGATATGTTAGCTTGTCATCCCCAGATTTTAGTGTCAATTCCTTACCGTCCATGTCAATGAGAGCCTTGGAAGTGCAGAAGAATGGCCTCCAAAGTATCAATGGAACCTCGACATCCTCATCCACATCTAACACCACAAACTGAACAGGAAATATGTACTTGTCAAATTTGACAAGTACATCCTCAATGATACATACCCCTCCGACGTCTATTGGATTGGTTGGCCAATTTAAGTGTCATCCGAGTGTGTCTAGATTCTTCCAAACCTAGTAACAAGGTCCCCTTGCGTATATCCCGCAAGTGCACGGGTTTGTCGAAGTAATAATCCTGGATGAGCGGGTATCGAATCCACAGGGAGTAGGGAATAAAAACACTTAATCCGCTTCTTAGTTATGTGAAAGATCAGTAGTGATAAGTGTGACCATGATTCAATTCTCAAAAGTAAAAACAACAAGTAAGAAAGCACGATTAAAGGAGGAGGTAAGGCAATCGATAAAGATCGGGGACTCGGATAATGCCCCACCTAGGACAATCGTTCCAAGTGCAAGAACCCTCTATTATGCTTCCTAATTGATGCAATGGTGAGTCATAGAAATCCTTAAATACATAGTCCCAAACCTAAAGTCAACTATGGCTAACTCTATACATGTCTCGGAGGAGAGATTAGATAACCTCTCAACCTCCCACTCGAATAGAGTTGCAATGAGCTCTAGGAATTCCAAGTGATAAATCTCTTCCTAATTATATACCTAACCCTTTGGTCGAGGTGGAAGGACCCTAACCATAATTAAGGGCTAGATACTAAGATCACCTCAACGCTTCACTCCGTTGCACGCGCAACTAAGCCCCAGCGGAGGGTCATCCCTTAGACCATTCATTCTATTATGGCCGCAAAGAACTCGAGCAACGGAGGTAGAATCTATCACATCGAAGGAAAAAGGGGACGCTCCTGTACCTCTCGACTCACCCTCTCAACCCTCTCCAACCTAGCTTTGTCTAACGCTCATGGTGTGTCACTCACTCACAAGGTTACCAACAAGAACTCTCAACCCTAGTGTCACTCTAGGGGAAATGTTCATACAATCAAGCATTCAAGGTTGGAACTCACAATAAACATCAATTAATTGAAAGCATAATAAAGAGATTCAATGAAACAAATACATCCTAGGGTTCACAAATACCCAAGTACCCACTAGGGTTTTAGCTCTCCATGGAGCTAAGTACAATCAAATAAATAGAATGTAAAAGCAATGAATCCATAGAGAAACCCCCTCGATAGTCGTGTCGATGGTCTTGTGGAAAATCCTCTACTCGTCGTCCATGGATTCCCTCGTCCGTTATAGGATACGCCTCTATGGAAGCTCCCCTACAAACCTTCTTCCTAAGGAATGACGATGTCGGAGCCGTAGAACCTCTCCAAAACCTTAGCCAATACCCCACAAAACCCTAGCTAAAGCTGATAAGTGCTTGTGTGATATGAATGCGAAGCGTTCATTCCTTATGTTGAGCAGTACTTTTCTCAGGTTTTTACATTAATATGTGTGTTTTTATGTTACTTTTATGCAGGTAGGGTTGTGAGGCCGAGTATGAAGGAAATAGGCCAATGTGGATCATAATGCACCTATTTTGGAGGAGATCTTGCTAAAGTTCAAACGCGAAGACATAGGTCAGGTATGAGATGCTAGAGTGTGTGCCAACCTCCTCGTATTCGAGTGAGCACTTTCATTTGGAGGGGCACAAAGGCAGTCACACTCGAGCATTCTGACTTATGCATATAAGAACAAGAGATCCACCAACATGTACATCATTGAAAGAGAAAGTGATTCCAACGTGAACGTGTGCCCGTTTGCGTTACCCTGATGAAAGTATGGAATTGGGAAGTTAATCAGGTCGAAGACGGTAGCAGAGCAATGTAGCAACACTGCAGCAATTACTGTGGAGTTACCCGATTCCAGCCCTATTTAAAGCCGATTCAGCCCCGATTTTGGTATTCTTTTCTCCATCTTTTCCCCATTTTGTGAGAGGACTTCGGCTAGGGTTTCGAGGGGTATTAGCCAAGGTTTTGGGGAAGTTCTACGGCTCCGACATCGTGATTCCATTAGGAAGAAGGTTGGTAGGGGAGCTTCGATTGAGGTATATCCTATACCGGACGAAGGAATCTTTGGACGACGAGCAGAGGACTCTCCACAAGACCATCGGCACAATCATCGATGGGGTTTTTTATGGATTCATTGCTTTTACATTCGGTTTCTTTGATTGTATTAAGCTCCATGGAGAGCTAAACCCCTAGTGGGTACTTGGATGATTGAGAACCCTAGGATGTATTCGTTTCATTGAACTTCTTTATTATGCTTTCAATAAATTGATGTTTATTGTGAGTTCCAACCTTGAATGCTTGATTGTATGAACATTTCCCCTAGAGTGACACTAGGGTTGAGAGTTCTTGTTGGTAACCTTGTGAGTGAGTGACACACCACTAGCGTTAGACAAAGCTAGGTTGGAGAGGGTTGAGAGGGTGAGTCGAGAGGTACAGGAGCGTCCCCTTTCCCCTCCAACGTGATAAATTCTACCTCCGTTCCTCGAGTTTTTTGTAGCCATAATGGAGTGAATGGTCTAAGGGATGAACCTCCGCTGGGGCCTAGTTGCGCGTGCAATGGAGTGAAGCATTGAGAGGATCTTAGTATCTAGGGCTTAATTGTGGCTAGGGACCTTCCATCTGGACCAAAGGGGTAGGTCTATATTTAGGAAGAGATTTATCATTTGGAATCCCTAGAGCTCATTGCAACTCTATGTGAGTGCGAGGTGTTGAGATTGTTCGATTTCTCCTCCGGGACATGTATAGAGTTAGGCATAGTTGACCTTAGATTTGGGACTATGTATGTAAGGATTTCCATGACTCACCATTACATTGATTAGGAAGCATAATAGAGAGTTCTTACACTTGAAGTGATCATCCTAGGTGAAGCATTATCCGAGTACCCCATTCTTTATCGATTGCCTTACCCTCTTCTTACTTTTGCTCTTTCACTTGTTGTTTTTATTTTTGAGAATTGAATCAATTTCACACTTATCACTATTGATATTCCACATAGCTAAAAATCAAATTAAGTATTTTCACTCCCTACTCCCTGTGGATTCGACCCCGCTCACCCGGGATTATTACTTCGACAAGCCCGTGCACTTGCGGGATATAAGCAAGGGGATCTTGTCAAAAGCCCTCTCTCAAGTTGGGGAAAAGATGGAGAAAAGAATGCTGAAAATGGGCCTGAATCAGCTTTAAATAGGGCTGGAATCGGGCGACCACACGGGCATGTGGATTTTTCACACGCCCATGTGAAATTTCATTATGGGCGTAGATAATTTTCACACGCCCATGTGGGTTCTCTGAATTCCTATTTTCTCGGTCGGCTGTGAACAGTGCTGCTACAGTACTTTGCTACAGTCCCGTGTGCCTTCTCTAGATTGCTCAGAAAAATCTGTATGCTCTGTAGAACAAGTCTACAACACCAAAACACTATACAGAGACTGTGTATACAGTGAAAATCTGACCAGAGACTCATAAAACCACGCTCAAACAACCTCAAACTTTGGTAATCACAATAAAGCACTAACTATCCACAAGAAAAATACAGCAATAGCATATAAAACTAGAGACTTCAATGCTAAATCTCTTATTCATTCAAAAACTAAACTAAGACCTAGAAAAGAAGTAAAGACTTGGGTTTCCTTCCAAGAAGCAGCTGTTTAACATCACTAAGCTTGACATACTTGCACTTACCTCACGAGGGTTCATGAAGAAAAGTTATTCTTTACCTACAACTTGAAAGCATGATGAACACAATTTTTGCAAGTTAGAGGGGAGTGATTGAGTTTGATACCACAAAAATGTGTGTCATCCTTACTTTGTGAATGCTCATCCCCACTCACATTGGGGCGTTTCTTGTGATGTCTCCATGTCCTCTTGAGCTTTTGGATCATCCTCTTTATAGACCCAAATTAGGTTGCACCTTGTCCTCTAAACCAAGTGCTAAAATTTCTTTATTCTCAGTTTCTTTGTCTAGCCACCCCTCCAATGAGTCCAAACACAACAATTCCTGCACATAATCATGAATCAACCAATCAGTAGTGTCAAGAAAATATAAAGTATCATCAAAATCAAGAGAATATCACAAGGCTTCGGCAAGGCGATATGTTAGCTTGTCATCCCCAGATTTTAGTGTCAATTCCTTACCGTCCATGTCAATGAGAGCCTTGGAAGTGCAGAAGAATGGCCTCCAAAGTATCAATGGAACCTCGACATCCTCATCCACATCTAACACCACAAACTGAACAGGAAATATGTACTTGTCAAATTTGACAAGTACATCCTCAATGATACATACCCCTCCGACGTCTATTGGATTGGTTGGCCAATTTAAGTGTCATCCGAGTGTGTCTAGATTCTTCCAAACCTAGTAACAAGGTCCCCTTGCGTATATCCCGCAAGTGCACGGGTTTGTCGAAGTAATAATCCTGGATGAGCGGGTATCGAATCCACAGGGAGTAGGGAATAAAAACACTTAATCCGCTTCTTAGTTATGTGAAAGATCAGTAGTGATAAGTGTGACCATGATTCAATTCTCAAAAGTAAAAACAACAAGTAAGAAAGCACGATTAAAGGAGGAGGTAAGGCAATCGATAAAGATCGGGGACTCGGATAATGCCCCACCTAGGACAATCGTTCCAAGTGCAAGAACCCTCTATTATGCTTCCTAATTGATGCAATGGTGAGTCATAGAAATCCTTAAATACATAGTCCCAAACCTAAAGTCAACTATGGCTAACTCTATACATGTCTCGGAGGAGAGATTAGATAACCTCTCAACCTCCCACTCGAATAGAGTTGCAATGAGCTCTAGGAATTCCAAGTGATAAATCTCTTCCTAATTATATACCTAACCCTTTGGTCGAGGTGGAAGGACCCTAACCATAATTAAGGGCTAGATACTAAGATCACCTCAACGCTTCACTCCGTTGCACGCGCAACTAAGCCCCAGCGGAGGGTCATCCCTTAGACCATTCATTCTATTATGGCCGCAAAGAACTCGAGCAACGGAGGTAGAATCTATCACATCGAAGGAAAAAGGGGACGCTCCTGTACCTCTCGACTCACCCTCTCAACCCTCTCCAACCTAGCTTTGTCTAACGCTCATGGTGTGTCACTCACTCACAAGGTTACCAACAAGAACTCTCAACCCTAGTGTCACTCTAGGGGAAATGTTCATACAATCAAGAATTTAAGTTTGGAACTCACAACAAACATCAATTAATTGAAAGCATAATAAAGAGATTCAATGAAACAAATACATCCTAGGGTTCACAAATACCAAAGTACCCACTAGGGGTTTAGCTCTCCATGGAGCTAAGTACAATCAAAGAAATAGAATGTAAAAGCAATGAATCTATAGAGAAACACCCTCGATATTCGTGTCGATGGTCTTGTGGAAAATCATCTACTCGTCGTCCAAGGATTCCCTTGTCAGGTATAGGATACGCCTCGACGGAAGCTCTCCTACCAACCTTCTTCCTAAGGAATAACGATGTCGGAGCCGTAGAACCTCTCCAAAACCTTAGCCAATACCTCTCAAAACCCTAGCCGAAACCCTCTCTCAAGTTGGGGAAAAGATGGAGAAAAGAATGCTGAAATCGGGGCTGAATCGGCATTAAATATGGCTGGAATCGGGCGACCACATGGGCCTGTGGATTTTTGACAAGGTCATCTTGCGTATATCCCACGAGTGCATGGGCTTGTCGAAGTAATAATCCCGGATGAGCGGGTATCGAATCCACAGGGAGTAGGGAATAAAAACACATAATCCGCTTCTTAGCTATGTGAAACATCAATAATGATAAGTGTGACAATGATTCAATTCTCAAAAGTAAAATCAACAAGTAAGAGAGCACGAGTAAAGGAGAAGGTAACGCAATCGATAAAGATGGGTTACTCAGATAATGATCCTCCTAGGACGATCGCTTCATGTGCTAGAACCCTCTATTATGCATCCTAATCAATGCAATAGTGAATCATAGAAATCCTTCATTACATAGTACAAAATCTAAGGTCAACTATGCCTAACTCCAAACATGTCCCAGAGGAGAGATTAAATAACCTCTCAACCTCGCACTCGCATAGAGTTGCAATGAGCTCTAGGGATTCCAAGTGATAAATCTCTTCCTAATTATAGACCTAACCCTTTGGTCGAGGTGGAAGGTCCCTAGCCACGATTAAGCCCTAGATACTAAGATCGCCTCAACGCTTCACTCCGTTGAACGCAAAACTAAGCCCCAGCAGAGGGTTATCCCTTAGACCATTCACTCTATTATGGCCGCAAAGAACTCGAGGAACGGAGGTAGAATCTATCACGTCAGAGGGGAAAGGGGACGCTCCTGTACCTCTTGACTCACCCTCTCAACCCTCTCCAACCTAGCTTTGTCTAACACTCGTGGTGTGTCACTCACTCACAAGGTTACCAACAAGAACTCTCAACCCTAGTGTCACTCTATGGGAAATGTTCATACAATCAAGCATTTAAGGTTGGAACTCACAATAAACATCAATTAATTGAAAGCATAATAAAGAGATTCAATGAAACAAATACATCCTAGGGTTCACAAATACCCAAGTACCCACTAGGGGTTTAGCTGTCCATAGAGCTAAGTACAATCAAAGAAATAGAATGTAAAAGCAATGAATCCATAGAAAAACCCCCTCGATGGTCATGTCGATGGTCTTGTGGAGTGTCCTCTACTCGTCGTCCAAGGATTCCCTCGTCCGGTATAGGATACACCTCGACGGAAGCTCCCCTACCAACCTTCTTCCTAAGGAATGATGATGTCGGAGCCGTAGAACCTCTGCAAAACACTAGCCAATACCCCTCAAAACCCTAGCCGAAGCCCTCTCTCAAGATGGGGAAAAGATGGAGAAGAGAATGCTGAAATTGGGGCTGAATCGGCTTCAAATAAGGCTGGGATCGGGCGATTCACGGGCCTGTGGATTTTTCAAACGCCATGTGGAATTTCCACACAGGCGTGGATAATTTCCACACGCCCGTGTGGATTCTCTGAATTCCTGTTTTCTCGGCCGGCTGCGAACAGTGCTGCTACAATACTTTGCTACATTGTTCTGCTACAGTATCCGAACTGAATAGCTTCCCAAATCCATGCTTTCATCTGGGTAACGCAAACGAGCACACGTTCACGTCGTGGATCACTTGCTTCTTCAATGATAGACAAGTTGGTGGAGCTCTTGTTCTATGTGCATAAGTCGGAATGCTCGAGTGTGACTGCCCTTGTGTCCCTCCAAATGGATGTGCCAACTCGAATACGAGGAGGTTGGCACACACTCTAGCATCTCACACCCGACCTATGTCTTCGCGTTTGAACTTTAGCAAGATTTCGTCCAAAATCGGTGCATTATGATCCACATTATCTTCTTTCGTTCATAATCGGCCTCACAACCCAACCTGCATGAAAGTAACATAAAAACACACATATTAGTGCAAAAACCCGAGAAGAGTATTGCTCAAGATAAGGAATGAACGCTTTGCTTCATATCGCACAAGAACTTATCAATTGTACACACGGCCATGTGGAATTTCCACACAGGCGTGTATAATTTCGACATGCCCGTGTGGATTCTCTGAATTCCTGTTTTCTCGGCCGGCTGTGAACAGTGCTAAAATACTTCCCGAGTCCATACTTTTATCGAGGTGACGCAAACGGGCACACGTTCACGTCGTGGATCACTTTGCTTCTTTAATGAAGGACAAGTTGGTGGAAATCTTGTTCTATGTGCATAAGTCGGAATGCTTGAGTGTGACTGCCCTTGTGCTCCTCCAAATGGTTGTGCTAACTCAAATACGAGGAGGTTGGCACACACTTTAGCATCACACACCCGACCTATGTCTTCGTGTTTGAACCTTAGCAAGATTTCCTCCAAAATCGGTGCATTATGATCCACATTGGCTTCTTTCCTTCATACTCGGCCTCACAACCCTACCTTCATAAAAGTTACATAAAAACAAACATATTAGTGTAAAAACCCTAGAAAAGTAATGCTCAACATAAAGAAAGAATGCTTCGCATTCATATCACATAAGCACTTATCACCTAGCTTCTGAAAGAATGTATAAGGCATGACATTGATGCTAGCCATTGATTCCGTTATGAGTGCACGCTATATACATGTTTTTATACCCTAAATCCATTTACATTCTTGTTGTCAAGCTTACTTTTGTGCATGTGTGGTACTATTCTTGGTATTTTTGTCACTTGTGCAGGAACAGATGGGTTTGACGCCTTTTGGAGTGAAATTGGGAAAAAACATGAAAATACATACAAAGGGCTCAAGTACTCAAGCTGGATACGGGTAAGATACACATATTCTTCTTGATTTATGGAGTTCTTTTAGTACTTTTGTTAAACATTGTGTTTGCAAAACTTGATGTGCTTGGTTTGCGTAGTTGCTTAGGTAAACCTCGACGGTGGATTGTCACAGTTATTGTGGCCCTAGGGAATGGAAATACTCGGTGAGCTTGAACCCATAGTTATTATTGAAAACTTGATGTAGTTGAAAGCCATAGTTGCAACCTTGCTCTTAAGGACACACTAAAACCCAATAATGTACCTGGTAAGTTGTGAGAGCGAGTGAGCATCACTTAGTGTGTAAGAAACATTTTAGGACATTGTTCTCTTATTGTTGACACTCAATCCAATTGCCTATTATCTCTACCTATTCCTTTTCTTACCTCTTTTTACTTTTCTATTCTTCGGTTTTAATCTAACCATAAATTTATGCTAACTAGAGATCAGTGGTAAGTGAGTATTTTTATTCCAGTCCCTATGGTTTGACAACCCTACCGCTCACGAGGTACCACTTAGTACTTGTGTGTGACTCGTGCGCTTGTGGAGAACAAATCAAGTTTTTGGCGTTATTACCGGGGACTAGAAACTATTAACAAAGCTTAGAATCTGGTGTTCTAGTTTATTTATATTGTGTATACTTGTGAATATCTTTCTTTACATCATGTTGTTTATTCTATTTTATTTTCATCTACCTTTGCATTTTAGTTCTTTTGAACTAACATTGTTCTCTTTTGTATGTGCTGGTATAATTGCATGACCCGTGGAAGCACGTCTTCTCCTTTAGCAAGTCCTGATCCCGAAATTGAATGAAATTTCAGAAGAAGTTTCTGTTAGATCAATTTGAGTGAGAAATGATATATTAAGGTAAGTGTGGCAGTGGGTCAATGATAAGTTCTTATGTATTAGTAATACGAAGTATTCTTTTCTTACCATGAACATTACTTTAATCAAGTTTTAGCGCTAATACATGTGTATTTGTGATACTTTTGTGCATGTAGGATTGTGAAGCTAAGTATTAAGAAAAGAAGCCCAAGTAGATCGTGAATACAATATTTGGTGGAATCTTGGAAGGAACAAACGTGAAGACACAAGTTAAGTTCAAAGATACGTAAATATGTGCTAACCTCCATGTATTCAAGCAATTACAATGCGTTGGAGGGGAACGATGTCACTCTTCGTCCTGCGGGTCCCTGATGAGCGATCCGCAAGTGCACGGAGTCGTCAAGTAATACCCTGGGCCCAAGAATCTACTCTTACTTCCTCTTTGCGTATTGTCTAGCCGAATGATTCGAAGGGTTTCTCTAATCTATTACTTGAAATAAAAGAACTACAAATGGAATCTATGATAAGGTAGGGGTATAAAATCAGGAGAAAGAAATGGTCACGGATGCGGATTGCCTAGGGGCTACTAAAGTGCAAAGGATGCTAAGAATGTCATGCAATTGAAGGTTTGGACCTAGAGATTTCCTAAATTAGATCAACCTGATGGTCACGACAATTGACCCCTAATCCGGTATAAGTATTGACACAGAATTTCTTCTGATCAAATCCTCATACGATTGCATTAACAAGTAGGGAAATCCCTAATTAGGGCCGGAACACAACTTGGTCTAGCCCTAATGGTGGAGGGGTACAAAATACCCGATGATCACGGCGTATTCGTACATGAATCTCTTCCAAACTTGGTGTGTCTAGTACAAGGGCGATGGTCACGCTACCAAGTACAACCTAACAGTTGGTTTATAGAGTTCTCATGTAAGCAACACATCAAATGCACCAAGAATGAATCACAAATACACAACAATTGCAATAGACAAAATTAAATCATCCAAATACACAAGTTCACCCCAAGGTTCACCGGCATCCGGTGACCTTGCGGTCTACTCGTCCATGCAAACAAATACAAGCAATAAGTCCATGAAAACAACTACAAATGGCATAAGAAAACTCCCTCAAACAATAGAAGTAGGAAGACAAGCCAAGCTAGGTGGAAATGCTTCCACGGACGCCGCGATGGGGGCGGCTTCCCTCGTCGTCTACAAACTCCCAAAGAAGAGATCGATGAAGATCTAGCCAAAACCGAGCTTCTCCCTTTGATTTCCCTTCTCCAAAATGTGTGATCTTGCCTCCTAAAGACTGGTGAAAATCGGCTCTAAGAACTCCCTCAAAAACTCCTCCCTTTCCCTAGAAAAATCGGTTTCATTTATATCCCGTCAGTCCATGCGGGCACCCATGCGGGCGCATGGAGCCCATGAAGCTCACAGCCAAATGCCCAGAAAACATGTCGGTGCTACAGTACTCAGCTACGGTGTTTTGCTACAGTATTTTCGCTGCAGTGCCGAGTGTTGAGAATTTCCAGCAAACCTCACGGCCACCCATGCAGGCGCATGAAGCCCGTGAAACTCACAGCCAAATGCCCGCAGCAAGAACAATGACCTGCTACAATGCCGCTACAGTGCCGCTACAATACTGGGACCCCAAAAATGCCGTTTTTGGTGTCGAAATCATCCGATTTGCATTTTTGAGCATCGTTCGACACATTTAAGACCTACAACACCGAAATAACCAATTTAGACATAAAACGGGCATCAATTCATCAAGATATACACAAATAATACAAGATTAATACATATAAAATACATACATTTAGGCGTTTATCAGTCCCACACATGACATACCGCCATGACAACCCAGGGGAGGTCATACACCTGCCTCAGCCCTAGATCACCGTAAGGCTATCTTGTTCCCTGTACAATATTCTATAACAACAAGAAATAATTTAACAATGAGGACATACAACAACATTGCTACACAAGTACGACATTAAAACACAAGATAAAAACATGGATAATCACAACACAGAAAGCAATAACAATAAGGATAACATCCCCCAAAACACTTGGTATAACTCTCATACATCACATAGTCCTGACTTACACAATTAGGAATATCCAAGAGAAGTGAAAACCAAATATAAAGGTATAACATCCTAGTGGATCCTTCTAATACATGCCAAAATGTTTGAAGTATCATACACAGCTTAAGAAAATCACAAAATAAGCTCTGCCAAGCACTTCACGCTTTTACTTCGCTGCTGTGCTATCACCTGGGAGAGAAAAGAAGAGGGTTGAGTAACTAATTTACTCATTGAGAGGCTAAACATGGAACTACATCTCATACATGATTGAAGAAAAATAAAATGCCAAAATATGCTTCAATTCTTAAAATATTTAAAATACTTAAGATAGCAAGGATATCATAAGAAATGCACAATAAACACCTTTCACATATTCACGGAATCTAAACAAGTATGAAGTCCAAATTTAAACATTTCTTTAATAAATCGTACCTCAAAATGTTCATAAATAAATAAATTAACAATTTAGATTAATCAACAGTAGCACAACTAGCCTCAGAAACCCTCCATTCGCTAACCGTGGCCTCAGTTAGGATAGGAGCCACCAAGATGCACGTATCTTGGTGTTGGCCATTGGGGAACCCCTGTGGTGACTCCAGGCACCCAACCCTGCACAACTTTCAGGCTCTCTACGCACCCCCTGAAAGGATGAAACCTCATTTGAGTACTCCACGCCACCCCAACAAGGTCGACACGTGGAAACTCTAACCCTTACTACAGCAGGGCATTGGGATCCCCCCATGTCACCATCAAAACATTTAAATCACAATCCTGCCCGTTCGCTCAATATATACATCAATATGATAGCATAAGTCTCATCAAGAGATCACAAGTTTTCATTTAAGCAACTTTCACCGCAAAGAGTGAATAACTTGATTATAACATCTTCTTTAAAACCATTTTCATTATAAACACCATACAAGTGTAATCTTTGAACATATACTTTGAATATAACATCATCACAAGGAAAGTCATTTTGGTTCATACATGCCTTTTTAATCATTATAAGAAGAATATCAAGTCTTTCGAAATACAAAACTTGAAAACATATATTTCAAAGCATAGGGTATCCAAAACATAAATAATATATATAATCTTTACCAACAATTAGGAAATAAGCCAAGTAATAAATCATCAAGATTTCTAGATCCCATGGAAAACATTTCAAGAGTTTTAACAACAAGAAGTTTATCATTCAAAGGCAAACAATTTAAGTATTAGAAACAAGCATGATTTATAGCCCATGATTTAGTAAATCCCACTCACAAACATGGCCAGCTAAAACACCCCGGTGTTACTTCTCCACCGGTTCTTTCCCCCTGATTGAAGTCTCACCTCCTAGAAGCATTTGAACAACCAAACAAGCAATGAAAAACCATCAATGACTTGATCAATTGAAATGAAGAACTATACTCAAAATGGGAAAATGAGTGCTTCTAGGGTTTACTAAACATTCTAGCAAGAAGATCTAGCAAGAATAAAACTCTCACAACCCTCAAAACTAACAAGAAAAACAAAAGAAGCCAAACTTGGTTCGGAGCTACAATAACCCTAATTTAGAACATGAAAGATCTTTCTCAAATCTCAATGGATTCATGGTTATACAACTTCAATCTTCTTATATTCTTTAAATCCAAACAAAACCCATGATTTTCATCAATAACTTCAAAGAAAATCTGAATAAGAGAAAGGGAGAAGAAGAAGATGAAATAAAACACATCCTTACCTCAAAGCTTCACAAAACCCTAAGGAAAAGCACTTCTCAAGAGAGGAAGAAGAGATCTTCGAGTTTCTTCTTGATTCAAGGGAAGGGATGATGGGTTTGAGAAGTGTGGATGAAGGTTCTAGAGGAGGAGGAAAGTTGAAGAGAAAAGGTCTCAAGGAAAGGTGTAAAAAGAATGAGAAAAAGATGAGAAAAAGGGCTTTGATACCCTAAATCTACACCCGATACCGACCCCCATACAGCCTCCATACGGCCTGTCTGAACTAGTTCAAAGTTTCTAAAATTTTCATACAGGGTCTATCCAGCCCGTATGGACCCCGGTATGCCCATTCAACCTATACTAAAATGGCTCTAAACGACTCAATTGTTGTCTGATTGACCTCATTTTTGTTTTCAATGACTTGGGACACTCTTAAACAGAGTCCCACATGAAAATTACTCAAGAAAACACAATGAAACATCTGGGAAAAAGAATATACATATATAAATATATATATGAAAAAAAAATCGAATTATCACACAAGAAGCCAGTCGCATTTGCGTATCTCGACTTGTGCGTTGATATCAAGATCTTCACCAATGAGGCTTTTTTATTGAAGAAACATCACGATCTATGGCATAGACGTGTGCCTGTTTATGTTACCTTGATAAAAAGTGGGGAAGTAGGAGTGGAGTGTTTTAGCGTTCGGGGGGGACGATCAATGGCATAGACGTGTGCCTGTTTATGTTACCTTGATATAAAGTGGGGAAGTAGGAGTGTTTTAGCGGAGGGGGGGCACTGTAGCAATACATTGTAGTAGTTACTATTTAGAGCCGGCCGAAAATAAGGATTCCAGAGAATCCACACGAGAGTGTGAGAAATCCACATGCCCGAGTGGATGCCTGATCCCAGCCCTATTTAAGCCACGATTCAGCCCTATTTTGGGGCCCATCTTTCATCCTTCTCTCCAACTTTTCTCCATCTTTTGGGAACCGTCGGCTAGGGTTTAGAGAGGCTTTTTGTAAGTCTTTGGAGTGGTCCTATGGATTTGAGACTGCACTTCTCTTGCAAGAAGGTTATTGGAGGAGCTTTCATTGGCATCGATCCGGTGAGGTGTTCCCCAGGCCGGAAAAGGTGACCTTTGGAGAAGAAGAGGGTACTCCACAAGCCATCAACATGATTACCGAGGGGGTTTTCCTATGGATTACTTGTTTTTACTTTCGATTTCATTATTGATTGTATTTTGCTCCATGGAGAGCTAAACTCCCTAGTAGGTACTTGGATTTTGTAACCGCTAGGATGTTTTTTTCATTGACCTTTTATTATGCTTTCCTTAATTGATGTCTCTAATTGAGTTCTAATCATGAATGCTTATTGAATGATTTCTTCATTAGAGATACACTAGGGTTGAGAGACCATCTTGGTAACCTTTGTGGATGAGTGACACACCATGAGGGTTAGACAAAGCAAGGTTGGAGAGGGTAGAGAGGGAGAGTCGAGAGATAGCGAAGTGTCCCCTTTCCTTTCGATGTGATTTATCCTGGTAACCTTTTGTGGATGAGTGACACACTATAGGGTTTGTCACGTAGAATCCCTAGAGCATCTCGCAACTTTACACATTGTGAGGTGTTGAGACTGTTTCATTTCTCCGCCGGGTATAGTGTAGAGTCAGTCACGGTTGACCTTAGGTTTGGGGCCATGTATTCAAGGATGTCTACGACTCATTAAGCATCAATTAGGAAACATAATAGTTGGTCTTGCACTTGAAACATTAGTCCTATTTGGAGCATTATCTGACTACCCCACTTCTATAAATTGCCTTTCCTTATGTTGAGCATTACGTTTCTCAGGTTTTTACAATAATATGTGTGTTTTTATGTTACTTTCATGCAGGTGGGGTTGTGAGGCCGATTATGAAGGAAAGAAGCCAATGTGAATCACAATGCACCAATTTTGGAGGAAATCTTGCTAAAGTTCAAACGCGAAGATATAGGTCGATGTGAGATGCTAGAGTGTATGCCAACCTCCTCGTATTAGAGTTTGGCACATCCATTTGGAGGGGCACAAAGGCAGTCACACTCGAGCATTCCGACTTATGCACATAGAACAAGAGCTCCACCAACTTGTCTATCATTGAAGAAGCAAGTGATCTACGACGTGAACGTGTACTCGTTTGCGTTAACTCGATGAAAGCATGGATTTGGGAAGCTATTCAGGCCGGATACTGTAGTAGAGCACCGTAGTAACAATGTAGCAAGTACTATTCACAGACGGCCGAGAAAACAGGAATTCAGAGAACCCACATGGGCGTGTTGAAATTATCCACGTCCCTGTGGAAATTCCAAATGGGCGTGTGAAAGATCCACATGCCCGTGTTGTCACCCGATTCCAGCCCTATTTAAAGCCGATTCTGCCCCGATTTCAGCATTCTTTTCTCCATCCTTTCCCCAACTTGAGAGAGGGTTTTGGCTAGGGTTTTGAGAGGTATTGGCTAAGGTTTTGGAGAGGTTCTATGGCTCCGACATCGTCATTCCTTAGGAAGATGGTTGGTAGGGAGCTTCCGTCGAGGCTTATCCTATACCAGACGAGGGAATCTTTGGACAACGAGTAGAGGACTTTCCACAAGACCATCGACATGACTATTGAGGGGGTTTCTCTATGGATTCATTGCTTTTACATTCTACTTCTTTGATTGTAGTTAGCTCCATGGAGAGCTAAACCGCTAGTCGGTACTTGGGTATTTGTGAACCCTAGGATGTATTGGTTTCATTGAATCTCCTTATTATGCTTTCAATTAATTGATGTTTGTTGTGAGTTCCAACCTTGAATGCTTGATTGTATGAACATTTCCCCTAGAGTGACACTGGGGTTGAGAGTTCTTGTTGGTAACCTTGTGAGTGAGTGACACACCATGAACGTTAGACAAAGCTAGGTTGGAGAGGGTTGAGAGGGTGAGTCGAGAGGTACAGGAGTGTCGCCTTTCCCCTCTAATGTGATAGATTCTACCTCTGTTCCTTGAGTTCTTTGCGGCCATAATAGAGTGAATGGTCTAAGGGATGACCCTCTGCTGGGTCTTAGTTGCTCGTGCAACGAAGTGAAGCGTTGAGGTGATCTTAGTATCTAGGGCTTAATTGTGGTTTGGGACCTTCCACCTGGACCAAAGGGTTAGGTCTATAATTAGGAAGAGATTTATCACTTGGAATTCCTAGAGCTCATTGCAACTCTATTCGAGTGCGAGGTTGATAGGTTATGTAATCTCTCCTCTGGGACATGTATAGAGTTAGGCATAGTTGACCTTAGATTTGGGACTATGTAATTAAGGATTTCGATGACTCACCATTGCTTTGATTAGGAAGCATAATAGAGGGTTCTTGCACTTGAAACAATTATCCTAGGCGGAGCATTATCCGAGTACCCCATCTTTAACGATTGCCTTACCTCCTCCTTTACTCGTGCTCTCTTACTTGTTGCTTTTACTTTTGAGAATGGAACCATTGTCACACTTATCACTATTGATCTTTCACATAGCTAAGAAGAGGATTAAGTATTTTTATTCCCTAGTCCCTGTGGATTCGATACCCGCTCATCCGGGATTATTACTTCGACAAACCCGTGCACTTGCGGGATAAACGCAAGGGGACCTTGTCACATTCCATTTCATCAACATAATCAATGTTCATCTTCACTTAGTTAAGTAGCAATATTAGTATTTTTATTCCCTACTCCATGTGGATACGATATCCCACTCACCTGGGATTTATTACTTCGACAAACCCGTGCCTTTGCGGGTAACATGCAAGGGACGTTGTCAGGCTTTTAGCACCGATGCCGGGAGTAGGCGTTTAGAGATACTTTGCACTTTACTATATTAGCTATTTGTCATTCATTATATTCTACATCTTCTTATTCTATCATCATTCTGATTTTGTTTTGTTTTTTTTTGGTGCAGCTCCAGGTTATGACCCGAGAGAACCCCTTGACAATTGTTGAAGAAGATCCTAAATTTGAACATACACTCAGAAGAAAGGGAAAAGAACCTATGCATGAGCCGTCAAATCTAGCTGAGGTTGAAGGTGAAGGATCAAAAAACATGGCAGAACAGAATGAGCAACAGAGAATGCTTTTTGATTATGCCAGACCCTCAGTTTTGGGCACACAATCTAGTATTGTGCTGCCCCCAATTACAGCTCAAAATTTTGAGCTATAGCCAGCATTCATCCAGATAATATAGCAGTCAGCAAAGTTTAATGGTTTGGCCGATGAGGATCCAAACAACCACATAGAAAACTTTTTAGAAGTGTTTGACATGCTCAAGATCAATGGAGTTATGGATGATGCTATCAGTTTGAGGGCCTTCCCATTTTTCTTGAAAGGGAGAGCGAAGCAGTGGCTACACTCATTGCCTAGAGCATCAATCACTACACGGGTGGAGATGGTGGAAGCTTTTCTTACCCGATATTTTCCTCCCGAAAAATCAGCAAAGCTTAGGAATGAGATTTCTTCCTTCGTGCAAATGGAATTGGACTCTCTATTTGAGACATTGATAAGTGTCTAAATGTAGGTGTTTTCATATATGTATCGTATGCACTTTGCATGTATTTTGTGAGGTTTGATGCCCGTTTCGCGCTTAATCGTCTATTATTTGCTTTGTAGGGCATATGGAAGCCATGGAGAACAAGAAGATATCATTTTGGCAAAAAGAGAAGAAAACAGGAATTTCATACTACCCAGTATGGGGGCCGTATGCACTGTAGCAGCGGATTGATTTGGTGTTCTGTCCAGATTTCCATACTACCCAGTATACGGGGCCGTATGGAGGCCGTATGCACCCCGTATGGAACGCGAATCTAGGGTTTGTGAGTGCCATACGACCCCCATATGACCCCTATACGGCCCGTATGCCTCGGGGGGTATATAAACTCACTTTTAGGGCTGATTAGAAAACTTTTTGCTGGCCGACTTTTGGGAGATTTTTTGGGAGATTTTGGGCGACCTTAGGGAGGAGAAGAAGGGCGAGAAAGCTGGAAGATCATTCAAGCCCAAGGTCCAAGGCTCTCAAGGCAAGAAGGCAACATCATTCAAAGGGGAGATCGATCACGACTTGAAGGAAGGAGAACCGCGGCTAGAGGAAGCGTCATTCGACATTCCTTTGGCGGGGGAAGCGTCATTCGGCATATTCTCGCCTCATCCTTCACCATTTCATCTAGGGAGTGTCATACTATGTCTTTGTTTCATGTTTTGCTTGATTGTATGCTTTGTTATGAGATGATGACACACTAGACCCCCAAGGCCACCGGGTGTTGGTGAACCTTGGGGGGTTTTATCATGTATTTTGGATGATTACTTGTTAATTCTATGCTTGGGTATTTTTGAGATCTAATCCATTGTTTTAATGCTAAGTGTTACACCAAGGAGAAATCCGTAGCTCTTTTATGAATGATGCATGTAGATGTGACTTGCTCGCATGTATTAGGTCATGAATGGATTAGAAGGGGATACTTGTATCATCACGCCGAGAAATCGGGTGTTTGGTAGCCCTCCATGTAGGTTTAATCCGAAGAAGAGTAGGTTTATTCCTAAGTGAGATTTCCTTGTACTTAATGCAATCGTAGGAATGTAGATTTTGGAAGAAATTCCTATCTATGTTCGTATGGGATTAGGGTTCAATCGCCGAGAAATTGGGGTTGTTCTAATCTTGGAATCTCATGGTCCAATTTACCCTTGCATCTTTAGATCATCATCCATGTTGCATGATAACCCCTCAAGGGAATCCACATCCATAGGCCTTTGAATTTCATCGATTATCTTGCTTGCTTATTGCTTGTTCTCTCTAATTTGTTCATAATATTGTTTTAATCTTGTTTTAGTTTTAATTGCACCTATTAGATTAAAACCCATCACTTGAGATCTAAGGCTAGATAATAGCTCGAGAAGGAGTAATAGGAGATCCTTAGCCCCGTGGAATACGATCCTCGTGTCTTCACATGAGGTATTACTTGGCGATCCCGTACACTTGCGGGGAAGTAATCAGACATGGGAAAGGTTCAAGGAACTCCTGCGAAAAAATCCTCAACATGGGTTTCCAGAGTGGATGATAAATGCAGATTTTTTTACAATGGTTTAAACCTAATTACAAGACAGTTACTTGATGCAGCAGCAGGAGATATCTTAGGTAGAAAGAGCCTTGGAGAAGCCCGGTAATTAATTTAAGAAATGGGTTTGATAAGTGCTTGTGTGATAAGAATACGAAGTGTTCTTTCCTTATAAAGAGCATTACTTTTATCGGGTTTTAACGCTAATTTGTGTGTATTTATGTTACTTTCATGCAGATAGGGTTATGAGACCTAATATTAGAGAAAGAAGCTAATGTGGATCGTAAATGCACCATTTGGAGGAAATCTTGAGAAGGTTCAAACGCGAAGACATAAGTCGGGTTCGAAATGAAGGAATGTGTGCCAACCTCGTCATATTGAAGTTAGCACAACGATTTGGAGGGGCACAAGGACAGTCACATTCAAGCATTCCGGCTTGTGCATGTATAACAAGATCTCCACCAACATGTCCGTTATTGAAGAAGCAAAGTGATCTATGATGTAAACGTATGGCCGTTTATGTTACCTCGATGAAAGCATGGATTCGGGAGTGTTTCGAGCCAGACTATAGCAGGCCATTGTAGCAAAACATTGGAGCAGGTACTGTTCACAGCCGGCCGAAGAAGGATGAAAGCAGAGAATCCACATGGGTGTATGAAAATTCCACACGCCCGTACGAAAATTCCACTGGGGCGCCCAAATGGGCATGTGGATTCCCGATTCCAGCCCTATTTAAGGCCGATTTTAGCCCCTATTTCAGGATTCGTTTCTCCATCTTTTCCCCAACTTGAGAGAGGACGACGGCTAGGGTTTTCAGAGGTATTGGCTAATGATTGGGATAGGTTCTACGGCTCCGACATCGCACTCTCTTTGGAAGAAGGTTAGTGGGAGAGCTTTCGTCAGCACCAATCCGGCGAGGTGTATCTTAGGCCGGACAAAAGGACCCTTGGATGAGTAGAGGACACTCCACAAGACTATCACCATGACTATCGAGGGGGTTTTCTATGGCTTTTTTGCTTTTACATTTGATTTCACTGATTGTAATTAGCTCCATGGAGAGCTAAACCCCTACTGGGCACTTGGGTATTTGTGAACCCTAGGATGTTTTTATTTCATTGAACCTCTTTATTATGCTTTTAATAAATTGATGTTTTATTTGAGTTCTAATCTTGAATGCTTGATTATATGAATACTCCCTTAGAGTGACACTAGGGTTGAGAGTTCGTGAAGGTAAGCCTTGTGAGTGAATGACACACCACGAGAGTTAGACAAAGATAAATTTGAGAGGGTTGAGAGGGTGAGTTGAGAGATAGCGGAGTATCCCCTTTCCCCTCCGGTGTGATTTATTCTACGTCCATTTCCTCAAGTTCTTTGTGGTCATAGTATAGTGAATGGGCTAATTGTGCGTAGGGACCTTCCACCTGGACCAAAGGGTTAGGTCTACATCTAGGAAGAGGATTTATCACTTGGAATCCCTAGAACTCATTGCAATTCTATACGAGTGCAAGGTTGAGAGGTTATTCAATTTCTCCTCCGGGACATTTATAGAGTTAGGCATGGTTGCCCTTAGATTTGGGACCATGTTTATAAGGATCTCCACAACTTATTATTGCATCATTTAGAAAGTATAATAGAGGGTTCTTGTACTTAAAATGATTGTCCTAGGCTGAACAATATCCAGGTACCCCATTTATATCGATTGCCTTATCTTCTCCTTTACTTTTGCGCTCTTTCTTGTTCTTTTACTTTTGTTATTTCACATCTTGTCACACATATCACTATTCATCTTTCATTTAGTTAAGAAAAAATTTAAGTGTTTTTATTCCTGACTCGCTGTGGATACAATACCCCACTCATCTTGGATTTTATTACTTCGACAAACCCATGCACTCACGGGACATACGCAAGGGCGTTGTCAAGTTTTTGGCGCCGTTGCCGGGGAGTAGGCATTTAGAGATACTTTGCACTTTGTTGTCTTAGCTATTCATTCATTCATTCATTCATTCATTCATTCATTCATTCATTCTAGTTCATTTCTTCTTATTCTATCATCATTCTGATATCTTTTTCTTTCTTTTTGGTGCATCTCCAGGTTATGACCCGAGGGAACCCCTCAATATTGATTGAAGGAGATCCGGAGCTTGAACGTACACTTAGAAGAAAAGGGAAAGAACCTGTGTAAGAACCGTCTAATCTCTGATGTGGAAGTAGAAGAATCTGAAAACATGGCAGAATCCCTAGGGTTGTCATTAGGTCCTGAATTTAGGATGAAATGCGAGATGGTAGTTGGGCCAAGAGAATACTAAATTAGCTCAACCCGATGGTCACGGCAATTGAACCCTAATCCCATACAAGTATTGGGTCAGAATCGCTTCCGCCCAAATCCTCATATGATTGCATTACACTCAGGGAAATCTCTAATCAGGGTCGATACGCAAACTAGGTCCAACCCTAATTGCTGGAGGGGTACAAAATACCCGATGGTCAAGGTGTATTTGTACATGGATCCCTTCCAAGCCAAGTGTGTCTAGTACAAGGGCGATGGTCACGCAACCAAGTACAACCTAGAAGTTGAAATACAGAGTTCTCATGCAAATCAACACATCAAAGTACACAAGACTTGAACCACAAACTACAAGATTCCATAAAAGAAATGCAACATCCAACAATACATCAATAAAGATGATCATCCAAATTACAAACAATCAACCCTAGAGTTCATCATATCCAAATCACAAATAAGTTAGTGCCTCATGAAAGAGGACCACTCATACAAATCCAAGGAACAAATAAAGAAGAAAAGAAGTAAGAACTACTCCCTCTAGCTTTAGATCCCCTTAGATGGTGAAGATTTTGAAGATTTGAAGAGATCTCCCCTCAAATGATGCCTTGGATGCCTAGGATCTTCACCCAATATTCTCCTCCAAAGCTTGCCTCCCTCTTGGTGATGTCTTGCGTAGTAGATCGCCGGCGGGAAGAGTGGTGCGGCGGCCTAAGAGGCCCAAGAGAAAACTGCACACCAAAAGCTCTACAAAAACCTCCTCTTTTGCCCTAGAAAAATCGGTTTCATTTATATCCCGTCAGTCCGTGCGGGCATCCATGCGGGCGCATGGAGCCCGTGAAGCTCACAGCCAAATGCCCAGAAAACATGCCGTTGCTACAGTACTCAGCTACAGTATTTTTTACAGTATTTTCGCTGCAGTAACCGAGTATTGAGAATTTCCAGCAAACCTCACGGGCACCCATGCGGGCGCATGGAGCCCGTGAAACTCATAGCCAAATGCCCGCAGCAAGCACAATGACCTGCTATAATACTGCTACAATGCCGCTACAGTGCTGGGACCCCAAAAATGCCATTTTTGGTGTCGAAATCATCCGATTTACATTTTTGAGCATCGTTCGACACATTTAAGACCTGCAACACCGAAATAACCAATTTAGACATAAAACGGGCATCAATTCGTTAACATATTCACAAATGATACAAGATTAATACATATAAAATACATACATTTAGGCGTTTATCAAACATCCCCACACCTAAGCGTTTGCTTGTCCCCAAGCAAACACACATGAAAGAATAAGGGCGGAATGATAAATGACTAAACGTACGACCTCAAGCTCAAATAGTGAAGAACCCCACAGGCACAGATGAAATGAATTCAAGGAAATGAGTTGTATAATAGCTAACTCAGTAGAGATAGTCATGATTCCTCTAGAGTGCTTTCCTCGTGAGTGTGTGTATGCTTCATCCCTCGCTCTCCCTATTCACACCACATTCAATGACTACCGGTGTTAAAAATGTTAAAGACACCCTCAATAGTAGGTCAAGAGTCGTTCGGTCCACATTCAACACTTTAGTAACTAAGTGAATGCATGATTGAGTCCGGCAGAACAAATACTTCTTTATTTATTTATTTATTTATTTATTTATTTATTTTTTGAGTCCGCCTAACGTAGACTGCACAAAATATCTTATAATCTTTCAGAAGGATGCACATGCTGATTAGGCACAAGAGCCACCCAACCTACTTGATTACAGTCAACATAGACGCATTCATGCTAAATTAGCAGAGGAATACTGACATAGACTCATTTTTTCATGTTTCAATTTTTTTATTTTTTTATTTTTTATTTTTTTTATTTTTTTTTAAGATAACAAGTATATACATGTCTCCTGAGCACTTTCATGCAAAACTTCACTTAGGGATAAAACAAAATGAACAAAAGAACCAAAAGCTCTTAAAAGACCATTGAGGGATGAATTTACCACTCTAACACTTTAAATCAAAGTAGTGGGTTAGCTGGGGCAAACAAAGTAGAAGTACTGTGTCAAAGCTGTGAAGAAAACACTAGAAAGAAAACATGACTTCCTTATAGCACAAATAACACTACAACTCATTACTATCATTCATTCAAGCCAGGAGGTTCTTAACAATAAATCATAGAATCGTACATTGCCCTCAATGTACATTAATCAACAGAACATGGTGTAAAAATCGGAATAATTAAATTAAACATGAAAGGGAAGGGTAAAGAGACTGCCCCATTTGGTTGATGAAGATTGTGCAATACATGCATGAACAGGGGGTTGGTTCAATTCAATTCTTAAGGGGTGGTGAGAATGAAGCTCATGTCCTGATAATCCTGCAAATGTCAAAAAAAAAAGTATAGTTCATCTCACCAATGAATATGTAGGGAGAACACACAAACAAAAAAACTCTAAAAAAACTATGAAAACAAAGTCCATGCAAGTCATTTGTTCAATCAATGTCATGATGCTTAAATCTCTCTAGTGCAAGTGTTTCGTGGGGGGTTTCAAGGATGCTACAAGTGTCAAACAAATTCAAGATAAGCAACTTTCAAAAAGTTATCTGTAGTACGACTCGAAATTTGGCAAGAATTTCCACGATTTTTGAAGCCCAAAAAAATTTACAAACCATGGATAAAAATTTAAATAAATTAAGGATCAAACAACCATACAACATTCCTCATGGTTTAAAGTAATATATGCATGCACAATCAAGAAGAAGAGGCAAGGTTGCTCCAAAACAAAAACTAGGGTTTCAAAGCTTGAATCGATGAAGATCGGTGAAATAGATGGTAAAACTTCAATTAATCCACAAGATCTAAGTTGGAAGAGGTAGGAGAGGAGTGAAGAGGAAGAAAAAAATGAAGAAAAAAATGGTGAAAAGAATGAAAGAAAAACGGATGAAAAAAATGAGTGAGAACAAGGGAGAGAAAGGTGGCTACATAAGGCTGGAAATTTCAGCCCGCAAAGCCATACTGGGCTCCATGCGGGCGCATGGAGCCCGTGAGGATTTCTGTCCTTCTCTAGCCCATGAGGCTGTAAGACTCACGGGCTGCCTCATGGGCACATGGCACCCGTGAGGCCCCTGGGGAGCAGAAAAATGGTCCACACAGGCCGTATACAGCCCGTATGGACCTGGAAAAATAAAATTTTGGCATGGCTCCCATGTAACTTAGAACAAAACTAGTTTACAACATCTATAACATGAAAATATGCATTGAAACACAACCAAACAAAGTCAAAGCACTAGATAAGATTCACTAATATAAGACAAGCATGGATCATTCAAACAAACAAAAATACAAACACAACACAAACACAAGCTTTATGAATAAACTCAACAAACATGTAAAATATGAAAAATGAAACATGAATAATTTGAAACTTGGGTTGCCTCCCAAGAAGCGCTTGTTTTACGTCATTAGCTCGACGTACCTCTTTCTTACCTTAGGGAGGCTTGAAGACGGTATGTTCATCCCGGCTAGAATTGGCATAACAACTACCGAAAAAAATGAAACGTACCTTCCAGGATGGTGTCAAGTTGAAAGCCAAGCATAAGTTACCTTTTGGCCTCCATGGAAAAAGCTTGGGCCGGGAGTTGTGAAATTTAAACTTGGGCGGCTCCTTAGATGGCTTAAGTATCCTCCCCACTTCTTCTGTGGTCCCGGCAAGAATTCCTTTGAGTAGGCCACCACAAAGTTGCTTGGGCCTCCATGGAAAAAGGTTCGGTCGAGAATTATTCAAAGTTGGTATGGGTGGGTCCTTGGACGGTTTCAACCTCCTACCCAAATTTTCTTCCTCGACCAATGTCAAATTGCCTTGAACTACCCACAAGTGTTGTTTGGGCCTCCAAGGGAACAAGTTTGGTTGAGAACTTGTCAAGCTTTGCATAGGTGGATTAATTGGAGGCATCAACATCCTATCCATAATTTTTCTCTCAACCCTGTTGTGATGAACTTCAATGGCCCACAAAGTTTGCTTCGGCCGCCAAGGAAAAATCTTTGGTTGGGAATTGTCCAAGCCCGGCATTGGTGGGTTCAATGATGATCTTAGCTTAGTACCCACATCTTCGAATACAATTCCCGTAATTTTGTTTTTGCACTTGACTAAAATTGATGGATGGATGGAAAAATCTATGTTGAGGCAAGTAGCATCTTCAAATGTGGTCGATGGAGTTTCTTCTACTTCCTCACATGTTTCCTTAGCCATGATGCCAACCTCCCACTTTTCTTCTTCAGTTTCCCATTGAGGTGGAACTTCTACCATTTGCTCAAAAGGTATTGATGCTACACCACTTGCTTCTTCAACCTCCAATACCTCAATATCGGTTTCCCCCTCAATTTCACTGTTTTTCTCTTCATTCATTGTACCATTTTCAGATAGGGCATCTATAGTTCGTGGTAACTCGGTCGATATGTTAGAAGACTCAGCAATCCTGTTCACCATACTTTGAAAAGATGGTCGGGCATTAAAAGGTGCAGTATCCATGGCTTTGAATTCAGCATCAGTTTGCATCATGAATCTTGCGAACACATCTTGCGTATTGAATCCCCATTCATTAAGTTGCTTAGTATCAACAATTGGAGGATGATAATGCCATGGTTCTTGAAAGGAGGGTTCTTGCAGCAATCCCTGGTGAGGGTACTCCCATTGTTGAGTATGATCATGTGCCGAAAAGTGCGGGTGTCCTCCCCAATATGGATTATAAACTTCAGTGTACTGATTGCTATGGCTTGCTCTGTTGGCATCCAATTCTTTCATTTGCTTTTCAAGTGCATACATTTTAGCGGCCAATAATCTTTCTTAAAAATCCATGGCCGGATCGCTTCGGTGTGCTCTCATGGCACTTAAATCTTCCATCTCATTTTCAAGCACATACATTTTCGCCGCCAATAATTTTTCTTCGAAGTCAATGGCCTGTGTAATAAAAAGAATAAAACTAACAATAGTAAGCTATCAAAGAAAAGATAAAAGAAACAAAATAAATATTTACAAAGATAGATATTTACAACAACAAAGATTAATGACTAGAGCAATAGACTACAGGTTTTCCTAGTATTCCTTGTGTCCCCGGCAACGGCGCCAAAAACTTGATGGGAGATCCGCAAGTGCACGGAGTCGTCAAGTAATACCTCTCGTGCGAGCACGAGAGGGTCGTATTCCCTGGGCCCAAGGAGCTACTATTACTTCCCTTTCGTCTATTTCCTAGCCTAACACTCCGAAAGATGAATAGTAATTTTAAAAAGAGAAAGAATTAACTACAATGAAATCCGGGGTACTACTACACACAATACGAACTCAAGGGAGAATCAAACAGTGAAGGGAGTGATTTGAACAACAAATCCCCCTAAGGTTGTCATTAGGTCCTGAATTTAGGATGAAATGCGAGATGGTAGTTGGGCCAAGAGAATCCTAAATTAGCTCAACCCGATGGTCACAGCAATTGAACCCTAATCTCATACAAGTATTGGGTCAGAATCCCTTCCGCCCAAATCCTCGTATGATTGCATTACACTCAGGGAAATCTCTAATCAGGGTCGATACTCAAACTAGGTCCAACCCTAATTGCTGGAGGGGTACAAAATACCCGATGGTCACGGTGCATTTGTACATGGATCCCTTCCAAGCCAAGTGTGTCTAGTACAAGGGCGATGGTCACGCAACCAAGTACAACCTAGAAGTTGAAATACAGAGTTCTCATGCAAATCAACACATCAAAGTACACAAGACTTGAACCACAAACTACAAGATTCCATAAAAGACATACAACATCCAACAATACATCAATAAAGATGATCATCCAAATTACAAACAATCAACCCTAGAGTTCATCATATCCAAATCACAAATAAGTTAGTGCCTCATGAAAGAGGACCACTCATACAAATCCAAGGAACAAATAAAGAAGAAAAGAAGTAAGAACTACTCCCTCTAGCTTTAGATCCCCTTAGATGGTGAAGATCTTGAAGATTTGAAGAGATCTCCCCTCAAATGATGCCTTGGATGCCTAGGATCTTCACCCAATCTTCTCCTCCAAAGCTTGCCTCCCTCTTGGTGATGTCTTGCGTAGTAGATCGCCGGCGGGAAGAGTGGTGCGGCGGCCTAAGAGGCCCAAGAGAAAACTGCACACCAAAAGCTCTCCAAAAACCTCTTCTTTTGCCCTAGAAAAATCGGTTTCATTTATATCCCGTCAGTCCATGCAGGCATCCATACGGGCGCATGGAGCCCTTGAAGCTCACAGCCAAATGCCCAGGAAACATGCCGGTGCTACAGTACTCAGCTACAGTGTTTTTTACAGTATTTTCGCTACAGTAACCGAGTATTGAGAATTTCCATCAAACCTCACGGGCACCCATGCGGGTGCATGAAGCCCGTGAAACTCACAACCAAATGCCCGCAGCAAGCACAATGACCTGCTACAATACTGCTACAGTGCCGCTACAGTGCTGGGACCCCAAAAATGCCATTTTTGGTGTCGAAATCATCCAATTTACATTTTTGAGCATCGTTCGACACATTTAAGACCTGCAACACCGAAATAACCAATTTAGACATAAAACGGGCATCAATTCGTTAACATATTCACAAATGATACAAGATTAATACATATAAAATACATACATTTAGGCGTTTATCAATGACTCTACCTCTCGACCCTCTCAACCTTGCTATGCCTAATCCTAATGGTATGTCACTCATCTACAAGGATTACCAACATAGATTCTGATAAGTGCTTGTGTATTATTAGTAATATGAACATTTCTTTTTTTACGATAAGCATTACTTTTATCAGATTTTAGCTCTAATATATATGTATTTGTGTTACTTGTGTGCATGTTGGGTTGTGAAGCCAATTGCAGAGGAAGAAAGCCAAAGTAGATTGCGAATACACTTTGTTGATGGAATCTTGGAGTAAACAAACGTGAAGACACAAGTTGTGCTCAAAGATAATTGAATATGTGCCAACCTCCATGCGCGCAAGCAATTACATAGTTTGGAGGGGCACAAAGGCAGTCACATTTACGTATTCTGACTTGTACAATGCTAGTAAGATCTTCATCAATGTTATCCCTTATTGAATAGGTGACGCAATCTACGGCATAGACGTGTACCTGTTTATATTGCCTCGATGAAGTGTGTGGATTCGGAAGTGTTTTTTAGCGGAGTACTGTAGCAGGTAATGTAGCAAATCACTTTAGCACTTACTGTTCATAGGCCACTTAAAAACCAAGTTCTGCATATTCACACGAGCGTGTGAAAATTCCACAAGCCCATGTGAATTCTCAATTCTAGCCTTATAAAAAGCTGCGATTCAGACCGGTTTGAGAATCCTCTTTTCCATCTTTTCTCCGTCTTTTCCACAACTTTGCAGAGGCCTACGGCTAAGGTTTAGAGGAGCTTTGGCAAGGTTTTTGGAGTGGTTCTATGACCTCTGAGACCATGCTCCTTTGGAAGAGAGTATTGGGGAAGATTTCATCAGCACCAATACGACGAGGTGTGCCCTAGGCTTAACAAGGGAACCTTTGAAGAGGACGGGGCTACCCCACCTAACCATCAACATGAATACCGAGGGGTTTTTACTTATGGATTGCATGTTTTTACTTTTGATTTCATTATTAATTGTATCTTGCTCCATGGAGAGCTAAAACCTACATGGTACTTGGACTAGTAAACCCTAGGATGTTATAGTTTCATTGACCTTTTAGTATAATTCTTTAATTAATGCCTTTAATTTAGTTCCAATCTTGAATGCTTATTGAATTATTTCTCCCTTAGAGTGACACTAGGGTTGAGAGTCTACATTGGTAGTCCTTGTAAGTGTGTGATACACCATTAGGATTAGACAAAGCAAGATCGGAGAGGGTCGAGAGGGTGAGTCGCGAGATAGCGGAACGTCCGCTTTCTCCTTCGTTGTGATTTATCCTACCTACATATTCCAAGGGTCCTTTTCAGTCACAATAGAGTGAAGTGCTAAGAGAGGAACTCCACTAGAGCTTAATTGCGCAAGCAACAGAGTGAAGCATTGAAGTAATCCTTAGTGCCGGGCTTAATTGTGACTAGGGGTCTTTCACCTGGACCAAAGGGTTAGACCTATATTAAGGAATAGGGTTTATCACTTGGAATCCTTAGAGCTTTTTGCAACTGTGCACAGTGTGAGGTGTTGAGACTGAGTGATTTCTCTACCAGGGCATATGTAGAGTTAGTCACAGTTGACCTTAGGTTTGGCACCGTGTACTTTAGGATTTTCCATGACTCATTAAGCATTAGTCAGGAGCTTAATAGTTGGTCTTGCACTTGAAGCAATAGTCCTAGGGGGAGTAATATTTGGGTGCCCCACTTTCTATCGATTGTCTTTACTCTCATTTTATCTCGCCTCATTTTTACTTTCTTTATTTCTTTGCATATTGATTTTGTTAACAATACTATCGATTCATCTTCACTTTAGTAAAGTAGCAATCTTTGTGTTTCTGATCACTATTCCCTGTGGATTTGACTACCCACTCACCGGGCTATTATTACTTCAACAAACCCGTGCACTTGCGGGTTACACGCAAGGGGTTTGTCAGATTCTCAACCCTAGTGTCACTCTAAGGGAAAATCAATACAACAAGTATTCAAGGTTGAAACTCAATCAAAATATCAATTGAAGAAGCAAAATAAGATTCAATGAAACAAAATTATACTAAGGTTTACAAGTCCAAGCACCCACTAAGGGTTTAGCTCCCCATATAGCAATATACAATAAACAATGAAATCGAAAGTAAAAGCATGCTATCCATAGATAAAACCCCTTGTAGTCCGTATCGATGGTCTTGTGGAGCCGCCTCCTCTTCTCCAAAGCTTCCCTTGTCAAGCCTAGGGCACACCTCACCGAATCGATGCCGACGAAAGCTCCCCCAATAGCTCTCTTCCAAAGGAACGTGATGTTGAAGGCTCTAGAACCGCTCTGAAAACCTAGGCAAAGCATTTCTAAACCCTAGCTACGAGCACCTCCAACGATTGGCAAAAGATGGGAAAAAGATCCTTCAAGACTCTTTTCAAAATGCAGTATTTATAGGGGCTAGAATCGGGCATCCATACAGGCCTGTGGATTTCTTGAAATTAGTTTTCTTTTAGCTGTAAACAATAACTGCTTCAGTGATTTGCTACAGCAAACTGCAATAGTACTTTACCAAAATGCTCCTGAATCCACTCTTTTCATCGAGGCCATATGAATGGGCATAGACCCATATGGTAGATCGCGTTGTGCCTTCAATAAAACCACATTGATGGAGATGTTGCTTATGTTGCATGAGTCGGAACAAATGAGTGTGACTGCCTTTATACCCCTCCACTTTGTGTATTTTCTTGAGCACGATGGAGGTTGGCACACACCCACATGTCTTTGAGCATAACGTGTGTTTTCACCTTTGTTCGATTTAAGAACTTAATCACAATCGTGTCCATGATCTACTTTTGCTTTCTTTCATCCAACTTTTTCTCCACGCCCCTACATGAACAAAAGAACACAAAAACACATGAATAAGTGATAAAATCTGATATAAGTGATGCTCAATGTAAGAAAAGAATAATTCGTATTACTTATACACAATCACTTATCAAACATCCTCCTGTTGTAGCAAACAATTTCAAATTAAAGCCAAATTTCATTCAATTGTTGCAACAGATGTGTCAGTTCGACGGATTTCAAGACTAAGACCCATATGAGCACCTTAGAAATTTCTTGGAAATCTGTGACACTTATAATAAGAGCAATGTTTTCGAGGAGACAGTTCGCATGAGACTCTTTCCATTTACATTGCGAGGAAATGCCAAGAAGTGGCTAAATTCCTTGCTACCTGGGGCTCTCACAACATGGAAGCAGACTTCTGAGGAGTTTGTTTCTTAATATTTTTCTCCTAATAAGATCACCAAACTCGGGACTGACATTTCCTCTTTCTGCTAATTGGAATCTGAATCATTATATTATATATGGGAAAGGTGTAAGGAGATGTTGAGGAAGCATCCACATCACAGAATCATTGAATGGATGCAAATCTAGATCTTCTATAATGGAGGTTCATTGTGTAACAAGAAACATAGTGATGCACAAAAGAAGGTTGAAGAGATGGTAAACAAAGGGTATCAATGGAGTTCAGAGAGGAACAAACTTGTGAAGTCCGCCGATATTTATCATAGTGATGTCATCACTACTTTTGCGGCATAGGTTGAAGCAATAACTAAGAGATTAAATAATATGCAACCTCCAACTTCAAGCTCGGGACCAATTCACGATCATTGATAAGTGTATAAAGGTATGTATTACAGTATATGTATTTTATACTTCTAGCATGTATTTTTATGTGAATGGATTCCAGTTTTGTGCTTAATCGACTATTTTTATATAAATGTAGCAAGATTATTGTAGCAACCACTGTAGCACCTAGATGATTTTCAAATAAGGAATTGATCAAAGCCATACAGCCTCAATGCTGCCCGAGATTGACCCTAGGATGAACACTATAACAAGAGAAATATGGGTTTTGCTTAGTTCATACGGCCTCAATGAGGCCACCATTGACCCCCTCATAGACCCCTAAGGCCACCGGATGTAGGTGAACCTTGGGGTGTTCATCATGTATTTTGGATGTTATACTCTTATTTGAAATGCATTGGGTTGATTTATATTTAGCTCATTGTTCTTTATGTCTAGAACTATTAAATGGAGAGATTCTTAGTTCTTTTTTGAGTTGTACATGTAGATGTGACCTACTCGTATGTACTAGATCCTTAATGAGCTAGAAGGGGTATTTGTGGATCGACATACCGAGAAATTGGATGTGGGTAGCCCCTCCGATTCTTAAGGATATACTTAGGTATATATGTATGTATTGCGGGCTTTCCCTACACTTAATGCGATCATAGGAATGTGATTTGGAAGAGATCCTTATTGACATTTGTATGGGATTTGGGTTCAATCGCCGAGAAATTGGGATTGGACTAATCTTGAGATCTTTTGATATAAATCACCACTGCCTTGCTATTACTATGCATCCATATATCATGAGGACCCCTCAAGGGGATCCTCATCCCTAGGCCTCTGTTTCTCATTGTTGCCCTTAGAATCTCATGTGTTGCTTATAGTTTTTATTCATGCAAGTTGTTTGTATTATCTCACCTGTTAGAGTAGTAAATTATGCTTAAGTTGTAAGGTCAGATAATAGGTGATGGAGGAGTAATAGGAGCTCCTTAAACCCATGGAATACGACTCCTGTGTAACTCACATGGTATTACTTGGCGATCCTGTACACTGCACTAGACATAGCAAAACTAACTATCATGCCACATCTTGCATTCTCTTGGATTCCTTTAATTCTTCTATGGTTTATTATTAATGTAGGAATGCTGCACGTCAAGAAACTTAACTCTAAACGTCCAAAAAATGACTCTCACATCCCCAAAGAACCCCGTTTCTCTAATGCTCTTCACAAGGCTCGATATGAAATCTTAAAGACCAAGCCATTTGGCATCTTTCGCCATATTGAATGGAGTATTCTAGGAGAACCCAGGTTGGATGAACTAGTAAACGACTTATTAGCTCATAATTGTTGGATGGAATTGTTTTCATTCGACGACCCTACTTTTCGCCAACTTACATTGGAGGTATTAAGCACATTTGAGGCGAAGCAAGATGCAAGGAGTGTTATTACTCAAAGGAAAGGTGCCATTAGATTCCAAGCTTTTGGAAAAACTCATGAAATGAATCACATTGAATTTTCAAAATACTTGGGGATTTATGATGATGAATTCATTAGCATGTCACTTCTTAATCGGCCCGCATTGATTATCCACTAGGCATGAGTGCGAGCCAGTATTAGAATTCCTTAGCGCCTAGTGACACCAAAAATATGCGGAAGGCTACTCGTTTGGTAAACCCCATACACAGATACATTCATGCTCTCATTACACATTCTATTGTGGGTCGGAAGAATAACACTGGGGTGGTTACACAGTCCAATTTGTTCACCATGCATGGCATTATTGAGTAGCACCCTATCCATCTTAGGCACCTTGTAGCCAAAGCATTCATTCATCATGGTCAGTGTGTTCATCTGGGATCCATCTTTGCCGGACCTTACATCACCATATTGATTCGCGGTATGAACATGTCGGACCGCACTCGAGGCATGACTATAGTAGAGAATGTGGCACCTCTTGGAGCGCCTATCTTGCGAGCAATTAGGTTGTTAGAGAAGAAAATGGCACGTACAGACTTGCTCCACATTTGATTATGGGAGAATCTAGTCAGCACGAACCAGATGCGTCAGGGTCTGAATCCGATATTGCACTTGCTCATACAACCCCAGGCACTTCCTTTCCATCTAACTTTGACTCTCGGTTCAAGATTATCGAGCATGACATTCAGGCTATCTGTTATGAACAGCGCGAGATACGAGGACAAATTTACTAGGTTTTAGAGAGTTAGCACAAGCTCACAGAACACTTCCATTAGTTCATCATCTCCACTCGTGGATCATCCTCACAGGCCACTACCGCTTCCTGCTCCATCGCCCCACATCTGCAGCACCTCTTGATGATTTGTTTCATTTCTGAGCATGGGCACTTGTTTAATTTTTGCAGCTTATTTCTTTACTTTACTTTTTGCGTGTGTGTTTGATTTTAATAAGTTGCGAATGGGATGCCCTACCAACCTTGTGTAAGATCTTCTTTACTTTATCTAGTTTGTGTGTTTGGCTACTCCCTAGTATTTAATTTTTGCAATTTAAAATTTTGTTTGGAATGATGATGCCCCTTTATGCCTTCTATGGCATTAAGGGAGCTTGATGTGCCTCTCCGCATTTCATAGAAGCAGGACCTGACATGAACAGCTCACAATACTTTTTTGGGTCACATCTCGCCGTGTGAACAAGATTAATCGGGGAAGTTTGTTTTCACCCTCCTGCATTTTTTTCATTGTATATATTATTGTGGTTTTCATGATTAGTGTACATTGGGGACACTGTACAACACTAGCTATGGGGATGGGTGTATTTCATGTATTAGGGTTATTATTTACGTGCTAGTGTTACTTATAATGGCTTGTGCATTCTTATAAGATTCTGCTAGCATAGATTAATGATTGATGTGAGTTACATATTTGTTGTTGTACTCTATTGAAACTTGTTTCACCTCTAATACTGTCTTATGCACTGAATCTTGTGTTGATGCCGTGGGAACAACCAACTTGACTACTCTAACTCTCTTATATGCTTAACAAATAACTTTGAGTACTTCGCCTTAGAATACTAAGTTCTATCTTTCAATGAACTCTTAATAACTTCTAAGTCTTGTTGAGCTAGCCCTAGTTTTGTGGCATTTAGTATAGTCTAAAAATGTGATCTAGGGTAAATGAAAAAAACAAAAAATGACAAAAAATGAGTCTATGTCAGTATTCCTCTGCTAATGAAGCTTGAATGCATCTATATAGACTGTAATCGAGTAGTTGGGCGGCTCCTGTGCCTAACCAGCATGTGCATCCTCTAGAAAGATTTTTTGGTGCAGTCTACATTAGTTAGACTAGAAAAAAAAATTTGAAATGAAATGAAAATAAAAACCCTAGTGATCTTGTTGACTACCTACTAATGGTTCTGAGAAGAAAAAGTAAGTTAGTTCAAGTATAAGAGTTAGAATAATCTTACCTGTTCATTGGAGTAGCACTTAGCATTCTAAGTCTCAGTATTCTATTCTAGTGGAGTGATTAGCATCTAGAGCTAAACTGATTGAAGGACGTAGGCTAGACCAGATTAGGGCAGATGAAATACAATGTTCACACACATGGCACATACACATAAGAAGTGAGACATGATCTTTCTATTGTGCTTACTGTTTGTAACTCCTCATATGTATGTCATTTTCCATTCCTTGTAGATTCTTGTATCTATTTAAGCCAGAGGTAATACATTTAGCTACTTATCATTCTCTTTGTTCTTCATGATTTGCTTGTTTGGGGACAAGCAAACGCATAGGTGTGGGGATATTTGATAAGTGTCTAAATGTACATATTATAGTATATGTATTTGATACTTCTAGCATGAAATTTTATATGAATGGATGCCCGTTTAGTGCTTAATAGACTATTATTTGCTTTGTAAGGCATGAAAACACCATGGAAGACAGGAAGATATGATTTGGGCGGAAAAGGAGAAGAAAACTTGGTCGCGGTATTGTAGCGTATTTACTATACCAGATACTGTAGCTGGAGTACTGTATAAGTGGCACTACAGCAAGATTATTGTAGCAACCATTGTAACACCTGGTTGATTTTCGAATCAGGAATTGATCCAAGCCATACGGCCTCAATGCAGGCCAGGATTGACCCCTGGATGAACACTGTAGCAAGAGAAGAATGTGTTTTCCTTGGTTCATACGGCCTCAATTAGGCCACCATTGACCCCCTCATAGACCCCGAGGCCACCCGATATAGGTGAACATTGGGGGGTTCATCATGTATTTTGGATGCTATACTCTTATTTGAAATGCATTGGGTTGATTTATATTTGGCTCATTGTTCTTCATGTCTAAAACTATTAAATGGAGAGATCCATAGTTCTTTATTGAGTTGTACATGTAGATGTGACCTACTTGCGTATACTAGATCCTTAAGGAGCTAGAAGGGGTATTCATGGATCTACATGCCAAGAAATTGGATGTTGGTAGCTCCTCCGATTCTTAAGGATAGACTTAGGTTAAGTATGTCGTTATTGCGGGATTTTCCCTACACTTAATGTGATCGTAGGAATGTAAATTAGGGAGAGATCCTTATTAACATTTGATAAGTGCTTGAGTAGACATATTTTTATATATGTTTTACATGCACTGAGCATCATTTTTACTATGGTTTATGTCTCATATTGTGTATTTGGTGTTCTTTTATGCATATAGGTTGTGAATGCCTTGAAGAGTAAAAAGGAAGCAAAGATGGGCTATAAAGACATAATGTTGGGAGTTCTTGTTCAATTCAAGGACCAAGACACGAGAGGAGTTGATAAACATGGAGATGTGTGCCAACTTCCAAGAAGATTCAAGTCAATTCACTAGTTGGAAGGGCACAAAGGCAGCCACATCATCATTTTCCTTCTCTTTGTGAAGATTGCAAGACCTCTCAAAGATACGTCGATGAAGAAAAGTTTTATAGCCTACCACATGGACGTGTGCCCGGACATGTGGCCTCAAGAGAAGATTGTTTATCATCGCGTTGTGGAAATCACTGTAGCGGAAGTGCTGTAGCAGAGTTACTGTAGACGAATTACTGTAGCAGAATTACTGTTCACGCGCCCGCGCGGAAATTCCGCGCGACCGCGTGGAAATTCCTGCAGCCCACGCGGGCGCGTGGAAAATCCACGCGGGCGCGTGGGGGCACGTGATGACGCTGCTAGAGGCCTATAAATAGCCGCTTTTGCCCTATTCTTTCTCATCTTTTGTGCGGCTCTTGAGGGGTGAGACGGCTAGGGTTTGGAGAGGAGGTCTTTGCGGCTTTTGGAGGCGCTTCGTCACCAACTTTGATCGACTCCTCCTCCGTCATAGCATCAAGGAAGCCACCGGTGAACCTAGCTTCGGAGTGGGTCCTTCAAGACGTCGAAGCTCTCCATCAAGGCCATCAGTTCATATATAAGGGGGTTTATTTCTATGGTTTTAATGTACTTTCATTCATTGATGGTGTGTTTTTGTATGTTGCTCCATGGAGAGCTAAAACCCTAGAGGGTATTTGGGCTTGTGAACCCTAGGATTCTCATCTTTTTGTGGATTTGCTTAGTGTTTCTATTTAATCCGAGTTTGATTAAGTTTTTAATCTTGTATTCTCATTGCTTGTTTGTTTAATTAATCCTTGTGGTTGATTGGATTTGCATGATTTGTTGCCTTGGTGGGAGAGAGATCTCCATTAGGGTTAGAACCTCAAGATTGAAGAGGGTTGAGAGGGTGAATCATGAGATAGTGAAGTATCCCCTTTCCCCTCCGATTGGTGTGTTCTATCTCCATTCCCTAAGCTCTATGCAACCATATTTGGTGGGAGGCGTGAGATTGCTCGATTTCTCCGCCGGGACCTTGTAGGGGGTTAGGATCCTTCGCCGGGAATTAGGGTTGGATCAATCTTTAGGAATTGGATACACAATTTGGAATCCCTAGAGTGCTTTGCGGTCATATGTGGTGTGAGGTGTTGAGATTGAGCGATTTCTCCACCGGGACCTCGTAGGGGACTAGTATCGGTGATCTAGAGATAGACCCGATTATGTTTGGATTTCCACGACTTAAATTACTCATCATAGAAACACTTTGCTTATCCGGTACCTAATACCTGAATCCTAGGGGGAGCAATGCCCGAATACCCCACTTTTACTGATTGAGATTCTTCTTCCATTTTACCCTTGCATATTTGTCTCCGGTGTTCATCTCTTCGCACATTAGATCACCACACTATCCCATTATCATTAGGCTAGATAGCAGAGAAGAAGTTAGTACTAGTAGCCCTGTTCCCTGTGGATTCGACTACCCACTCACCAGGGTAATTATTACTACGACACCCGTGCACTTGCGGTTTACACACGCATATTCGGACGTGTCAACATTCGTATGGGATTAGGGTTCCATCGCCGAGAAATTGGGATTGGACAAATCTTGTGATCTTTCAGTATAAATCACCCCTGCCTTGCTATTACTGTGCATCCATATATCATGATGACCCCTCAAGGAGATCCTCATTCCTAGGCCTCTGTATCTCATTGTTGCTCTTGTGATCTCTTGTGTTGCTTGTAGTTTTTATTCTTGCAAGTTGATTGTATTATCTCACATATTAGAGTAGTAAATTATGATTAAGTTGTAAGGCTAGATAATAGGTGATGGAGGAGTAATAGGAGCTCCTTAACCCTATGGAATACGACCCCTGTGTCACTCACATGGTATTACTTGGCGATCCCGTACACTTGCAGGCAAGCAATCAATCATTCTGGGTACTCATGTGACCCCAGCTTTTCATCTTCTATTAATGCAAAGTGCAGAACAGATTAAGCAAGTGGACTTCCTCGGGCAGAATCATTGTTATTAGAACAATCCCTTTAGCAACACACATATAATGTTAGATGGAGAAATCATCCAAATTTTTCTTGTAGTCAGCCAGGACAGGGACAGCTGGTGCAGCAGCAGCAGCAATTCAAGCCTCCACCTCAGATTGCACAACAATCATAGTCTTCATCCTCTTAAGAACCTTCCATTGACCTTACCAGTTTAATGGATAAAATCATCAAGAGTACTGAAACTCGGTTCACAGGTCATGAGGTTATGATTAGAAATGCCAATGCAACCATGAGGAACTTGGAGCATCAGGTAGCTCAAATATCCAAACTGCTAAAAGAAAGGCTACCGGTGACCCTGTCGGCCAACCTAATAGTGAACCTAAAGGAATCTTTGAAGGATATGACTTTCAGAAGTGGGAAGAAGCTCCCAAACTCTGTCGAGAACTGGACTGAACCGAAAGTTGCTGAAACCATTGTGAGCACAGTTATAGACAACACCGCAAAAGACAAGAAATCGGTGCTAGAGTACCAACCCAAGCTTACATACCCTGCTAAGGTAAGAAAAGATGAACAAGATGAGCAGTAAAAAAATTTCCTCAACATGTTTAAAACTTTGCACATTAACGTCCCATTTGTGGAAGCTCTTGCTCAGATGCCGAGGTATGCCAAATTCTTGAAAGAACTACTCACCAACAAAAGGAAACTAGAGGACGTATCTTCTATGACACTTAGTGGGGAGTGTTCCGCTTTGATACGTAACAAACTCACCAAGAAGGAGAAAGATCTAGGGGGCTTCATTGTCCCTTGCACAATTGGGGGTTTGGTTGATGAGAAGCCTGTTGCTGACCTTGGGGCGATTATTAATCTTATGGCTTACAGAATTTTTTAAATCTTGGAGCTTGGAGAGCCTAGACCCACCAACATAACCTTGTAATTAGCTGACAGATCCACCAGACGACCAAGGGGCATATTTGAAGACGTTATTGTTAAAGTGGACAATTTTATATTCTCGATGGATTTTGTCATTTTAGAAATTGATGACAAGGTTGAAGTGCAATTAATATTGGGAAGGCCATTCTTAACAACTTCCAAAGCTCTCATTGACATTAAGGATGGCCGAATAACACTCCAAGTTAGTGATGAAGAAACCACTTTTATACTTCGTGATTCCATAAGACATACTATGGATTTCGATGATACGTGTTACTGTGTTGATGTTGTTAACAAGGTTGTCTATGATTTTCTGCAGGAGACTTTCATGAAAGATGAGCTTGTTGACTTGTTTGATGACACTCCTTTGGATGATGAGGAACTTGAGGGGCAATAGAAGAACTTCAAGGCTTGGAAGTAGTGGCCAACAAAGATATAGAACCACCAAGGGAACGTGTTTCCAAAACAAGAAAGTGGTGGGAAAAAGTGATAAGTGCTTGAGTAGACATATTTTTATATATGTTTTACATGCATTGAGCATCATTTTTACCATGGTTTATGTCTCATATTCTGTATTTAGTGGTCTTTTATGCATATAGGTTGTGAATGCCTTGAAGAGTAAAAAGGAAGCAAAGATAGGCTATAAAGAAACAATGTTGGGAGTTCAGTTTCAATTCAAGGACCAAGACACGAGAGGAGTTCATAAACGTGGAGATGTGTGCCAACTTCCAAGAAGATTTAAGTCAATTCACTAGTTGGAAGGGCACAAAGGCAGCCACATCTTCATGGTCCTTCTATTTGTGAAGATTGCAAGAGCTCTCAAAGATACGTCGATGAAGAAAACTTTTATAGCCTACCACATGGACGTGTGCCCGGACATGTGGCCTCAAGAGAAGAGTGTTTGGACCGCGTTTTGTGAAAAGTACCATAGTAAAACACTGTAGCAACTTTACTGCAGCGATACTGTAGCAAAATTACTGTTTACGCGCCCGCGTGGAATTTCCACACGCCCGCATGGAAATTCCTGCAGCCCACACGAGTGCGTGGAATATCGACATGGGCGCGTGGGGGACGTGACATACGCAGTCTAAGGCCTATAAATAGCCGTTTTGCCCTATTCTTTATCATCTTTTGTGCGGCCATTGAGGGTTAAGACGGCTAGGGTTTGGAGAGGAGTTCTTTGCATCTTTGGAGGCACTTCGTCACCAACTTTGATCGATTCCTCCTCCGTCATAGCATCAAGGAAGCCACCGGTGAACCTAGCTTCAGAGTGGGTCTTTCAAGACGTCGAAGCTCTCCATTAAGGCCATCAGTTCATATATAAGGGGGTTTATTTCTATGGTTTTAATGTACTTTCATTCATTGATGGTGTGTTTTGTATGTTGCTCCATGGAGAGCTAAAACCATATAGGGTATTTAGGCTTGTGAACCCTAGGATTCTCATCCTTTGTGGATTTGGTTAGTGTTTCTATTTAATCTGAGTTTGATTAAGTTTTAATCTTGATTGTCTAATGCTTGCTTGCCTTATTGATCTTTTGGTTATTTGGTTTGCATGATTTGTTACCTTGGTGACAGAGAGGTCTCCATTAGGGTTAGAATCTCAAGATTGAAGAGGGTTGAGAGGGTGAGTCATGAGATAGGGAGCATCCCCTTTCCCCTCCGATTGGTGTATTCTATCGCCGTTCCCTAAGCTCTATGCAACCATATTTGCTGTGAGGTGTGAGATTGAGAGATTTATCCGCCGGGACCTTATAGGGGTTTAGGATCCTTCACTGGGAATTAGGGTTGGATCAATCTTTAGGAATCAGATACACCTCTTGGAATCCCTAGAGTGCTTTGCGGTCATATGTGGTGTGAGGTGTTGAGATTGAGCGATTTCTCCACCAGGACCTCGTAGGGGACTAGTATCGGTGATCGGAAGGACGGATCTGATTATATTTGGATTTCCATGACTTAACTTACTCATCATAGAAACACTTTGCTTATCCGGTACCTAATACCTGAATCTTAGGGGGAGCATTGCCCGAATACCCCACTTTTACTGATTGAGATCTGGTGAGCGATCCGCAAGTGCACGGAGTCGTCAAGTAATACCCCTCCTGCGAGCACGAGAGGGTCGTATTCCCTGGGCCCAAGAATCTACTCTTACTTCCTCTTTGTGTATTGTCTAGCCGAATGATTCAAAGGGTTTCTCTAATCTATTACTTGAAATAAAAGAACTACAAACGGAGTCTATGATAAGGTAGGGGTATAAAATCAGGGGAAAGAAATGGTCACGGATGCGGATTCCCTAGGGGCTACTAAAGTGCAAAGGATGCTAAGAATGTCATGCAATTGAAGGTTTGGACCTAGAGATTTCCTAAATTAGATCAACCCGATGGTCACGGCAATTAACCCCTAATCCGGTATAAGTATTGACACAGAATTTCTTCTGATCAAATCCTCATACAATTGAATTAACAAGTGGGGAAATCCCTAATTAGGGCCAGAACACAACTTGGTCTAGCCCTAATGGTGGAGGGGTACAGAATACCCGATGGTCACGGCGTATTCGTACATGAATCCCTTCCAAACTTGGTGTGTCTAGTACAAGGGCGATGGTCACGCTACCAAGTACAACCTAGCAGTTGGTTTACAGAGTTCTCATGTAATCAACACATCAAATGCACCAAGAATGAATCACAAATACACAACAATTGCAATAGACAAAATTAAATTATCCAAATACACAAGTTCACCCCAAGGTTCACCGTAATCCGGTGACCTTGGGGTCTACTCGTCCATGCAAATAAATACAAGCAACAAGTCCATGAAAACAACTACAAATGGCATAAGAAAACTCCCTCAAACAATAGAAGTAGGAAGACAAGCCAAGCTAGGTGGAAATGCTTCCACGGACGCCGCGATGGGGGCGGCTTCCCTCGTCGTCTACAAACTCCCAAAGAAGAGATCGATGAAGATCTAGCCAAAACCGAGCTTCTCCCTTTGATTTCCCTTCTCCAAAACGTGTGATCTTGCCAACTAACGACTGGTGAAAATCGGCTCCAAGAACTCTCCCAAAAACTCCTCCCCTTGCCCTAGAAAAATCGGTTTCATTTATATCCTGTCAGTCCATGCGGGCATCCATGCGGGCGCATGGAGCCCGTGAAGCTCACAGCCAAATGCCCAGAAAACATTCAGTGCTACAGTAACCGAGTATTGAGAATTTCCAGAAAACCTCACGGGCACCCATGCGGGCGCATGGAGCCCGTGAAACTCACAGCCAAATGCCCGCAGCAAGAACAATGACCTGCTATAATACCGCTACAGTGCCGCTACAGTGCTGGGACCCCAAAAATGCTGTTTTTGGTGTCGAAATCATCCGATTTACATTTTTGAGCATCGTTCGACACATTTAAGACCTACAACACCGAAATAACCAATTTAGACGTAAAACGGGCATCAATTCATTAACATATTCACAAATGATACAAGATTAATACATATAAAATACATACATTTAGGCATTTATCAAGATCTCCTTCCATTTCACCCTTGCATATTTGTCTCCGGTATTCATTTCTTTGCACATTAGATCACCACACCTTTCGATTTATCATTAGGCTAGAAAGTAGAGAAAAAGTTAGTACTAGTAGCCCTATTCCCTTTGGATTCGACTACCCGACTCACAGGGTATTTTATTACTTCGACACCCTTGAACTTGCGGTTCAAACGCATATTTGGACGTGTCCAAAAGTTACATCTATTAAAAAGAATTCATTCACCTCACTACCATTGCCACACAATGCTGACGATTCCACTACTTGGACATTTGTTGATGTCCATTTGATTAACATGTTACTATGATATGCTTGCAGTTGTATCACAGGTGGCCAAGAGAGGTCTCGATTTCACGAACCTCCGTAAGCACAAAATATGTATGTCAAGCTAGTGACGTTAAACAAGTGCTTCTTGGGAGGCAACCCAAGTTAATTGTTATGTTAGTTGTTTGTTCATTTTCAATTTTCATTTTGTTCTTGGATCATTGGTTTCCCAACTGCGTTTGCATCTGCACTCTCTTATAATTTTTCTTTTTGGTATTTCTTTGATTCAACATTCGTACTGATGTTATCTTACTTCTAGCCATGCACCTTGATGTTCATTGAGAGAGTTATAACTTCTGTTCTTGAAAATTTTAGGTATGACACAGGCAAGACATGCCCATACGTGTGCCACTAATTTTTACTAGATGCACATTTTGAAATTTTCCAAGATGGACCTGGGCGTGACACAAGCGTGTCTGGGAGAGACACGTTTTCTGTGCTCCTAGCACGATCATATCACAGCTGATTTGAATTTTCATCAATCTTCTGAGTTAGTCAGTGGGGTTAGCACACTTGGTGACATGAACTTGTCACGTGCGTGTGTGGGTGCAACTGTTCGGTTCCGACGTTTCCTTTTAAAACCCTAACATTGATGACCGCAACCTTTCACCACACCCCTTCTCTCTAGTAACATTTGACTCTTCCTCTCCCTATTAGGCCTATAAATGATGGTGTATTTGTTTGTAGTTTCTATCAAATTTTTTCCTCGGCGATTTCAGCTTTTCCTTCATCTTCCTGGTGAATCCGATAAGTGCCAGTAGTTTTCTTTTACATATGTCATGATGGAAAGGTTTGGAAATGTAATTTGTGGACCCTGGAATTCATTTATGAGGTGTATTTCACTTTTGATAGCATGAGTGTTGGACTCATTAGCGGTTGAGCGTTGTAGTTCTTTTGGGGATGATGACGACGCTGACATGATTGTTTTACCCCACATGACACGATCGTGTTGCCGCTGAGTTTTTTTTCTGCCCAATTTGGACCTCATATTGACACGGTCACTATGCTCCTAGCATGATCATGTTCTTCCTGATACCCCAGCCCCTCCATCACAAGCCACATAATCTTGTCCGGGGTCACGATCGTTATCTCACGGTCTTGAGTTGACCTTTTGTTCATCTGCATAGTTTTGATGGATGTAACAGAGCATGGTATGCGTTGCAGAGCACTTGGGGATGTTGTTATCTCTGGAGCCTACCTACCTTCTGCGGCCTACTCCATATGTTGGCGTAGATACTGCAGATTTAGGGGATTCGAACACATCTGCCATCCTCTCTGATGACAATCCTGACTCTGAGATTGCTGTTTTATAATCCTAGCGATCCTTGCTTTCCTTCATTTCTTTGTTTTATTTTCATACTTTGTGTTTGTTTTTTCTCCTATCTGTGCTTCATAGTTTAGTCAGCAAGGAAATTCCCCAACTTGACTAACATTTGGTTTGTTTACTTTTATATTTATTACATTTTTGTTCTACTTCTTATGTATGCTTCCCTTGTGTCCAACTCTGTATCTCAGGTATTGTGTGGTTGCTTGGAGTTGGCAACACGTGAGAGCGGCACCATCAATCTCCGTGTTTGAATTTGGGGGAATTGCACATGTTTGCGGCACCACTTTTCACACCATTCAGGGCAGTAGCTTAACCCTTTCCCCCTCATTTCTTTCCTCATTCCATTTCATCATTTATTTACATTGAGGATAATGTAATTTTCAAGTGTGGGGAGGGTTGCATGTTTGTATTTGATGAGTGCTTTGTTTATGATAATCTATGATTGGTTTTTGGGTGATTTTTAAACCTAGGGGGACAAGTGTGTGTTAGTAAGCATCTTAGTGAAATCATGACTTACTTCCTAAACCTAAAACCTTTGTCACCTAACCCTAATTATGTTTCACCATGTCTTTGTGTGAAATAACAAATTGGAAAGTCGGATTCTTCTTTAGGAATACCCAACCAACTATCTTGTATAGTTTTGTTTTGTGAAAAAAGATTGTAGAAAGAGCTATCACCTTAGTTCGGGTTTTCAAACAAACACGCACTAGGTTTTTGAAGTAAGAGTGTAGTGTTCTTGTACATTCATGTTTTTATTAACTCCGCTGTTTCCCCTTTGTTTAAAAATTTCACCACCATTTTCCTGAGATCAGAGGCATTGCACTCATCTTCTTTATTGTTGAGTATCTTGTAGTTGCATGAGGACAAGCAACAACTCAAGTGTGGGGTTATTTGATGAGTGCACGTTATATACATGTTTTCATACCGTAAATCCATCAATATTCTTGTTCTCAAGCTTACTTTAATGCATGTGCGGTACTATTCTTGCTATATTTGTTACTTGTGCAGGAACAGAGGGGTTCGACGCTATTTGGAGTAAAATTGGCAAGAAAATGTGAGAATACTTAGAAAAGGCTCAAGTACTCAAGCTGGACATGGGCAAGACATGATAGTGTCCTTTTCACTGAATACATCTGCCTGGCGTGCTGTTCAATGAGAAATCTATGTAGAAGAGGGTTCTCAAGCTTGACACGGTCTAGACACGATTGTGTCTGTGCCACTGAAAAATCCAGGCTGAAAACAAGTTTATTCAAGAAGTGGTGACATGCTCTTGGTTCTCTTGACACGATAGTGTCACACTAGTACACGGTCAAGACATGACCGTGTCTCTTCTACTGAATTTTCCAAGCAAGCCCCTGAAATTTCACTCAGATTTTCCCCTGATAAAACATGTTCTAGACACACTCGTGTGCCAACCGTGTCTAGCCCGAAATCAGCCTTTCTAACTCCAGTTTCTAGAGTTTCGTATCTATCTCTATTCGGGGATCTTCTTCTCCACCAGGAAGACATTGATGAAAGCAAAGATCAAGCTTATCCACACCTTCTAAGGCAACATGGAGCGAGTTAAAGGCACAAGGGAAGTGATGCTAGCACATGGAGCATGACATTAGAGGCAAATCTTGAAGAGAAGGGAGTCATGTATTCTATCTTTAGATTTATTATCATTTCTTCCATGTTGTATCCACCAATTAGGTGCTGGCCAGCCATGGTGGCCCGGGGTGAGAACTATGTCACTCTGTATACTTAAACACTTGTATCCTTCTTGATTTACGGAGTTCTTTTAGACATTGTGTTTGTAAAACTTGATGTGCTTGATCTGTGTAGTAGCTTAGGTAAAACTCGATGGTGGATTATCACAGTTATTGTTACCCTTGGCAATGGCAAAACTTGGCGAGCTTGAACCCATAGTTATCACTGCAAAACTTGACGTAGTTGAGAGCCATAGTTGCAACTTTGCTCTTGAGCACAAACTAGAACCCAAGAATGTACCTGGTAAGACATAAGAGCGAGTTAGTGACACACCCCTTGCATGTGACCCACAAGTGGATGGGTTTATCAAAGTAATAATACCCCGGTGAGTAGAAAGTGGAATACATAGGGAATAGTAATCAAAAGCACAAAGATTGCTATTTAACTAACGTAAAGATGAATAAGCAGTGGTGTGAATAAAATCAATATGAAAAGAACTAAATACAATAAGAAGGAGAGGCCCAATAAAATGAGAAGAAAGACAATCGATAGAAAATGGGACACTCGGACATTACTCCCCCTAGGACTATTGTTCCAAGTGCAATACCAATCATTATACCTCCTAACTATTTTCTAATGAGTCATGGAGATCCTTAAACACACGGTCCCAAAAACTTAAGGTCAACCGTGACTAAGCCTACACTATGCCCCGGTAGAGAAATCTCTCAGTCTCAACACCTCACACTGTGCTAGGTTGCTTTAAGCTCTAGGATTCCAAGTGATAAACCCTATTCCTTAATATAGATCTAACCTTTTGGTCAAGGCGAAAGATCCCTAATCACAATTAAGCCCCAGATACTAAGGATTACTTCAACGCTTCTTTCTATTGCTTGCGCAACTAAGCCCCAGCGGAGTTCGTCTCTTAGCACTTCACTCTATTATGACCGCAAAGAACTCTTGAAACATGGAGGTAGGGTAAATCACACCGAAGGAGAAAGGGGACACTCCACGACCCCTCGACTCACCCTCTCCATCCTCTCCAATCTAGCATTGTCTAACCCTCATGTTGTGTCACTCATCCACAAGGATTACCAAGATGGATTCTCAACCCTAGTGTCACTCTAAGGGAAAATCAACACAACAAGCATTCAAGATTGGAACTCAATTAAAAACATCAATTAAGGAAAGCATAATAAAAGGTCAAAGAAATAATATCATCATAGGGTTTACAAGTCCAAGCACCCACTAAGGGGCCACTTTGTTTGTGGTAATGACATATTATTACATAACGAGATTATCATGGTAATATAAGTGGGAATGTTATATGGTTGGGAATATTGCGGTAATTTAATATAACCATGTTTTGTTGGGAACTCTTATTACCGGGAATAGTTCATTACAGTGTTTGGTTGTCATGGTAATCAATTTGTTAAAATATAAAAAGTTATAAGATTACCATGGTAATCCAAGATAGACACCAAATTTGGTGGTAATAGGATTACCACTTTCTTGGTAATATTTATAAGTTCGTAATGTGATATTACCATCCACATTACCACCGGTGTAATGCCAAACGTGGTAATATTTTCAGATTACCACGTAACACGTGGAAATCTTTCTACATTACCGCGAACCAAACGGCCCCTAAAGGTTTAGCTCTCCATGGAGCAAAATACAATCAACAATGAAGCCAAAACCAAAGAGATGCAATCCATGAATAAAACCCCCTTAGTAATCGTGTGGATGGTCTTCATGGAGTAGCCTCGACTTCTTCAAAGACTCCCTCGTCAAGCGTAGGGCACACCTCGCCGAATCTATGCTGATGAAAGCTCCCCCAATAACTATCTTCCGACAGAACACAGTGTTAAAGGTCATAGAACCACTGCAAAAACCTTGCCAAAGCCTTTCTAAACCCTAGCCGCAGGCCTCTCCAATGTTGGGGAATAGATGGCAAAAAGATGGAAAAGAGGATTTACAAATCGGTATAAGTCGTGCTTTTATAAAGAGCTAGAAATGGGAATCCACACGGACATGTGGAATTTCCACACGCCAGTGTGAATCTGCAGGAATCTATTTTTTTGCGGCCTGTGAACAGTCCTGCTACAGTACTCCGCCGAAAAAACACTTTTGAATCCATACCTTTCATTGAGGCAACATAAACGGGCACATGTCTATGCCTAGATCACGTCACTTTCTCAATAAGGGATAACATTGATGAAGGTCTTGCTATCATTGAACAAGTCAGAACACATAAGTGTGACTGCCTTTATGCCTCTCCAATTTACATATTCGATCAAGCATAATGGAGGTCGGCACACACTCATATGTCTTCGAGCACAACTTGTATCTTCTCATGTGTCCACATCAAGATTCCATCAACATAATGCATTCGTAATCTACTTTGACTCCTTTTTCTCCATTTAGCTCTACAACCCTATATGCGCAAAAGAACACAAAAACACAAGTATTAGCGATAAAACCTGATAAAAGTAATGCTCATCGTAAGAAAAGAATATTTCATATTCTTAGTACACAAGCACTTATCAAACTCCCCCACACTTAAGGTTTTGCTTGTCCTCAACCAAAAATAAAACATCGAAGCATAGAAGAAGGAAATATTGAAAGTGCTTGACCTTAGGTTCACCAAAGCATGCAAGGAAAGCATTCTAGAAGTAAGGGAAATTTCAACACTAAATATGAAAATCATTGTTCTAGCTAAAAACTCGAATAAAAAATGACAACAAACTTGAAATCGTGCAAATGTGTGTAAACTCACTCAAGTCCACCCAACTTATACTCTTCAAAGTTCTAGGTATAAAAAGACTTATTTATCTATAAAACAACACAAAATAAAGAGATGGTAGTAGATTTACACATCCTCTAGGGTAGCCCTTTCCACAGGGGCCGCTAAGGTTGCTTTCACACTTTTGTGGTGGTAGCTCTTTCTACCAGGGTAGTAGCTTTCACTCATCCGATGAGATAGCTCTTTCTCTCATTAAGGCATAACTAGTAAATGACTTATGAGAGTAGCTTCTTACTTCATAGGTGGTAGCTCTTTCCACCCCAAATGCACAACTAAAACAAGTAGTTTTCTCTTTAAAAATTCCCCTAAACTTAAGAATACAATCATTGCAACTAAGGTGAACCGCCATTGGCTATGTGAGCATGTATTTCAGTCAAAACTTATGTAATAAACATGCATAATGTGAACTCCACCCCACACTTAAGGTGTACATTGCCCTCAATGTTCGCAAGCAAGCAGAATAGGATATAAATCAATCAAAAGTATATGTAGAAGTGGGCAATTGAAACAATACTCCCATGAACTGTAAATGGTACATTTGATGGAGCTATATTTATTGAGAGTTAAGTCCCAATGGGTTGTGGAGAACACACGGCCATAAGACCGTGTCCATGACTAGTTCCTCAAATTCCATACTAACAAGACCATTTGCACGTATACACAAGAGGGTTCAGTGATGCTCAACAAAAACAAAAACAACTTGAGTATATAAAGATAAGATAACGAAATACAACTTGAATCAAAAATAGAAGATAAAGTCAGAAGGAAGATCCTTTCTAAGGTGCACAAGTCCAAAATAAAATATAGAAATGAAATATGAAAATATAAAAACAACTAAAAGAAGAACGCATCAAGCGTCGGTGTCAAATGGTACCGGTGCATCTAGTGATGGTGATGCTGGAGGTACCTTAGGTGTCCTAGGTGTCAAAATAAATGGTGGGGTGGCGTCTCGCTTTCATAACTGCTATAGGATATCGAGACATGCCATAACCTCTGTGATGTTCGTGGCCTATAGAGCATAAACCTCGGCAATCTCAGTTCGGAGCACCTTTAAAGCACTCTCAAGCCTCTGAAAATGGTCATAGGCTCAAGATGGGGAGACATGCGCACTGGTGGTTGCTTTTGTGCTGCAGGAGGTGCCTCGGTCTCTGCATGCTATGGTTGAGGCTCCTACTCTAGCTAAGACCCCTCTGCTATAACTCCCTCGGCCTCTAATGGCATTAATGGGGGCATGTTTAGCACATACACACCGTTTCTATACCTGCGGATCATACTCATCAGTCACATGGTCTCTAGGCCGAGGGGTGCAAGTATGATCGTCTTCTCAGCCCCTCTAATGGTTTCTAGTAGACCCATCCCGATGATGAGTCTAGTAATGTACGGGCCTGAGAAAGTAACTCTAATCTTGGCGTACAGACCCTGATGCCTCAGGTACTCTGCTACAATGTGCCCAAGATGGAGTGGCATGTTCTGGACCATTAAATAGAGGTATAACAGCTCCTTCCGGCTAAGGACGCTGTTACTATCACCACGGCCATTCACTGACCTACTCAGGATAGCATGAATATAGCGGTACACATATCGGGAAAGACTCATGGCTTTACATACCCCGGGCTCATACTGTCCCTATCCACACAGTGCTCTGTATGCACGCTGCGGCGTTAAGCTGGCAGGGTAGTCTATAGGAAGCTACTCGTAATCCTCTGTATCGGTGAATGCTTTATCATAGACTCAGAATTTGGCCAAAAACGGAGTGACACTCATACTATAATGATGTCCAAATGCTCTGAACTGTATAGATTTACTATTGTCAAATCGGGAATACGATCGGTCGAACTCGAATGAACCTAGCATCTCTAAAGTGAGCAGCCAAATAGCCGGCTCTCGGATTGATAATAACCTCCTCCAGCCACCCATAGAAATATCTCCTTAGCCTCGTCAGCCATATTTGCCCGAACTTGAGGTTCGATAACTGCTCAAACCGAGCCTAGTGCTCGGGAATGGCAAACTCCAAACTCTCCTACTCAGGTGGCGTCTCACGTGAGAGCTTCCCGGCATCTTTCTTAGTCTTGCGTGCCATATCTGCAAGTACTGAAAAGAAAATTGATCAAATAAACTCATAGAACAATACTACAGGAATCTACACGGTCGTGTGGAAATTCCACACGCCCATGTGGATCAACAGGGCGTGAAAGCCGCACGGCCTCTAGGCATTATACTAAAAAATACATTATAAATTCATTCTAAAATGCTTCCAAAACATGAATCTATCATTTAGACATCCAAACGAAATATAGTCACCAGATTCAATCGAACATCAAGTATGGCAAAGAAAAGAGAGAAAAATGAGTTTACCGACAAGATGAAGATAGAAAACTTAAAATTGGCCGGAAAACTCGAGTAAAATCCCTCTAAAATGACTGTGTGAAGTCGAGAGAGTACGAGAGAGTGTTCTTTCAGTGTGGAGAAGTGTGAAAATCAAAAGGCGAACAAGATTTATAAAGAAATCTCATGGCCTATGGCATTCTCTAGATCCACACGGGCGTGTGGAAATTACACACGCCCGTGTGACTCCACAAGAGAGCCTCATAGGGGCAAACACATGCCCTTGTGTACTTTTGGGATAGCACACTTTATCTCTGAACACATCCGCACGGGCTTGTGAAAATTACACACGCCCATGTGCCCGACCCATAGGGGCATCCATAAGCCCCTGTGGCTTCTTTGTCCAACAGAGAAAAATTCTAAGTGTTCCACAAGCCCTTGTGGAAATTCCACACGGGCTTGTGGATCTTCATAGGGGTACTCACAGGGGCATCCATACGCCCCTGTGTCTTCTCGGGATGGCGAGGTATTCTCTGTAGGAAATCACACGGGCGTGTGGAAATTACCCACGCCCGTGTGTAATACTGATAAGTGCTTGTGTGATATGAATGCGAAGTATTCTTTCCTTATGTTGAGCATTACTTTTCTCGTTTTTTTTACACTAATATGTGTATTTTTATGTTACTTTTGTGCAAGTAGGGTTGTGAGGCCGAGTATGAAGGAAAGAAGCCAATGTGGATCACAATGCACCGATTTTGGAGGAAATTTTGCCAAAGTTCAAACGCGAAGATATAAGTCGGGTGCGAGATGCTAGAGTGTGTGCCAACCTCCCCGTATTTGAGTTTGCACAACCATTTGGAGGGGCATAAGGGCAGTCACACTCAAGCACTCCGACTTATGAACATAGAACAAGATTTCCATCAACTTATCCGTCATTGAAGAAGCAAAGCGATCCACGGCATAAACATGTGCCCGTTTATGTTACCTCAATGAAAAGTGGATTCGGGAGTATTTTTGGCAGAGTACTGCAGATCACTATAGCAAACAATGTAGCAGTTACTGTTCACATCCGGCCGAAAATGACAGTTTCAGAGAATCCGCACGGGCGTGTGGAAATTCCACAGGGGCACCCACAAGGGCGTGTGGATTCACGATTCCAGCCCTATTTAAAGCAAATTAAGCCCCGATTCAGCATTCTTTTCTCCATCTTTTCCCCAACTTGAGAGAGGGTTACGGCTAGGGTTTTGAGAGGTATTGGCTAAGGTTTTGGAGAGGTTCTACGGCTCTGACATCGTCATTCCTGAGGAAGAAGGTTGGTAGGGGAGCTTCCGTCGAGGCATATCCTATACCGGACAAGGGAATCCTTGGACGACGAGTAGAGGACTTTCCACAAGACCATCGACACGAATATCGAGGGGGTTTCTCTATGGATTCATTGCTTTTACATTCTATTTCTTTGATTGTACTTAGCTTCATGGAGAGCTAAACCCCTAGTGAGTACTTGGGTATTTATGAACCCTAGGATGTATTTGTTTCATTGAATCTCTTTATTATGCTTTCAATTAATTGATGTTTGTTGTGAGTTCGAACCTTGAATGCTTGATTGTATGAACATTTCTCCTAGAGTAACACTAGGGTTGAGAGTTCTTGTTGGTAACCTTGTGAGTGAGTGACACACCACGAGCGTTAGACAAAGCTAGGTTGGAGAGTGTTGAGAGGGTGAGTCGAGAGGTAGAGGAGCGTCCCCTTTCCCCTCCGACGTGATAGATTCTACTTCCATTCCTCGAGTTCTTTACAGCCATAATAGAGTGAATGGTCTAAGGGATGATCCTCCACTGGGGCTTAGTTGCGCGTTCAACAGAGTGAAGCGTTGAGGTGATTTTAGTATCTAGGGCTTAATTGTGGTTAGGGACCTTCCACCTGGACTAAAGGGTTTGGTCTATAATTAGGAAGAGATTTACCACTTGGAATCCCTAGAGCTCATTGCAACTCTATTCGAGTGCGAGGTTGAGAGGTTATCTAATCTCTCCTCCGGGACATGTATAGAGTTAGGCATAGTTGACCTTAGATTTGGGACTATGTATTTAAGGATTTCCACGACTCACCATTGCATTGATTAGGAAGCATAATAGAGGGTTCTTGCACTTGAAACGATTGTCCTAGGCGGAGCATTATCCAAGTACCCCATCTTTATTGATTGACTTACCTCCTCCTTTAATCGTGCTTTCTTACTTGTTTTTATTTTTCAGAATTGAATTATTGTCACACTTATCACTACTGATCTTTCACATAGCTAAGAAGCAGATTAAGTGTTTTTATTCCCTACTCCCTGTGGATTAGATACCCGCTCATCCGGGATTATCACTTCGACAAACCCGTGCACTTGCGGGATATACAGAAGGGGACCTTGTCAAATACACAGGGTCAGACAAAAGGGTAGACACACAACCCTGTGTCTTCTCGGGATTGATAAGTGCTTGTGCGATATAAATGCGAAATGTTTATTCCTTATGTTGAGCATTACTTTTCTCAGGTTTTTACACTAATATGTGTGTTTTTATGTTACTTTTATGCAGGTAGGGTTGTGAGGCCCAGTATGAAGGAAATAGGCCAATGTGGATCATAATGCACCTATTTTGGAGGAAATCTCGCTAAGGTTCAAACGTGAAGACATATGTCAGCTGTGAGATGCTAGAGTGTGTGCCAACCTCCTCGCATTCGAGTGAGCACATCCATTTGGAGGGGCACAAAGGCAGTCACACTCGAGCATTCCGATTTATGCACATAAGAACGAGAGCTCCACCAACATGTTCACAGCCGGCCGAGAAATCAGAGAAACAGAGAATCCACACGGGCGTGTGGAAATTATCCACGGCCGTGTGGAAATTCCGCACGGGCGCGTGTACCATATACGCCCGTGGAGTCGCCTGATTCCAGCCCTATTTAAAACCAATTCAGCCCCAATTTTGGTATTATTTTCTCCATCTTTTCCCCAACTTGAGAGAGGGCTTCGGCTAGGGTTTTGAGGGATATTGGCTAGGTTTTTGGCGAGGTTCTACGGATTTGACATCGCGCGTCGTTTGGAAGAAGGTTATTAGGAGAGCTTTCGTCGGCATCGATCCGGCGAGGTGTATCCTAGGCCGGACAAAGGATCCCTTGCGATGAGTAGAGGACTCTCCACAAGACCATCGACACGACCATCGAGGGGATTTCTTTGATTGTACTTAGATCCATGGAGAGCTAAACCCCTAGTGGGTACTTGGGTGATTGTGAACCCTAGGATGTATTCGTTTCATTGAACTTCTTTATTATGCTTTCAATAAATTGTTGTTTATTGTGAGTTCCAACATTGAATGCTTGATTGTATGAACATTTCCCCTAGAGTGACACTAGGGTTGAGAGTTCTTGTTGGTAACCTTGTGAGTGAGTGATACACCACGAGCGTTAGACAAAGCTAGGTTGGAGAGGGTTGAGAGGGTGAGTCGAGAGTTACAAGAGCGTCCCCTTTCCCTTCCGACGTGATAGATTCCACCTTCGTTCCTCAAGTTCTTTGTGGCCATAATAGAGTGAATGGTCTAAGGGATGAATCTCCGCTTGGGCTTACTTGTGCGTACAACGGAGTGAAGCGTTGAGGGGATCTTAGTATGTAGGGCTTAATTGTGGTTAGGGACCTTCCGCCTGGACCAAAGGGTTAGCTCTGAACATTTGCAGGGAAACACTTGCCCGTTTGGAAATTCCACACGGGGGTGTGACTATCACAAGGTCATTCACAGGGGTAATTACACGCCCCTGTGTCCTCTCAGGATGAGCTCTAAATGAAAACACACGTCCCTAGGAAATTTCCACACGGCCATGTGTCTTCTCTGGATGACTTAGAAAAAATTTTTGCAAGCTTTGCAAAAAATTTCTGAACAAATACACTCATTCAAAGCCTACCAATATATGCACAAGTAACCAGAGAAACATGAACAACATGCTCAAACGACCAAGATACTTCGCCACACAGATGTAAGAACATTAAAACAATAATGATCCACAAGAAAAGCACAGCAATTTGCATGTAAAAATCAACACACCGACACTCAAAGCCTTATTCATCGATGTTCTAAACTAAAAACTACAAAAACAGTAAAGACTTGGGTTGCCTCCTAAGAAGCACTTGTTTAATGTAACTAAACTTGACATACCTCTTCTTACCTCACGGGGACCCATAGATGAAGGTTTCTCTCTTACCCATAACTTGAAAACATGATGAATATAATCTTTTGAGGGTAGAGGAGGAGTTATCGAGCATGTTACCACATGAGGCTTTGTCACCCTCACTCCGTTCTTATACATCCCCATTAGCCTTGGGGCATTTTTTGTGGTGCCTCCTTACTCGCTTTAATTTTTGGAGCACCTTCATCACGATCCCCGAGTAGATGGTACTTTTTCCTCTAGACCAAGCATCAAAACTTCTTCATTTTGCACCTCTTGGTCTAGTACGCCTTCATATGGGTCCGGATTCATCATTTCCTGCACATATTCTTGTACTAGTTCATCGTTAGTGACAAGAAAGTAAAGAGTATCATCAAAGTCAAATGGAACGTTGCATGGCTTCAGTGAGGCGGTATGTCAACTTATCATCACCAACCCTTAGTGTCAACTCCCCACCGTCCATGTCGATAAGTACCTTAGAAGTGCACAAGAATGTCCTCCCAAGTATTAAAGGAACATCTACTTCCTCATTGACGTCCAACACTACAAAGTCCACAAGAAATATGTACTTATCAACCTTGACAAGCACGTCTTCGATAATGCCCCTCTGATGTCTAACCGTTCGGTCCGCTAATTGAAGTGTCATCCAAGTGGGCCTAGGCTCTCCCAAGCCTAGCTTCTGAAAGAACGAGTATGGCATAACATTGATACTAGCCCCTGAATCCGCCAATGCCATCTCTCTACCCATATTACCGATGTTGTACGGGATGATGAAGCTTCCGGGGTCTTTCTTCTTGTTCGAAATATTCTTTTGCAACACTGTCAAACAAGAGGCATCTAAAGGCACCGATGCACTTTCCTCCAACTTCCTCTTGTTGGTCAAAAGATCACTGAGGCATTTGAGACAATGCCTCTACAAAAGGAATGTTAATGTGCAATTGCTTAAATAGACTGATAAATGCTTGTGTGATATGAATGCGAAGCATTCTCTCCTTATGTTGAGCATTACTTTTCTAGGGTTTTACACTAATATGTGTGTTTTTATGTTACTTTTATGCAGGTAGGGTTGTGAGCCCAAGTATGAAGGAAATAGGCCAATGTGGATCATAATGCACCGATTTTGGAGGAAATCTCGCTAAGGTTCAAACGCGAAGACATAGGTCGATGTGAGATGCTAGAGTGTGTGCCAACCTCCTAGTATTCCAGTTGGCACATCCATTTGGAGGGGCACAAAGGCAGTCACACTCGAGCATTCCGACATATGCACATAGAACAAGAGTTTCACCAACGTGTACACCATTGAAGAAGCAAGTGATCCACGACATGAACGTGTGCCCGTTTGCGTTACCCCGATGAAAGTATGGAATTGGGAAGCTATTCAGGTCAAATACTGTAGCAGAGCAATGTAGCAACATTGTAGTATGTACTGTAGCAGTACTGTTCACAGCCGACCGAGAAACCAGAGAAATAGAGAATCCACACGGGCGTGTGGAAATTATCCACGCCGGTGTGGAAATTCCGCACGGGCGTGTGGAGCATCCATGCCCGTGTAGTCACATGATTCCAGCCCTATTTAAAGCCGATTCAGCTCCGATTTTGGTATTCTTTTCTCCATCTTTTCCCCAACTTGAGAGAGGGCTTTGGCTAGGGTTTCGAGAGGTATTGGCCAAGGTTTTGGAGAGGTTCTACGGCTCCGACATTGTCATTCCTTAGGAAGAAGGTTGGTAGGGGAGCTTCTGTCGAGGCGTATCCTATACCGGACGAGAGAATCCTTGGACGACGAGTAGAGGACTTTCCACAAGACCATCGTCATGACTATCGAGGGGGTTTCCTTATGGATTTATTGCTTTTATATTCTATTTCTTTGATTGTACTTAGCTCCATGGAGAGCTAAACCCCTAGTGGGTACTCGGGTATTGTGAACCCTAGGATGTATTTGTTTCTTTGAACCTCTTTATTATGCTTTCAATAAATTGATGTTTATTGTGAGTTCCAACCTTGAATGCTAGATTGTATGAATATTTCCCCTAGATGACACTAGGGTTGAGAGTTCTTGTTGGTAACCTTGTGAGTGAGTGGCACACCACGAGCGTTAGACAAAGCTAGGTTGGAGAGGGTTGAGAGGGTGAGTCGAGAGGTACAGGAGCGTCCTCTTTCTCCTCCGGTGTGATAGATTCTACCTCCGTTCCTCGAGTTCTTTGCGGCTATAATAGAGTGAATGGTCTAAGGGATGAACTTCCGCTGGGGCTTAGTTGCGCGTGCAAATGAGTGAAGCGTTGAGGTGATCTTAGTATCTAGGGCTTAATTGTGGTTAGGGACCTTCCACCTGGACCAAAGGGTTAGGTCTATAATTATGAAGAGATTTATCACTTGGAATCCCTAGAGCTCATTGCAACTTTATGCGAGTACGAGGTGTTGAGATTGTTCGATTTCTCCTCCGGGACATGTATAGAGTTAGGCATAGTTGACCTTAGATTTGGGACTATGTAATTAAGGATTTCCACGACTCACCATTGCATTGATTAGGAAGCATAATAGAGGGTTCTTGCACTTGAAACAATTATCCTAGGTGGAGCATTATCCGGGTACCCCATCTTTATCGATTGTCTTACCCCCTTCTTTACTTTTGCTCCCTTTCTTGTTGCTTTTATTGTTGAGAATTGAATCATTATCACACTCATTATCATTGATCTTTCACATATCTAGGAATCGAATTAAGTATTTTTTATTCCCTACTCCCTGTGGATTCGATACCTGCTCACCTGGGATTATTACTTTGACAAACCCGTGCACTTGCGGGATATACGCAAGGAGACCTTGTCAAGTTTTTGGCGCCGTTGCCGGGGAGTTGGCGTTTAGAGATACTTTGCACTTTGTTTTCTTAGCTATTTACCCTTCATTCTATTTCACATCTCTTCTCTATCACCGTTCTGATTTGTTTAAAAAAAAAACAAAAATTATTTCACACTTTCTTATTCTTCCATCATTCTCATTTGTTTTCTTTTGTCATGTCTTACTTTTTCTTGCAAGGATTTTAAATGATGATTGACTCAGTTGTTGCTCTATATTTGCAGGTCGAAGCTCTCAGTAAAAAGTTGATAGAATTGTTACTTCACGACAACAAAACATTCCATGTTACAACGCATATCAACCAACTGAAGTTGGCTACCCAAACATATTATGGGATAATGGTGAACAACATTGGGAGGCACATCAAGAGGAATGTCAAACGGGTGAGATACTCGGAGAGGATACATTTCAATTATAAAGAGTATTAGCTAACTTTATTGAAGCATCTGATGTTTGCGTCCAAAATATGGAGACCACACGAAGATGTCATGAAGCCTCCTATAAAAACCTTGAGCATCAACTAGGAGGGATACTTGACACACTCTCCAGGGAACAACAAGTATTTGAGCAAGCAAGTCAAGTTCCTTATAGAGAAGATGTGGTAGTGAATGACAATGAAGAAGTGGGGCGGAACGAGTATGATGTTGTCGAGATTGAGAGGATACAACAAGAACCGTTCATTCAATGTGATAATTGTTTGAGTGGACAGTATGTTTGTGAGCAAGAAATGGTGCAAGGAGAGTTGGTGAAGACATATTGCTTTCAAGTTGACAGGGAAAAAGACGCAAATCCTAAGGTAATGGAGCAAGCATCTCTCTTTGGGATTATTCAACTCATAAATTGCAAGAAAGAGATTTTGGATTTGGAAGAAGACGTGGGTAGGAGATTGAAGCCATCCAATGACCCACCTGTGCTAAGCTTGGACAATTCCCAACCCAAATTCTTTCCGTGGAGGCCAAAGGTAAGATGGTTGGACTCTCCAACAAATATTCCACCCCGGCAAGTAGATTTTTGGTTTAAAGGAAGTAGTATGCAATATCTAGTCGGGAAGAACACACTCTTTTCAAGTCACCATAAGGTAAGGAAGAGGTACGTCAAGCTAAGTGACGTAAAACAAGTGCTTCTTCGGAGGCAACCCAAGCAATTACTATTTTCCTAGTTTTTAGTTTAGTGTTTGCATGAATAAGAGCTTGAGTGTTGGTGTTTTGATTCTTATATATCATTGCTATGCTTTTCTTGTGCACCGTTGGTGTTATCTTGTGCTTTCATGTGTTTTGGTGAAGTTTTGGTCGTTTGAGCTATTTCTCATGTTTTTCACTGTTAAAACTTGCATATTAGGGCAGGCTCTGAGTGTGTAAACATGTTTAGAAACTTTCTGCAGAGCCTGCAGGTTTTTCTAAGGCATCCAGTGAAGACGCACGGGTGTGTGGAATTTTCGCACGCCCGTGGATTTGCACTGTGAGCTCATCCAGAGAAGGCACAGGGGCGTGCGGCTGCCCCTGTGAACGACCATACGAATATCACATGCCCTTGGGTAATTTTCGCATGGGTGTGTGAATTCCTGCAGAGTTGGGCGGATTATCCTGAGAGCACACAGGGGCGTGGACTCGCCCCTGTGGGTGACCTTATGAAAATCGCACGGGAGTGGATAATTTTCGCACGCCCGTACGAATCTCTACAGAGGATCTCTCCATCCCGAGAAGACACAGGGGCGTGCGTTTGCCCATGTGAGTTGGTCCTGTGAATGTCCACGCCCGTGTGGAATTTTCGCACGGGCGTGGGTCTTAGAGAATTTTCTCGGTTGCATGGAGAGTCCACAGGGGCGTGCGTCTGCCCTTGTGGGTCGGGCACACGGACGTGGGTAATTCCCACACGCCCGTGTGTATTTACAGATATGCTAGAACCGCAGGTTTTCTTTAAAATCTTTTCAGGTTTCTTCATCTTTTCACCCTCATATGTTTTGAGAACACATCCTTGCTATCTCCTGACCTCTCACCGTCGTTTTAGAGGGTTGTTAATTGAGTTTTCCGGCCGTTTTCTAGTCTTTCATTCTCATTTTGTTGGTAAGCTTCTCTTTCTCTTCTCTTTGCCAATCTTCATTTATTTTGCAGCACCATCGTCATCTTCACCAACAACGGAAATAGATGCACTAGCTATTGACACCGACATTTGAGGCGTCTTTACCTTCTTTGCTCTTATTTTTTGCATTTTATTTTCTGGATTTTATTTTGGATTGGTATACTAAGAAAGGATTTTCCTTCTTAGTATATTTTCATTTTGTGGTCTCGAGTTGTATTCATTGCTCTATCTTTTGTATACTCGAGTTCTTTTTATTTTATTGAGCTTCACTGACCCCCCCCTCCCTCGTGTATGCGTGCAGATGGTCTTGTCTTCTTGGGAATTGAGACTTTGTTATGGGCACGGCCAAGGTGCTTCGGCACTTGCCCGTGTGAGCTTCACAACCCGTCGTAACACTACTCCCATGGAATTAGCTTCATCAAACGCAACACTAGGAGTTAGGGGAGTATTGTTTTGATTGCTTCTCCCATATTTGCATTTGAAGGATGTATATTTTGAGTGAGCTTGCATGTGTACATTGGGGACAATGTACAACTTAAGTGTGGGGGGAGTTTCATAGTGCACACATATTTTCTATTGTTCTTGATTGTTATATGCTCACATAGCCAATGGCGGTTCACCTTAGTTGCAATCATTGTATTCTTGAGTTTAGGAGAATTTCTAACATTAAATGTTTTCATGCTCTAGTTCTTGCTTGAATTTCTAGGAATTTTTACCCGATTTATACTTGTTACGCTACTCACTCGTTAAACTCTATTGGAAACTCAAGTTTGATATTAAAGGGACTAGTTATAGTTGTTTTTTGTGCAAATTGTGAAAAAAAAACAAAACAAAAAAAAAGGAAAATACAAAAAAAAAAAAGAAACAAAATAGGTTTATTGTGCTTGTTGGGTGGAAAGGGCTACCACCTATGAAGTATGAAGCTACTCTCATAAGTCGGATACTAGCTATGCCCTAATGAGAGAAAGAGCTATCTCATAGGATGAGTGAAATCTACCACTCCGGTATAAAGAGCTACCAACTCGAAAGTGTGAAAGCCACCTTAGCGGCCGCTTTGGAAAGGGCTACCTTAGAGGATGTGTGAAGCTACTACCATCTTTGAAATTGTTGTCACTTTTGTAGATAAATAAGTCCCTCGTACTTAGAATTTTGAGCAGTATACCTTGGGTTGTTTTGAGTGAGTTCACACACATACACGATTTCGGGTTTGTTGTCCTTTTTATTGAAGTTTTTAGCTAGAGCTTTGATTTTTTGTTTTTAATGTTGAAATTTCCCTTACTTGTAGAATGCTCTCTTTGTATACTTTGGTGAACCTAAGGCCAAACACTTTCAATATTTTTTTCATTGATGCACAGAATGTTTAATTTTTGCTTGAGGACAAGCAAAAGCTTAAGTGTAGGGGAGTTTGATAAGTGCTTGTGTGATATGAATGCGAAGCATTCTCTCCTTATGTTGAGCATTACTTTTCTCGGGTTTTTACACTAATATGTGTGTTTTTATGTTACTTTTATGCAGGTAGGGTTGTGACGCCGAGTATGAAGGAAATAGGCCAATGTGGATAATAATGCACTGATTTTGGAGGAAATCTCGCTAAGGTTCAAACGCGAAGACATAGGTCGATGTGAGATGCTAGAGTGTGTGCTAACATCCTCGTATTCGAGTTGGCACATCCATTTGGAGGGGCACAAAGGCAGTCACACTCGAGCATTCCGACATATGCACATAGAACAAGAGTTTCACCAACGTGTACACCATTGAAGAAGCAAGTGATCCACGACGTGAACGTGTGCCCGTTTGCGTTACCCCGATGAAAGTATGGAATTGGGAAGCTATTCAGGTCAAATACTGTAGCAGAGCACTGTAGTAACAGTGTAGTATATACTGTAGCATCACTGTTCACAGCCTGCCAAGAAACCAGAGAAACAGAGAATCCACACGGGCGTCTGGAAATTATCTACGCCCGTGTGGAAATTCTGCTCGGGCGCGTGGAGCATCCACGCCCGTGTAGTCACCCAATTCCAGCCCTATTTGTAGCCGATTCAGCCCCGATTTTGGTATTCTTTTCTCCATCTTTTCCCCAACTTGAGAGAGGGCTTCGGCTAGGGTTTCGAGGGATATTGGCCAAGATTTTGGAGAGGTTCTACCGCTCCAACATCGTCATTCCTTAGGAAGAAAGTTGGTAGGGAGCTTCCGTCGAGGCGTATCCTATACCAGACGAGAGAATCCTTAGACGACGAGTAGAGGACTTTCCACAAGACCATCGTCATGACTATCGAGGGGGTTTCCTTATGGATTTATTGCTTTTATATTCTATTTCTTTGATTGTACTTAGCTCCATGGAGAGCTAAACCCCTAGTGGGTACTCGGGTATTGTGAACCCTAGGATGTATTTGTTTCTTTGAACCTCTTTATTATGCTTTCAATAAATTGATGTTTATTGTGAGTTCCAACCTTGAATGCTAGATTGTATGAATATTTCCCCTAGATGACACTAGGGTTGAGAGTTCTTGTTGGTAACCTTGTGAGTGAGTGGCACACCACGAGCGTTAGACAAAGCTAGGTTGGAGAGGGTTGAGAGGGTGAGTCGAGAGGTGCAGGGAGGCGTCCCCCTTTCTCCTCCCGGTGTGATAGATTCTACCTCCGTTCCTCGAGTTCTTTGCGGCTATAATAGAGTGAATGGTCTAAGGGATGAACTTCAGCTGGGGGCTTAGTTGCGCTGCAAATGAGTGAAGCGTTGAGGTGATCTTAGTATCTAGGGCTTAATTGTGGTTAGGGACCTTCCACCTGGACCAAAGGGTTAGGTCTATAATTATGAAGAGATTTATCACTTGGAATCCCTAGAGCTCATTGCAACTTTATGCGAGTACGAGGTGTTGAGATTGTTCGATTTCTCCTCCGGGACATGTATAGAGTTAGGCATAGTTGACCTTAGATTTGGGACTATGTAATTAAGGATTTCCACGACTCACCATTGCATTGATTAGGAAGCATAATAGAGGGTTCTTGCACTTGAAACAATTATCCTAGGTGGAGCATTATCCGGGTACCCCATCTTTATCGATTGTCTTACCCCCTTCTTTACTTTTGCTCCCTTTCTTGTTGCTTTTATTGTTGAGAATTGAATCATTATCACACTCATTATCATTGATCTTTCACATAGCTAAGAATCGAATTAAGTATTTTTTATTCCCTACTCCCTGTGGATTCGATACCCGTTCACCCAGGATTATTACTTCGACAAACCCGTGCACTTGCGGGATATACGCAAGGAGACCTTGTCATAGACCCAAGAACTTCTTGTATTGTTCATCATTTTTGTTGTTCTTCAATCTTGAAGGGTAAGCGATTCTTGGCTTGTAAGGTGGGGCTGCCACCTACATCTCCTTGTTAGTTTTCTCCTTAACCTCCATGACCTTGGGTGCTTCAGCATTGGTCTTCTCACTTGGAAACCTACCCTCAACCTCACAACCACTTTTCAAAGTAATCGACTTGACATGTTCTCTCGGATTGGTTTCGGTGTTGCTAGGTAAACTCCCTTGAGATATCTCCGATAGAGACTTCGCAATTTGCCCCACTTGATTTTTTAGATTGTGCAATGAAGCGGTGTGGTTGTGAATTGTAGCTTCGACAGACTGAAATCTTGTATCTGATAATTGAACAAATCTAGTCAAAGCTTTCTCTAGATCGGTCATCCTGGTCTCCAAGGCTGAAACTCGATTCTCCATGTTTGGGGCATGTTGTTATTGTTGGATATACAGTGGTGTCGTGGCCTTTTGTTGCCCTTGATTATTCCAAGAAAAGGTCGGATCGTTACTCCAACCCGGATTGTAGGTATTGCTATATGGATTTCCTTGACCCTTCATCGCATTACCTACAAAATCAACTTGTTCCACAGAAAATGTACCACCAATAGCTATCAGGTAATCGGATAGAACATGGCCTCCTCCACATCCATTACAATTTGTCACGGCCGCTAATCTAGGAGAAGTTAGAGTGTCCAACTTCTTGCTCAATGACTCCCCTTGGGGCGGCAACGATGTAACCACATCAATCTTATGGAGACCGGCCACTTTGTTTTTCTCTCTAACATTCCATTGGTAGCTATTTAAACCTATTTCTTCAATCAATTGTTGTGCTCCTCAGGGGGTCTTGCTACCTAAGGTATCTCCTGCTGTTGCATCAAGTAAATGCCTTGTGCTAGGGTTCAAGCCATTGTAAAGAGTCTGAATAATCATTCACCCGGGAAACCTTTGTTGAGGACATTTCCGTAGGAGCTCCTTCAACCTCTCCCATGTCTCAAATAGCAACTCCAATTCCGTTTGCATGAACGAGGATATTTCATTTCTATGCTTTGTAGATTTTATGGGAGGGAAATATCGGGCAAGGAAAGCTTCTACCATCTCCTCCCATGTAGTAATCGATTCTCTAGGTAATGAATCTAGTCATTGCTTCGGTCTCCCCTTGAAGGAAAATGGGAAGACTCTCAACTTGATGGCATCATCCGTAACACCATTATCTTGTGCATGTCGCACACTTCTAAGAAATTCTCTATGTGACTATTTGGGTCCTCATCGGTCAAACTATTAACTATGCGGACTGTTGTGACATGTGGATGAATACCAGCTTTAGCTCAAAATTCAAAGCCATAATTGGTGGTGTATAATACTAGATTGTGTGCCCAACAGTGAGGGTATGGCATAATCTGAGAGTGTCCTCTGCTGCTCGTATGGTTCGGCTATATTATTTGACCCTTCACCTTCTATCTCCGCTTGATTAAACTGTTCTTGCACAGGTTTTTTACCCCTTCTACGAAGTGTTCGTTCAAGTTTAGGATATCCTTCAACCAATGTCGAAGGGTTCCCTCATGTTATAACCTGGCGATAAAACTAAAGAATGAAACACAAATCAAAACGATAGAAGAATAAAAGAACATGAAATAGAATAAACGATGGATAGCTAAAATAGCAAAGTGCAAAGTGTTTCTAAAATGCCTATTCCCAGGCAATGGTGCCAAAAACATGACATCACCCTTGCTTGTAACCTGCAAGTACACGGGTTTGTCAATGTAATAATACCTCGGTGAGTGGGTAGTTGAATCCACAGGAAATAGTAATTAGAAACACAAAGATTGGTATTTAACTAACAAAAAGATAAATCAATAGTGGTGTGAATAAAATCAATATGAAAAGAACTAAAGAAAATAAGAAAGAGAGGAGTAATAAAATGAGGGGAAAGGCAATCGATAGAAAATGGGGCACTCAGACATTGCTCCCCCTGGGAATATTGTTCCAACTGATGTCGAATGAGTCATGGAGATCTATAAACACATGGTGCGAAAACTTAAAGTCAACTGTGCCTAACCCTACACTATGACCCTGATAAGTGCTTGTGTGATAAGAATGCAAACTGTTCTTTCCTTATGATGAGCATTACTTTTTTCAGGTTTTAACACTAATACTTGTGCATTTGTGTTACTTTTATGCATGTAGGGTTGTGAAGCTAAGTATTGAGAAAAGAAGCCAAAAGTAGATCGTGAGCACACTAGTAGGTGGAATCTTGAAAGGAACAAATGCGAAGACACAAGTGGGGTCTTATGATACGTGAATGTGTGCCAACCTCCGTGTACTCAAGCCATTACAATGAGTATGAGGGGCACGAAGGCAGTCACATTCGCGTATCCCGACTTATGTATTGATAGCAAGATCTTCACCAACGAAGCCTTTGATTAAGAAGAGTTGCGATCTACGGTAATTGGGAGTATTTTGGCAAAGTATTGTAGCAGGGTACTGCCGCATATCAATGTACCAACATTCTGTAGCAGTTCCTGTTCACAGCTGGCCAGAAAATAGATTTCCAGAGAATCCACATGGGCGTGCGGAAATTTCCCACGCCTGTGTGGAAATTCCACGGGGTCGTGGGAAGAATCCACAGGGGCATGTGGATTCCCGATTCCAGCCCTATTTAAGCCGCGATTCACCCCGATTTTAGGGATCTTTTTCTCCTCTTTTCTTCCACTTTTCTTCATCATTTGGGAAGCTGTCAGCTAGGGTTTGGAGAGACTTTGGGCAAGTCTTTGGAGTGATTTGAGGGATTCAACACTGCGATTCGCTTGGAAGAAGGTTATTGGGGGAGCTTTTGTCGGTATAGATCCGGCGAGTTGTGCCCAGGTCAGACAAGGGGACCTTTGGAGAAGACTTGGCTACTCCACAAGACATCGACACAACTACCGACGGGGTTTTCTTATGGAACACTTGTTTTTACTTTTGATTTCATTGTTGATTGTATTGTGCTCTAGGGAGAGCTAAAACCCTAGTGGGTACTTGGATTTTGTAAACCCTAGGTTGTTATTATTTCATTGATCTTTTATTATACTTTCCTTAATTGATGTTTCAATTGAGTTTCAATCTTGAGTGCTTGTGGAATGATTTCTCCCCTAGAGTGACACTAGGGTTGACAGTCCATCTTGGTAACCATTGTAGATGAGTGACACACTACGAGGGTTAGACATTTCTTGATTGGACAAAGTTGAGTGGGTGAGTCAAAAGGTACCAGAGCGTCCCCTTTCCCCTCTATTGTGATTTATCCAACCTCTATTTCTTGAGCTCTTGGCAGTCGCAATAGAGTGAAGTTCTAGAGGATGAACTCTACTGGGCTTAGTTGCGCGAACAACAGCGTGAAACGTTGAAGGGTTAGGTCTATACATAGGAAGAGGGTTTATCAATTGGATTCCCTAGAACTAAATACAACTTTATACAGTTTGAGGTGTTGAGAATGAGCGATGTCTCTCCCGGGACATAGTGTAGAGTTAGTCACGGTTGACCTTAGATTTGGGTCTGTGTGCTTAATGATTTCCACGACTCATTGAGCATTGATTAGGAAGTATAATAGTTGGTATTGCACTTGAAACATTAATCCTAAGGGGAATATTGCCTGAGTACCCCACTTCTATCAATTGCCTTACCTCTCCCTTACTTTTGCCTTTCATTCCTTTTTCTTTTTAACTTTGTTTTCATTATGTTTTATCAACACTATCATTGTTCACTTTCACGTGGTTGAGTAGCAATTTAAGTATTTTTTTCTTCCTACTCCCCATGGATACGATACCCCTCCAGCCAAGGATTTATTACTCGACAAACCAGTACACTTGTGGGTCGCACGCAAGGGGTGTTGTCAGCCCCAGTGGAGAAATATCTCAGTCTCGACACCTCACACTGTGCTATGTTACTTTAGGCTCTAGGGATTTCAAGTAATAACACTATTTCCTAATATAGATCTAACCCTTTGGTCCAAGCGAAAGATCACAATTACGCCCCAGATACTAAGGATTACTTCAACGCTTCACTCTGTTGCTCGCGCAACTACGCCCCAGTGGAGTTCGTCTCTTAGCACTTCAGTCTATTATGACCGCAAAGAACTCTTGGAATGTGGAGGTAGGGTAAATTGATAACGCCCCTTGTGTGTGACCTTCAAGTGTAAGAGTTTGTCAAAGTAATAAATCCCAGGTGAGTAGGTATCATATCCACAGTGAGTAGGGAATAAAAATACCAAGATTGCTATCTAACTAAGCGAAGACGGAAGAATGATTTTGTTGATAAAATTTAATGAAAGCAAGAATAAAAGAAACAAGAAAGAGAGAAGCATAAATAGATGAGAGGTAAGGCAATCAATAGAAGTGGGGTACTCAGATATTGTTCCACCGAAGATAATTGCTTCAACTGCAAAATCAATTATTATATCTCCTAATTGACTCTTAATGAGTTGTGGAAATCCTTAAACACACGGTCCCAAACCTAAGGCCAACCGTGCCTAACTCTACACTATGTCCCATCGGAGAAATCAATCAATCTCAGCACCTCACACTGTGTAGAGTTGCAAGACACTCTAGGGATTCCAAGTGATAAACACTATTTTTTAGTATAGATCTAAAACTTTTGTCCAGGCAAAATACCCCTAGTCGCAATTAAGCCCTAGGTGCAAAAGTCACTTCAACGCTTCACTCCATTGCCTATGCAACTAAGCCCCAGCGTAGGTTATCCCATAGGCTATTCACTCTACTATGATCGCAAAGAACTCTTGGAACGTGGACGTAGGATAAATCACATCGGAGGGGAAAGGGGACGCTCTGCTACCTCTCGACTCACCCTCTCGACCTTCTCAAATCTTACAATGTCGAACCCTCATGGTGTGTCACTCACTCACAAAGGTTACCAATGTAGACTCTCAACCCTAGTGTCACTCTAAGGGAGAAATCATTCAAAAAGCATTCAAGATTGAAACTTAATTAAAGACATCAATTAAGCAAAACATAATAGAAGATTAATGACACAAATACATCCGGTGGTTCACAAATCCATGTACTGACTAGTGGTTTAGCTCTCTATGGAGCTAGTTATAATCAACAATGAAATCAAATGTAAAAACAAGTTATCCATAGAAAACCTCCTCAGTGTTCCTGTCGATGGTCTAGTGGAGTAGCATCATCTTCTTCAAAGGTCCCCTTTTCCGGCCTAGGGCACACCTCCCCGGATCTATGCCGACGAATGCTTCCCCAATAACCTTCTTCCAAGCGAAGTACAGTGTCGAATCCATAGAACCACTCTAAAGACTTCCCGAAAGCCTCTCCAAACCCTAGCCGATGGCCTCTCAAAAGATGGAGAAAAGTTGGAGAGAAGAGGAGAAAAAGATTCCAAAAATTGTGCTGAATCGCGGCTTAAATAGGACTGGAATCAGAAATCCACACACCCCTGTGGATTCTCCACACATGTCTATGGAATTTCTACATAGGCGTGGGGAATTTCCACACGCCCGTGTGGATTCTCTGGAAACCTAATTTTTGGCCGTCTATGAATAGTAATTGTTAGCAACTCTTAAGTGTTGTACCTTGGATATTATTTCAACTACAATAATTGCTTCAAGTGCAAAATCAACTATTATATCTCCTAATTGACGCTTAATGAGTCGTGGAAATCCTTAAACACACAGTCCCAAACCTAAGGTCAACCATGCCTAACTCTACAATTTGTCCCGTCAGAGAAATCAATCAATCTCAGCACCTCACACTATGTAGAGGTGCAAGACACTCTAGGGATTCCAAGTGATAAGCCCTATTCCAATGTATAGATCTAACCCTTTTGTCTAGGCAAAATACCCCTAGTAGCAATTAAGCCCTAGGTGCTAAAGGCACTTAAACGCTTCACTCCATTGCCTATGCAACTAAGCCATAGCGTAAGTCATCCCCTAGCTAATTCACTCTACTATGACCGCAAAGAACTCTTGGAATGTGGAGGTAGGATAAATCACATAGGAGGGGAAAGGGGATGCTCTGCTACCTATCGACTCACCCTCTCGACCTTCTCTAATCTTGTAATGTTGAAACCTCATGGTGTATCACTCACTCATAAAGGTTACCAATGTAGACTCTCAGCCCTAGTGTCACTCTAAGGAAGAAATCATTCAACAAGCATTTAAGATTGAAACTTAATTAAAGACATCAATTAAGGAAAACATAATAGAAGATTAATGAAACAAATACATCCTAGGGTTACCAAATCCAAGTAACGACTACGGGTTTAGCTCTCCATGGAGCATGTTACAACCAACAATGAAATCAAATGTAAAAACAAGTAATCCATAGAAAAACCCCCTCGGTGTTCGTATCGATGGTCTTGTGGAGTAGCCTCGTCTTCTCCAAAGGTCCCCTTGTCCGGCCTAGGGCACAACTCGCTGGATCTATGCCTACGAAAGCTCCCACAATAACCTTCTTCCAATCGAAGTGCGGTGTTGAATACGTAGAACCACTCCAAAGACTTGACAAAAGCCTCTCTAAATCCTAGCCGATGTTCTCTAAAACGATGGAGAAAAGTTGGAGAGAAGTGGGGAAAAAGATTCCAAAAATTGTGCTGAATCGCGGCTTAAATAGGGCTAGAATCGAAAATCCACACACCCCTCTGGATTCTTCACACGGGCCTGTTGAATTTCTACATGGGTGTGGGGAATTTCCACACGCCCGCGTGGATTCTCTGGAAACCTGATTTTCGGCCGGCTATGAATAGTAACTGCCAGCAACTCTTAAGTGTTGTACTCGGATATTGTTCCACCAAGGATAATTGCTTCAAATGCAAAACCAACTATTATATCTCATAATTGACGCTTAATGAGTCATGAAAATCCTTAAACACACGGTCCCAAACCTAAGGTCAACCGTGCCTAACTCTACACTATTGACAAGGTCCCCTTCCGTATATCCCGCAAGTGCACGGGTTTGTCGAAGTAATAATCCCGGCTGAACGGGTATTGAATCCACAGGGAGTAGGGAATAAAAACACTTACTCGCTTCTTAGCTATGTAAAAGATCAATAGTGATAAGTGTGACAATGATTCAATTCTCAAAGGTAAAAGCAACAAATAAGAGAGCATGGGTAAAGTAGAAGGCAAGGCAATCGATAAAGATGGGGTACTCGGATAATGCTCCGCCTAGGATGATCGCTTCAAGTGCAAGAGCCCTTTATTATGCTTCCTAATCAATGCAATAGTGAGTTGTGGAAATCCTTCATTACATAGTCCCAAATCTAAGGTCAACTATGCCTAACTCCATACATCTCCTGGAGGAGAAATAGAACAATCTCAACACCTCGCACTCGCATAGAGTTGCAATGAGTTCTAGGGATTCCAAGTGATAAATCTCTTCCTAATTATAGACCTAACCCTTTGGTCCTGGTGAAAGGTCCCTAACCATGATTAAGCCCTAGATACTAAGATCACCTCAACGCTTCACTCCGTTGCACTCGCAACTAAGCCCCAGCGGAGGGTCATCCCTTAGACCATTCACTCTATCATGGCCGCAAAGAACTCGAGGAACGGAGGTAGAATCTATCACGTCGGAGGGGAAAGGGGACGCTACTGTACCTATCGACTCACCCTCTTAACCCTCTCCAACCTATCTTTGTCTAACACTCGTGGTGTGTCACTCACTCACAAGGTTACCAATAAGAACTCTCAACCCTAGTGTCACTTTAGGGGAAATGTTCAAACAATCAAGCATTCAAGGTTGGAACTCACAATAAACATCAATTAATTGAATGCATAATAAAGAGATTCAATGAAACGAATACATCCTAGGGTTCACAAATACCCAAGTACCCACTAGGGGTTTAGCTCTCCATGGAGCTAAATACAATCAAAGAAATAGAATGTAAAAGCAATGAATCCATAGAAAAACACCCTCGATGGTCGTGTCGATGGTCTTTTGGAGAGTCCTCTACTCGTCATCCAAGGATTCCCTCGTCCGGTATAGGATGCGCCTCGACGGAAGCTCCCCTACCAACCTTCTTCCTAGGGAATGACGATGTCGGAGCCGTAGAACCTCTCCATAACCCTAGCCAATACCCCTCAAAACCCTAGCCGAAGCCCTCTCTCAAGTTAGAAAAAAGATGGAGAAGAGAATGCTGAAATCGGGGCTGAATCGGTTTTAAATAGGGCTGGAATCGGGCGACTACACGGGCCTGTGGATTTTTCACACGCCCATGTGGAATTTCCACATGGGCGTGGGTAATTTCCACACGCCCGCGTGGATTCTCTGAAACTGTCATTTTCGGCTGGCTCCGAACAGTAACTGCTCTGAACAATAATTGGTTTCACAACCCTACCTGCATAAAAATAACATAAAAACACACATATTAATGTAAAAACCCGAGAAAAGTAATGCTCAACATAAGGAAAGAATGCTTCGCATTCATATCACACAAGCACTTATCAACTGTCCTGTCGGAGAAATCAATCAATCTCAGCACCTCACACTGTGTAGAGTTGTAAGACACTCTATGGATTCCAAGTGATAAACCCTATTCCGATGTATAGATCTAACCCTTTTGTCCAGGCAAAATATCCCTAGTCACAATTAAGCCCTAGGTGCTAAAGTCACTTCAACGCTTCACTCCATTGCCTATGTAACTAAGCCCCCGCAATCGGTCATCCCTTAGCCAATTCACTCTACTATAACCGCAAAGAACTCTTGGAACGTGGAGGTAGGATAAATCACATAGGAGGGGAAAGGGGACGCTCCGCTACTTCTTGACTCACCCTCTCGACCTTCTCCAATTTTCAATTTCGAACCCTCATGGTGTGTCACTCACTCACAAAGGTTACCAATGTAGACTATCAACCCTAGTGTCACTCTAAGGGAGAAATCATTCAACAAGCATTCAAGATTGAAACTCAATTAAGGACATCAATTAAAGAAAATATAATAGAAGATTAATGAAACAAATACATCTTAGGGTTCACAAATCCAAGTACCCACTAGGGGTTTAGGTCTCCATAGAGCTAGTTACTATCAATAATGAAATCAAATGTAAAAACAAGTAATCCATAGAAAAACTCACTCGGTGTTCGTGTCGATTGTCTTGTAGAGTAGCTTCATCTTCTCCAAAAGTCCCCTTGTTCGCCCTAGGACACACCTCGCCGGATCTATGCCGATGAAAGCTCCCCCAATAACCTTCTTCCAAGCAAAGTGTGGTGTCAAATCTGTAGAACCACTCCAAAGACTTCCCAAAAGCCTCTCCAAACCCTAGCCGATGGCCTCTCAAAAGATGGAGAAAAGTTGGAGAGAAGAGGGGAAAAAGATTGCAAAAATTGCGCTGAATCGCGGCTTAAATTGGGCTGGAATCGGAAATCCACACGCACCTATGGATTCTCCACACGGGCCTATAGAATTTCCACATGATAGAGTCTCCATGATAGAAAGCCATAATACCACAGGATTGCTTAAATATGGCCAACATCATGAGCGCCAACTGCCCGTAGGTGTTGTCAATAATCATGAAGAGCTGCCCCCAAGCCCCAACATTGAGCATCTCTCGGACCGCGTCCTCCAGTTCAACCTCATGTAGTACATCTTAATCTATCTTCCTTGCACTCTTGATTGCAATTGAACCTATAGGGGACATGCACACCACATCAATGCTCATGCAGATAGTGGCACTTCCCACATCGAGTTTTTTAATATACAAACATCAATGACAATTAACATAAGAAGATAATCCAAATAAACAAAAGGGAGACCACAAGGAAACTCAATAATTAAAGCAACCAAAGTCAATACAACAAAAGTCAAGGATCATAAACCAGGCACCAAATGACGATTAGCCCCTAATAATTTTACAAACTTCCTTTTTGCTTCCCAAAAAACTCTAACGGTGCCCTGATGAAGTCCTGACGATATTTCTCTACTCTACTCAGTGTCCTAGCACCTCAGATTTTTCATACAATCCATGGGAAATGATGCTCCACCACCACCCTAGGTCCCATCTCCTGAAAACCTCACCAAAGGTCCCCTTGAAAATCTAGTTTTGGGGCATTAAAAGGCATTCCCAAGGCAAGCATGGTCGTGCTCTTGATCGTACTCTTTTCGGAAGTCTTGGGACAAGTTTTCAGCACAAAAACCTCAGAAGTCCATAATTTACATGACAGAAGCAAGGTCCTGCTCCCACTAGTGCTTCCCCAATTACGATCGTGCTAGGAGCATCGAAGTCATGATCTTCTTGCTACAGTACTCATGTTGCAGTACCTTTGCTATAGTATCCATTATGGAGTGCCGGTGCTTAGCCCTTCATTATTTTCTAATAAAGTGCACTAGAAGAAGCACATGCATGCTTCGGCCTAGCATGACCATGCTAGGAGCACTGAAACTGTGCTCTTCTTGTGCTGAAACGCCTATAAATTACAGGGGTAGAAGCATGGGCATGCTTCGGCCCGTGCTTCCCCATTAATTCGTATTTCAACTCTATTTTACACAGGATTTGTTCCAAAACTTATTCTTTCATCCTAAGACCTAGTTACCTAGACAATTAAATACAAATAGTCAAAGTAGTATTCATTTACTTCAAAATATATGCTAAAAGTCAAGCTAATTATGCAATAGGGTATATAAAATATTTATATAAAACGCACTCATCAATTGAAAATTTAAGGTATTCTTTAGATAAGTTTGTAGCACTATTCTTGATTACTTTCTATAACCAGTTTTTGAATCCATGACAGTCTTCTAATGCATGCCCTATTAAACAATGAAAAGAACAATAGTTGTTGTGATTCTTTAAGCATGGAGCGACATCACCTTTGCCTTTTGGAGGTAATAACCCCTCCTCAATCATCGTCTTAAAACAACTTGTGGATTTAATTTCTTCTTAGAATGAAGCTTTGTGATAAGTGCTTGAGTGAAGATATTTCTTATTGTGTTTTACATGCATTGAGCATCTCTTTTATCATGTTTGTTACCTCATAAATTGTATTTGGTGTTTCTTTATGTAAATAGAGCTGTGAAGGCCTTGAGAGAAGAAAACGGAGCAAAGATAGGTATTGTAGGCATATTTTGGGAGTGTTTGTACAATATAAGGATCCGGACACAAGTGGAGCTCATATACATGGGGGTGTGTGCTAACTTCCAAAGAGGATTCAAGTCAAATTGTGAGTTGGAAGGGCACAAAGGCCGCCACATTTCCATGTCTTTTCTTGTGTGAAGAATTTAAGAACCTTCCTAATGTTGATTAGATAACGAGAAGCCTCAAAGACTACCATGCGGATGTGTTCCCGTCGATGTGGCCTCAAGAGAAGAGTGTTGGAGCCTTGTTTTTTAAGAGCACTACAGTAAATAACTGCAGTAAAGTACTGTTTACCCGACCGGGTCAAAATTCCAACCGAGCGGGTGGATAAATTTGCAGCCCACCTGGGCGGGTGGAAGTTAACCCACGCGGTTCGAGACAAGTGACAGGCACCAGCTGGTTATTATAAATAGCTGTTTTGACCTATTCTTTGGGGACTTTTCATAGTGCTTGAGAGGAAAAGCGGCTAGGGATTGGTGAGTAGGTCCTTAGCAAATTTTGGAGGCATTCTTCAGAAACTTCGATAGATTCTTTCTTCGTCATAGCATTAAGGGAGCCATTGGCGACCTAGCTTTAGAGAGGAATCCTTCAAGACGTTGAGTGACTCATCAAGGCCATCATCACGAATTCAAGGGGGTTTTATTCCATGGTTCTCATTGATTTTCATTGCATTATTTGCTTTGTAATTTGCCCCATGAAGGGCTAAACCCTAGTAGGTATTTGGGCATGTGAACCCTAGGATCTTATTCTTGTATTGATTTACTTTGTGTTTTCTATTAAATCCTAGTTTAATTGAGTTTTAATCTTGTTTTATTATTATTTTCTTTCCCTGTTGATCTTATGGTTGATTGGTATGCATGATTTGTTTGACTTAGTGAGAGAGAGGTCTGCATTAAGGTTAAAACTTCAAGATTAAAGAGGGTTGAGAGGGTGAGTTATGAGATAGTGGAGTGCCCCCTTTCCCTTCCTATTAGTACATTCAATCTTCGTATTCCCTAGGCTTTATGCAACCATATTTGGTGTAAGGCGTGATATTTAGTGATTTCTTTGGTTAGGGATCTTTCACCTAGAAGTAGGGTTAGGTCTATCCTTAGTAATTGGATGTACTCTTAGGAATCCCTAGAGTGCTATTCGATCATATGTTGTGTGAGGTGTTGAGATTGAGCGATTTCTCCACTAGGACCACGTGGTGGACTAGTATCGGTGGCTTTGAAGTAGGGACCAATTATTCTTGGATTTCCTCGACTTGATTGACTCACTTTAGAAACACATGGTAAATCTTATGCTTAATGATAGATCCTAGGGGGAGCATTGCCCGAGTACCTTATTTTCATTTATTGAGATTGACCTCATTTCTACTCCTCCTTGCTTGCTTGTCACATTCATATTCTTGTGATTGAGTTCATTTCACCATATTATTGATTCTAAGTAGATAACTTAGAAGTGGTTACAAGTAATACTTCCATTCCCTTTGGGTTCAACAACCCGAATCATTCGGTACTTTATTACTTTAACACTCGTGCACTTGTGGTACATGCATGCAAGAGGTGTGTCACTTTGGCCTTCTCCATTTCTTAAAGTTTGAGCTTCACTTCTTTGTTTCATGATGTCATCTTGATCTTCTCCATGCTGAGATTATGACTCACCCTTGCTCGAGAAATCATATACAAATTTAATAACCCCAAATTCATTCCAAGGAATATCATCTTTAAGAACATGAGGCTTCCTATATGTAAGGGTGTATGTCACCATTTGGATAAAAGACGGAATCTCCTAGATTAATGACTTGATCTAGAAGATTGTGTTGCCATTTATTGCAATCTCATATTATCCATTAAAATCCTTTCTTCTAAAGCTTGTCTTTTTCGTTGCTTTTTTACTTATATAAGGCCTCTCATGTCGATCATACATTTGCTCAAATAAAAAATCATTATCATCTATGTAATTGAGCTCTAACTCATCTTCATCATTATTTTCTTTAACTTCTTATTCATAAATAGTAATAGATCTGTAAGATTTAATCATTGACTTTTCAGCTTCAGACTCATCCATCTTTGCCAGTAGCTCTTTAACCTCATCGGGGAAGTAATCCCCTAATGTAATAAGAGTTCTCTCTTTTGGTAGGTAATCTTCCAAGGACTTAATATATTCTTCTATAATTGACTTTTTATAATGGAACTTGATAAGTGCTTGTGCGATATGTGCAGCATATACTGTAGCAGCACTGTTCACAGCCAGCCGAGAAATCAGAGAAACAGAGAATCCACACGGGCGTGTGGAAATCATCCACAGCCGTGTGGAAATTCCGCACGGGCGTGTGACATCATACACTACCGTGTAGTCACCCGATTCCAGCCATATTTAAAGCTGATTTCAGCCCCGATTTCAGTATTCTTTTCTCCATCTTTTCCCCAACTTGAGAGAGGGCTTCGGCTAGGGTTTGAGGGGTATTGGCTAGGGTTTTGGAGAGGTTCTACAGCTCTGACATCGCGCGTCATTTGGAAGAAGGTTATTGGGAGAGTTTTCATCGGCATCGATCCGGCGAGGTGTATCCTAGGCCGGACAAAGGATCCCTTGCGACGAGTAGAGTACTCTCCACAAGACCATCGACACGACCAACGAGGGGGTTTCTTTATGGATTCATTGCTTTTACATTCGATTTCTTTGATTGTACTTAGCTCCATGGAGAGCTAAACCCCTAGTGGGTACTTGGGTGTTTGTGAACCCTACGATGTATTCGTTTCATTGAACTTCTTTATTATGCTTTCAATATATTGATGCTAATTGTGAGTTCCAACATTGAATGCTTGATTGTATGAATATTTCCCCTAGAGTGACACTAGGGTTGAGAGTTCTTGTTGGTAACCTTGTGAGTGAGTGACACAACATGAGAGTTAGACAAAGCTAGGTTGGAGAGGGTTGAGAGGGTGAGTCCAGAGGTACAGGAGCATCCCCTTTCCCCTCCGACGTGATAGATTCTACCTCCGTTCTTTGAGTTCTTTACGGTCATAATATAGTGAATGGTCTAAGGGATGAACGTCCGCTGGGGCATAGTTGGGCATGCATGGAGTGAAGCGTTGAGGGGATCTTAGTATCTAGGGCTTAATTGTGGCTAGGGACCTTCCGCCTGGACCAAAGGGTTAGGTCTATAATTAGGAAGCGATTTATCACTTCGAATCCCTAGAGCTCATTGCAACTTTGTTCGAGTGCGAGGTTGAGAGGTTATTTAATCTCTCCTCCGGGACATGAATAGAGTTAGGCATAGTTGATCTTAGATTTGGGACTATGTATGTAAGGATTTCCACGACTCACCATTGCATTGATTAGGAAGCATAATAGAGAGTTCTTGCACTTGAAACGATTTTCCTAGGTGAAGCATCATCCGAGTACCCCATCTTTATTGATTACCTTGCCTCCTCCTTACTTTTGCTCTCTTACTTATTGCTTTTAATTGTTGAGATTTGAATCATTATCACACTTATCATTGTTGATACTCCACATAGCTAAGAATCAAATTAAGTGTCCTTACTCCTTACTCCCTGTGGATTCGATCCCGCTCACCCGGGATTATTATTTTGATAAACCCCTGCACTTGTGGGATATAAGCAAGGGGACCTTGTCAGAACTCAGCTAGCTTCACCTGCTTCTGTTTCTTTTCTTGTTTTTTAGTCTTCTTAATCTTCTTAATCTTCTTAGTAAGTAGGTTGAAGCATGGTGATTGAAGAAACAAATCTCCGGATGGCTTGCGGCCTGACTCACAGTTAGGAAATGGCCCGTGTGGATCCTCCGAAAACTTTCGGAATTTCCAGTAAGTTGCTACAACGACTACTACTGTATCAATACTATAAAGGGGACTTTAGGGCATCTTGAAAGAAGGAGGAAGGTTTTGTTCTTGGAGCTCATCAACACCACCTTCGATCTAAGGTAGAAGAATCCTTTAGAGGGTATTTCCAAGGTGGGAATTAACGAGGAGAGCATGATCTAGCGAGATCCACTCTTAGGGCACCCTTGTAGGAAGTTAACGACGATGAAGAAGCTTCCCACAGGGTTTCTCAAGTGTTATTCAGCTTTTCATTCTTGAGGGAGTTTATGTCATTTTCTTTAGTTGTTTTCATGGACTCTAGTGTGTATGTTATTAGCATGAACAACTAAACCCCAAGGTCACCAGATATAGGTGAACCTTGGGGTGAACTTGTGTAGATTGTATGTTATGACTTGTTTTATTGCATTTGGTTTGTTTGTGATCCATGCCTCATGCACTTTAATGCTTTGATATGCATGAGAACTCTGTGCATCATTTTCTAGGTTATACTAGGTTGCATGGCCATCACCCTGATCATCGGGTATTAAACACACCGAGAGTGGAAGAGATCCATGTACAAATACACCATGATCATCGGGTATTTTGTACCCCTTCAATTCTAGTGTTGTTCCTAAATTATGTTTCGGCTCTAGATTGAGAAATCCCTTACCCTAATTGTAATCATAAGAGGATTTGGTTTGAAGAAATTATGTATCAATACTCATACCAGATTAGAGTCAATTATATTGACCATCGGGTTGACCTAACTTAGAATTTTCTCGGTTCAAATTACCAATTGCATGATAGTTGTACCATCCTTTGCACTTTAGTAGCCCCAAGGTGATCCTCATGCGTTACCATTACCTCTCCTTGATTATCTCCCACATTTGCCATCACTGTAGACACTCTAGCAGAGTTTTATTTGTTAATTAGTAATTTCACTACACCACTCGAAGTTGTAGGTTGAACAACATGCAATGAGAAAGTAAGAGTAGCTTCTCGGGCCCTAGGGAATATGATCTCCTTGTGCTTGCACAAGAGGTATTACTTGATGACTTGTGTACTTGCGGGATCACAACAAAGTTTATGGCGCCGTTGCCGGGGACCCACGAGGAATACTGAGAAAACTAGAGCTTGTTGATTTGACCATTATTTGTTTATTTGTGTATCTTTTTTTATTTATTGTTTGTGTACATATATCTATATTTTCTTACTTCTTTCCTTACTATGTTTTAAATTTCTAAGTGTTGACTTTTGGCTTTAAATATTGTGCAAGGTACCTATCTTATGACACATGCAAGTCAAGCAAACTTAGTAGAGCCTAACAACAAGATTGAGAGTACATTGCATCTAAGATGAAGAAAAGGGGCCAATAGTTCAGAAACAGGAGATTCAGGTTGAATCTAGTGGACCTTCAGTTATGGCCAAGCCTAGAAAAACTGTATCCAATTATGAGAGGCCAAAGTTCACAGGTGAAGAGTTTAGTGTACAAGCATCGACAATACCAGCAAATAATTTTGAGATCAAAGTGAGCAAAATCGAGATGGTACAAATTTTTGTGTAGTTTGATTGTTTGGGCGATGAGGATCCACATGATCACCTACCCCATTTCCGTCACATATGCTCAACCTTTAAGATCAATTCAGTCTCTGATAATGCAATTAGACTAAGATTATTCCTATTTAGTATAAAAAGGGCAGCGTATTGATGGCTCACTTCCTTGGCTCATGGGTTGATTACCACATGGAAGGAAATGGTGGAAAATTTCCTTGCTAGATACTTTCCAACAAGCAAGGTGGCCAAATTGAGACAAGAAATCTCTACATTTAGGCAAGGAGACTCGGAGACTCTTTTTGAAGCCTATGAAAGGTTCAAGGACATTTTGAGGAAATGCTCCCACCACAATTTTTCTTCTTGGATGAGGGTACAGATGTTGTGTAATGGGTTGAATTATTAGACTCGTCAGCTCCTTGATGCCACAGTAGGTGGTTCTTTAAGCAAAAAGTACCCCGAAGATGCCGAAAAACTCATTGAAGATATGGCAAATAATGAGTGACATTGGAGCACACGACAGAAGGCACCAAGGGTGGCGGGTATTTAAGAAGTAAATGATAACACCGCTCATGATATAAAGGTTGATGCATTGGTAAAAAGACTTGAGCAGTTCGTGATGGGTTCAAGCTCGAATTACGGAGCAGTTTTGTCATGTGAGACATGTGGTGCATGGCACACAATAATGCAATGCCCCATTCTTGTTATTTCTCCAACGCCGGTTGAGATAGAGGACTATGTCAGTGGAGGACCAAGAGGACCAGGAAATCCTTATGGCAACACTTATAACCCAGAGTGGAGGAATAACCCAAATCTTTCTTGGAATGAAGACCAACCACAACAAATGTCTCCACCACCTCAAGGAAATCAGTGCCAAGCTCCTCCACAACAAGAGAGAAAGTACACCACTGAAGACATTCTAGCCAAATTCATGATCAACCCAGAAACAAAGTTTCTAAGTGTAAACACTGGGCTTGATGAGATTGGCTCAGTGTTGAGAAATGTCCAAGATTCCATTCAATCCCTTGAAGCCCAAGTTAGACAGCTTACCAAGGCAACTTCTAAACATCCCCCGGGTAGCTTACTAAGCAACGCTGGAAACAACCTCCAGGAACACTTGAAAGCTGTTACACTAAATAACAGGAAGCAATTGGAGGCAAGGGCTAAGGAGAGCCCAAGTGCTTCGAATGAAAGGATAGCCATTCAAGAAAACCCTAGCCTAACTGAAAATGCGATGAAAAGAGTGGGATAAAGCAAGATGGAACTTATCCCCAACCTCTAGCATCAAGGGTCCCTGAATACAAGCCTTCAGTGCCATACCCGACAAGGCTTAAGCAAGAAAAAGAAGATGCTCAATTTGAGAAGTTCCTTAACATCTTCAAGAAACTTCATATAACATCTTCAAGAAACTTCATATAAACACTCCCCTTGTTGAAGCTCTTTCATAAATGCCGAAGTATGCAAAATTTATGGAAAATCTCCTCACCAACAAGAGGAAACTAGAAGACATGGAAACTGTGACTTTTTCCATGGAATTTCTATGAAGTTATTCAAGAGAAATTGCCAAAGAAACTGACTGATCCCAATAGATTTATCATCCCTTGTGTGATCAGGGAATGAATACAAGCGAATACTCTGCCAGACTCAGGGGCTAGTATAAATGTGATACCCTGCAATTTGTTCCTAAAGCTAACATTAGAGGACCTGAGGCCCACAAGGATGACCCAATAGCTAGCTGATCATTCAGTCAGAAAACCCCGAGGAGTGGTTGAGGATGTGCTCGTAAAAGTTGATAAACTCATTATTCCAGTAGACTTCATGATCTAACACACCCCTTCAGTGTGTGTACCACAAGTGCACAGATTGTCGAAGTAATAAAGTACCCCGGTGAGTCGGTAGTTGTATTCACAGGGAATAGTGCTCGAAAAGACAAGTATTGCTATTTAACTAAAGTGAAAATGATTGATGATTTGTATGAACAATATAAATGCAAATGAAAATAAAGAAAAGAAAAGAAAGCGCAATAGGGATTAGAAGGGACAATCGATAAGAAATAGGGTACCTTGGCATTGCTCATCCTAGGACAATTGTTTTAAGTGCAAGACTACTAATTATGCCTCCTAATTGAGGTTTAATGAGTCCTAGAAATCGAAAGGCACATGGTCCCAAACCTAAGGTCTACTATGACTAAATCTTACACTATACCCCGGCGGAGAGGTATGCTCTTGATGCCTCACACAGTGTAGGATTGCAAGAAGCTCTAGGGACTCCAAGTGATAAACCCTATTCCCTAATATAGATCAAAGAAGCGGCGTGGTTGCAAAGTGTAGCCTCAACTGATTGAAATCTTGTATCTGATGATTGCACAAACCTAGTCAAGGCCTTCTCTAAATCAGTCATTTGGGTTTCCAAGCGTGAAACTCGCTTCTCCATGTTTGGGGCTTGTTGTTGTTGGAAACTCATTGGTGCCATAGCTTTTTGTGGTCCTTGGTTGCTCCACGAGAAATTGGGATGATTCTTCCAACCCGGATTGTAGGTGTTGCTATATGGATTCCCTTGGTTCATCATTGCATTACCCACAAAATTGACTTTCTCCACTGAAGATGCATCAAGAATAAAGATCGGGCAACCGGAGGGAGCATGTCCTCCACCACACCCGGTGCAAGTAGTCACGGCCACCGCTCTATTAAAAGTTAGAAGGTCTAACTTCTTTCTCAACAATTCGACTTGAGCCGCCAATGAAGTTACTGCATCTATTTCATGGAGCCCGGCCACCTTTTTTCTTTCCGCGCATTCCACTGATAACTGTTCATGGCCATGTCTTCTACTAACTGTCAGGCTTCTTTTGGGGTTTTACTCCCCATTGTACCTCCTATGGTAGCATCTAGTAATTGCCTTGTACTCAGATTCAACCCATTATAGAAAGTCTGAATAATCATCCATTCGGGAAATCTGTGTTATGGGCACCTCCACAAAAGATCCTTCAAGTGCTCCCATGTCTCAAACAATGACTCTAACTCCATATACACAAACAATGATATCTCATTGCGAAGCTTAGACAACTTCCCCGACGGAAAGTATCTAGCAAGAAAAGCTTCGACCATCTTATTCCAAGTCATGATGGAGGCCTTGGGCAAAGAATGTAGCCACTGCTTGGCTCTTCCCTTGAGAGAGAATGGGAAAACCCTCAATCTAATTGTATCATCCGATACACCGTTAATCTTTAGCATATCACAAACTTCCAAGAGCAGCGCTGATTGCCGAAACATTTGGATGAATGATGGCTTCAGCTTGAAGTTCGGAGCTGTAATCGGGGGTCGCACAATACTTGATTATGTGCCCAAAACTGAGAGTCTAACATAAATAGAAAGAGTCCTCTATTGCTCATTCTGTTCTACCATATTATCTGACCCTTCGACTTCTATTTCAGTATGATTAGACAGTTCTTGCACAGGTTCTTTTCCACTTCTTCTAAGTGTACGTTCAAGTTCAGGATCTCCTTCAATCAATATCGAAGGGTCCCGTTAGGTCATAACCTGGAGCTTCACCCAAAAAAAGAAAACAAATCAGAACGATGATAGAGAAAGAAGATGTGAAATAGAATGAATGAATGAATAGCTAAGAAAACAAAGTGCAAAGTATTTCTTAATGCCTACTCCTCGGCAACGGTGGCAAAAACTTGACAACACCTTTGCGTATGTCCCGCAAGTGCACGGGTTTGTCGAAGTAATAAATCCCAGATGAGTGGGTATCGTATCCACAGATAGTAGGGAAGAAAAATACATAAATTTTTTCTTAACTAAGCGAAAAGTGAATAATAGTTGTGTGACAGGATGTAAGGTAAACAAAAGTAACAGAGACAAGAGAGAAGGCCCAAGTAAAAGGGAGGTAAGGAAATCAATATAAATGGGGTATCTGGATATTGTTCCACCTAGGACAATCATTTCAAGTGCAAAAACCCTCTAATATGCTTTCTAACTAATGCATTAATGAGTCATAGAGATCCTTCAATACATGATCCCAAATCTAAGGTCAACCATGCCAAACTCTATACATGTCCCGGAGGAGAAATTGAACAATCTCTCAACCTCGTACTCATATAGAATCGCAATGAGTTCTAGGGATTCCAAGTGATAAATCCTCTTCCTAGATGTAGATCTAACCTTTTAGTCCAGGTGAAAGGTCCCTAGTCACAATTAAGACCTCTCTTGTTGCCTCTGCAACTAAGCCCCTGTGGAAGGTCATCCCTTAGCCCATTCACTCTACTATGAAAGCAAAGAACTTGAGGAAATGGAGGTAGGATGAATCACACAGAAGGGGAAAGGGGATGCTCCACTACTTCTCGACTCACCCTCTCAACCCTCTCTAATCTAGCTTTGTCTAACTCTCGTGGTGTGTCACTCACTCACAAGGGTTACCAAGGTGAACTCTCAACCCTAGTATCACTCTAACGGACCATTCAATCAATCAAGCATTCAAGATTGGAAGTCAAATAAAACATCAATTAATGAAAGCATAATAACAAGGTTTAATGAAACAAATAAATCCTAGGGTTGACAAATCCAAGTACCCACTAGGGGGTATAGCTCTCCATGGACATAGTTAAAATCAATGAAATCGAATGTAAAAACAAGCAATCTATAGAAAACCCCTCGGTAGTCATGGCGATGTCCTTATGGAGAAGCCTCTACTCATCCAAAGGTCCCTTTGTCCGGCCTAGAATACACCTCGCTGGATCGGTACTGATGAAAGCTCTCCCACTAACCTTCTTCCAAATGGAGCGTGATGTCAGAGCCGTAGAATCTCTCCCAATCCCTAGCCAATACCTCTCCAAACCCTAGCCGCCACCCTCTCTCATGTTGGGGAAAAGATGGTGACAACACCCCTTGCGTATATCCCGCAAGTTCACGGGTTTGTCGAAGTAATAAAATCGCAGGTGATAGGGTATCCTATCCACAGGGTGTAGGGAGAAAAAATACTTAAATTGTTTCTTAACTAAGTGAAATATAAATAGTGATTTGTGTGACAAGATGTAATTTAAACAAAAGTAAAAGAGACAGGAGAGAGTGCACAAGTAAAGGAGAGGTAAGGCAATCGATATAAATGGGGTACTCGGATATTGATCCACCTAGGACAATCGTTTCAAGTGCAAAAACCCTCTATTATGCTTCATTTCTAATGCATTAATTTGTCGTGGAGATCCTTTAATACATGGTCCCAAATCTAAGGTCAACCATGCCTAACCCTATACATGCCCTAGAGGAGAAATTGAACAATCTATCAACCTCGTACTCGTATAGAATTGCAATGAGTTCTAGGGATTCCAAGTGATAAATCCTCTTCCTATATGTAGACCTAACCCTTTGGTCCAGGAAGAAGGTCCTAGCCACAATTAAGCCCTAGATGCTAAAATCACTTCAACGCTTCACTCCATTGCACTCGCAACTAGGCCACAGCGGAAGGTCATCCCTTAGCCCAATCATTCTACTTTGACCGCAAAGAACTCTAGGAATTGGAGGTAGAATAAATCACACCGGAGGGGAAAGGGGACGCTCCGCCACCTCTGGACTCACCCTCTCAACCCTCTCCAATCTAGCTTTATTTAACTCTCATGGTGTGTCACTAACTCACAACGGTTACTGACACGTCCGAATATGCGTGTGTGTACCACAAGTGAACGGGTGTCGAAGTAATAAATACCCGGTGAGTCGGGTAGTCGAATCCACAGGGAACAGGGCTACTAGTACTAACTACTTCTCTGCTATCTAGCCTAATGATAATGGGATAGTGTGGTGATCTAATGTGCAAAGAGATGAACACCGGAGACGAATATGCAAGGGTAAAATGGAAGGAGAATCTCAATCAGTAAAAGTGGGGTATTCGGGCAATGCTCCCCCTAGGATTCAGGTATTAGGTACCGAATAAGCAAAGTGTTTCTATGATGAGTAAGTTAAGTCGTGGAAATCCAAACATAATCGGGTCTATCTCTAGATCACCGATACTAGTCCCCTACGAGGTCCCGATGGAGAAATCGCTCAATCTCAACACCTCACACCACATATGACCGCAAAACACTCTAGGGATTCCAAGAGGTGTATCCAATTCCTAAAGATTGATCCAACCCTAATTCCCGGCGAAGGATCCTAACCCCCTACAAGGTCCCGGCGGAGAAATCGAGCAATCTCACGCCTCCCACCAAATATGGTTGCATAGAGCTTAGGGAATGGAGATAGAATACACCAATCGAGAGGGAAAGGGGACACTTCACTATCTCATGACTCACCCTCTCAACCCTCTTCAATCTTGAGGTTCTAACCCTAATGGAGATCTCTCTCCCACCAAGGCAACAAATCATGCAAACCAAATAACCATAAGATCAATAAGGCAAGCAAGCATTAAACAATCAAGAATGAAACTTAATCAAACTCGGATTAAATAGAAACACAAAGCAAATCCACAAAAGATGAGAATCCTAGGATTCACAAGCCCAAATACCCTCTAGTGTTTTAGCCCTCCATGGAGCAACATACAAAACACACCATCAATGAATGAAAGTACATTAAAACCATAGAAATAAACCCCCTTATATATGAACTGATGGCCTTGATGGAGAGCTTCGACGTCTTGAAGGACCCACTCCGAAGCTAGGTTCACCGGTGGCTTCCTTGATGCTATGACGGAGGAGGAATCGATCAAAGTTGGTGACGAAGCGCCTCCAAAGCCGCAAAGACCTCCTCTCCAAACCCTAGCCGTCTCACCCCTCAAGAGCCGCACAAAAGATGAGAAAGAATAGGGCAAAATGGCTATTTATAGGCCTTAGACCGCGTCTGTCACGCGCCCCCACGCGCCCATGTGGATTTTCCACGCGCCTGCGTGGGCTGCAAGAATTTCCACGCGGGCGCGTGGAATTTCCACGCGGCCGCGTGAACAGTAATTTCACCAAAACACGGTCCAAACACTCTTCTCTTGAGGCCACATGTCCGGGCACACGTCCATGTGGTAGGCTATAAAACTTTTCTTCATCGACGTATCTTTGAGAGGTCTTGCAATCTTCACAAAGAGAAGGAACATGAAGATGTGACTGCCTTTGTGCCCTTCCAACTAGTGAATTGACTTGAATCTTCCTGGAAGTTGGCACACATCTCCACGTTTATGAACTCCTCTTGTGTCTTGGTCCTTGAATTGAACAAGAACTCCCAACATTGTGTCTTTATAGCCTATCTTTGCTTCCTTTTTACTCTTCAAGGCATTCACAACCTATATGCATAAAAGAACACCAAATACACAATATGAGACATAAACCATGGTAAAAATGATGCTCAATGCATGTAAAACATATATAGAAATATGTCTACTCAAGCACTTATCAGTTACCAACAAGAACTCTCAACACTAGTGTCACTCTAAGGGAGTATTCATACAATCAATGCATTCAAGATTGCAACTCAATAAAAACATCAATTAATGAAAGCATAATAACAAGGTTTAATGAAACAAATAAATCCTAGGGTTCACAATCCAAGTACCCACTAGGGAATTTAGCTCTCCACGGAGCAATTTACAATCAATGAAATCGAATGTAAAAGTAATAAATCCATAGAAAACCCCCTCGATAGTCATGATGATGGTCTTGTGGAGAGTCCTCTACTCATCCAAAGGTCACTTTGTCTGGCCTAGGATACACCTCGCCAGATTGGTGCTGACGAAAGCTCTCCCACTAACCTTCTTCCAAATGGAGCGCGATGTCAGAGCTATAGATCGTCTCACAACCCCTAGCAAATACCTCTCAAAATCCTAGCCGCAGCCCTCTCTCAAGTTAGGGAAAAGATAGAGAAAAGAATCCTGAAATGAGGGCTAAAATCGGCTTTTAAAGGGGTGGAATCAGGAATCCACACGCCCCTATGGATATACCACACAGTCTTGTGGAATTAACACATAGGCGAGTGGAATTTCCACATGCGCGTGTGGCTTCTCTAGCCAACTCCTTCTTCGGCCAGTTGTGAACAGTACCTGCTACAATATTTTCGGTACCTGTCCGAAACACTCCCGAAACCATGCTTTCATCGAGATAACGTAAACAGGCACACATTTACGTCATAGATCGCTTTGCTTCTTCAATGAACAGCTGCATTGGTCGAGATCTGATTCATGTCGAACTGATGTTTTTAAGTGTTTTCTTCACAGTTATGAAACCACGTACCAAGAGGTTGGCCCAGAAACGTCCTCGCCATGATAGGGAGCCAAACCCACCACAGGTAATCGAATTTCCTAAATCCGTTCATCAGCAGCGGTTTGAGCATCTCCAGCACCTGAAGATTAGACAGTCGTGCTTTATCGAGTGGGATGCACTAGAGGACATTGGTTTTGTTGAGGAGATCAGAGCACTTGTTAGTGTGGGGGGTTGGCACAGATTATTCTTTATTCAGGAGCCCGTCAGGCAAGATATCACCTTGTGCCTCATTTTCCTTTGATCGTGACATAGTTGATATCAGTTTTGGCGTTTCCGATGCCATTCGTTTCCGAGCTTTCAGTCAGCCGCATAGGATGTCTTTGACCCAGTTCTCGATATATCTCGGATTATACGATCAGAACTATGTTGATACCATCAAGTACACTGAGCTCCTTGACAAGGTCCCCTTGCGTATATCCCGCAAGTGCACGGGTTTGTCGAAGTAATAATCCTGGGTGAGCGGGTATCGAATCCACAGGGAGTAGGGAATAAAAATACTTAATTCGATTCTTAGCTATGTGAAAGATCAATGATGATGAGTGTGACAATGATTCAATTCTCAACAATAAAAGTAACAAATAAGAGAGCAAAAGTAAATAAGGGGATAAGGCAATCGATAAAGATGGGGTACCCGGATAATGCTCCGCCTAGGATAATTGTTTCAAGTGCAAGAACCCTCTATTATGCTTCCTAATCAATGCAATGGTGAGTCATGGAAATCCTTAATTACATAATTCCAAATCTAAGGTCAACTTTGCCTAACTCTATACATGTCCCGGAGGAGAAATCGAACAGTTTCAACACCTCGCAATCGTATAGAGTTGCAATGAGCTCTAGCGATTCCAAGTGATAAATCTCTTCCTAATTATAGAACTAACCCTTTGGTCCAGGTTGAAGGTCCCTAACCACAATTGAGCCCTATATACTAAGATCACCTCAACGCTTCACTCCGTTGCACGCGCAACTAAGCCCCAGAGGAAGTTCATCCCCTAGACCATTCACTCTATTATGACCGCAAAGAACTCGATGAACAAAGGTAGAATCTATCACATTGGAGGGGAAAGGGGACGCTCCTGTACCTGTTGACTCACCCTCTCAACCCTCTCCAACCTAGCTTTGTCTAACGCTCGTGGTGTGTCACTCACTCACAAGGTTACCAACAAGAACTCTCAACCCTAGTATCACTCTAGGGGAAATGTTCATACAATCAAGCATTCAAGGTTGGAACTCACAATAAACATCAATTTATTGAAAGCATAATAAAGAGATTCAAAGAAACGAATACATCCTAGCGTTCACAAATACCCGAGTGCCCACTAGGGGTTTTGCTCTCCATGGAACTAAGTACAATCAAAGAAATAGAATGTAAAAGCAATGAATCCATAAAGAAACCCCCTCGATAGTCGTGTCGATGATCTTGTGGAAAGTCCTCTACTCGTCGTCCAAGGATTCCCTCGTCTGGTAGAGGATACGCCTCCACGAAAGCTCCCCTACCAACCTTTTCCTAAAGAATGAGGATGTCGGAGCCGTAGAACCTCTCCAAAACCTTGGCCAATACCCCTCAAAACCCTAGCCGAAGCCCTCTCTCAAGTTGGGGAAAAGATGGAGAAAAGAATACTAAAATCGGGGCTGATTCAGCTTTAAATAGGGATGGAATCGGGCGACTACACGGGCGTGGATAATTTCCACACACCAGTGTGGATCCTCTGAACTCCTATTTTCTCGACCGACTGTGAACAGTGCTGCTACACGGGCACACGTTAACGTCGAGGATCACTTGCTTCTTCAATGATAGGCACGTTGGTGAAGCTCTTGTTCTATGTGCATAAGTTGGAATGCTCGAGTGTGCCTGCCTTTGTGCCCCTCCAAATGGATGTGCCAAACTCGAATACGAGGAGGTTGGCACACACTCTAGCATCTCACATCGACCTATGTCTTCGCGTTTGAACCTTAGCAAGATTTCTTCCAAAATCGGTGCATTGTAATCCACACTGGCTTCTTTCCTTCATACTTGGCCTCACAACCCTACCTGCATGAAAGTAACATAAAAAACACACATATTAGTGTAAAAACCTGAGAAAAGTAATGCTCAACATAAGGAATGAACGCTTCGCATTCATATCGCACAAGCACTTATCAACCTCCCCCACACTTAAGCTTTTGCTTGTCCTCAAGAAAAAATTAAAAATGTTATGTGCATCAATGAAGAAAATATTGAAAGTGCTTGGCTTTAGGTTCACCAAAATATACAAAGAGAGCATTCTACAAGTGAGGGAAATTTCAACACTAAATACGAAAAATCAATGCTCTAGCAAAAAACTTGAATCAAAAAGGAAACAAAACCCGAAGTCGTGTATGTGTGAACTCACTCAAGTCAACCCAAAGTATACTCCTCAAAATTCTAAGTACAAGGAAATTATTTATCTACAAAAGTGACAACAATTTCAAAGATGGTACTAGCTTCACACATCCTCTAAGGTAGCCCTTTCCAAAGCGGCCACTAAGGTGGCTTTCACACTTTCGAGGTGGTAGCTCTTTCTACCAGAGTGTATGTGTGAACTCACTCAAGTCATCCTATGAGATAGCTCTTTCTCTCATTAGGGCATAACTAGTCTCCGACTTATGAGAGTAGCTTCATACTTCGTAGGTGGTAGCTCTTTCCACACAACAAGCACAAATAAACAATAACACAAGAAACAACTATAACTAGTCCATTTAACATCAAACTTGAGTTTCCAAAAGAGTTTAAAAAGTGAGTAGTGCACTAAGTGTAAATCGGGCAAAAATTCCTAGAAATTCAAGCAAGAACTAGAGCATGAAAACATTCAATGTTAGAAATTCTTTTAAACTCAAGAATACAATCCTTGCAACTAAGGTGAACCGCCATTGCCTATGTGAGCATTTATCAATCAAGAACAATAGAAAAGATGTGCGCACTATGAAACTCCCCCCCACAACACTTAAGTTGTACATTGTCCCCAATGCACACATTCAAGCTCACTCAAAATATATATATCATTCAAAAGCAAATGTGGGAGAAACAATCAAAACAATACTCCCCTGACTCCTAGTGTTGCATTTGATGAAACTAATTTCATGGGAGTAGTGTTCAGACGGGTTGTGAAGCTCACACGGCCAAGTGCCTCAGCACCTTGGCCGTGCCCATGACTGAGTCTCAATTCCCAAGAAGACAAGACCATCTGCACGCATACACGAGGGGGTTCAGTGAAGCTCAATAAAAATAAAATATCTCGAGTATATATAAAAGATAGACAATGAATACAACTCGAGATGCAAAATGAAAATAAACTCATAAGGGGAATCCTTTTTGAGTTAACAAGTATAAAATAAAATGCATAAAAGAAAAAGAACTAAAAATAAAATGTCGGTGTCACCCTCGGGCTCAGGTGCTGCTGCTGCTGCTGGTGAAGACACACATATTGGGTCCACCGGTGCCGGGGTAGGGAATGAGGGTGCCGGAGGAACTGAGGGTCTGGATCTCAATAGATCTCATAGAAAGTCGAACCGGGCCATAAGATCTGTATACTGAGCTGACTGTATAGCGCGGAGCTCCGCCATCTCGGTCTGAATCTCTCTCATAATGCTCTCAAGCCTCTCAATATGGTCATAAGCTCGAGGACCCTGTGCTGCGGGAGGTATGGGAATCTGTGGGTAGCCCTCCGCAACAACTACTTCGCTCCTGGCGGTCTCTGGGGTAGCTGTAGCAAGAATATAGACCCCTGGCACACATCTCCGTACCAACCCCATCATCCTGATCGTATCAAACGCAAGAGAGGTAGGTGCAACTATCCTCTCAGCACCACGTAAAGCATCCCCCAAACCCATTCCCAAAATGAGCCTGGTGATGTAGGAGCCAGCAAATAATAAACCCACTCTCACATACTGATCCTAATACCTCAGAATATCTGCTCATATGCACCCTAAGTGAATCGGCACATTGCGGGCCATGGAGTATAAAAAGAGAAGATCCTGCTTGGTCAGAGCAGATTTGTTATCGGCTCGACCTGACACAGACCTGCTGATAACTGCATGTAAATACCTATAGCTCGACCGGGATAGGCTAGTGGCCTTTGACAATCCGGGTTCATACTCCTCATGTCCACACAAAATCCTATACGCATCATGTGGAGTCATTGATATTGGAAAATCCGGTGGTAATTGTCCATACTCCAATGTACCCGTATAAGCGATATCGTACAGGCCCGTCCGAATCGAAAACTCAGTGACACTCAAGGAAAACAAATGTCCAAATGCCCGTAACTGTATAGCATCCGTAGTGTCAAATCTCCCATGCATCAACCGAAACTCAAAAGATGCTAAAACCTCGAGCGTCAATACGCGGTAAGCTGGCTCACTGATCATCAGTAGCCTCCTCCAGCTTCCTACTGCCAGCATCTCATCAATTTCATTAACCAGCTCGTCACCCCGCTGAATATCTCTCAGCACTTACAAATCCGCGAAACAACTCTGACCAAAACTGAGTGCTGAAAGTCTCTCAAATCGAGTCTGATGCTCAGGATTTGAGAAATCCAAGTGTAGTGGCTTGGGTGGGGTGACTCTGAGATGCTTTACTTCGTTCTTGTTCACGCGAGGTGCCATATCTGTCGTACAAAAGAAGAAAATGATCAAAGAAGATCAAAAGCAGTATACTGCAGAATTCCACACGGGCTTGTGGAAATTACCCACGACTGTGTGGATCTGCAGGGCGTGAAGGTCCAACACGGGTGCAAAACAACTCTCAAAAATTCAACTTAGAACCGCGTCCAGATGCTTTCTAAACTTACACCATGCATTGTAAAATTGAAAATTCACAATTAAAGATATTTAATCTGTGAAAAACAAGAGTTGGCGAATAAAAGAGGATAAAACAGTTACTGAAGAAATAAATGTGAAAACTTTCAAAATCGGTACGATATGTGAAGCAAAATCCTCCAAAACGATGACGCACGGCCGAAAAGATAATCAGAAGTAGTTTTCGGGTAACTGGAGATGAAGAATGAGACGGGTCACAAGGTTTTTAAGAAAAATATCGCGTCTCTTGGAATTCTGTGCATCCACACGGGCGTGCGATAATTACCCACGCCCGTGCGCTTCATTACAAAAGAGCCACAGGGGCGCACGCACGCCCCTGTGCGCTCTCGGGAAAACACTCCTTCGACTCTGACTGCTATCGCACGGGCGTGTGGAAAATACCGACGCCAGTGGATCCAACCCATAGGGGAAGCCGCATGCCACTGTGCCTTCTCTGGACATCCGAGAAAAATACCAAGTGTTATACACGCCTGTGCGGAAATTCCACACGGGCGTGGACATTCACATGCCCAACTCACAGGGGAAGCCGCACGCCCCTGTGTTTTCTCAGGATGGAGAGAACTCCTCTACAGAGTTTCGCACGGGCGTGTGGAAATTACCCACACCCATGCATGGTTCACAAGGTCACAAACAGGGGCAAGTCCACGCCCCTGTGTGCTCTCGGGAAAATTCACCAAACTCTACAGGAATTCACACGTCCGTGCGGAAATTACCCACGGGCATGTGCTAATCGCATGGTCGTTCACAGGGGCAGCCGCACGCCCCTGTGCTTTCTTTGGATGAGCTCACAGTGCAAATCCATGGGCGTGCAAAAATTCCACACGCCCGTGTGTTTTCTCTGGATGCCATAGAAAAATCTGTAGGCTCTGCAGAAAATTTCTGAACATGTTTACACAGTCAGAGCCTGCTCTATTATGCAATTTTTTTTTACCAGTGAAAAACATGAAATAGAGCTCAAACAACCAAACTTCGCCAATTCCACATGAAAACACACGATTAAAATTCAAAGTTCACAAGGAAATCTCAGCACAAGCATCTAAGAAATTAATACACCAACACTTAACAAATTATTCATGCAAACAAACTGAACTAAAACTAAGAAAACAGTAAACACTTGGGTTGCCTCCCAAGAAGCGCTTGTTTAACATCACTAAGCTCGACGTACCTTGTCTTACCTCACGGGGGTTCATGAATGAAAGTTGCCCTCTTACCCATGGCTTGAAAGCATGATGTGCAAAGTCTCTTGAGGGTAGAGGGTGTATTATCGGGCTTCGGACCACCTAACAATGATACGTCCAACTTCTTCTGTTCACGTGCGTCTCCAACAGCCTTGGAGTGTTTCCGGTGGCGTCTCCTAGCCCTCTTCATTTTCTGGAGCACCTTCTTCCAGATCCCCGGGATAGATGGTACTTCTTCCGTCGATCCATGCATCTTTACATCTTCATGTCCCTCCTCTTGGTCGAACACCCCTTCATACGGATCCGGATTGAACATCTCCTGTATGTATTCATCAACAATCTCATCAGTAGTGTCTAGAAAATATAAAGTATCATCGAAATTGAGAGAATGCCGCATGGCCTTAGCAAGGCGGTATGTGAGCTTGTCATCTCCAACTCTCAAGGTGAACTCTCCGCCGTCCATGTCAATCAATGGTTTGGAAGTCCGCAAGAATGGTCTCCTAAGTATCAAGGGTACATCCGCATCCTCATCAACATCTAGCACTACAAAGTCAACCAAAAAAATGTATTTGTCCACCTTGACAAGCACGTATTCAATGATGCCTCTCGGATGTCACACTGTTCGGTCCGCTAGTTGCAAAATCATCCGAGTAGGCCTAGGCTCGCCAAAGCCTAGCTTTTGAAAGAAGGTGTCTGGCATGACGTTGATACTAGCCCCTGAGTCCGCCAATGCCATTTCCTCACCAAGATTGCCAATATTACACGGAATGATGAAGCTTCCCGGGTCTTTCTTCTTGTTCGGCATGTTCTTTTGCAATACCGCTGACCATGAAGCATCTAAAATCACTTAAGCACTCTCCTCCAACTTCCTATTGTTAGTCAACAAGTCTTTCAAGAACTTCGCATACTTAGGTATTTGGGCCAATGCCTCAACAAAAGGAATATTAATGTGGAGTTGCTTGAACAAACTCAGGAACTTCTTGTACTGTTCATCCCCTTGGTCATTTTTCAATCTAGAGGGATAAGGGATTCTTGGCTTGAAAGGTGGGGATACCACCTCTTTCTTTTTGCTCGTCCCCTCTTCCACCTCTATAACCTCGGGTGTGTGTTCTTTTGGCATCTCACTTGGAAGCGTACTTCTCAAAGTGATCACCTTCACGTGCTCTCTAGGATTGGTTTCTGTATTGCTTGGTAAGCTTCCATGTGGCCTTTCAGAGAGAGACTTCGCAATTTGACCCACCTGATTTTCAAGGTTATGCAAAGAGTCGGTGTGGTTGCGAAGTGTAGCCTCGATTGATTCAAACCTAGTATTTGCAGATTGCACAAATCTAGCCAAATGCTTCTCTAGGTCAGTCATTCGGGTTTCCAAACCTGAGACTCTGTTTTTCACCTAAGGGGCTTGTTGTTGTTGGAAACCCGATGGCCCCATGGCCTTTTGTGGACCTTGATTACTCCATGAGAAATTGGGATGATTCTTCCAACCGGATTATAGGTATTGTTATATGGGTTTCCTTGAGGTCTCATGCCATTACCTACAAAATCAACATTCTCCACCGAAGAAACATCACCAATAGAGATCGGGCAATCGGAGGGAGCATGTCCTCCACCACACCCGGTGCAATTAGTTACGGCCGCCACTCTATTTGGAGTTACAAGATCTAACTTATTACTCAAATTTTCCACTTGGGCCGCCAATGAAGTTACCGCATCTATCTCATGGAGACCGGCCACCTTTTTCTTCTCTCTAGCATTCCATTGGTAGCTGTTTAACCCCATTTCTTCAATCAACTGACGGGCCTTATCGGGGGTCTCAACAATAAAAGCAACAAATAAGAGAGCAAAAGTAAAGAAGGGGATAAGGGAATCGATAAAGGTGGGGTACCCGGATAATGCTCCGCCTAGGATAATTGTTTCAAGTGCAAGAACCCTCTATTATGCTTCCTAAACAATGCAATGGTGAGTCGTGGAAATCCTTAATTACATAATCATAAATCTAAGGTCAACTATGCCTAACTCTATACATGTCCCAGAGGAAAAATCGAACAATCTCAACACCTCGCACTCGTATAGAGATGCAATGAGCTCTAGGGATTCCAAGTGATAAATCTCTTCCGAATTATAGACCTAACCCTTTGGTCCAGGTGGAAGGTCCCTAACCACAATTGAGCCCTAGATACTAAGATCACCTCAACGCTTCACTCCGTTGCGCGCGTAACTAAGCCCCAGCGGAAGTTCATCCCTTAGACCATTTACTGTATTATGACCGCAAAGAACTCGAGGAACGGAGGTAGAATCTATCACGTCGGAGGAGAAAGGGGATGCTCCTGTACCTCTCAACTCACCCTCTCAACCCTGTCCAACCTAGCTTTGTCTAACGCTCGTGGTGTGTCACTCACTCAGAAGGTTACCTGATAAGTGCTTGTGCGATATGAATGCGAAGCGTTCATTCCTTATGTTGAGCATTACTTTTCTCGGGTTTTTAAACTAATATGTGTGTTTTTATGTTACTTTTATGCTGGTATGGTTGTGAGGCTGAGTATGAAGGAAATAGGCCAATGTGGATTATAATGCACTAATTTTGGAGGAAATCTTGCTAAGGTTCAAACGCGAAGACAGAGGTCAGGTGTGAGATGCTAGAGTGTGTGCTAACCTCCTCGTATTCGAGTGGGCACATCCATTTGGAGGGGCACAAAGGCAGTCACATTCGAGCATTCCGACTTATGCACATAGAACAAGAGCTCCACCAACGTGTACACCATTGAAGAAGCAAGTAATCCACGATGTGAACGTGTGCCCGTTGCGTTACCCCGATGAAAGTATGGAATTGAGAAGCTATTCAGGTTGAATACTGTAGCAGAGTACGGTAGCAACAGTATAGTATACACTGTAGCAGCACTGCTCACAACCGGCCGAGAAATCAGAGAAACAGAGAATCCACACGGGCGTGTGGAAATTATCCACGGCTGTGTGGAAATTTCGCACGGGCGCGTGGAGCAACCACGCCTTTGTGAGCCGAATCGAGCCCTATTTAAAGCCGATTTGGCACCGATTTTGGCATTCTTTTCCCCATCTTTTCCCCAACTTAAGGGAGGGCTTTGGCTAAGGTTTTGAGGGGTATTGGCCAAGGTTTTGGAGAGGTTCTACGGCTGTGACATCGTCAATCCGTAGGAAGAAGGTTGGTAGGGGAGCTTCCGTCGAGGCGTATCCTATACCGGACAAGGGAATCCTTGGACGACGAGTAGAGGATTTTCCACAAGACCATCGACGCGACGATCGAGGGGGTTTCTTTGTGGATTAATTGCTTTTACATTCTATTTCTTTGATTGTACTTAGCTCCATGGAGAGCTAAACCCCTAGTGGGTACTCGGGTATTGTGAACCCTAGGATGTATTTGTTTCTTTGAACCTCTTTATTATGCTTTCAATAAATTGATGTTTATTGTGAGTTCCAACCTTGAATGCTTGATTGTATGAACATTTCCCCTAGAATGACACTAGGGTTGAGAGTTCTTGTTGGTAACCTTGTGAGTGAGTGACACACCACGAGCGTTAGACAAAGCTAGGTTGGAGAGGGTTGAGAGGGTGAGTCGAGAGTTACAGGAGCGTCCCCTTTCCCCTCGGGTGTGATAGATTCTACCTCTGTTCCTCGAGTTCTTTGCAGCCATAATAGAGTGAATGGTCTAAGGGATGAACTTCCGCTGGGGCTTAGTTGCACGTGCAACGGAGTGAAGCGTTGAGGTGATCTTAGTATCTAGGGCTTAATTGTGGTTAGGGACCTTCCACCTAGACCAAAGGGTTAGGTCTATAATTAGGAAGAGATTTATCACTTGGAATCCCTAGAGCTCATTGCAACTCTATGCGAGTGCGAGATGTTGAGATTGTTCAATTTCTCCTCCGGGACATGTATAGAGTTAGGCATAGTTGACCTTAGATTTGGGACTATGTAATTAAGGATTTCCATGACTCACCATTATGTTGATTAGGAAGCATAATAGAGGGTTCTTGCACTTGAAACAATTATCCTAGGTGGAGCATTATCCGGGTAACCCATCTTCATCGATTGCCTTACCCCCTTCTTTACTTTTGCTCTCTCACTTGTTGCTTTTACTGTTGAGAATTGAATCATTGTCACACTCATTATCACTGATCTTTTACATAGCTAAGAATCGAATTAAGTATTTTTATTCCCTACTCCCCGTGGATTCGATACCCGCTCACCCGGGATTATTACTTCGACAAACCCGTGCACTTGCGGGATATACGCGAGGGGACCTTGTCATTACCAACAAGAACTCTCAACCCTAGTGTCACTCTAGGGGAAATGTTCATACAATCAAGCATTCAAAGTTGGAACTCACAATAAACATCAATTTATTGAAAGCATAATAAAGAGATTCAAAGAAACGAATGCATCCTAGGGTTCACAAATACCCGAGTACCCACTAGGGGTTTAGCTCTCCACGGAACTAAGTACAATCAAAGAAATAGAATGTAAAAGCAATGAATCCATAAAGAAACCCCCTCGATAGTCTTGTCGATGATCTTGTGGAAAGTCCTCTACTCGTCGTCTAAAGATTCCCTCATCCGGTATAGGATACGCCTCGACGGAAGCTCCCCTACCAACCTTCTTCTTAAGGAATGACGATGTCGGAGTCATAGAATCTCTCCAAAACCTTGGCCAATACCCCTCAAAACCCTAGCTGAAGCCCTCTCTCAAGTTGGGGAAAAGATGGAGAAAGTAATACTAAAATCGGGGCTGATTCGGCTTTAAATAGGACTGAAATCGGGCGACTACACGGGCGTGGATGCTTCACGCGTCCGTGCAGAATTTCCACACGGGCGTGGATAATTTCCACACACCCGTGTGGATCCTCCGAATTCCTGTTTTCTCAACCGACTGTGAACAGTACTTCTACAGTACTTGCTACAGTGCTCTGCTACAGTATCCGGCCTGAATAGCTTCCCGAATCCATACTTTCATCAGAGTAACGCAAACGGGCACACGTTCACGTCATGGATCACTTGCTTCTTCAATGATAGGCACGTTGGTGGAGCTCTTGTTCTATGTGCATAAGTTGGAATGCTCGAGTGTGCCTTCCTTTGTGCCCCTCCAAATGGATGTGCCAAACTCGAATACGAGGAGGTTGGCACACACTCTAGCATCTCACATCGACCTATGTCTTCGCGTTTGAACCTTAGCAAGATTTCCTCCAAAATTGGTGCATTGTAATCCACATTGGCTTCTTTCCTTCATACTTGGCCTCACAACCCTACCTGCATGAAAGTAACATAAAAAACACACATATTAGTGTAAAAACCTGAGAAAAGTAATGCTCAACATAAGGAATGAACGCTTCGCATTCATATCGCACAAGCACTTATCACTCCTCACCGATTATCCTTATAATCTCACACCAAGCCAGGTTTTCCATGATCCATGCGGTGGTCGTGAGTATTCCGCAGGTCAGTCGAAGGCCTCATTGCTTACTCGACCGGCGCACAGGTACATCCATGTTGTTCTTAGCAGGTCCATGACTGGTCGGGGAGATGGTACTGGTTCACTTCGCAGGACAAATCTTTTGTACCTCCACTGCATGGTCCATGGAGTCCCTCTCCACTTAGGATATGTGGTTGCCGATTACTTTCCTCATTAGAGTGAATATTTGCGATTGGGAGCATTATTTGCGGGACCCTACATCACTCGTCTTATGTTCAAGATGGGTCTAATCCGCTCGGTCAGGGGCGAGGAGAGAGTCAGTAGAGTCATCATCTGAGGACGATGAGGAGCCTGCTGAGGCTACAGAGGCACCACCTACAGCCGAGCCTATAGTCACCGAGGCAGCTCTGGTGGCATTAGCCGATTTGAATCATCTTCCCCTCGAGTTCACGAGCGTCTGACTCGACTCGAGGCTGCCGTTGCTACCATCCTTCACAACCAGGCATGGATTATGGAGCATCTTGATCGTATTCAACGGACTCTTGACGAGGAGGTCTCATCCGCTTCTGTGCCAGCACCAGCACGAGCTCTAGATACTGACGCTTGAGGCGTCACACTCATGAGACCTTTATTTTAGTTTCTTGCTCTTAGTTGTTTTGTTAGTAGCTTTTAGACTTTTGTACTTCACCTTCTGAGAGTTATCTTCATGACTTTATTTCGTGCAAGTATATGCTTTACTATGTTATTTGTTTGAACTTGTATTTTCTTTTTTATTTTGTTGAGCTTCACTGAACCCCTTATATTCCGTGTAGATGGCCTTGAGAGTGATGTTGAGGATGTTTTAGTCATGGACACGATCATTTGACCTTGTCACATGGTCGTATGCGCTTCACAACCCATACAACAAGCCCATGAGTTAGACTTCACCAAACGATCAATGAGGAGTTCAGGGGAGTATTGTTTTAATTGCATTCCCACAGACATTATGCTTCCATTGTTATTATTTTTATTGTGCGTGCATGCGTACATTGAGGATAATGTACATCTTAAGTGTGGGGGAGGGTTCACCTTATACATGACTTTCACTTGTGTTTTCATGAGCATGCTCTTGTTACCAATGAAGGTTCACCTTAGGGTTAAAATATTAATTCCTAGTTTTTGGAGGTTATAAACATGGATTTTATCATGCTCTAGTTTTCATCCAATTTTATTGAATATTTTTGTCTGATTGCTCTTTGTGTACTTTTCTCGCTCATTAGACCTATGAAGACTCTAGTTCATTATGTTTGGGAGTTTAGTGTGCTAGTTTTCATTTGAAAAAAAATTCAGAGGAAAATCAGAAAAAAATCAGAAAAATATTGGAAATTGTTTGTTGTTTGTACATAGGGGTGGAAAGAGCTACCACCCATTATGTATGTAGCTACTCTCATAAGTGGATACTTGTTATGCTCTAATGTGAGAAAGAGATATCTCATGGGATGTGTGAAAGCTACCATCCTTGGCAGAAAGAGCTACCACCTCGAAAGTGTGAAAGCCACTCGGGAGGCATCTTGGGAAAGGGCTACCTTAGAGATTGTGTGAAGCTACTACCTATTCTTTCTGTTTATAAATAAGTCCCGTGTTAATAAGAACTTAGTAGTGGACATAGTGTTGACATGAGTTGAGTTTTTCACACACACACGCATTTCGATTTTATCACTTTCATTTTTGATTGGATTGTTTAGAAGAGCATTGATTGTTTGTCTAGTGTTTGACTCTCTTCATGACTGTAGAATTTTATTCTTGTACTCTTTTGGTAAACCTAAGGCAAAGCACTTCTCTTTTCTTTCCATGAGTTTAATGTTTTATTTTGCTTGAGGACAAGCAAAGACTTTAGTGTGGTGGAGTTTGATAAATGCTTGAGTAGACATATTTTTATATATGTTTTACATGCATTGAGCATCATTTTTACCATGGTTTATGTCTCATATTATGTATTTGGTGTTCTTTTATGCATATAGGTTGTGAATTCTTTGAAGAGTAAAAAGGAAGCAAATATAGGCTATAATGACACAATGTTGGGAGTTCTTGTTCAATTCAAGGACCAAGACACGAGAGGAGTTCATAAACGTGGAGATGTGTGCCAACTTCCAAGAAGATTCAAGCCAATTCACTAGTTGGAAGGGCACAAAGGCGGCCACATCATCATGTTCCTTCTCTTTGTGAAGATTGCAAGACCTCTCAAAGATACGTCGATGAAGAAAAGTTTTATAGCCTACCACATGGACGTGTGCCCGGAAAAGTTTTACTGTTCACGCGCCCGCGTGGAAATTCCATGCGCTCATGTGGAAATTCCAGCAGGCCACGCGGGCGCGTGGAAAATCCACATGGGCGCGTGGGGGCACGTAACAGACGCTGTCTAAGGCCTATGAATAGTTATTTTGCCCTATTCTTTCTCATCTTGTGTGCGGCTCTTGAGGGGTGAGACGGCTAGGGTTTGGAAAGGAGGTCTTTGCGGCTTTGGAGGTGCTTCGTCACCAACTTTGATTGATTCCTCCTCCGTCATAGCATCAAGGAAGCCACAGGTGAACCTACACTACAACAAAATTGATGATTAGTGACAATTTTAATTTTGATATATTGGTTTTTTGTCACAAAAATAATACATAATGTGACGAAATCATTTTTTAGTCACTCATTTTGCTTGTTTGATAATTTTATGTGACAATACTTTAAATTGTCACATGATATTGTCACAAAAGGATTAGCTCCAAATGCACTCATACTTTTAGTGACGGTTTAAATATTAAGTGACAAATATAGTAAGTCATTAATATAATATTTTGTAGTTACAAATTTTAAAATTTCTTATTTTTAAACTAAATTTAAATAATGTTACTAATATTAACATATATTATCAATGACACTTTGAATTTTTTTTATGTACCTTAATTTATTTTTGTGACACATAGGTTTGCCACCAAAATATAAGTAATAATGATATTATAATATTATTACAAATAAATATCGCATTACTTGATGATATTGGATAATGTCACTATTTCTTACTAAATTTAATGACACTAATCATCTCTCACTAATAATTTTTTCGTAGTCAAATGCTAAATTTGAAAGATAAAATGCTAAATGACATAAACATTCTTTTATACCTTACAATTAATTTAGGAGAAAAATATAACAAAATTATTTATATAAATTGACATAAATATGAGTAAGGACATGACAATAATTTTTTTAGGTGGGTCACGCAAAACGTTAATAAACCAAACAACAATTTTCTTTTATAAATATTTTTATAAAATATAATTTTCAATATCATGCTTACCAATTTGTCAAATATAAAAGCAAATAATAGACTTTTCCAAATATTTTTCTAAAATCATATGTTTTTATACAATATAAATAGCTTTTGCAAGTAAAAAAACTTGAGAAAGCAAAACAATATAATTTTTGCAAAGAATATAAATTTTTTCATGTTATATAAACCAATTTAATAACTAGGGGCAAGGGGATAATTTTTTTTTTATTTTTGAAAATATATTTCCTAAAAATATAATTTTTTTAAACTATATTTATCAATTTATACATTGTTTATTTTCAAAAAAAAATTTGTGAAGATAGGGTTGTAGCATCCCCATATTAGTTTAATTTCAGATTGATTTATTTTATATTTTATATTTTTTATTCAAATATCTCTCTTTATCTCTTTTGAATTTTTCTATTTTTAAAGATTTTATTAGAGATATTTTATATTAACAACTTCATATATATTATAATTTATTTTATTAATAAGGACTAAATTATAAAAGACCTTTATATTATTGAAGTAATTTTATATAGATATTAAAGAAGTTTTTATAACTACAGTATTAATTTAAAATTCAAATTTCATTGGTTTAAATTTGTTATAAGTTTTTTTAAAAAAATTATTGCGAAATATATTTAAACGATAATTTAAAATTCAAGTTTCATTTGTTTAAATTTGTTAATAATTTTTTTAAAAAATTATTGCGAATTTAATTAAAAACATATAAAAATATGTTAGTTTTTATATAGAATTTGAAAAGATTTTCATTCAATAAAAAGATATATCATATAAAAAATTTTAAATAATTTTAATTTATCTAAATTTAGTTTAAATTTTTTAATAATTTTTTAAAAAATTTATTGCGAATTTAATTAAAAAAATATAAAAATATGTTAGTTTTAATATAGACTTTGAACAGATTTTTATTCAATAAAAAGATATATCCTATAAAAATTTCTGAATAATTTTAATTTATCTAAATTTAGATTAAAGTTTATAAAAATTTAAAAACAAAATTCTATATTTAAAAACAAAATTCTATATAAATCTCTATCTCAATTTCTATTCTTTCTCAATCTTTTTTTCTCTCTCATCATTACTAAGGTACATTATATTTCTCTTTCTCAATCTTTATACTACCGTCTATTTTTTATTTTATTGTTGCCTCCATCTTAAGGCACACTTCCACATATTTTTTTAGTTCTTGATTTTTTTTTTATAATGCTTGTGTAAGTTCCTACTTCATCAAAGATCTCATGAATCTTTTATGTATTTGCATTAGTGTTCCAATGCACTTAGTTCATAAATTTTTTTTAATTGCTTGATTCGCTTCTAATTTTATGGGTTTTGTAGTGATGATGGTTCCATTGGAGGAGGGAATATTTGAATGGGAACGAGATTGACATCAGCTACAATCATTATATTAAAGTTTTCTTTCCAAAGGGTTGCTAACAATATTGATTCTTGTGTTTTTTGATTAATTTATGTGTTTTTTAATTATCATTATTTTATAATGGAATTATTGTTATAATTTCTATAGTTGTTTGATTAGCACTTTAAATTGTTAAAGTTTGTCATTAATCAATTAATTTTTGTTATGACTATCTATTGTGCTTATTATTAATTTTTTGGATGCATATTAGTATATATGTATATGTATATATAATTATATTTTGAACTTTACTATTGTTAATTTACTCTTCTTATAAATTAATATTTATTATTTTAAAAATATTTATTTCAGGTTTTAATGAGGCAAGCTTTACATCAACAAAACACCATAAACACGAACGCCAGAAGAGTTGCATGAAGAATAGTTATCTATTTTGATATGATTTACTTAAGATTATAAGTTTTTAATGTTATTGAAATTTTACGAAATTAAAATTTGTTAATCCATAAGGTTAACTATAAATTATGATAATTGTGTTATTTTTCTTTTTGCAATAATAATCATACTGATTTAATTTTATTTATGATATATTATCAAAAATTAAATTTTTGATAATTTATATAATTAATTAAAATATATTCACTAAAATATATCACAAATTACAAATACATCATAAAAACATGATTGATTGTGACATTATAAAAATATAACAAACTATATAATATCTAATTAATTGTGACATTTCAAAAAAATTAATTTATGCCATATTTTTCATTAGTGACGCATTTTCATCATCACGAAAATAGACTATTGCCACTAAATATTATATTTTTTAACCATGGAGAGCTAAACCCCTAGTGGGTACTTCGGTATTTGTGAACCCTAGGATGTATTTGTTTCATTGAACCTCTTTATTATGCTTTAAATTAATTGATATTTATTGTGAGTTCCAATCTTGGAGACTTGATTGTATGAATACTCTTGTAGAGTGATACTAGGGTTGAGAGTTCTACTTAGTAACTCTTGTGAGTGAGTGACACACCATGAGAGTTAAATAAAGCTAGACTGGAGAGGGTTTCGAGGGTGAGTCGAGAGGTAGCGGAGCGTTCCCTTTACCCTCCGGTGTGATCTATCCTACCTCCACGTTCCAAGAGTTCTTTGCGGCCATAGTAGAGTGAATGGGCTAAGGGATGACCTTCCACTGGTTCTTAGTTGCGAGTGCAACGGAGTGAAGCGTTGAAGTGATTTTAGCACCTAGGGCATAATTATGGCTAAGGATCTTCAACCTAGACCAAAAGGTTAGGTCTATATATAGGAATAGGGTTTATCACTTGGAATCCCAAGAGCTCATTGCAATTATATGGAGTGCGAGGTTGAGAGGTTATTCAATCTCTCCTCTAGGACATGTATAGAGTTAGACATGGTTGACCTTTGATTTGGGATCTTGTAATTAAGGATTTCCATGACTCATTGTTACATCAATTAAGAAGTATAATAGAGGGTTCTTTCACTTGAAACGATTGTCCTAGGCAGATCAATATCCGGGTACCCCATCTTTATCGATTGCCATACCTTCTCTTTTACTTGAGCCCTCTATCTTATTGTTTTTATTTTTCGTTATTTCATATTGTCACACTTATCACTATTCACCTTCCACATTAGTTAAGAACAACTTAAGTGTTCCCTACTCTCTGTGGATACATTACCCACTCATCTCACATTATTACTTCGACACCCGTGCACTTGCGGTTTACACGCATTTAAGGACGTGTCAAGTTTTTGGCGTCGTTGCCGGAGGAGTAGGCGTTTAGAGATACTTTGCACTTTGTTTTCTTAGCTATTCATTTATTCATTCTATTTCATATTTTTTGTCCTATCATCATTTTGAATTATTCTTTTTTTTTTTTCCTTTGGTCACAGAAATGATTGAAATACCCGAGTTATTCGACACTATCACAGGAATGGTTGAAAATGCGAAATAAAAGGTTCAATTGCTTGCAGTACAGGATACACTGTGTCGTTTCTTACAAGAGTCGTATAATATTCAACAGCCCATAGAAGAATCAATTGAAGATTATATTGCCAGAATTCAAGAACGAATTGCGAATTAGATAATGTGTTAGATAAGTTTGAGAGATCTGCATTGGGATCAATGAACGACCACTTAGAGGAAAGTCTGGAGAGAGTCCTAGCTCAATTTGATTCATCTTATTATGAATAAAAGCAGGAACTTTTCTCTTTGTGTGTGTCGATGTTAGGAGGGGAGAGTTATGAAATGGAAGCATTGTTTGCTGATAAGTCCTTGTGTGATAAGAATGCGAAGTGTTCTTTCCTTACAATGAGCATTACTTTTATCAGGTTTAAGCACTTATACATGTGTATTTGTGTGTTCTTTTGCGCATGTAGGGTTGTGAAGCTATGTTTTAAGAAAAGAAGCCAAAAGTAGATCGTGTACGCACTATTTGGTGGAATCTTAGAAGCAACAAGGCGAAGACACGAGTGGGGCTCAAATATACGTGAATGTGTGCCAACCTCCATGTATTCAAGCCATTACAATGAGTTGGAGGGGCACGAACGTAGTCACATATGCGTATCCCAACTTGTGTAATGATAGCAAGATCTTCACCAATGAAACCGTTTATTGAAGAAGCGATGCGATCTACGGCTTAAACGTGTGCCTATTTATGTTCTCAGTCGGCTGAAAATAAGAATTCCAGAGAATTCACACGGGCGTGTGTAAATTTCACATATCCGTGTGGATGCCCGATTCCAGCCCTTTAAAAGCCGCGATTCAGCCCCGATTATTCTACCTTTTCCCCTAGCTTTTCTTCCACCTTTCCTCATCTTTGGAGGAACTGGCGACTAGGGTTTAGAGAGGCTTTGGCAAGGCTTTCGAGAGATTTGATGGCCTTCGACACCGCGTTACCTTCGGAAGAAAGCTATTGGGGGAGCTTTCGTCGGCACTGATCCGGCGAGGTGCGCCCTAGGTTTGACGAGGGGACCTTTGGAGAAGACGCAGCCGATCCACAAGACCTTCGACATGAACACAAAGGGGGTTTTCATTCATGGATTGCATCTCTATACCTTTGATTTCATTATCTATTATATTTTGCTCCATGGAGAGCTAAAACTCTAGTGGGTACTCGGGTATTTGTGAACCTAGGATTTATTCGTTTCATTGAATCTCTTTATTATGCTTTCAATTAATTGATGTTTATTGTGAGTTCCAATCTTGTATGGTTGATTGTATGAATACTCCCCTAGAGTGACACTAGTGTTGAGAGTTCTTGTTGGTAACTCTTGTGAGTGAGTGATACACCATGAGAGTTAGAGAAAGCTAGGTTGGAGAGGGTTGAGAGGGTGAGTCGAGAGGTAGCGGAGCGTCCCCTTTCCCCTCCGGTGTGATCTATCTTACCGCCATGTTCCAAGAGTGCAACGGAGTAAGGTGTTGAAGTGATTTTAGCATCTAAGGCTTAATTGTCGCTAGGGATCTTTCACCTGGACCAAATGGTTAGGTCTACACATAGGAATAGGGTTTATCATTTGGAATCCAAAGAGCTCATTGCAATTCTATACAAGTATGAGGTGTTGAGATTGTTCGATTTCTCCTCCGGGTCATGTATAGAGTTTGGCATGGTTGACCTTATATTTGGGATCATGTAATTAAGGATTTCCACGACTCATTGTTGCATCAACTAGGAAGTATAATAGAGGGTTCTTGCACATGAAACGATTGTCCTATGCAGAACAATATCCGGGTATCCCATTTATCGTTTGCATTGAGTTTGTTTTCACATCACTTTCAACATATTTTCATTATAGTTAAATAGCAATCTTGGTGGTTTTAAGCACTATTCCCTATGGATTTGACTACCCTCTCACCGGGGTATTATTACTTTGACACCCGTGCACTTGTGGGTTACACGCATATTCGGATGTGTCATTTGCCGTAAAAGACCACACAAAAACACATTTACAAGTACAAGAAGGGGAGAATGATTGCGAACAAGGGGCGAAGGATTTTGAGGAGACTGACAAATTGAAGGAGAGCAGGCTGCGCCCTTTGATTGATGACCCACCAAAACTTGAGCTTAAAACCTTACCAGCGCATTTAGAATATGCCTAACTAATGGAAGAATATAAGTTCCCGGTGATTGTAGCTTCAAACTTGTCGGTGGATCAAAAGGAAAGGCTTGTTAGCATGTTGAAAAGGCATACATCGGCTATTGCGTGGAAGATTTCTGACATTAAGGGGATAAATCCATCATTCTGTACTCATAAAATCTTAATGGAAGATGATTAGAAATCTGTGATCCAACCTCAGCGGAGGTTAAATCCGAAAATGAAGGAAGTCGTCAAGGCAGAGGTGGTGAAACTCCTGGATGCAGGGATTATCTACCCTATATCCGATAGTGCATGCGTGAGTCCAACTCAAGTGGTTCCAAAAAAAGGGAGAATAACAGTGGTGAAAAATCAAAAGAATGAATTGATTCCAACCAGGATGGTAACAGGATGGCGAACCTGCATTGATTGTAGAAGATTAAATGATGCCACCCAAAAAGATCATTTCCCATTACCATTTATCAATCAGATGCTGGAACGATTGGCAGCGCATCAATTCTATTGCTTCTTTGATGGTATGTCAGGATACTTTCAAATCCCGATAGCTCCAGAAGATCAGGAGAAGACAACATTTACTTGCCTTTACGGCACTTTTGCTTATAAAAAAATGCCTTTTGGGTTGTGTAATGAACCAGCAACATTTCAGCGCTGTATGATGGCCATTTTTGATGATCTTTTGGAAGATATTATGGAGGTGTTCATGGATGTTTTTTTGGTATTTGGGGACTCTTTCGACATATGCTTGAAGAATTTGGAAAGAGTGCTAGTGAGATGTGAAGAAACAAAACTTGTCTTAAATTAGGAAAAATGTCATTTTATGGTCCAAGAAGGCATTGTCCTTGGACATAAGATTTCCCAAGAAGGTATGGAGGTGGATAGGGCAAAGATTGAGGTCATTGAAAAGCTTCTTCTACCTACAAATGCTAAAGGGATCCGCATTTCTTAGGGCATGCAGGTTTTTACAGAAGGTTTATCAAGGACTTTTCGAAGATCACGCAACATTTGACCAAACCCCTAGAAAAAGACACTCCTTTTGAATTTGAGGATAACTGTCTGAGTGCATTGAATTTGTTGAAGGAGCGATTAGTGTAAGCACCAATTTTGACTATACCAGATTGGAATGAACCCTTTGAGCACAAGTGTGACGCAAGTGATTACGCTGTGGGAGCAGTTTTGGGACAAAAGAAAGAGAAGCAGTTTTGACCGATTTATTATGCTAGCAAGACTCTCATAAGTGCCCAAGAGAACTATACAACCATCGAAAAGGAGTTGTTAGCAGTGGTGTTTTCTTTTGACAAGTTCAGGCCATACGTCATTTTATCTAGGGTCACAGTATTTACTGATCACTCAGCACTCCGTTATCTCATGAACAAGGCCGACGCAAAGCCAAGATTGATTCGCTGGATCTTATTGTTACAAGAATTTGATATGGAAATAAAAGATAAGAGGGGAACCGAAAATATGGTTTCAGATCATCTTTCAAGATTAGAAGGTTGTGAGGGGTAAGAACCGGCAGGCAAGGAAATTAATGATTTCTTCCCTGAGGAACATCTGTATACAGTACAGGAGTCAGAGTCAGAAGATACTCCATGGTTCACCGATTTTGAAAATTATTTATCAGGAAAGGTATTGAAGCAAGGCCTCAGTTTTCAACAAAAGAAAAAGTTTTTCAGTGACTTGAAGAACTATTTTTCGGATGACCCCTACCTATTCCATAATTGTGCAGACCATGTGGTTTGCAGATGTGTTTCTAGGAAGGAAGGGTGGAGCATTATTACACATTGTCATTCGGGTCTTGTTGGAGGGCATTATGCTGCGACAAGAACTGCTGAGAAAGTTCTGGCCCCTGGTTTCTATTGGCCAACTTTATTCTAGGTTGTTCATCAGTTTGTTCTTAGTTATGATAGTTGTTAGAGGGCTGGAAACTTATCTCAAAGGGATGAAATGCCTCAGAATTTGATGCAGTTCTGCGAAGTGTTCGATATTTGGGGAATTGATTTCATGGGACAATTCCCGAAGTCTAATGGTAATCAATATATTTTGGTGGCAGTTAACTATGTTTCTAAATGGGTGGAGTCTCAAGCTCTTCCAACTAATGATGCAAGAACTGTGGTGAAATTTCTAAAGAGGCTCTTCACTCGATTTGGGACTTCACGAATCATTATTAGTGATCAAGGAACCCATTTTTGTAACACACAACTTACGAAAGTGTTGAAGCGCTATAGAGTACATCATCGTCTTGCTACCCCCTATCACCCACAAACGAGTGGACAAGTGGAAGTTACAAATAGGGAGCTCAAGAGGATTTTAACTAAGTCCGTGGAACAAGGCAAGCTGGATTGGCCTGAATAATTAGATGACACACTTTGGGCTCATAGAACAGCGTACAAAACCCCGATAGGAACTACTCCCTACAATTTGGTGTATGGAAAATCCTGACATTTTCCTGTGGAGTTAGAGCATAAAGCATATTGGGGAATTAAGGCTATAAATTTTGATTTGAACAAGTCGGGGGAACAAAGAATGTTACATCTCAATGAACTAGATGAATGGCGAATGAAAGCATATGAGAAAGCTAGGATTTATAAGGAAAGAATTCGGAAATGGCATGACAAGCATATCAAGAATCCGAAAGAGTTCAGTGTGGGTGATCAGGTGTTACTATTCAATTCTCATTTATGGTTATTCCCGGGCAAGCTGAAGTCAAGATGGTTTGGTCCTTATAAGGTAACTAAAGTTTCACCTCATGGAGTTGTTGAGATCACCCATCCGGAGAAGGGTACACTTAAGGTGAGTGGACACAGTCTGAAACCATACTACGGAGAGAGGTCGGTAATGACGACAAGGAAGTATTTTTCCTTCATAAACCCCCGTGAGGTAAGACAAGGTACGTCAAGCTAAGTGAAGTTAAACAAACGCTTCTTGGGAGGCAACCCAAGTGTTTACTATTTTCTTAATTTGCTAGTTTAGTGTTTGCTTGAATAAATTGTTGAGTGTTTGTGTCTTGATTTGTAGATGCTTTTGCTGTGATTTTCTTGTGGACTTGTAATCTCACTATGTCTTTTCATGTGAATTTGACGAAGTTTTGGTCGTTTGAGCTATCTATCATGTTTCTCACAGTTATAGTTTGCATATTAGGGCATGCTCTGATTGTGTAAACATGTTCAGAAATTTTCTACAGAGCCTGTAGAGTTTTCCAAGGCATCCAGAGAAACCACGGGCTTGTGGAATTAACACATGTCCGTCAATTTGCATTGCGAGCTCATCCAGAGAAGGCACAGGGGCGTGGACTCACCCCTGTGAATGACCTTGTGATTCTCACACGCCCATGGGTAAATTCCGCACGGGCGTGTGACTTCCTGTAGAGACTTACCAAACTATCCCTAGAGCACACAACGTTGACTCGCCCTTGTGGGTGAACTTGTGAAATACACACGGGCGTGGGTAATTTCCACACACCCGTGCGAATCTCTGCACATGAGCTCTATCCATCCCGAGAAGACACAGGGGTGTGCGCTGGCCCCTGTGAGTTGGGCTCGTGAATTCCCACTCCCGTTCATAATTTCCACATGGGCGTGTGAAACACTTAGCGATTCTTCTCGGTTGAACAGAGAAGCCACAGGGGCGTGCGGCAGCACCTGTGGGTTGGGAACACGTGTGTGGGTATTTCCCACACACCCGTGCGACTGCGTTCAGAGAGGTTGAGTGCTTTCCCAAGAGCACACAGGGACGTGCGTCTGCCCCTATGAATCTCTCAGGTAGGGGCACACGGGCGTGTAAAATTTCACATACTCGTGTGGTTATTGAAGGTATTAGAGAGCTATGTTTCCTATTTATAAACCTTTCGAGCTTTACTCATTAACATACCCCCAAACACTCAGGAAATATTTTTTAACCTTTTCCCGACCTTCTACTGTCTGTTTTGCATCGATTGTTTGAACTTCTCGCTGATTTCAGGGGTTTTAGTTTATCTCATCAGTAAATCCTTGTTTTATCTTGTCGCTACTATAAGTCGATTATATTCAATTTTTCTTCGATTAAACTGGCGAATGCGCCTCGTTTTCATGCTAAAATGACTGTGATATGTTTTTAATGAGCTCTTGAATGGAGGAAGAGGTGTATTCGTGGATTTTTGTGACAAAGGGCCATGCGGTTATCATGGCCCGTGGATCCACACGGGCGTGTGGAATTTCCACACGACCGTGTGGATTCCTGCATTATTAACTTATGAATGAATTTGTTTGATTCCTTTTCCAATATATGCAGATATGGCTCCCAGATTGAAGAAGGCAGCTGGTAAGTGTCCTAGAGAGCCTACTCCTGAACCAGAAAGCATGGAATTTACACTTCCCGAACATCAAGCTCGATTTGAGCGACTAGCAAAGCTTAAATTCGGTCAGACACGAATCTTGGATGTGAGCTCCCTTAGGGAGGTATAGTTAGCACATGACACGGCTGATGTGGTGGAGGAGTTATATTCGGTGGGAAGTTGGCGCAAGCTATTGATTATTCGTGACCCTGCCATCTGCCTACTCACATTAGAGGTGCTCGCTTTATTTAAGTTTAACCGCTCTTATGCTCATTTTGATAGCGTCGACGCCATTCAGTTCAGAGCTTTTGGGCAGCATCACAGTATGAGCATCACGTAGTTCTCCATTAGGCTTGGTTTATATAACGATGGGTTTACTAAGACGGAGGAGTATGAGGATCTACCAATTGACATTTCGAGAAGCTTAACTCCCCAGAAAGCATATAGAATACTATGTGGTAAGGGATGATATGAACTAGGAGTGTCTAAGGCTTCATGCTTTTCTCGACCTAGTTATATATATCTTCACACCATCTTGAGTAGGTCAGTGAATGGTCGTGGTGATAGTACAGGACTCCTAAGCAAGCAGGAACTTCTATATTTATACTCTATGGTACAAAACAAGCCGATTCATTTGGGGCACATCTTAGCAGAGTATCTGAAGCACCAAGGACAGTATCCTAGGCTTGGTGTCATTTTCTCGGGCCTATACATTACTAGACTCATCTTGCGGATGGGTTTACGAGACACAATCATAGGGTTCGAGAAAACAATAGTACCAGCATCCCTCGGGCTAGAAACAATGACACTCATGGGTATGATCAGGAAATATCCAAGTGGTGTTTATGTGCTGAATATGTCCCCACCAGAGCCTCTTGTATCCTATGAAACATACGCGGAGGGGTCCCAACTAGCTTTAGAGCCTCAGTCAGCACCTATGAAGACCGAGGCACCTCCTGTGACAGAGGATCCACCCCCCTGTGTGCATGTTTTCACCATCTCGAGCCCAGGATCACTTTGAGAGGCTCGAGAACACTATAGGGAAGATACAGACAGAGGTAGCGGAGGCCTGAGCAGAGATTGCCGATATTAGGGCTGCGCAGGCCGCACAGTATACGGAGTTCATGGCACATTTCGACAAATTACAGTAGATCTTAGAGCGAGACGTTGGCTCGTCATTTGTCCTGCGGCCGAACTTATCAGGCCCCCTAGGCTTCTCCGGTACCTTCATCTCCTATTCCGCCACCAGTTAACCCACCATGTACTTCATCACCACCACCACCAGCAGCAGCAGAGCCAGAGGATGACATCGACACTTGATTTTATTTTCCTCGTCTTTTGCTTCCGCATTTTGTTTTAGAGTTGTATACTCAGAAAGGACTTTCCTTCTTAGTTAATTTTCATTTTGTATCTCGAATTGTATTCATTGTCTTATCTTTTATATACTCGAGTTATGTTTGTTTTTATTAAGCTTCACTGAACCCCCTCGTGAATGCTTGCAGATGGTCTTGTCATCATGGGAATTGAGACTTTGTCATGGGCACGGCCAAGGCGTTTCGGCACTTGGCCGTGTGAGTTTCACAATCTGTTGGAACAACACTCCCAAGGAATTAGCTCCATCAATTGCAGTACTAGGAGTCAGGGGAGTATTGTTTTGATTGCTTCTCTCACACTTGAATTTAATTGATTTACATTATGAATGAGCTTGCATGTGTACATTGGGGACAATGTACAACTCAAGTGTGGGGGGGAGTTTCATAGTGTACATCTCTTTTATACTAGTTTTGATTAATATACATGCTCACATAGACAATGGCAGTTTTAGTTGCATTGATTATATTCTTGAGTTTAAGAGAATTTTTAACATTGAATGTTTTCATGCTCTAGTTTTTGTTTGAATTTCTAGGAATTTTTGCCCGATTGACACTTGTTGCACTCCTCACTCTTTGAACTCTTTTGGAAACTCATGTTTGATGTATAAGGGACTAGTTATAGTTGTTTCTTGTGTTAATTCTGAAAAAAATGGAAAAATGAAAAGAAAGAACAAAATAGTTTTGTTGTTTAGTTGTGCTTGTTGGGTGGAAAGAGCTACCACCTATGATGTATGAGGCTGCTTTCATAAGTTGGATACTAGTTATGCCCTAATGAGAGAAAGAGCTATCTCATGGGATGTGTGAAACCTACCACCCCAGTAGAAAGAGCTACCAGAAAGTGTGAAAGCCACCTTAGCGGCCGCTTTGGAAAGGGCTACCTTAGAGGATGTGTGAAGCTACTACCCTTTTTGAATTTTTGTTACCTTTTGTAGATAAATAAGTCCCTTGTGCGTAGAACTTTGAGGAGTATACTTTGGGTTGTTTGAGTGAGTTCACACACTTACACGATTCCGGGCTTGTTGTCCTTTTTGATTCAAGTTTTTAGCTAGAGCATTGATTTTTTGTATTTAGTGTTTAAATTTCCCTTACTCGTAGAACGCACTCTTTGTATGCTTTGGTAAACCTAAAGCCAAGCACTTCCAATGTTTCCTTCATCTATACAGATAATGTTTTAATCTTTGCTTGAGGACAAGCAAAAGTTAAGTGAGGGGGAGTTTGATAAGTGCTTGTGCGATAAGAATGCGAAGAGTTCTTTCCTTGTATTGAGCATTACATTTCTCGGGTTTTAATGCTAATATGGGTGTATTTATATTACTTTCATGCAGGTAGGGTTGTGAGGCCAATTATTAGAGAAAGAAACCAATGTGGGTCATAATGCACTAATTTGGAGGAAATCTTGCTAAGGTTCAAATGGGAAGACATAGGTCGGGTTCCAGATGTAGGAATGTGTGCCAACCTCCTCGTACTCGAGTTAACACAACTATTTGGAAGGGCAAAATGGCAGTCACATTCAAGCATTCGGACTTGTGCATATAGAACAAGATCTGCACCAACATGTCAATTATGAAAGAAGCAAGGCGATCCATGACGTAAATGTGTGCCTGTTTGCGTTACCTCAATGAAAGTATGGATTCGGGAGTATTTCAGGCCAGTACTGTAGAAGGGGTATTGTAGAAAATACTGTAGCAAAAATACTACTGTAGCACTGTTTACATTAGGCCGAGAAAAAAGGAAAACAGAGAATCCACTCCCCACGCCCGTGTGAAAAATCCACAAAGGCGCCCACATAGGCGTGTGGACCCCCAATTCCAGCCCTTTAAAAGCCGATTTCAGCCGTTATTTCCCCTATTCTTTTCTCTATCTTTTCCCTAACTTGAGAGAGGGTGGCGGCTAGGGTTGTGAGAGGTATTGGCCAGGGCTTTAGAGAGGTTTTACGGCTCCGACATCCCGCACCATTTGGAAGAAGGTTAGTGGGAGAACTTTCATCGGCACCGATCCGGCGAGGTGTATCCTAGGCCAGACAAAGGGACCCTAGCAATGAGTAGAGGACTCTCCGCAAGACCACCGCCACGACTAACGAGGGGTTTTTCTATGGATGCTTTGTTTTTATATTCGATTTCATTGATTGTATCAAGCTCCATGGAGAGCTAAACCCCTAGTGGGTACTTGGGTATTTGTGAACCCTAGGATGTATTCGTTTCATTAAACCTCTTTATTATGCTTTCAATTAATTAATGTTTATTGTGAATTCCAATCTTGGAGACTTGATTGTATGAATATTCCCCTAGAGTGACACTAGGGTTGAGAGTTCTTCTTGGTAACTCTTGTGAGTGAGTGACACACCATGAGAGTTAGATAAAGGTAGACTGGAGAGGGTTTAGAGAGTGAGTCAAGAGGTAGCAGAGTATCTCCTTTCGCCTCCGGTGTGATCTATCCTACCTCCACATTCCAAGAGTTCTTTGCGGCCATAGTAGAGTGAATGGGCTAAGGATAACCTTCCATTGGGGCTTAGTTGCTAGTGCAACGGAGTGAAGCGTTGAATTGATTTCAGCACCTAAGGTTTAATTGTGGCTAGGGATCTTCCACCTGTACCGAAGGGTTAGGTCTATACATAGGAATAGGGTTTATCACTTGAAATCCCTAGAGCTCATTGCAATTCTATGAGAGTGCAAGTTTGAAAGGTTATTCAATCTCTCCTCCGGGACATGTATAGAGTTAGGCATGGTTGACCTTAGATTTGGGATCATATAATTAAGGATTTCCATAACTCATTATTACATCAATTCAGAAGTATAATAGAGGGTTCTTGCACTTGAAACAATTGTCCTAGGCGGATCAATATCCGGATACCCCATCTTTATTGATTGCCATACCTTCTCCTTTACTTGTGCTCTCTATCTTGTTGTTTTTATTTTCATTATTTCATATTTTGTCACACTTATCGCTATTCATCTTCCACATTAGTTAAGAACAACTTAAGTGTCTTTATTCCCTACTCTCTGTGGATACAATACCCGCTCATCTGGGATTATTACTTCGACACCAGTGCACTTGCAGTTTACACGCAAATACGGACGTGTCACAAAACTTCCAGAATAGAGATCTTGGAGTTTACAAAACAGACAAAGATTCGATTTAAACTATACTAAGGACAGATATGCTACTTCTTCATTCCCAGTAAGTCATTACTTTCTAATCTAAAAAAATTCAAAACACAGATTATGAGCTTGACAGCCCAATAAGTAACCCACTAAAAATATTAGGATCATGTGAAATTTCAAGAACTTAAAAATAGAAGAAAATCATATTCGATATACAAATATTTATCAGAATATAGTTCACAAAATCAAAGCGGTCCAACAAAATAAGATTTAATAACAATGAAAAATATATGTCTACCAATTACAATCAGATTTTTAGAGCTCATTGATTTACCTTCTGTGACCCGAGACAGATTATTAGAAGCTGTTAATTCCCCACTGACGGAATGGTGCGAAACTAAATTTTCTTATCAGAGTTAGAGGTTCATGTCGACATGATCAGTGGTTTCTCCCAGTAACAGGGTTAGTGCCTAGTTAATTGGTGACTAAATGGATTTATGTCAATATAACTTGTTATTTGAAAACCAAACAGAATATCAAAATTTCAAACATGTCATTACAGAACAAAATTTCTTGAATAATTTGTCTAGCGAACATAAAAAAATACACATCATCCCATTTCTTTACAGTAAAAATAATGAAGTTATATTCAAAACAATTTATAAACATAATAGTTACAAGATTAACAAATATGATCAAAATGTGGGAGTTAATGTTTCAGGGAAAGAGAAGTCATTCAAAAATTTAATAAGTATATAATAACAAAACCTAGATCAATGCCCAACAAACGTTTTATTATATATATAAGCAAGCTTTAAAAGAATTTAAATACATTAAAAATTGTTGATAATCATAAATTATATATATATAAATATATATACGTTTATTGTGGTGTTACTTACGTAATTAACATCCAAAACAACCTGAATTCTAAGGCAAATCAAGTTCCTCCATTATGCCCTAAAAGTGGAAAGTAACCTACTAGTTTCACCAACAATATGAATTTTACAATAATCATGGGCTTGCAAGAAAGATTTCAGAAGGGTACAAATGCAAAAAGGTAAATCTATTATTCTACACTCCTAAATATTGAATCTTGAGAGGGTAAAATAACAATTATCCACTCTAAATGCCATATGAACAATTCCATCACAACCATTAAGCACTAAACCCCTTATAACTTTACATATACTAATACTATGACATATCTGAAACTTAGATTATTTTGAGTACTACTCAAGTTATAACATCCACTTGATTCTCCAGTTATTTCTTCAAACATGTAATTCAGACATATACCTTTCAAACATGATTATCTTTCAACCTACAACTGCAAAAGTAATCATATTTTGCTAATAATTAAACTACTCAAAAAGGAACACCTTTCCTATTTTTCACCTTACCCAATTCAATCTTCATCATCATCAAAAATACCCATCAAAATTTGATCCGAGATAGTTTACTAATAGGGTTATATCTCACAAACTATAGATGTATTAAATCTAAAACTTTGCAAGTACTTAGAAAATGTCAAAATCTACAATTTTATTATTTTATTCTCCTCCAAATTCTGCCTCTAACATGCCTAACATTGAAGATGGGTATCCCCTATTAGCAAAAATAAAAATCTGATACCTATCAAAATAAATAAACTAACAATTTCTTTCTCATGGCGAAAGATTGTATCTCAATCAACCACACATTACATTACATCAAATATACCATGCAAAACTTTATCCATGAGATGTGGTTAAATACACAAAAATATCATTGTTAAAGATCCTAAAAGTATATCTAGTTTCACACATCAAAGATAAATGAAATTCCTTCAAGCTACAAATTGGGAACAAGCCCTAAAAACTCAGGTGCTAACTCTAAGGTTTTAAGTTGAATAAAAAAATTGGAACAAGTTCTAGGGCTTCAAAAAGAAAAAAAACCTCATAGTGCCAAAAAGCATACAAAAACAAGAATTAAAATTGATGAGTGGACTTTATATACATGTTTTCATACCCTAAATCCATCATTTCTCCTGTTCTCAAGCATACTTTTGTGCATGTGAGGTGCTATTCTGGGTATTTCTGCTGTTTGTGCAAGAATAGGGGCCTCGACGCAACATGGAGTGAAATTGGGGAGAAAAAAGGAAAAATGATTTATAAGTGCTAAGTGTCCAAGCTGGATACAGGTGGAACACACTCATGCCTTTCCATTGAATATTCCAGCCTGGTGTATGTTCCAGTGAGAATTCCATGTAGGAGGGTGTTCTCAAGCTCAACACGGTCTAGACACGATCGTGTCCTTGCTTCTAAAAAACCCAGCCCAAAGACAATTTGATTCAAGAGGAAGAGAAACGCGCTGGGTAGCCCTGACAGGATCGTGATCTACCACTGCACGAACGGGACACAATCGTGTCCCTCCTACTAAATGTTCAAGGCGAGCACTTGACAGTTTCACTTAGAACTTCCAAGGCATAACACTGTCCAGACACGCTCGTGCTCTTACAATGTCGAGTCTGAGATCTACCCTTTTAACTCCAGTCTATAGGTTTTCTCTATCATCTATGTTCAGGGATCTTCTTCTCCACCGGGAGGACATTGATGAGGACGAAGATCAAGCTTCACCACGTTTTCTAAGGCAAGAATGGGCGAGGTTGAGGCACTAGGGAAGTGATGCTAGCACACAGAGCTCAACATTAGAGGTGAATCTTGAAGAGATTGGAGTCATGCTTTTTTTTCTTTAGATCTATTGTTGTTTTCTCCATGTTATACCCATCCATGAGGGGGCTAGCCGGCCATGGTGCCCCGAGGAGGGAACTATGACACTTTGTATGCTGTGAATACTTGCATTTCTTAATTTATAGAGTTCTTCTAGTTCTTATGTTTATATCTTGTATTTGCAAAACTTAATGTGTTGGATCTGCGTAGTTGTTCAGGTAAAACTTAATGGTGGATTGTCATAGTTGTTATTGCCCTAGGCAATGGCAAAACTTGGAGAGCATGAACCCATAGTTATCTTTGCAAAACTAGGTGTGGTTGAGAACCATAGTTGCAAAATTACTCTTGAGCACACACTAGAACTATAGAATGTACCAGGTAAATCAAGAGAGAGAGTGAGAATTACTAAGTGTAAAGGAATCATCTCGGGGCATTATTCTCTTGTTTATACACTCATTCCAATCTTCCTGTTATCTTCACCTGTTTTTTTCCTTTTGCCCTTTTATAATTTTATTTCTTTTTGTTAATCTAATCCTCAATTTGACTTCAACTAGAGATAAGTGATATGCGAGTACTTTGAGTTCAGTCCCTATGATTCGACAACCTTAACTCTCATGAGCTACCACTGTATTACTTATCTGCGACCCGTCCACTTGCAGAGAACACATCAAGTTTTTGGCGCCATTTCCGGTGACTGGCAACTTTGAGGAAAGCTTAGAATCTGGTGTTCTTTCTTTTCATTGTGTTCTTCATTTTAGTTTCATCTTTAGCTTTACTCTACAGATTCTTTTCAGCTTCCATTGTTCTATCTTGTATGCGTAGGTGTATTTGCATGACCCGTGGAAGCACTTCTTCTCCATTAGCAAATCCTGATCCAGATGTTGAAAGGAATTTAGAAGAATAATCCATCAAATTAATTTGAGTGAGACAGGGTGATAAGTGCTTGTGTGATAAGAATACGAAGTGTTCTTTCCTTATGATGAGCATTACTTTTATCGGGTTTTAACGCTAATATGTGTGTATTTATGTTACATTCATGCATATAGGGTTGTGAAGCCGAATCTTAGAGAAAGAAGCCAATGTAGATTGTGAGTGCACCATTTGGAGGAAATCTTGAGAATGTTCAAACGCAAAGACATAAGTCAGGTTCAAGATGCTAGAATGTGTGCCAACCTACTTGTATTCAAGCTAGCACAATGATTTTGAGGGCACAGAGGCAGTCACATTCTAAATATTCTGACTTATGCATGTGTAACAAGATCTCTACCAATATGGCCGTTCATTGGTACTGTAGCAGGTACTATAATGAAGCAACATCTCTACCAATATGGCCGTTCATCGAGAGTGTTTCGGATCGGTACTGTAGCAGGGCAATGCAGCAACATTGCACAAATACTGTAGCAGGTACTATTCATAGCCGGCCGAAGAAGTTGTCTAGAGAAGCCACCCGGGCGTGTGGAAATTCCATACGGGCCGTGTGAAATATTCACATGGGTGTGTGGAATCCTGATTCCAGCCCTATTTAAGGCCGATTTCAGACCCGATTTCAGAATCCTTTTTTATCCATCTTTTCCCCAAATTGAGAGAGGGATGCAGCTAGGGTTTTGAGAGGTATTGGCTAGGGATTGGGAGACATTCTACGGCTCCGACATCATGCTCCTTTTGGAAGAAGGTTAGTGGAAGAGCTTTCGTCGGCACCGATCCGGCGAGGCTTATCCTAGGCCGGACAAAGGGACCTTTGGACGACTAGAGGACTCTCCACAAGACCATTGTCATGACTATCGAGGTGGTTTTCTATAGATTCATTGCTTTTACATTCGATTTCATTGATTGTAATTAGCTCCATGGAGAGCTAAATCCCCTAGTGGGTACTTGGATTGTGAACCCTAGGATGTATTCGTTTCATTGAACCTTGTTATTATGCTTTCAATAATTGATGTTTTTATTGAGTTCCAATCTTGAATGCATTCATTGTGTGAATACTCCCTTAGAGTGACACTAGGGTTGAGAGTTGTTGTTGGTAACCCACGTGAGTGAGTGACACACCACGAGAGTTAGACAAAGCTAGATTGGAGAGGGTTAAGAGTTTGAGTCGAGAGGTAGCGGAGCGTCCCCTTTCCCCTCCGGTGTGATTTATTCTACCTCGAATTCCTTGAGTTCTTTGCTGTCATAATAGAGTGAATCGGCTAAGGGATGACCTTCCACTGGGGCTTAGTTGCAAGTGCAATGGACTGAAGCGTTGAAGTGATTTTAGCATCTAGGGGCTTAACTGTGGCTAGGGACCTTCTGCCTGGACCAAACAGTTAAGTCTACATATATTAAGAAGATTTATTACTTGGAATCCTTAGAACTCATTGCAATTCTATATGAGTGCGAGGTTGAGAGATTGTTCAATTTCTCTTTCAGGACATGTATAGGGTTAGGCATGGTTGACCTTAGATTTGGGATCATGTATTAAAGGATCTCCATGACTTATTAATGCATTAGTTAGGATGCATAATAGAGGGTTTTTGCACATGAAATGATTGTCTTAGGCGGATCAATATCTGAGTACTCCATTTATACCGATTGCCTTACCTCTTCTTCACTTGTGCTCTTTCTCTTATCTCTTTTACTTTTGTTTGCCTTACATCTTACCACACAAATCACTATTTATATTTCACTTACTTAAGAAACAACTTAAGTATTTTTACTCCCTATTCCTAGTGGATACGATACCCACTCACTTGGGATTTTATTACTTTGACAAACCCGTGCACTTGCGGGACATACGCAAGGAGCGTTGTGACAAGGTATGTCGAGATAAGTGTGGAAGTGGGTCAGGAAGAAGAAATGGTCGGAACTAGCCAGAAAGTATCTCAGATTTTACATGGCCAAACCTTAAGGGAATCGGGCCGAATATTGTTCGTGCTCTTATTGCGGCAAACAATTCCGAATTGAAGCCGAATTTTATCCAATTAATGCAATAGAGGTGTCAGTTCGATGTATTTCACGACGAAGACCCCTACGAGTCTCTCAAAAACTTCTCAGAAATCTATGACACTTATAAGACGACCAACGTTTATGACACTTCTCAGAAATTCCTTGCCCCATGGGTCTCTCACGACATGGAAATAGACTTCTCAGGCATTCATCACCTAGTACTTCCCCCTTGCTAAGATCACCAAACTTAGGAGCGACATCTCCTCTTTTTGCCAATTAGAGACTGAATCCTTGTACGATACATGGGAGAGATACTAGGAGATGTTGAGAAAATATCTGCAACACAGAATTGTTGATTGGATGCAAACCCAAATTTTTTATAACAGACTAAATGCCTCCATTAAACAGTTGCTTGATGCAGCCGCAAGAGTTTCATTGTGTAACAAGAAACCAAGTGCAACATATAGCCTGGTTCAAGAGATGGCAAACAACGGGTATCAGTTGAGTTTTGAAATGAACAAACTGGGGAAGACCGCTGGTACCTATCAAGTGGATGCCGTCACTACTCTTGCAGCACTGGTTAAAGCAATAACTAAGAGGTTGGACACCATGTAATCTCCTTTTTCAAGTTTGAGACCCACTTATGATCATTCTGGCCCCTCTTGTGACCCATGTTGTCCTTCCTCTATTGATAAGTGTGTAGAACAAACTAAACAGGTGGATTTCCTTTGTCAGAACCATCATTATCAAAATAACCTGTATAGCAACACATATAATGCTGGATGGAGGAATTATCTGAATTTTTCATGGAGTCAGTCAGGACAGGGTCATTCAGTACAACAATAGCAATAGTACAAGTCCCCTCCTCAGAATGCATAATAATCGCAGTCCTCATCATCCTCAGAACCCTCCAATGAGCTCACTAGTTTGATGACTTGGTTTATAAAGAGTACAGAAATTAGTTTCACCCGCTATGACGAGATGATAAGGAACACTAATGCAACTGTGTGGAACTTGGAGCACTAGGTAGCTAAAATATCTAAGCTGTTGGAGGAAAAGCTACTAGGGACCCTCCCGAGTAACAAAGTAGTGAACCCAAAGGAATCCTTGAAGGGCGTGACTTTGAGAAGTGGGAAACAGCTCCCAAATTCTTTTAAGAATGAGCCTAACCAAGAGGTTGTTGAACCTATAGAGAGTACCGGTATTAACACCCAAGCCACTGCAGAAGTGAAAATAGAGGGAAATGATAAGGACACAACTCAACTACCCAAGTATCAACCAAAGCTTCCATACCCTGTTAAGGTAAAGAAAGACCAGCAAGAGGAGTAGTACAGAAAATTTCTTAACATGTTCAAAACTCTGCACATCAATGTCCCATTTGTAGAAGCCCTTGCTCAGATGCTGATGTATGCCAAATTCTTAAAGAACTACTCACTAACAAAAGGAATTTGGAAGAGATACCTTTTGTAACACTCAGTGAGGAGAGTTGTGCTCTAATATGCAACAAACATCCCAAGAAAGAGAAAGATCAAGGGGGATTCATTGTCCCTTACATAATTGGGGGTCTAGTCGATGAGAAGGTTTTGTCGACCTTTGGGCGAGTATTAACCTCACGCCATACAAAATATTTCAAAAACTAGGGCTTGGAGAACTGAAACCCACCAACATGACCTTGCAATTAGCAAACAGATCCACCAGACGACCGAGAGGCATAATTGAAGACATTTTGGTTAAAGTGGATAAGTTTATCTTCCCAGTTGATTTTGTTATTTTAGATGTTGATGACAAGGTTGAAGTGACTTTAATATTGCGGCAGCCATTCTTAGCAACTTCCAAGGCTCTCATTGATGTCAAGGATGGCCGAATGACACTTCGAGTCGGTGATGAAGAAACCACTTTCAGACTTCGTAACTCCATGAGACATACTATGGACTTCACTGGTACATATTATTTTGTTGATGTTGTTGATGAGTTTGTCTCTAATTTTGTATAGGATACATTCATGAAGGATCAACTTGCAAAATTGTTGGAAGATACTCCAATGGACGAGGAGGGGCTTGAGGGGGTAGTAGAAGAAGCTCAAGGTTTGAACTTAGTGGACAGGAAGAACATGGAACCATAGGAACCACCAAGGAAACGGATCTCCAGAGTAAAGAACTGGTGGAAGAAAGTGACATCTAGAAAGAAGGAGCCACCCACCTTACTACCAGGACCAAACAACCCTGAACATTCCACTACTTGGACATTTGGTGAGATCAATTTGATTAACATGTTATTACCATACTCTTGCAATTGTGTCATAGGTGGCCAAGAGAGGTCTCGATTTCACAAACCTCCTTAAGCGCAAAACAAGTGCGTCAAGATAGTGACGTTAAACAAGCACTTCTCGGGAGGCAACCCAAGTCATTTGATAGTTTTGGTCATTTGAGTGTTTGTTTTTTTCTCTCGTTTGTTTGTTTATCTTGTTTATGGATATCGTTGGTTGTCATGGTGCATTTCATCTATATTTTCTTATAATTTTCTTGGTATTCCTTTGATTTAATGATTGTGTCAGCTTCGTTTTGCTTTAGACCATATACTATACTGTTCATAGGGGGAGAAGAACAATTGTTCTGGAAATTTTCAGAAACAACACGAGCAGAACATACCCTTGCTCATGCCACTGAATTTTACTCGTTTCAATTTTTGAAATGTTCTAGGACAAACACGGGCTGGGCACGAGCATGTTAGGGGAAGCGACACATTTTTCATTCACCTTGCACGATCGTGTCATGTCCGTTTTAAATTTCCATCAACCTTCTGAGATTTTTAGTGGGTTAAGCACACTAGGGTACATGATCATGCTTACCATGGTTCTCTCTGTCCTAATCCCCATGATCAGGTACGCACATGTCGCATGCGTGTTTGGGGATGGCTGTTTAGGTTCTGCCATTTCATTTTTAGACCCTATCACCTGACGGCCACACCCTTTCATCACCCTCCTCCTTCTCGTTTAGCCTATAAAGCTTAGTGTGCTCTTTTGCTGGTTTTCCTCGAATACCTCTTCGATAGTTGCTTTTTTTTCTTCATCTTTTCTCTGAATCTGGTAAGTGGCCATTCCTTTTCTTTAAATTTTTCAAGATTTCGAGGTTTAAACTTGTGATTTGCGGCCTCTAGAGTTCAGTCGTGGTTGTATTGTATCTCGAGTGAGCATTAACCTTTGAATTGGTGGTGGTGCGAGTGACGTAGTCCTTTTTTGAGGACAATGGTCATCACTAACACAATCGTGTTATTCCGCTAGCACAATCATGTCATCACTGAACACGCCTTCTTGCAAAATCCTGCTATCACTATGGACACGGTCACTGTGCCCATAGCACGATCTTGTCTGCCCTATTTTTTTATATTTTGAATTGAGTTATTTCACTTTCTTTTTGCAGATAATGCCAAGGAAGCATATTAATGCTAGGCCATCTAAGAGGCCTAGGACTGATGACTCATCCTCCAGAGCATATTACAAACCCACATTCCATACTCAGTCTCATACAGAACGATATACCCGTCTCTCTTGTTGACATTTCAGCGAATCGAGAGAGATGGATTGGGATATTTTATGAAATGTGGGTCTGGAGACCGAAGTGCAGCAATTGCTTAGTGCTGGGGCATGGCGACAACTATTTTAGATCAATGATAACACTTACGAGCAGATGGTGCTCGAGGTGTTAGCCATTTTTGAGCTATCGTGAAGCACTAGTGCTTTTCACAGTGCCAACTTCATTCAATTCCATGTTTTCGGTGCGCTACATCGTATGAGCCTCACTAAGTTCTCCATCCATCTAGGCTTATACGATGCAAAGTTCACGCGCACCATTGCCTATGACGCTTTACTGACATCCCGATTGGAAGGGGAGCCACTTACTGATGCTTGGCGATGGTTGAGTTTCTCTTCTACTTACGACCCCCATCGGACCAAGGCAATAGCACTCCAATCCCCAGTAGTGTGATACATTCATTTTCTAGTTAGTCATACCCTTACGGGTCACAGTGAAAGTACCAGCATCGTCCGTCTGAGAAATTTCAACTTTCGGTTACGTATGATGGATGATTTCCACATGTATTTGGGATATGAGGTTGTCGTATCCATTTCACACCAGGGGATATCCCCTCGTATCGGCGCACTCTTTGCCGGTCCTTATATTACGCATTTAGTTTGCCATCTGGGCACTCTTCAGGGGACTGACATAATGAGAGTGGTAGGAGGCATGGCTCACATGTCCTAAGAGACACTGCATTCGATGAGGATGTCCACAGAGTATAGACCGTCCGAGCGACCAAGTACCGGGTTAGGACGACTGATGATCCACCTGCTGTAGACACATCTATACCAGTCCCTTCATCACAGGCCACCTCTTCTAGGCAGCGATCATAGTTGTGACCCCACTCTCCTTCCCACCATCCCGAGCAGATCATTTGTTCATCAGCTGAGTTCCGATGGTTACAAAGGAGTGTGATACGCATCGCCGAACACTTCTGGGTGCAATTGTCTTCAGAGCCTACCTCTCATATGCGCCCTACTCACAAGAAATCTCTTCTAAGACAAGTGTGTCTAATACCCATTTTAAATATGATCTCAAGATGGCTTGCGGGCTACTTCATGCTCAATAAACTGCCTGTGAGGTTTCTCAGACAATGCACCAAAAAATTCATTAAGTTGCTACAGTACTACTACAGTATTGCTGCTCTCTGAATTGCTTATGTCAACTTCACAGCCGTAAGGTTGCCCGTAAGGATTACCAGACTTAGAAGTTTTAGCAAGTCTTCGTGCTTCAGGCTACTATAGTGTTGCTATAGTACTGGGCCCTGAAACACCTTTTTCGATGTTGATTTCTTCTCAAATTTTGTCGTTGACCACACTTGGGCTTCTTTTATGCCTGTAACATGAAATTAAACAATTAAACAATAAAAAGGCTATCGGTTCATCAATAATATACAAAAACTATGCACACAAATATGTATAAAATACATACATTTAGACATTTATCAAGCATCCCCATATCTAAGCGTTTGCTTACCCCAAGCAAACAAACATGAAGAATAGTGGCAAGAAGATAAATGGCTAAATGCACGGCCTCAATCCCGAAAGCAAATGACTCCACAAGCACAAGTGAACAAAAACCAAGAGGTGAATTGATCAATGAATAGTCAAGTAATAATAGACCTATTTCATCTACAGTGCTCTCGTGAGAGTGTGCTAACTCCCATCTTAACCTCCACACCCTGGATTATCCCAGGATGACCATTCACCCCACGTACAATGAAAATGGCGTTAAAGCGCTAAAGACATCCCATTACTCAGTTAAAAGTCCATTGGTTCCTAAATAAAACACTAACTCTTGAGTGACTATACAACAGATTCCAAGAGATCAATAAAGATACTTTATTACTTTCACACATATATACAGACGCACACATTTTTTTTCTTTCCAATTCTGACTAACATAGACTGCACCAAAAATTTTTGCAATCTTTCTGAAGGATGAACATGCTGATTAGGTATAAGAGCCACCCAACATACTCGATTACAGTGTACATAAATGCATTCGTGTGACACTAGCAGAGGAATACTACCATAGACTCATTTTTTTCATTTTTTTTCACATGTACATACTGTACCTCATGTCCCCTGGTATAAACCATGCTACAATACTTCACTTAAGGCTAGAGAACACAATGAAGGAATCAAAAGCTCTTAAAAGAGTATTGCAGATAGAATTTAACATTTTAATGCCAAAATCATTATGATGGGTTGGTTGGAGTATACAAAGTAGAAGTGATCATAAACAGGTATAAAGGTGCACTAAAGATGAAACATAACTACATTCAAGCATAGATAAAATACAACTCACAACTATCAATCTACCAAGCTAGGAAGTCCTTAACAATGAAATCATAGCTATCATAGGTAGTTCAAGCATATAATTGCAAAGATTTTCAAAGTTTACAAAAAGTTCACAAAAATTCATCCCCACTTAAAGATTCACATAGGCCTCAATGTGCCCAAATCAATAGAGAACAACAATATAGACAATAAAAATATAGTAAGAGGGTTTCGTAAACTTCCCTGAGTCTCAAAGCACGAGTCTTGAAGGCTATGAAGATCGGGGTCACCACCAAAGATTTCGGTAGATTATGGAGAAGAACGGTGTGCTTGATGCCCTAATTTCACGCCACAAGGTAGAAAGGAACATCATCTCAAGGTATCTATCATAAATAAAGAAAGAAAAAGAAAACAGACAAGATAACAACTAACATAACACAAAAAATTAAACAAGAAATAATCCAAGCAAGTCCCTTGTGTAATAAAAATCATTATGTCCAATTATCTCCATTACAAGTGTTGTAGGGGATTTACAAGGATGCTACAAGTGCCAATCAAATTCAATGAATGTTCCATTCAAAAGTTATTGTAGCAAGAACCAAAATTTTGCAAGAGCTTCCCCTGTACATGGAATCTTACAATTTGCTCCAAAAACCAATAAAAACAATGAACAACCAATCCCCATGACATTGGAATATATTTAACTTGAAAAATAGGAGAAAGAAAGAAGAAACAAGCATGCTCAAAAACTATGGTTTAGAGAGAGGTACCTTGGAGAATCGATGAAGATAATGGTAAAACTCCCAATAAATCATGAAAATCTGGTCTTTGTAACTAGGAGAGTCATGTTGAAAAAGAAAAACAAAGATAAATGGTGAAATAATGAGGAAAAACGGAGGATAAATGAGAGATATGAAGAAAACTGTGGAAAGGTACCAAACTTAATGTGCAGCCCAAGCTCCTTGCGTGCAAACTTGCGAGTGCAAGCTTGCCCATAAGACCACTCTGGATAGCTTACATGCATCCTTGCACCCGTAAGGATGCCCACAAGACAAGGAAAATTCAGCCCATACACATTTTCTGCCTTGCAACTTATGCACAATCAATGCACTAATGATTTCAACATAAACTTACACAAGAACTTACATTCGAATGGCATAAAATCAAAGGACAAAACCTATAAATTCGAGGATGAGCATGGATTCAAATCAAACAAACAAACAAACATTCTAACATTCTAATGACAACAAGCAAAAAGAAAAAACAACAACACAACACCAACATAAGTTATCACACAACTGGAATATGAAAATTGAAAGAACATGAATTTAAAAACTTTGGTTACTTCCCAAGAAGTGCTTGTTTAACATCATTAGCTGAATGTACCTCTTTCGTACCTAAGGATGTTTGAAAATGGTGTGTTCATCTTGGATAGAAATTGCATAAGAACTACCAAGAAATATGAAACATACCTCTGGGATGGTCTCAAATTGAAGGCCAAGCATGAGTTACCTTTTGGCCTCCATGGAAAAAGCATGGGCTAGGAATTGTGCAATTTAAACTTGGGTGGATACTTAGATTGTTTGAACCCCCTTAGATGGTTTGAACCTCCTCCCCGCTTCCTCTTTGGTCCCGACAAAAAATTTCTTTGAGTATCCCACCACAAAGTTGCTTGGGCCTCCATGGAAAAAGGTTCAGTCGAGAATTATTTAAGCTCGGCATGGGTGGCTCATCAGACGGCCTCAACTCCCTACCCATATTTTCTTCCTTGACTCTTGAAAGGTTGCCTTGAATCATCCAAAATAGTTGTTTGGGCTTCCAAGGGAACAAATTTGGTTGATAACTTATCAAGCTTTGCATAGGTGGATCAATTGGTGGCTTTAACATCCTATCCACAATTTTTTTCTCAACCATGTTGTGATGAACTTCAAGTGGCCATAACATTTGCTTGGGCCACAAAGGAAAACATTTTGGTTGGGAATTGTCCAAGCCCGGCATCGGTGGGTTCAAGGATGACTTTGGTTTCCTCCCCACATCATCAAATACAATTCCCAAAAATTTGTCTCTACACATGAAAATTATTGATTGTTTGATGGAATGGTCAATATTAAGGCAAGTAGCTTCTTCAATTGTGGTTGATTGAGCTTCCTACACATCCTCACATTTTTCCATGTCCATGATGACATCCTCATTATGTTGCTTTACCCCATCGTCCATGACACTTGGGTTTTCTTCACCCCCCCGCCTCTACTTGTTCCCCACTCCTAGGAGTGAAGGCTATCAAGTGCTCATTCTTGTTATTTTCAATATCGGTCAAAATGTTACCCGATGCACACATGAAATTTGCCCTAGCAAGTTGCCCGACTTAGTTTTGAAGTGATTGGATTGAAGTTTGGATACTCCTTAGTATGGTACCAAGCTCATCAAACCCGGTGTTTATGTTATGAAATCTAGCCTCATTGTTGATCATAAACTTTGCTAGGACATCTTCAGTGGTATATTTCCTCTCTTGCTACTATTGGGGCTAAAATTTGGGACTTAGGGTTGTGGAGGCCGTAATTGTTGTGGATTGCCTGGGATTACTTTCATGGTAAAGAAATTATCCATCTTTTTCTCAAAAGCATATATTTTTGCGGCCAACTTCTTTTTTCGAAAGTCTGTGGCCATCCATTTCTCAAGTGCATAGATTTTTATAGCCAACATTTTTTCATCGAAGTCCATGGCCTTGTGTTAAAAAACAAAACAAAAATCAATAAGTTAACAAAAAAATTTAAGCTAAAAAGACAACAAATAAATATGCACAAAAGGATGAAAGAAGTATACAAAGACAAATATTTACAATGTCAAAGATAAATGACTATAGCAGTGAGCTAAAGGTTTTCCTAGCATTCTTGGAAGTACCCTAGCAACGGCGCAAAAACATGGTTTGATTTGCAAGTAAAATGGTCATCAAGCAATACCTCTCCTGCATGCAATAGAGGGTCGTATTCCCTGAGGTCTCAAGAACTGCAATTACTTCCCCCTGGACGGCACTGTCTTGTGTAAAAAATATATGATTAAAACAAGATAAGAAAAAGAACAAAGAGAAAACTATAAAAACATGAACTAAGGCTCACCACTTAAGCATATTAAAGAAGCAAGTAGCAATGAAAGTGCGAGGTCCCCAAGCTAGGATCCCCTCAGGACTACTAAAACTAGAGAGATGTTAAAATTACAAAGGTAACGGTGATTGGGCTAGGAAACATAAAATAGTAGGTTACCCCGATGGTCACGGTGATAACCCCTAATCCCATTCAAGCATTGGGTCAGAATCGCTTCCGCCCAAGTCTTCCTATGATTGCATTAAGTGTTGGGATATCTCTAATTAAGGCTAGTACTCAACTAGGTACAACCCTAATAGTTGAAGGGGTACGAAATACCCGATGGTCACGGTGTATTCCTACATGAATCCCTTTGACACACCGTTTGCGTGTGTGTACCGCAAGTGCACGGGTTGTCGAAGTAAAAATGTACCCCTGTGAGTGGGTAGTCGTATCTAGAGGGAATAGTGCTCAGAAGCAAATAGTAATACTTCTTAGCTAGAGTGAAAACCATGTCATGAGTGTGTGAACAATATCAATGCAAATAAAAGTTAATAGAAGAAAGGAAAGCGCATTAGGGATAAGGAAAGGCAATCGATAATATAATGGGGTACCCAGACATTGCTCACCCTAGGACTATTACTTCAAGTGTAAGACTACTAATTATGCCTCCTAATAGAAGTTTATGTGTCTTGGAAATCCAAAGACACACGGTCCCAAACATAAGGTCAACCGTGACTAACCCTACACTATGTCCTGTCGGAAAGGAATACTCTCAACGCCTCACACTGTGCAAGGTTGTTTAAAGCTCTAGGAACTCCAAGTGATAAACCCTATTTCCTAATATAGATCTAACCCTTTGGTCAAGGCGAAAGACCCCTAGTCACAATTAAGCCCCGACACTAAGGATTACTTCAACACTTCACATTGTTGCTCATGCAACTAAGCCCTAGTGGAATTTGTCTCTTAGGACTTCACTCTATTTTGACCGCAAAGAATTCTTGGAATGTGGAGATAGGATAAATCACACCAGAAGGGAAAGTGGACGTTCCGCTACCTCTCGACCCTCTCCAACCTTGCTTTGTCTAATCCTAATGGAGTATCACTCATCCACAAGGATTACCAAGATAGATCCTCAACCCTAGTGTCACTCTAGGAAACAATCAATACAATAAGCATTTGATAAGTGCTTGTGTGTTAAGAATGTGAAGTGTTCTTTCCTTATGATGAGCATTACTTTTATCAGGCTTAAGCACTGATACATGTGTATTTGTGTTCTTTTGCGCAAGTAGGGTTGTGGAGCTAAGTATTAAGAAAAGAAGCCAAAAGTAGATCTTGAATGCACTATTTGATGGAATCTTAGAATGAACAAACCCGAAGACATAAGTGACGCTCTAAGATATGTGAATGTGTGCCAACCTTCATGTATTCAAGTCATTACAATAAGTTGGAGCGGCATGAAGGCAGTCATATTTGCGTATCCCGACTTGTGCATTGATAGGAAGATCTTCACCAATGAGGCCTTTGAGTGAAGAAGAGTTGCGACCTACGGCATAAACGTGTGAACGTTTATGTTGTCTCGATGAAAAGTGTGGAATTGGGAGTGTTTTTGGGGAGCACTGTAGCAGGTTACTGTAGTAAATCATTGTAGCAATATACTGTAGTAGTTACTATTCACAGCCGGCCGAAAATCAGGTTTCTAGAGAATCCACAAGGCGTGTGGAAATTCCCCACGCCGTGTGGAAATTCCCGAGGCCTGTGTGGAGAATCAACAAGGGCGTGTGGATGTCCGATTCCAGCCCTATTTAAGCAGCGATTCAACCCAATTTTTAGAAGAACCTTTCACCCCTCTCTCCAACTCTTCTCCATCTTTTGAGAGGCCATCGGATAGGGTCTTGTGAGGCTTTTGGTAAGTCTTTGGAGTATTTCTACGGATTCTACACCGCGCTTCTCTTTTAAGAAAGTTTTTAGGGGAGCTTTCGTCGGCACCGATCCGGCGAGGAGTGTCCTAGGCCATACAAGTAGACCTTTGGAGAAGAAGAGGCTACTCCACAAGACCATCGACACTAATAACGAGGAGGTTTCCTATTGATTACTTGTTTTTAGTTTCGATTTCATTATTGATTGTATCTTGCACCATGGAGAGCTAAACCCCCTAGTAGGTACTTGGATTTTGTAAACCCTAGGATGTTAATGTTTCTTTGACCTTTTATCAAGCTTTCCTTAATTGATATTTTTAATTGAGTTTCAATCTTGAATGCTTGTTGAATGATTTCAGCCTTAGAGTGACACTAGGGTTGAGAGTTCATCTTGGTAATCTTTGTGGATGGATGACACACCATGAGGGTTAGACAAAGCTAGATTGGAGAGGGTTAAGAGAGTGAGTCGAGAGGTAGCGGAGCATCCCCTTTCCCCTCCGGTTTGCTTGTCCTACATCCAATTCCTAGAGTTTTTTGCAGTTACAATAGAGTGAAGAACTAAAGGATGAACTCCGCTGGGGCTTAGCTGCATGAGCAAAAGAGTGAAGCGTTAAAGTGACTTTAGTATCTGGGTCTTAATTGTGACTAGGGGTCTTTTGCCTGGACCAAAGGGTTAGATCTACGCATAGGAATAGGGTTTATCACTTGGAATCCCTAGAACTCCATGCAACTTTGCACAGTGTGAGGTGTTGAGACTGAGGGATTTCTCGGTCAGGAAATAGTGTAGACTTAGTCACTATTGACCTTAGGTTTGGGACCTTGTGCTTTAGGATTTTCACGACTCATTAAACATTATTTAGGAAGCATAATAGTAGGTCTTGCACTTGAAACATTAGTCCTAGGGGGAGCATTGTCCGAGTATCCCACTTCTATCGATTAAATTTTCTCTCACTTACTTGGGCTTCTCATTCTTGTTTCTTTTGTTTCTGCTTACATTACAATTTATCATCACAATCATTATTCATCTTCACTTGGTTATGTAGCAATTTTAGTGTTTTTATTCCCTACTCCCTATGGATATGATACACCAGTCACCTGGGATTTATTACTTCGACAAACCTGTGCACTTGCGTGTAATACGCAAGGGGCGTTGTTAACATTCAAGGTTGAAACTTAATCAAAAATCAATTAAAGAAGTAAAACAAGAGTCAATGAAACAATATCATCCTAGGGCTTACAAGTCCAAGCACCCACTAGGGGTTTAGCTTCCCATGGAGCAATATACAATTAACAACGAAATCGAATGTAAAAGAATACAATCTAGAAGTAAAACCCCCTTGTAGTCTGTATCGATGGTCTTGCGGAGCCGTCTCATCTTCTCCAAGGGTTCCCTTGTCAAGGCTAGGGCACACCTCGCAGAATCGATGCCGATGAAAGCACCCCCAATAACTATCTTCCAAAGGAATGCGATGTTGAAGGCAGTAGAACCGCTCTAAAGACCTAGCCAAACCTCTCCAAACCCTAGCAGCGAGCGCCTCCAAAGGTGGGTAAAAGATGGGAAAAGGATTCTCCAAAATGTCTGAAATCATAGTATTTATAGGGGCTGAAATCGGACATCTTCCACACACCCGTGTAAATTTCCATAAGTTGATTTCCTGCGAGCTGTGAACATTAACTGCTACAGTATTTTTGCTGCAGTGATTTGATACAATAACTGCTATAATACTTCACTAAAATACTCCAGAATCCAAACTTTTCATCAAGGCTACATGAATGGGCACACATCTATGTGGTAGATCACGTTGCGTCTTCAATATAATCACATTGATGAAGATCTTACTAGTATTACATAAGTCGAAACATATGAGTGCGAGTGCCTTTGTGCCCCTCCAAATTATGTATTCACTTGAGCACAATTGAAATTGGCACACACCCACATGTCTTTGAGCACAACTTGTGTCTTCATGTTTGTTCACTCCAAGACTTCATCAACAAATGCATCCATGATCTGCTTTTGGTTCCTTTCTTCCGCGATTGTCTCCACAACCATGAATACACAAAATAAACACATATACACACGAATAAGCGATAAAATGTGAGAAAAATAATGCTCAATATAAGAAAAGAATACTTCGTATTACTTATACACAAGCACTTATCACCCTTCTAAGCCAAGTGTGTCTAATACTAGGGCAATAGTCATGCAACCTAGTATAACCTAGACATTGATAGACAGAGTTCTCATGCATACCAATACATCAAAGATCACAAGGCTTAAACCACAAACCACACAAATACCATAAATATAAATCAAAACATCTAAAAGAGCAAGTTTATCCCAAAGTTCACCGGATGCCCGGTGACCTTGGGAGTCTAGTTCTTTATCAACAAGAGAGAAAGCATTGAAAAAAAAAAACAAGACAAAGCTCAAACCAAACTACCCTAAGATGAAGACTATAAGATGGTGATTAGAATCCGCCGGATCAATGCCGACAAACTCCTAGATGTGCTCCTTGATAGCTCTCCTCTTCTTCTCTTGATCTTGCTCCTTAGATTCGCCTCTCCAGCCATTTGGAATCCTAGATCTGATCTTGGTGGAGAACGGTGGCAAAAAGTCCCCTTGGATGATGCCCTAATGCCATTTTAAATATGATCTTAAGATGTCTTCTGGGCTGCTTCATGGTCAATATATTGGCCATGAGGATGCTTAGAAAATGGGCCAAAAATTTAAATAAGTTGCTACAGTTCTGCTACTGTTAACTGCTATAGTACTACTACACTTTGAATTACTTGTGATCGTCTTCACTACCATGAGGTTGCCCGTAAGGATTCCCAGACTTAAAATTTTTGCCAAGTCTTTGTGTTTCAGGCTACTACAGTACTGCTACAGTGCCTTCGGTCTGTCTTCCTTCGATGGCCACTAGTTTCTGTTAAGGTCTGCCATGTGGTGAGTTTTTTCTTCCATACTCTTCATGCAAACACTAACATCCTTTTCTTTTAATCTTTGCAGTTTGGGAAAGCATCTTTTCTGGTAAATGAAGAGGTTCAAGGATAAGCTAGGAGTGATGTCGATTGATTGGGAGATTTTTTCTACGGGAGCAGATGCACCAAAATAACGTAAGAGTGCTTTTTAACTATTTATTTATTTCATTTTGGATACAGTATTGCTTCAAGTTTTCTATTAGTGTGAGTTTATGTTTTAAACTCTTTTTTGTTTTATTTTGACTTTGATTAGAATTTGGGGTTCAGTGTTTGATTTTCCCACCATTTTGTTTGTTAAATAATAAGTTTGGTATTGAAATTGGGGTTGAAGGTTTCTATTTTTACACCGTTTTGTTTGTTAAATAATCAATTATTTATTTAATTTGAGCCCCAAGGTTTCTATTTTTCCACTGGTTTGTCTGTTTTCCTCTCCCTAGATCATCATTGCTTTGTAATATTCTTATTTTCTACGAATTATGTAATTTAGTTATGATTTCATATATATTTGTATGATGTGTTAGTTAGTTTATGTTACTACTTCATATTGATGCTGATCTTTGAATGTATTAGAATAGCACCTCCCCATTTGTTGCTTAAGAGCAACCTAAGCTATGCGCTAATAAGGCTTTTGAGTCCTTAAGCATGTCCTAAAATAGTTCGACAGTAGAATGGGCTAGTGGGACTCATAATACATTAAAAGAGAATGTCTATTTGTAGGGTTTTTAAACTTTATGGTGAATGTTAAGGTTAGTATACACTTGTGATGGTTTTGGTTTTATTTTATGAAGTGTGTGGTCATGTTAATTTTTCAATTGAGTTTTGTTCTATCTTTAAGTCAATGGAATGTGTAGTTTGAGATGCAATTGGCAATGGTATTTCAATGTTTTTATATTTGTTGAATTTTCTTTTCATGTGCATGAATTTGTTATTTATTAAGTGTGTATGCTCGCCTTTGAATGTATTAGGTTAGCACCTTCCCATATGTCGCTTAAGAGCAATATGAGCTACTGGCTAATAAGGCTTTTGAGCCCTAAAGCATGTCCTCAAACCATTCAGCAGCAGAATGGGCTCGTGGGATTCATAATACATTCAAATAGAATGTCTGTTTGAAGAATTTTTAAACTTTGTGGTGAATGTCAAGGTTAATATGCAACTGTGATGGTTTGCTATTATATTATGAAGTGTGTGGTCATGTTAATATTTCAATTGATTTTTATTTTATCTTTAATTCAATGGAATTGTAGTTTGAGATGCAATTGGCAATGGCATTTTAATGTTTTTGTGGTTGCTAAATTTTCTTTTTATGCCCACGAATTTCTTTTTTATTAAGTGTGTATGCTCACTTTTGAACGTGTTATAATAGCACCTTCCCATTCGTTGCTTTAGAGCAACAAGAGCTATGAGCTAATGAGGCTTTTAAGCCCTAAAGCTCATCCTCAAACCGTTCAGCTTCAGAATTGGCTGGTGGGATTCATTACACATTCAAAAAGATTGTCTATTTGGAAAGTTTTTAAACTTTATGGTGAATGTTAAGGTTAATATGCAATTGTGAATGCTATTGTTTTCAATTGAGTTTAATTTGCATCTGTGGGACTTTAGCATCTAGGTTAAAGCTCATATCTAGGAAGTAGAGGGGAATTAACTTATGTTATTTATTGGATTCAATTTCAGTACCAAAAATAGTCTTATTTACAATTAACATTCATTACATTCTACATGGAGTAGAGAGGTATGTAGGGTATATAGACATTGTCTGTGTAGATCAGATATCAAAGATTGAGATCCTAAACATAGCTCAACAATTGAAAAAGTTGTAGAATGGTGTAGAATATGGTGGATGGATGTAAATAGTGATTGTAGGAAGTTCAAGGAAATTATAACAAGCTTAGATACTCTTGCAATGGCCATGTTTGTGGATTCTTCAAGAAATACTCATGTCTACATAGCTGTTAGAGATAAGGGGTGGCTGCATAGAGTAAATTCGTGTATGGATGGTGATATTGTTGGTGGCACTCATGGGACAGATGGTAATATTGCTACATGAATAGACCCTGCTGATGAGGATGAAAATCTCGAGGAAGATGACTTGGAAGAGATATTGACAAGGAGATTAGGAAAAGGGAAAATGCTTTATTAGGAAATTGAGTTTGATGAATCAGACTACAACTTTGATGATGACTTTGACAATGAAATAAATGGAGCAGGATGCTAGTCTATAGCTCTAGTACCTGTGACTGGCAAAGAACAACAAGACTTGGGTGATGCTGGCATATTCCTGTCTAACAATGAAGACTCTAATATGCTACATTCATGTTTATCAACTGATTCAAAAGGAGTGAGACCATCAAAATTAGCATTTTCAAAGTTTAATGTGGAAATTGAAATGAGAAACCCTCACTTCAAGATTGACATGAAATTAGAGACTTTAAACAATTCAAAGAGGCAGTGAAAAATTATGGATTAAAAACAAATATGTCATGAACTTTAGGCCAAACATAAAAACCAAATGCAAGGCTTATTGTGCAAAAGGTTGTCCACTCTACTTATGGGCCTCCACAATGGCAAAGGATGGGACAACTATTCAGATAAAATCAGGGGTGTTGCATCATGAGTGTCGGAGAGAACATAAGAATAGACATGTAAATGCTAGTTGGATTGCAAAAACATACATGGAGCAATTCAAGCCTGACCTTGTATGGAAGTTGGCTGGGATTGTAGAGGCTATGTAGATTAACCAACTGGTTAAAATAACAAGGTTGACAGTCTTTAGGGTTATGTATGTGTGTCTGTCACCTCTTAGGAGTGTGTTTCTAGCCAGATGTAGGAGAAATATATCTGTAGATGTGTGTTTTTTGAAAGGGATATTTGGGGCCAGTTACTGACTGCAGTCGGCATACATGCTAACAACTCCATTTATCCAATAGCATGGTCTGTCGCTAATAAAGAAAACAGGGAAAATTTGGTATGGTTCTTACAGGTTTTAGCAAAAGATTTAATGATTATAGATAGTTAAAACTGGGCCTTCATAAGGGATAGATAAAAGGTATGTGTAGATACTAGCAACTAATATTGTGTTTCATTGATTTATGACTAACTACTGATTCATATATTATTTTATTTTTGTTTTCTTATGGGGATGGTGTGTCCAAATTAGGTCTTAATTAGTGCAATAGATGAGTTGCTTCCTGCTAGTGGACATAGATTTTGTGTGAGTTACATCCACAACAACTTCAGGAAAATCATTAGAAAAAAGACACTTAAAGACCAAATGTGGAGATGTGCAAAGGCTACCTACCCAGTGGTATTTGATAGAGAGATGAATACTTTGGCTAGAATGTCTCAAGGAGCATTTGATTATCTTTGAAAAATAGATCCAAAGCACTGGTGTAAGGCATATTTCCATGACAAATTTAAGTGTGACATATTATTGAACAACTTATTTGACTGTTTTAATAGCCAAATTCTTGAAACAAGGACATAAGGTATAGTACCATTAAATGAGATGATCAGAACTCAACTGATGATTAGAATATAAAGAAGGAGGGATTCTATGACAAATTGCACAACCACTCATCGCCCTAGAATTCTAAAAACATTAGAGAAATATAAGCAACAGAGTTGTCTTTATACTACAACATGGTCAAGCGCTCCAAGTATCAAGTCTTAGCCATTATGGGACAGTTTATTGTTAATAAAGATGAGTCCTGCTATTCTTGTATGGTTTGACAGCTCATAGGTGTGCCTTGCACACACGCAATGTCTGTAATATTTTATAAGACGGAAAAACCAAGAAATTTCCTGCATGTGTTATAGTGTAGCCATATATTTAGATACTTATGGTCACACCTTAAACCCTACACATGATAAGGATTCCTAGCCTACAACTAAACAACAAACCATGATACCACCTATTCCTGTGAACAAGAATAGAGGAAGGAAAACACTACTGAGGAGGAAGGTGGCTGATGAAGATAACATTCGGTTCAATAAGGTAAAGGTGGCCAATAGAGGAGACAGAGTTACTTGTGGTGTTTGTGGAGCAAGAGGTCATAATAGAAGATACCATGGTAAACAATATGAGTTGTGTTTGCATTGTAATCTTGACTAAATTCATTTGTAGGTCAGCTAGTAGATGATTTTCATTTTTTAAGTATTAATGGCAGGGTAACATGGATATTGCAAAGGAAAGTGGGAATTAGCACAGGCAGCAAAATGGTGATTTGTGTGTTGACATACCAGTCCAACTGCATTCAATGGTATTTTGGTCACATTTAATGTATATCACCATAATTGCTTGCATACATTACACAATCATAATATTTCTTCTTGTCCTGCTTAAAATATAGGGTCCTAAAGAATTACGGCAACCTTCTGATGATGGTGATGGGCCACATGGTAGCATGCAAGATAAAACTAGACAAGAGGTAATTTATGGAGTGATATAATATATTACATATATTTTATGAAATAAAGACAACTCGGACTATTGAAACTAAAGATCTGCTCTATTTGATGTGCTAGAGATGCATTGTACAAGGGAAGGTAGCGAGTTAGAGGAAGGCACAACATTTTAAGAGTTCATCCATGAGCTAGCATCACAAGTTATTATCTCTCAATGCTGCAGATTTCACTTTCACTTACACCCCTTACATTGTTCTTACTTCTTTCACACATGGCAGTTAATTTCCACGCTTGAAGAAAGTATCCTTGCTAATGCTAACACTATTATTGACGGTGGGAATAAAATAAGGAGGAGAAAGCTAGACATCAGGAAGGGGACTAATAATACCACCTAACAAGAAGCAGATAAAAGCACATCTGCCCATGGAAGGCAGCATGCAAAGAAACCTGGAGGAAAAGGTAAAAAGGCTAATGAGAAGGCAAAAGAGGGAGATAATGCCAAAACAAGAAGGGTGTGGCTTCCCCCAAGAATTGGGGCTCCTACAGGGATGGTGTCACACAAGGAAGACCATCTGGAGGGCCTGCTAGCATTGTTTATGGTTTTGGTGTTTGTTACAATTTTTTTAATTTTTGGAAGTACTTGCAGTGGTTTAATGGCCATGCTTGTGATGGTGATGTTTTGTATTAGTACATTATTTGCCACTAAATATGTATATAGTTTTAAAAGTTACTGATGTAAATGTAATGTTAGACTTGAATTTCATTGTATCATTCAACTATTGTGGCTATGCTTGAATGATGTTATGTAAATGCATCGATACAATTGTATTGTTATATATGTATATGTTTTTTGAATGTATTCCAACAGATGACAGATGAAATCACTGGGGTTCTTCTTTGATTATAGAATGTTTAAAACTGTGACACCTATACTCAAATCAACACAGGTTTTATTGTAATCATGCAAATTAGATTAACATGCATGCATAATGTTGTGCAACAGAAATCATCAATTCAATATGGGATTAAATATTTTGTAGGTCACTCACTTTTGAAGTTATTTCATTTTGGTAATTAAGTTTTAATTTAGTATCAAAAAGGTTATCCAACTTGGGTTTGGTTCTTCTTTAAGGCTGACTTGGACAACTCTGTTGACGTGGAGGATCTATCTCATACTACTAAGGACATGGTGACAGTGCTGACTGTGTTTTTTCGGCATCCAAGTCAGATCCATGGACGTGGTTACTCGTGGGTTACCTCCCGAAGAAAAGAAATCAAAATCAAGTAACTTTTAAGATACAAATTAAAACTTGGTAACTAAAAAGAAATAAGTTATAAACATAGTGACCTATCAAAAACCTAATCCCCAAATATTAGCCACATGTATATATACATATATATATATATAATTTTATTTTAAAAACCTATGTCATTGTAAATTATATAATAGAGACTATGTATATAGAATTTAGGTTTTATTATTGCCGTGAGTCAATATATAAAAATGTTTGTACCAACAGAAGAAAATGTGTCAATAAATGTCTAAGTGATTTTTATTGTTATACAGTTTCATTAGCATAAACAATATAACATGCATGGTATTAACAACTTTTGCTGAAAACTATGTTGACCAGCTCCAGTATTACATAACCCATGGTATCCAATATGACAATATTTGCAACCACGCTGCAGAGAAAAGAAAAAAAACTAATGCAGTAACAATGAGAGTGCAAACACATGACAAAGGACAGGTAATTCCTATACTATATGACATGCTTAAGACCACAATGAAGTGCAAACACATATACACATTTATAACATGTGAAAGGAACTAAGTATATATGGGTGAAGCAGGAATATAACTCCTTAAAACTCACTCCTTGCTATACTTGCAAGTGGCTAACTCCTATTGCACTCACAAGCAAATAGGAGCCATATTGCAATGGTCATGATATTATTACCTAAACTCAAGAAAAACACCACACGACCCTTACTATAAAAAGGTTCTACGATTAAAACATAGTCATACCAAAGATATAGGAACACTTCTAGATTATTTGACTACTTATCTAGCAACAAAATTTGTTGGCTTGCGTGTAGCATAAGTAAGAATGATAGCAAAGAAATAAGTCCAATGTGACATAGGATTGGCATATGGATGAATCTTAAGATAGGAACTAATTGAGTTTATAAGCCAACACATATGCATAGAGACAAGCTGTGTGCAATAGTCTAGACGAATTGAAAAAAAAAATATAAAATATAAAAAAGACAAACATGACCCATGTATGCAAGTCTTACACATAAGAGAATAATCCCAAGTACTATTACAGTAACAAAAAACACCAAATATTAAAAAAAAATATATAATAATATACGATATTAAGATGGTTTTTTGTTAAAACCATACCAATCTCTAATAAATATAAGCTTTCTTCAAACAATCTACTTACAGGCCTGCAAGGGACTAAGCTTCACGATCAACACCACCAAGTAAGAAATGAGAGTTAAAACTTGATGCAAGAGATACGGACAATAACTCCTTTTATAGAGCATTCAAAGGGGGTAGGTGACAAGAAAATTTTCTTTTGCAACCTATGTTTAAGCATATTTGGTCATCCACATTGCCATGCTCTGCCACCGACATTGAAGTTTAATAGAATGGTTGATGAGGGATTGATTGATGTATAGAGGAAGAAAAGAAGAAGAAGAAGAAAAAATTAAAAAAAAAAAGAAATAACAGTCACATTTTAAACTTGGTAATATGGTGGTTCTGTTAATCATATGCAGATGCATTCCTGCATGTAGCATCAGAGGGTTTTAAAATTTCACGGGTTCAATAATAAAGGATGAATAGAGTCTAGTATAGTGATGACATGAAGATGAGAGTGAAGTGCTTGTAGAGCATCGTTTACATTCATGGTTTAAATTTTGATCTAAGTTAATTATTTTGCTAATAAGATACTTGACATGAAGCTCTTGGGCAATTAGGCTATCAAAGTGATTTGTCATCTTTTGAAAATTCCATAGCATATTGATGGAAAAAAAGTTGTTGTAAAAAAGAAACGTAGGGTGATGAAACATAGTTTATTTTATTTCAAATTGGTATATAATGAAGCAATGATCTTTGTTGATTTTCTATATAATTAACTAATGAATAATAAACCCTGTAAGCTATCGCTGCTTGTGTGTTATCTTGAAGATCTTAATGAGTATTTTTATTTGTGGCAACTTGTGGAATAGATACTTTCTTCCATTTCTTTCCCACAAAAATTTTGCACTTTTTTTTTAATTTTAAATGAATTTGATGTTCAATGTTATGGATTGGAATCCTTATTCATATTAAACTATCTGCTTCTATGTGTGGAATAAATTCAGCATTTGCTCTAAAGATATGATGTGAGATTCATTATTAAAAAGATCTAGACTTATCTTCAAAATACGAATATCAAAGTTTTCAAGAATTTTCCTTTGTTTTGGTTTGATTATTTTCAAAATTTGAATATATTTACCTTATAAGAAAATTGAAGGAAATAATTATATTGATTTTAATATCCCAGTTTTCTAACATTTTTGTACTAATTGGGGAGAGGTGTTAGATCCTTCGTACATAATCGATTTATTTCATTTCTTTGCTCACAAGTTTAAGATGTGTTCTAATAATTTTAGTTTTTAAACAAACTAAGAACATGTGATATTCAAGATCTCCTCAATTACTAAAGTGATGTTTGTGCCTATTGGATGAAAAGAATAAATATAATGAAGATATGTTGTGCTTGCTATTTTGAACTTTTATATAGTACAATGCACATTAATATGTCTTCGATGAAGTTTCCTAATTAGTCTTATGTGGAATAATTTAATGGGGTAATTTTCTAAATTTTTTATATTAACACATGTTCAACAATGACATGAATATTACCTTGTCTAGTGTTGACATCAACATTACCAATCAACATAAGTACCTAAAGGATGGGTAGTCGAATCCACAGGGAATAGACTCTAGTAACAAGTAAACCTTGCTAAATAGCTAAGATGAAAATCAATTGGTGAACTCAATCAGGATGGCATCAAAATATGGATAAAAATAACAAAGGCAAATAGGCCAAGAAGAGAAAACAATTGATGAGAAAGTGAGGTACTCGAACAATGCTCCCCTATGACTCTAGCTTCAATTGCAAAACTAAGATTATGCTTCCCTAATTGAGATTCAATGACTCATGGAAATTCAAAAGCACAAGGTCTCAAATCTAAGGTCAACAATGACTAGTCCCTAGGGGATCCTGGCTGAGAGGAGACTCTTGATGCCTCACACTAGGTATGACTACTTGAAGCTCTAAGGATTCCAAGTGCTAAACCCTATTCCCAAATCTAGATGAAACACTTTGGTCCAGGTGAGAGATACCTATTCGTATGTAAGCCCCAGTGGAGAGGGAACTCTTGATGCCTCACTCTTATATGATTGCTAAGAATTCTTAGAATGTGAAGGTAGGATAAATCACATCAAAGGGGAAAAGGGATGTTTAAATACTTCTTGACTCACCTTCTCAGCCATATTCAACCTTGGTAAATCTAATCTTAATGGTGATTGTCCCTCGCCAAAGGGATGATTAAAATAGGTTCTCAACCCTAGTGTGACTGTAAGGGAAAAGCAAACATCAAGCACACAAGTTAGAAACTTAAGTAAATTCTCAATTAAAAGAAACGCAATAAAAGTTAATCAAGCAATTACATCCTAGGGTTTACATGTTCAAGTAACTACTAAGGGTTTAGCTCTCCATGGAACAATACAATGTCAAAGATGAAGACAAGCAAAAGTGCAAGTTATCTCTTTTGTTCTTTGATGATGGTCTCCAAGAGCCGCTCCTCCTTCTACAAAGACTCCTCCTTCAAGCCTAGGGCACACCTTATTAAATGATGTCATCGGTGGCTCCCCAAATAACTCTCCTTCAAAGGACAACAATGTTGAATGGCATAGAAGCGCTCCCAAACCTTGCAAGAACATCCTCCAAGCCTTAGCCGAATGCTCCCCAAAAGATATGACAAAGATCCCTCAAAAACTAATCAAATCAGAATTTTATATCCTAAAATCAGGCATCCACATGAGCACCCATACTGCCACATGGCCATGTGGACCATGTCGATTCTCTGCATCACAAGAAACTGCACACAGAAGCTCCAAACTTCACTCTTTCTTTATTCTAAGGCTACCAAGACAAGCACACGACTGTATGGTATGTCATGTGTCATTTCTTGACTTCTAAAACCATTTAGAGATCTTTTAAAACCCTTGAACAAGCTGGAACATGAGCACCTGGCTACCTTTCCGCCCTTCTAACTTACACATTGACTTGAACTCATTAGAAGTTGCACACACTCTCATCTGTATAATCACGGCTTTTATCTTGCTCATTATATTTCACAAAAGAACTCCATAAAGAACCTCCATGACCTATTTTTGCATTCTTTCTCCTCAGCATGCCTTCACAACCCTAAATGCACAGAAGAACACAAAAACACATGATGAGCCATAAAACCTGATGAAAATAATGATCAATGTAAGTAATTCATACTAATTAATATGCATACACAAGCACTTATCAAACTTCCCCACACTTAAGCCTTTTCTTGTCCACAAGAAAAATTAACACATTAAAAACATTAAAGAGGAAAATTGGAAGTGCTTAACCTTAGGTTCACCAAAAGTGTGCCAGAATAGCATTCTAGAAGTAAGGAAGATTTTAAACACCAAATGAGAAAAATCTTGCTCTAGAAAAAACTCAAATAAGAAAGAATTAAAATCCGAAACCGTGTGTGTGTGAAAACTCACTCATGTCAACCCAAAGTGCACTCCTTGCGGTTCTTATTAATGAGGTCTTATCTATTGACAAAAAGAATAAGTAGTAGCTGCACACATCCTCTAAGGTGCGCTTTCCCAAGATGCCTCCAGGGTGGCTGTCACACTTTCGAGATGGTAGCTCTTTCTACCGGTGATAGTAGCTTTCACTCATTAGGGCATAGCTAGTATCTTACTTATTAGAGTAGCTTCATACATCATATGTGGTAGCTCTTTCCACCACCTAGGTACAAGAAAAACAATAGTTCTTTTTCTTACAGCCCCAAGTATTGAACTAGAGTTTTCATGGGTTTAATGAGTGAGTAGTGTACAAGATAGGTAGCATGACAACAAATTTCTAAGCATCTCAAGACTAGAACATGATGTCATTCAATGTTCAAAATTTTCTAAACTTAAGGATACAACCCTTCCACCTAAGGTGAACCGCCATTAGCTACATGAGGATAAACATGGAACACATATGTATAGAACATGTGTAATGTGAACTCCCTCCACCCCAACCCTCACACACTTGTGATGTACATTACCTCAATGTACTCATGTAAACACAATATAGATAATGACAATAAAAATAACATGTGTGAAGGTGGGCAATTGAAACAATACTTCCTTGAACTCTAAATGCAGAATTTGGTGGAGTCCAAATCATGGGAAGTTGAGTTCCAATGAGTTGTGAAGATCATAGGGCCATGTGAGAATTTCACACGGCCATGTCTATGACTACTCATCACCAACAAGACTTATGTGACCATCTGCACGTATACAAAAGGTGGTTTAGTGAAGCTCATCACAAACGAAATTAAAAATAATTTTATAAGGATAAAGAGATTAAGCACAAACTCAATACGAGCAAAATAAAATATGAAAAATAGTAAGATAAAATAGAAGGTAGAACCTTTCTAAGTGTACAAGTCCACAAAACGTCATAAAACAAAAAGATAAAAATAAGATAAGAAAGCCCAAGTGTAGGATGCCTCAAGTGTCGATGTTATCAGTTGGTGCTGCTGGGGATGCCGGTGGTGCAAGTAGAGCTTGAGGGGCTCTCGCCATCATTTGCTATAGCACGGTCAGTCATGCCATCATCAATGTATGATACTCCGTCATCCGAGCTATCACCTCCATGTGGTTTGCTATCTGAGTAACACGCATAGATGTTAGGTCAGTCTGGAGGACTCCCAAAACACTTCAAGTCAATCTAGATGATTGTAAGTTCGAGAAGAGGAATGAATGGACATCAGGGCTATCTCCTCGGCTGCTAGGGGAACATCGGTCTCCATCAGTTCAAGTTACGATGATGATTTTGGCTATGCATCCTCAAGCTCATCACTCTCATCCTTAGACTCATCTGGAGAAATAACAACTAATAGATACCTGCTTGGAGCATCCCTCTTCACCATACCCATCAAGCACAAAATCTATAAGCCTAGTGGAGAAGGAATAATAACCTTGTTTGCTCCATGAACTACCTCGATAAGACCCATTCCCCATATCAGTCGTGTGATGTAAGGCATAAAGAATAGTAACCCACACAAACATACTGACCATGATGTCTCAGATAGTCAGCTACAACATATCCCAAGTAAATGGGGAAACTTAACGCTATGTAGTAGAGGTAGAGTGATAAGATCCTAAATGTATGTATGTATATGTTGATTTTGTATAGGTTTGTATTCTATTTTTGATGAATCAATGCCCATTTTTCACCTAAATTGGTTATATTCTTGTTGCAGGCCTCGAATGAGCTAAAATGAGCTTGAGAACGCAATTGGAGTGAAATCAGCACCAAACATCGTGTTTTTGAAGCAAGAACACTGTTACGGCGATGTAGCAAGGAAACCGAGTCGTACATGAACCAGGTTGTGAACCTCGCAGGCACTACGCGGCCTGCGCACCACCCGGGAGACCTACTGAAGAATTTAGAGCTGGCATTGTAGCACCACCGACCCGGATTTTTTCGAGTGAAAAGTCAGTGAGCCACATGCGCATGGTATGGCCCGCGCACCACTCGCGTGGCTAGGGATTGTTTTTTTGGGAGAATCTTTTCCACATCTAAAATCATCTCTTTCCCATCTTGGAGGCTGTCGGTGAGGGACACTTCACCGGAGTTAATTGAGGTCGAATCTAATGATCTAGTGAGGAAAAATTGAGGAGAGAAGCATTATTGGGTAAGATCTTCATCAATTCCACCATTGAGAAGCTTGGAAACGACGAGGGAAGCCGCCCCCATTGCGGCATTTGTGGGAGATATCCACGCCTTTCCCCTTCCTCTTCTTGTTCTCATTGTTTGAGGGAGTTTTTATATGCATTTATTAGTTGTTTTAATGAACCTATCTCGTGTAGTTTCATACATGGATGGCTAAAGCCCATTGTTACCTGATGTCGGTGAACCTTGGGGTGAACTTGTGTTGTTGGATACTTTAATTTCCTTAATGCATGTGGGTTGTTCATGGTTTAAGCTTGGTGTACTTTTTTGTGTTGATCTCGCATGAAAACTGCATATTTCAACTTCTAGGTTGTACTCGGCGTGTGACCATCGCCCGTGCATTATACAGACCTTACTTAATAGGGATTTATTTATATATGAACACGCCGTGACCATCGGGTGTTTCATACCCCTTCAACCATTAGGGATGGACCTAGGTTGAGCATTGGCCCTAATTAGAGATTTCCCTATGCGTATTGCAATCGTAGGAGGATTTAGCAGGAAGAGATTCTGAGCCAATACTCTTATGGGATTAGGGATCATCGCCGTGACCATCGAGGTGATCTATCTCTGGATCTCTCTTGGCCTGAACCACCACGTGCTTAGCAATTCTGGCATTCTTCTTACCCTTAGTAACCTCGGGGGGATCCACATCCGTGACCTTCCGCATTTCTTGATTTTCTTCTTCTCAATCAGCTCTTTCACAATTACTTGCTTAGTTTTACTTTTGCTAGTAGTTTTAAACATTAAGTTATTTGTTGGTTAGACAATGAGTAAAAAAAAGTAAGGGTAGCTCCTTGGGCCCATGGAATACGACCTTCTTGTGCTCGCATGAGAGGTATTACTTGATAAGCTCGTTTACTTGTGGGACAATCATCATAGAGAAGGTCCAATCTTCTCAAGATACTGGTGTTGTCGCCATTCACTGACCCACTAAGAATGGCTTGAATAGACCTGTGAGATGGGCGAAGGAGCAAGGTGGCTCCCTGCCTCATACTGATGGTTTCCACACAACATCCGGAAAACATGGCTAGGAGTCACTCCGATTGGATAATCAAATGTTAGCTGAGTATACTCCTCGGTGTGAATATAATCTCTGACATACAATTCAAGTGCATCTGAGAACTCTGTCAAACTCATGCTGTGATATTGCCCAAGTGCATAAAAGTGGATCATATCTACCCTGTTGTAGTCTGCGTGAGATCGGTCGATGTCGAAGGACCAGGGAATCTCTAGTGTAAGATCAGGGGTGGCCAAATCTCTAATAGAAAGAAGTCCGCCACAACCACCGATATAGAGAGGCTCGTGAACTTCATCTACTAATTTGATCTCACCTAATGCCTGTAAATCAAGAATTCGACACTGTCCAAACTTGAGCCTCAATAAATGATCAAGTCTAACCTAATGCCCAAGTACCACAAACACCAATTACTCAAGGAATGCCATACTTGTCTCACAAGGGTGTTGGAAGCCAGAGTCTTGGTTCGGGGAGCCATTCCTACAAAAAGAGAGACAAAAAATCAAATTTGGCATGAAAATAAGTTTATAGGAACCCAGACTGCTGTGTGGAAATTGCATATGGTCGTGTGTATGCTATGGATGAGCAAAACAGTAGCCTGGAAATCCACAGGGCCTTGTGGAAATCCCACACGGCCATGTAGATGCTCTATATTGAGCATACACTTGGCTGGAAATTCACATATCCATCTGGATCTGTACCCACGGCAAGAATGCTACGCCCGGATCACTTCAGTTCATGAAAAATGCTACAAACTTCCCAAAAACTCTAGGAAATCATGCTCAAGTATTTTTACATGAAATTAGCATGCAAAAATAGATAACACATCACGAAAAATCAAAGAGAAAAAGTTCATGGAAAAGAAAGGAAAAGAGAAGGCTTACCAGAGAAAATGAAGTTCAACACTTTGATATAACACCGATAAAAGCTCACAAGCTCTATAAATAGCCAAGGAAGCAGAGCAAACGGTTGGAGAATAGGAAGAGGTATGACCTATGGTGTGGAAACAATTGAAGATGAAAGGGCATAAAGGCGAAATGTGAGAAAAACCACACCCTTTCATTCTTAAATGACCAACACAAGCATGTGAAACTTTCACACGCCCATGTGGATTATCTGGACTAGACTTTTGGAAACAAATCCACATGGCCATGTGGAAATTCCACAGGACCTTGTGGATTCACTTGATAAACACAACAAAGCCAGAAACCATGCACATGGCCTTGTGGAATTCCACATGGCTATGTGGATTCTCTGGATTGCCGAAAAAATTGCTTAGATTCTACAGAAAAATTTGGAAGTAAATAGAAAAGATGCAGAAACTAAAATTTAACAAATATATAGCCAAAAATTAGACTAAACATGTGGAAAACATTCTAAATTTTACCACACACATTAATACATAAAATAACATCAAAAGATGACGAGAAGCACTCAACACCAACAAAATCAAACAAGAGCAACTACTCAATGAAATTATTTTTATAGAGTTAAAATTCTGAACTACAACTAAAGAAAACACTTGGTTTGCCTCACAATAAATGCTTGTTTTATGGTACAAACTTGGCATACCTGTTACCTACCCCATTGGAGTTCATGAATCAAGGATACTCTCTTACCTACAACATTGAAACATGATGGCCATAGATTTTATAGGTTAGAGCAAGAGTGATATAGCTTGTTACCAAATGAGAGTGTATCGCTTTTAGCATGTGCATGATCATCACCATAAGTATTGGGATGCTTCCTGTGGTGACATCTCAACCTCTTCAGCTTTTAAATCATTTTCTTCACTATCCCTGGGTTTGGTTATATCTTTTCCACTAGACCAAGTGATAAAATCTCTTCATTTTCGGCCCCTTGGTGTAGCCATTCTTCCAGTGGATTTGTACATAACATTTCCTACACATAATCATCAATTAACTCATCAGTGGTATCAAGAAAGTATAAAGTATCATCAAAATCAAGAGAATGTTGCATGACTTCTGTAAGGCGATAGGTCAATTTCTCATCTCTGATCTTCAATGTCATCTCCCGGCCACCCATGTCAATTAGAACCTTGGAAGTGTGCAAGAACAGCCTCCAAAGTATCATGGATACATCGACATCCTCATCCATGTCAAGCACCACAAAATCTGTAGGGAAGATATACTTGTTAACCTTTACAAGAACACCTTTAATGATGCCCCTCGGATGTCTAACTGAATGGTCAGCTAATTGAAGTGTCATCTGAGTGTGTCTTGGTTCTCCCAAACCTACCTTTTGAAATAAAGTGTAAGGCATCACATTAATAATAGCCCCTGAACCTTGTCTTTACCCAAATTTCCTATGTTGCACGGGATGACAAAAATTCAAGGATCCTTCATCTTGTTCGGTATGTTATTCTGTAATACCACTGAACATGATGCATCTAAGGTCACAACTACACTCTTCTCCATCTTCCTTTTGTTGGTATAGAGGTCCTTTGAGAACATCAGATAACGAGGCATTTGTGACAACATCTCTATAAAAGGGATGTTAATATGCAACTACTTGAATAACCCAGAAATTTCTTATATTGTTTATTATTTTTATAATTTTTCAGCCTTGAAAGGTAGGGGATTCTTCTTTTGTAAGGTGTGGGAGCCATTTCCTTCTCATGACCCTTCTCCTCAATCTCTTTCTCCTTGAGTATATCTTGTCCAACCTTCTCAGCTAGGAGCTTGACAAGGTCCCCTTGCGTATATCTCGCAAGTGCACGGGTTTGTCGAAGTAATAATCCCGGATGAGCGGGTATCGAATCCACAGGGAATAGGGAATAAAAATACTTAATTCCATTCTTAGCTATGGGAAAGATCAATGATGATAAGTGTGACAATGATTCAATTCTCAACAATAAAAATAACAAGTAAGAGAGCAAAAGTAAAGAAGGGGGTAAGGCAATCGATAAAGATGGGGTACCCGGATAATGCTCCACCTAGGATAATCGTTTCAAGTGCAAGAACCCTCTATTATGCTTCCTAATCAATGCAATGGTGAGTCGTGGAAATCCTTAATTACATAGTCCCAAATCTAAGGTCAACTATGCCTAACTCTATACATGTCCCGGAGGAGAGATTAGATAACCTCTCAACCTCGCACTCGCATAGAGTTACAATGAGCTCTAGGGATTCCAAGTGATAAATCTCTTCCTAATTATAGACCTAACCCTTTGGTCCAGGCGGAAGGTCCCTAACTACGATTAAGCCCTAGATACTAAGATCACCTCAACGCTTCACTCCATTGCACGCGCAACTAAGCCCCAGCGGAGGGTCATCCCTTAGACCATTCACTCTATTATGACCGCAAAGAACTCGAGGTATGGAGGTAGAATCTATCACGTTGGAGGGGAAAGAGGACGCTCCTGTACCTCTCGACTCACCCTCTCAACCCTCTCCAACCTAGCTTTGTCTAACGCTCGTGGTGTGTCACTCAATCACAAGGTTACCAACATGAAATCTCAACCCTAGTGTTACTCTAGAGGAAATGTTCATACAATCAAGCATTCAAGGTTGGAACTCACAATAAACATCAATTTATTGAAAGCATAATAAAGAGATTCAAAGAAACGAATACATCCTAGGGTTCACAAATACCCAAGTACCTACTAGGGGTTTAGCTCTCCATGGAGCTAAGTACAATCAAAGAAATAGAATGTAAAAGTAATGAATCCATAAAGAAACCCCCTCGATAGTCGTGTCGATGGTCTTGTAGAGAGTCCTCTACTCGTCGTCCAAGGATTCCCTCGTTCAGTATAGGATACGCCTCGATGGAAGCTCCCCTAGCAACCTTCTTCCTAAGGAATGACGATGTCGGAGCCGTAGAACCTCTCCAAAACCCTAGCCAATACCCCTCAAAACCCTAGCCGAAGCCCTTTCTCAAGTTGGGGGAAAAGATGGAGAAGAGAATACTAAAATCGGGGCTGAATCGGCTTTTTATAGGGCTGGAATCGGGCGACTACACGGGCGTGGATGCTTCACGCGCCCGTGCGGAATTTCCACACGGGCGTGGATAATTTCCACACGCCCGTGTGTTTTCTCTAAGCTCCTGTTTTCTCGGACGGCTGGGAACAATGCTGCTACAGTACTTGCTGCCGTGTTGCTCCGGTGTTCTGCTACGGTACCCGTCCTGAATAGCTTCCCGAATCCATACTTTCATCGGAGTAACGCAAACGGGCACACGTTCACGTCGTGGATCACTTGCTTCTTCAATGATAGGCAAGTTGGTGGAGCTCTTGTTCTATGTGCATAAGTTGGAATGCTCGAGTGTGACTGCCTTTGTGCCCCTCCAATTAAATGTGCCAAACTCGAATAAGAGGAGGTTGGCACATACTCTAGCATCTCACACCCGACCTATGTCTTCGCGTTTGAACCTTTGCAAGATTTCCTCCAAAATCAGTGCATTGTGCTCCACATTGGCTTCTTTCCTTCATACTTGGCCTCACAACCCTGCCTGCACAAAAGTAACATAAAAGCACACGTGTTAGTGTAAAACCCGAGAAAAGTAATGCTCAACATAAGGAATGAACGCTTCGCATTCATATCGCATGAGCACTTATCAAACTCCCCCACACTTAAGCTTTTTCTTGTCCTCAAGCAAAAATTAAAACGTTATGTGCATTAATGAAGAAAATATTGAAAGTTCTTGGCCTTAGGTTCACGAAAGTATACAAAGCGAGCATTCTACAAGTGAGGGAAATTTCAACACTAAATACGAAAAATCAATGCTCTAGCTAAAAACTTGAATCAAAAAGGAAACAAAACCCGAAATCGTGTACGTGTGTGAACTCACTCAAGTCACCCCAAAGTATACTCCTTAAAGTTCTAAGTACAAGGGATTTATTTATCTACAAAAGTGACAACAATTTCAAAGATGGTAGTAGCTTCACACATCCTCTAAACTAGCCCTCTCCAAAGCGGCCGCTAAGGTGGCTTTCACACTTTCGAGGTTTTAGCTCTTTCTACCGGAGTGGTAGCTTTCACTCATCCTATGAGATAGCTGTTTCTCTCATTAGGGCATAGCTAGTATCCGACTTATGAGAGTAGCTTCATACTTCATAGGTGATAGCTCTTTCCACCCAACTAGCACAAATAAACAATAAAACTTTTTTTTTTTTAGAATTTAACACAAGAAAAAACTATAACTAGTCCCTTTAACATCAAACTTGAGTTTCCAAAAGAGTTTAAAGAGTGAGTAGTGCACTAAGTGTAAATCGGGCAAAAATTCCTAGAAATTCCAACAAGAACTAGAGCATGAAAACATTCAATGTTAGAAATTTTCCTAAACTCAAGAATACAATCATTGCAACTAAGGTGAACCGCTATTGGCTATGTGAGTATATATCAATCAAGAATAATAGAAAAGATGTGTGCACTATGAAACTCCCCCCCACACTTAAGTTGTACATTGTCCCCAATGTACACATGCAAGCTCACTCAAAATGTATATCATTCAAAAGCAAATATGGGAGAAGCAAACAAAACAACACTCCCTTGACTCCTAGTGTTGCGTTTGATGAAGCGAATTCCATGGGAAGAGTGTTCCGACGGGTTGTGAAGCTCACATGGCCAAGTGCATCAGCACCTTGGCCATGCCCATGACTTAGTCTCAATTCCCAAGATGACAAGACCATCTGCACGCATACACGAGGGGGTTCAGTGAAGCTCAATAAAACAAAATATCTCAAGTATATATAAAAGATAGACAATGAATACAACTCGAGATGCAAAATGAAAATAAATTCAGAAGGAGGATCCTTTCTGAATGAACAAGTCTAAAATAAAATGCATAAAAGAACAAGAACTAAAAGTCAAATGTCGGTGTCGCCCTCGGGCTCCGGTGCTGCTGCTACTTCTGGTGAAGAAGCACATGGTGGGTCCACCGCTGCCAGGGTAGGGGATGGAGATGCCGGAGAAACTTAGGGTATGGATCTCAATCGATATCGTAGAAAGTCAAACCGGGCCATAAGATCTGTATACTGAGTTGACTGTATAGCGCGGAGCTTCGCCATCTCAGTCTGAATCTCTCTTACAACGCTCTCAAGCCTCTCAATACGGTCATAAGCTCGAGGACCTTGTGCTGCGGGAGGTCTGGGAATCTGCGGGGAACCCTCTGCAGTAACTCTTTTGCTCCTGGTGGTCTCTGAGGTAGTTGTAGTAAGAATATAGACCACTGGCCCACATCTCCTTACCAACCCCATCATCCTGATCGTATCAAACGCAAGAGGGGTAGGCGCAACTATTCTCTCAGCACCACGTAAAGTATTCCCCAAACCCATTCCCAAAATGAGCCTGGTAATGTAGGGGCCAGCAAATAATAAACCCACTCTCACAAACTGACCCTGGTACCTCGGAATATCGTCTAATATGCACCCCAAGTGAATTGGCACATTGCGGGCCATGGAGTATAAAAAGAAAAGATCCTGCTTGGTCAGAGCAGATGTGTTATCGGCTCGACCTGGCACAGACCTGCTGATAACTGCGTGTAAATACCTGTAGCTCGATCGGGATAGGCTAGTGGCCTTCGATAACCCCGGCTCATACTCCCCATGTCCACACAAAATCCTATACGCATGATACGGAGTCACTGATACCGGAAAGTCCGCCGGTAATCGTCCATACTCCACTTTACCTGTATAAGAGATATCGTACAGGCCCGTCCGAATCGAAAACTGAATGACACTCATGGAAAATGGATGTCCGAATGCCCGAAACTGCATAGCATCCATAGTGCCAAATCTCCCATGCATCAACCGAAACTCAAAAAACGCTAAAACCTCAAGCGTCAATGCGCGGTAAGTTGGCTCACTGATCGTCAGTAGCCTCCTCCAGCTTCCTACTGCTAGCATCTCATCAATTTCATTAGCCAGCTCATCACCCCGCTGAATATATCTCAGCACTTGCAAATCCGCGAAACAAGTCTGACCAAAACTGAGTGCTGAAAGTCTCTCAAATCGAGCCTGATGCTCGGGATTTGATAAATCCAAGTGTAGTGGCTCTTGTGGGGTGACTCTGAGATGCTTTACTTCGTTCTTCTTCACGCGAGGTGCCATATCCGTCGTACAAAAGAAGAAAATGATCAAAGAAGCTCAAAAGCAGTATACTGCAGAATTCCACACGGGCTTGTAGAAATTACCCATGCCCGTGTGGATCTGCAGGGTGTGAAAGTCCCGCACGGGTGCACAACAAATCTCAAAAATTCAACTTAGAACCACGTCCAGATGCTTTCTAAACATACACTAAGCATTGTAAAAATGAAAATTCGCAATTAAAGATATTTAATCTGTAAAAACAAGAGTTTGCGAAGAAAAGAGGATAAAAAGGTTATCGAAGAAATAAATGTGAAAACTTTGAAAATCGGTACGATATGTGAAGCAAAATCCTCCAAAACGACGATGAGCGGTCGAAAAGATGATCAGAAGTAGTTTTCAGGTGACTGGAGATGAAGAATGAGACAGATCACATGGTCTTAAGGAAAAAATCGCGTCTCTTGGAATTCTGTGCATCCACACGGGCGTGCGGAAATTACCCACGCCCGTGTACTTCATTACAAGAGAGCTATAGGGGGCGCACGCACGCCCCTGTGTGCTCTCGGGAAAACACTCCTTTGACTCTGACTGCTCTTGCACGGGCGTGTAGAAAATACCCACACCCGTGCGTCCGACCCACAGGGGCAGCCGCACGCCCCTATGTCTTCTCTGGACATCCGAGAAAAATACCAAGTGTTCCACACGCCCGTGTGGAAATTCTGCACGGGCGTGGACATTCACATGCCCATCTCGCAGGGGTATCCACACGCCCCTATGTCTTCTCGGAATGGAGAGAACTCCTCTGCAGAGTTTTGCACGGTCGTGTGGAAATTATCCACGCCCGTACGTGGTTCACAAGGTCTCCTATAGGGGCGAGTCCACGCCCCTGTGTGCTCTCGGGATAATCTGCCCAACTCTGCAGGAATTCACACGCCCGTGCGGAAATTACCCACGGGCATGTGACAATCACATGGTCGTTCACAGGGGCAGCCGCACGCCCCTGTGCCTTCTCTGGATGAGCTCGCAGTGCAACTCCACGGGCGTGCGGAAATTCCACACGCCCGTGTGTTTTCTCTGGATGACTTAGAAAAATTTGCAGGATCTGCAGAAGATTTCTGAACATGTTTACACACTCAGAGCCTGCTCTATTATGCAATTTTACCATTGAAAATCATGAAATAGAGCTCAAACGACCAAACTTCGCCAATTCCACATGAAAATACCCAATGACTTTAAAAATCCACAATAAAATCGCACCACAAGCATCTAAAAATCAAGACACCAACATTTAACAATTTATTCATGCAAACAACCTAACTAAAAAAATAAGAAAACAGTAAACACTTGGGTTGCCTCCCAAGAAGCACTTGTTTAACGTCACTTAGCTTGACGTACCTTATCTTACCTCACGGCGGTTCATAGATGAAGGTTGCCCTCTTACCCATGGCTTGAAAGCATGATGTGCAGAGTCTCTTGAGGGTAGAGGGTGTATTATCGGGCTTGGGACCACCTAGCAATGGTTCATCCAACTTCTTTGACTCAAGTACGTCTTTAACAGCCTTGGAGCGTTTCCGGTGGCGTCTCCTAGCCCTCTTCATTTTCCAGAGCACCTTCTTCAAGATCCCCGGGGTAGATGGTACTTCTTCCGTCAATCCAAGCATCATTACATCTTCATGTCCCTCGTCTTGGTCGAACAAACCTTCATAAGGATCCGGATTAAACATTTCCTACATGTATTCATCAATAATCTCATCAGTAGTGTCTAGAAAGTATAAAGTATCATCGAAGTCAAGAGAATACCGCATGGCTTCTGCAAGGCGGTGTGTGAGCTTGTCATCTCCAACTCTCAATGTGAGCTCTCCGCCGTCCATGTCAATCAATGCTTTGGAAGTCCGCAAGAATGGTCTCCCAAGTATCAAGGGTACATCCGAATCCTCATCGACATCTAGCACTACTAAGTCAACCGGAAAAATGTACTTGTCCACCTTGACAAGCACGTCTTCAATGATGCCTCTTGGATGTCGCACTATTCAGTCTGCTACTTGTAAAGTCATCCGAGTTGGCCTAGGCTCGCCCAAGCCTAGCTTTTGAAAGAAGGTGTATGGCATGACGTTGATACTTGCCCCTGAGTCCGCCAATGCCATTTCTTCACCTAGATTACCAATATTACATGGAATGATGAAGCTTCCCGGGTCTTTCTTCTTGTTTGGCATGTTCTTTTGTAATACCCCCGAGCATGAAGCATCTAAAATCACTGAAGCACTTTCCTCCAACTTCCTCTTGTTAGTCAGCAAGCCTTTCAAGAACTTCGCATACTTAGGCATTTGGGCCAATGCCTCAACAAAAGGAATACTAATGTGGAGTTGCTTGAACAAACTAAGGAACATCTTGTATTGTTCATCCCCTTGGTCATTTTTCAATCTAGAGGGATAAGGGATTCTTGGCTTGAAAGGTGGGGATGCCACCTCTTTATCTTTGCTTGTTACCTCTTCAACCTCTATAGCCTCGGGTGCATGTTCTTTTGGCTTCTCACTCGGAAGCCTACCTTCAACCTCATGACCACTTCTCAAAGTTATTGCCTTCACATGCTCTCTAGGGTTGGTCTCTGTATTGCTTGGTAAGCTTCCATGTGGCCTTTCGGAGAGAGACTTCGCAATTTGCCCCACTTGATTTTCAAGATTATGTAAAGTGGCGGTGTGGTTGCGAAGTGTAGCCTCGACTGATTCAAACCTTGTATTTGCAGATTGCATAAATCTAGCAAAGTGCTTCTCTAGGTCACTCATTCGGGTTTCCAAACCTGAGACTCTGTTTCCACCTAAGGGGCTTGTTGTTGTTGGAAACCCGGTGGCCCCATGGCCTTTTGTGGACCTTGATTAGTCCATGAGAAATTAGGATGATTCTTCCGACCCGAATTGTAGGTATTTCTATATGGGTTTCCTTGAGATCTCATGCCATTACCTACAAAATCAATGTTCTCCACTGAAGAACCATCACCAATAGAGATCGGGCAATCGGAGGGAGCATGTCCTCCACCACACCAGTTGCAATTAGTCACGGCCCCCACTCTGTTTGAAGTTAGAAGATCTAACTTCTTACCCAAATTCTCCACTTGAGCCGCCAATGAAGTTACAGCATCTATTTCATGGAGACCGGCCACCTTTTTCTTCTCCCTAGCATTCCATTGGTAGCTGTTTAACCCCATTTCCTCAATTAATTGACGGTCCTCATCGGGGGTCTTGCTACCTAAGGTACCTCCTACTGCAGCATCCAAGAGTTGCCTTGTACTCGTGTTCAAACCATTGTAAAAAGTTTGAACAATCATCCACTACGGGAATCAGTATTGCGGGCACTTTCTCAGGAGCTCCTTGAACCTTTACCATGTCTCGAATAGAGACTCCAATTCCAACTAAATAAAGGATGAGATCTCATTCCTAAGCTTTGCTGATTTTCCAGGAGCGAAATAACGGGCTAGAAAAGCTTCTACCATCTCCTCCCACGTGGTAATTGACGCTCTAGGTAATGAGTGTAGCCACTGTTTCGCTCTTCCTTTTAGGGAAAATGGGAAGGCTCTCAATTTGATGGCATCATACGTCACCCCATTTATCTTCAACATATCACACACCTCGAGAAAGCTCTCTATGTGACTGTTTGGGTCCTCATCGGCCAAATCATTGAATTGTGCGGATTGCTGCAACATGTGGATGAATGCTGGCTTTAGCTCAAAGTTCTGAGCTGTAATCGGGGGACGCACAATACTCGATTGTGTCCCCAACACTGAAGGTCTGGCATAATCGGATAATGTTTGCTGTTGCTCATTCTGTTCTGCCATGTTTTCAGATTCTTCTGCTTCCAAATCAGCTGAATTAGACTATTCTTGTACAGGCTCTTTCTCTTTTCTTCTAAGTGTACGTTCAAGCTCGGGATCCCCTTCAATCAATATTGAGGGATTCCCTCGGGTCATAACCTGGAGCTGCACCCAAAAAGAAAGAAAAAGAAATCAGAACGATGACAGAATAAGAAGATATGAAATAGAATGTATGGTGAAATAGCTAAGAAAACAAATTGCAAAGTATCTCTAAACGCCTACTGCCCGGCAATGGCGCCAAAAACTTGACAAGGTCCCCTTGCGTATATCCCGCTAGTGCACTGGTTTGTCGAAGTAATAATCCCGGATGAGCGGGTATCGAATCCATAGGGAATAGGGAATAAAAATACTTAATTAGATTCTTAGCTATGTGAAAGACCAATGATGATAAGTGTGACAATGATTCAATTCTCAACAATAAAAACAACAAGTAAGAGAGCAAAAGTAAAGAAGGGGGTAAGGCAATCGATAAAGATGGGGTACCCGGATAATGCCCCGCCTAGGATAATCGTTTCAAGTGCAAGAACCCTCTATTATGCTTCCTAATCAATGCAATGGTGAGAAATGGAAATCCTTACTTACATAGTCCAAAATCTAAGGTCAACTATGCCTAATTCTATACATGTCCCGGAGGAGAGATTAGATAACCTCTCAACCTCGCACTCGCATAGAGTTGCAATGAGCTGTAGGGATTCCAATTGATAAATCTCTTCCTAATTTTAGACCTAACCCTTTGGACCAGGCGGAAGGTCCCTAACCACGATTAAGCCCTAGATACTAAGATCACCTCAACGCTTCACTCTATTGTACGCGCAACTAAACCGCAGCGGAGAGTCATCCCTTAGACCATTCACTCTATTATGGCCGCAAAGAACTCGAGGAATGAAGGTAGAATCTATCACATCGGAGGGGAAAGGTGAGCTCCTGTACCTCTCGACTCACCGTCTCAGCCATCTCCAACCTAGCTTTGTCTAACACTCGTGGTGTGTCCCTCACTCACAAGGTTACCAACAAGAACTCTCAACCCTAGTGTCACTCTAGGGAAATGTTCATACAATCAAGAATTCAAGGTTGGAACTCACAATAAATATCAATTTATTGAAAGCATAATAAAGAGATTCAAAGAAACGAATACATCCTAGGGTTCACAAATACCCAAGTACCCACTAGGGGTTTAGCTCTCCATGGAGCTAAGTACAATCAAAGAAATAGAATGTAAAAGCAATGAATCCATAAAGAAACCCCTCGATGTCGGAGCCGTAGAACCTCTCCAAAACCCTAGCCAATACCCCTCAAAACCCTAGCCGAAGCCCTTTCTCAAGTTGGGGGAAAAGATGGAGAAGAGAATACTAAAATCGGGGCTGAATCGGCTTTTTATAGAGGTCGAATCGGGCGACTACACGGGCGTGGATGCTTCACGCGCCCGTGCAGGGATTTCCACAGGCGTGGATAATTTCCACACGCCCGTGTGTTTTCTCTAAGCTCTCGTTTTTCTCGGACGGCTGGGAGCAGGTCTTTGCTACATGCACTTGCTGCCGTGTTGCTCGGTGTTACCCGCTCACGGTACCCGTCCTGAATAGCTTCCCGAATCCATACTTTCATCGGAGTAACGCAAACGGGCACACGTTCACGTCGTGGATCACTTGCTTCTTCAATGATAGGCAAGTTGGTGGAGCTCTTGTTCTATGTGCATAAGTCGGAATGCTCGAGTGTGACTGCCTTTGTGCCCCTCCAATTAAATGTGCCAAACTCGAATAAGAGGAGGTTGGCACGTACTCTAGCATCTCACACCCGACCTATGTCTTTGCGTTTGAACCTTAGCAAGATTTCCTCCAAAATCAGTGCATTGTGCTCCACATTGGCTTCTTTCCTTCATACTCGGCCTCACTACCCTGCCTGCACGAAAGTAACATAAAAACACAGGTCTTAGTGTAAAACCCGAGAAAAGTAATGCTCAACATAAGGAATGAACGTTTCGCATTCATATCGCACGAGCACTTATAAGAGCTTACTCTCAAGTTCATAACCATTCCTTAAAGTGATTGCTTTCAGCCGCTCTCTTAGGTTTGCCTTTGTGTTACTAGGTAAGCTTCCTTGAGGTCTCTCCGTAAGTGACTTTGCAATTCATCCCATCTAATTCTCCAAATTATGCAATGATGCAGTGTGGTTGCAAAGTGTAGTCTTTGGTTACTACCTTGTCCAACTCTGTCATCCAATTCTCTAAACCTGAACTTCGATACTCCAAATTCAAAGACTATAGTTGCTGAAAACCTAGTGGTGCCAAAGGTCTCAGCTACTCTTGATTGCTCCAAGAAAAAATTGGGTTGATTTTGCCACCCCGGATATAAAGTGTTATGCCCTTTCACCGCATTCATCCACACCCATCGTAGCATCATCCATGGCCCCATTGATCTTGAGCATGTCATACACTTCTAAGATGTCCTCGATGTGGCTATTTGAATATTTACTTATAAAACCATTAAACTCTACACACTACTGTACCAGCTGGATGAAAGTGGGCTTGAGCTCAATGCTTTGAGATGTGATCAGGGGCTTAGTAATGCTAGATTGCTTGCAACAAACTATAGGTCTTGCATAATCTAAGATTGACCTCTATTGCCCCTTCTATACAGCCATGTTATCAGACCCCTCAAACTCTATTTTAGCTTGATAGTTCCATTCATGTATAGGTTTCTTCCATCATCTATGAATTCTTCGCTCAATCTATTCATCATCATTAACTAATGTTGAATGGAAAATGATAAGTGCTAAATTGATCATATTTTCTATATCATTTATACTACATCTCGCATGAAATTGTACTTTTTTAATGTCTCATTATGATAAAATTTCATTCTTTTGTTCACAATGACCTTTATTTCTATTTTAGGAAGAAAGAAGTGAATTTGAGGATGTGCTGAATCAAAATGAACCAAAGTTGCTGAATCAAGGCTGCACCACTACTCACAAAGAGCGTTATGGCAATACACAACACCCGTTGTCTACACTCACCACTACTATGATCAAGCCGTGATAGCATGAGCCCACTGGTAACAACATAGAAGCCATAATTTCCTCACAATGGCCATTGTAAAATCTATAATGGCCATTGTCAAGACACATAATGGGCAAAGACTTGTGGTAAGGGCGTGGTAGAGACGATTACTATAAATACCCCAGTATTCCCTAAATTCGTGGAGACTCTTTTCCTAAAGAAGCTATGACGGTTAGATTTCTGAAGATCTGAACGGTGGAAGATAGTGTTGCTTCCATATTAAAACGGATTCCGGTGGATTTCTCAAGAGTAAGTCAATGTGCATCATTAGAGAAGATCGTATGACAGGCATCTTCAAAGATCATTATCAAAGGGGGGTGAGTGACACACATCATTGGACAATCTTGGGATCCCCTCTAATCCCCATCTTCAGAGGACTATTGGGGGGAGTTAGTCTAGTAATACATTAAACACTTATTTATTCTTTATTTGGTCTTGTGTTTCTCTTCTGCTTTGATGCTTTATTTTGTATGATCCATGAGAATCTAATTCAAGGGGAATTATATGCCTAGGTCCCTCGGTTATTATTTATGAATCTTGATTGATTAATATAAATTGTTCTAGTTTTTGTAATCAATGCTTGTTCTTAATTGATTATTACATGTTGATGTGGATAAGGTAGATATGGCCGCATATTGATGACACCCATGCCATGATAGATATATGTATGTTCTAAGGGTTTAGGCATTGCTAGGTTTTCAGATTTGGTATTCATTGTCCCTTAGGCTTTGGGTCTGATAAGTCTCTTCTCGAGGAATTCTTATACTTAAGACGAACATAGGAAGTTGGGGTAGAAGAGATTCCATCTTAAGTTCATAGTGATTTAGACCTAGTCGCATGGTAGTGGTGCTAGTAGGCCTTTGAATTCCCCTGTTTTAAACTTAGAACTCAATTAACACTTAACGCCTATCATAATTAATAATCAAGATACTTATAGTACATACTCCCAACTTCTTCTAAGTGTACTTAGCATCATCCATGGCCCATTGATCTTGAGCATGTCACACACTTCTAAAAAGTTCCTGTAGTGACTATTTGGATCTTCATTTGCCAAACCATTAAACTGTACACACCACTATAGCATCTGGATGAAACCTATCTTGAGCTAAAAGCTTTGAGCTATGATCAGTGGCCTGACAATGCTAGATTACATGCCACAAACTGTAGGTCTTGCATAATTTGAGGGTGACATCTATTTCTTTTTCTGCTCAGCCATGTTATTAGACGTCTCAACCTTTATTTCAGCTTGCTAGTTTTGTTCTTGTATAGGTTCCTTCCCCCATTTATGAATTTCTACAAACATAGGCAATGAAAATAAGCAATTGAGAACAAAAAGAATTAAAGGGGAGTTTATCCAACTTTCCTAAACATGAAGAGTGATGTTGCCGCTCTCAACATTTTTTCCACACTCCAATCAACCACACACAATCCCTGAGATGAGATAAGAGGCACACAATTGAAACTGAACAAACGCAACAAAAGAAAAGCAAGAAAAATTAAAAATACAGAATGCAAATGTATAAATGAAACAAACAAAAATATTAGTTTCGCAAGGGAGTCCCTTTGTTAACTGAACTGAATAAGTCAACAAATACTGAAACGAAAGAAAGTACAAGTCCATAATATAAAATAGAAATATTGAAAGCTACTTAATTCAAAACTAAATATTCTCGTATGGTGAATCAAGTGATGGGTCTGCATCATCATTAGAAGAAGAAGAACCAGGCTCCCGTAGGTTTGAAGTATCGACCCTAATATGTTGAGAAGGACACATAGGGGAGACGGGCTCAGGTGAGAGATGAATGCCTGACACATCCATATATGCATGTAAACCGCAAGTGCACTGGTGTCAAAGTAATAATCCCAGATAAATGGGTATCGTATCCACAGAGAGTAGGGAATAAAGACACTTGAGTTGTTTCTTAACTAATGTGGAAGATGAATAGTGATAAGTGTGAAAAAATATAAAATAATGAAAATAAAAACAACAAGATAGAAGGCACAAGTAAAGGAGAAGGTAAGCCAATCGATAAAGATGGGGTACCCGGATATTGATCCGCCCAGAACAATTGTTTCAAGTGCAAGAACTCTCTATTATACTTCCTAATTAATGCAACAATGAGTCGTGGAAATCCTTAATTACATGATCCCAAATCTAAGGTCAACCATGCTAACTCTATACATGTCCCGGAGGAAAGATTGAATAACCTCTCAACCTTCACTCGCATAGAATTGCAATGAGCTCTAGGTATTCCATATGATAAACCATATTCCTATGTATAGACCTAACCCTTTGGTCCAGGTGAAAGATCGGTAGCCACAATTAAGCCCAAGATGCTAAAATCACTTCAACGCTTCACTCCGTTGCACTCACAACTAAGGCCAGCAGAAGGTCATCCCTTAGCCCATTCACTCTACTATAACCACAAAGAACTCTTGGAATGTGGAGGTAGGATAGATCACACCGGAGGGAAAAAGGGACGCTCCGCTACCTCTCGACTCACCCTCTTAACCCTCTCCAATCTAGCTTTGTCTAACTGTCATGGTGTATCCCTCACTCACAAGAGTTGCCAAGAAGAACTCTTAACCCTAGTGTCACTCTAGGAGAGCATTTATACAATCAAGTCTCCAAGATTGGAACTCACAATAAACATCAATTAATTGAAAGCATAATAAAGTGGTTCAATAAAACGAATATATCCTAGAGTTCACAAATCCCCAAGTACCCACTAGGGGTTTAGGTCTCCATAGAGCTAGATACAATCAATGAAATCGAATGTAAAAACAAAGCATCCATAGAAAACCCCCTCGTTAGTCATGGCGATGGTCTTGTGAAGAGTCCTCTACTTGTCGCAAGGGTCCCTTTGTCTGGCCTAGGATACACCTCGCCGGATCGGGCCCGACGAAAGCTCTCCCACTAACCTTTTTCCAAATGGTGTACAATGTCAGAGTCATAGAACCTCTCCAAAGCCCTAGCTAAAACCTCTCAAAACCCTAGCCACCGCCCTCTCTCAAGTTGGGGAAAAGATGGAGAAAAAAACGCTGAAATCAGGGCTGAAATCGGCTTTTAAAAGGCTGGGATCGGGAATCCACACGCCCGTGTAAGCGCCCCTGTGGATTTTTCACAGGGGCGTGTGGAATTTCCACACGCTCGTGTGGATTCTGTGTTTTCCAGTTTTCTCGGCCGACTGTGAACAGTGCTGGTACAATATTCTTGCTACAGTACCCTACTACAGTACCATCACAAAATACTCCCGAATCCATGCTTTCATCGAGGTAACGCAAACGGACACACGTTTACGTCATGGATCGCTTTGCTTCTTCAATAACGGACATGTTGGTTGAGATCTGCACAAGTCAGAATGCTTGAATGTGACTGCCCTTGTGCCCTCTAAATAGTTGTGCTAACTCGAATATGAGGAGGTTGGCACACATTCCTGCATCTCGAACCTGACCTATGTCTTCGCGTTTGAACATTAGCTAGATTTCCTCCAAATTGGTGTATTACGACCCACATTGGCTTCTTTCTCTCATAATCGGTCTCACAACCTTACCTGCATGAAAGTAACATAAATACACACGTATTAGCGTTAAAACTCGAGAAAAGTAATGCTCAACACAAGGAAAGAACACTTTGTATTCTTATCGCACAAGCACTTATCAAACTCCCAAGTTCTAACAAGTGTCAATCGGACGAAAATTCCTAGAAATTCAAGCAAAAACTAGAGCATGAAAACATTCAATGTTAAAAATTCTCCTAAACTCAAGAATACAATCAATGCAACTAAGGTGAACCGCCATTGGCTATGTGAGCATGTATATCTATCAAAACTACTATAAAAGAGATGCGTGCACTATGAAACTCCCCCCAACACTTAAGTTGTACATTGTACCCAATGTAAACATGCAAGCTCATTCATAATGTAAATCAATTAAATTCAGATGTGGGAGAAGCAATCAAAACAATACTCCCCTGACTCCTAGTGTTTCATTTGATGGAGCTAAGTCCTTGTGACTGTTGTTCCAACAGACTGTGAACCCACACAGCCAAGTACCGAAACACCTTGGCCGTGCCCATGACAAAGTCTCAATTCCCATGATGACAAGACCATCTGCACGCATACACGAGTGGGTTCAGTGAAGCTCAATAAAAACAAACATAACTCGAGTATACAAATGATAAGACAATGAATACAACTCAAGATACAAAATGAAAATAAACTCAGAAGGAAAGTCCTTTATGAGTATACAAGTCCAAAATGAAATGTGGAAGTAAAAGACGAGGAAAATAAAATCAAGTGTCGATGTCGTCTTCTTTCTCTACTGCTAGTGATAAAGTACATGGTGGGTCATCTGATGCAGGAATAGGGAATGGAGGTGCCAAAGAAGTCGAGGGGGCCTGAGGAGGCCTCGGCCGTAGGACAAATGATGTGCTGATGTCTCGCTCTAAGATCTATTGTAATGTCTTAAAATGTGCCATGAACTTTGTATACTGTACGGCCTGCGCAGCCCTAATATCGGCAATCTCTGCTCGAGCCTTTGCTACCTCTGTCCGTATCATCCCCATAGCACTCTCGAGCCTCTCAAAGCGATCCAGGGCTCGAGATGGTGAAAACATGCACACGGGGGGGTGGGTCCTTTGTCACGGGAGCTGCCTCGGTCTCCATAGGTGCTGACTAAGGCTCGGGGGCAGGCTAGGAAGCCTTAGCATCATCTCCCTCCTCCTCGGCTATCTCTAGGACCGGTAGAACTAGAGCATAAACACCCATTTGAACCCTACGGACCATGCCCATCAATCTCATCGTCTCCAGGCTCAAGGGCGCAGGTATACTCGTCTTCTCGGCCCCGCGAATCGCGCCGAAAAGACCCATACCCAGAGCTAATCTCATAATGTATCGACCCGAGAAGATCACTCCCAATCTGGCATACTAGCCCTGACGTCGAATGTACTCATGGACGATGTGCCCTAGATGTTTCGGTATGAGCTGCATCATTGAATATGAGTATAGAAGCTCCTGCCGGCTCAGAACGCCAGTGATATCACCACGGCCATTCACTGACCTGCTCATGATGGCATGTAGATATCGGTACACAGGTTGGGAAAGGCACGTGGCCTTGGACACCCCAGGCTCATACTGGCCCTGACCACATAATTCTCTATAAGCTCTCTATGGGGTCAGAGCTCCAGGATAATCTGTCGGTAACTGAGAGTACTCCTCAGTATCTGTAAATACCTCCTCGTAAAAGCTGAGCTGAATTGAAAACTGAGTGATACTCAGACCATAGTGATGTCCAAGTGCTCTAAACTGAACTACGTCGAGATCGTCGAATATTGGATAGGATCTGTCGAACTCAAATGACGAGAGAACCTCCAGTGTAAGCTCCCGGATGGCTGGCTCTCTAATTGACAATAACTGCCTCCAACCACCCACTGAAACGATAGCCTCGACCTCATCAGCGAACTCATCCCCCTACTGCAAATCTCTCAATATACTCGTGTCTAAGAACCGAGTCTGTCCAAACCAAAGTCTCGACAGATGCTCAAAACAAGCTTGATGCTTAGGGAGAGTGAATCTTATGCTCTCGGCCTCAGGAGATGACTCTCGCAGTCGCTTATCAGCTTGCTTCTTTGACCTGGGTCCTATAGTCTGCAAACATTGATAAGGAATTGATCAACAAATTTAATTAAACATAGCCGCAGAAATCCACACGGTCGTGCCAAATTTCCGCACGCCCGTGTGGATCCACGGGCAGTGAACAAATGCACGGCCACGCTTCAAACTCCACAAATGCACCATTACAACGCTTTTACTTCGTTCTAAATATAAATAATCATTCTAATTTTAGAAAGGAAGCATTATTGACTAGTTTCATTGATGAAAATCATGAATTTACGAAGGAAATCAAAGATAGGGCTTACCATCGAGTTGAGATGAGAAAGCTTTAAACGGCCGAAAAACCAAGCAAAATCCTTCCAAATTGGCGATATGAGGTCGGGAAACAATATAGAAGTGCTCTCAGACAATTGGAGGATATTAGGGTGAAGAGAAACGATAATCCTTTTAAAAGGACTCGGGCTCTTGGAGTTCTGTACATCCGCATGGGCGTGCCGAAATTAATTACAAACGCCCGTGTACCTCCACAGGAAGGTTCACAGGGGCGGGTGCATGCCCCTGTGTGCTCTCGGGAAAACACTCACTGCCTCTGAACACAAACACACGGGCGTGTGAGAAATACCCACACCCGTGCGCCCGACCCACAGCGGCAGTCGTATGCCCATGTGGCTGCTCTGGAGATCCGAGAAAAATTTCTAAGTGTTCCGCACGCCCGTGTGGAAATTCCGCACGGGCGTGGGCATTCACAAGCCTAACTCACAGGGCCAAGCGCCCACCCCTGTGACTTCTCGGGATGAAGAGAGCTCCTCTGCAGAGATTCGCATGGGCATGAGGAAATTACCCACGCCCGTGTGATTTTCACAAGGTCGCCCATAGGGGCGAGTCCACGCCCCTGTGTGCTTTTGGGCAAATCTGCCAATTTCTGTATAAATTCACATGCCCGTGCGGAAATTACCCACGGGCGTGTGAGAATTGCATGGTCGTTCACAGGGGCGAGTCCATGACCCTGTTCCTTCTCTGGATGAGCTCGCAATACAAAACAATGGGTGTGTGTTAATTCCACACGCCCGTGTGTTTTCTCTGGATGCCTTAGAAAATTCTACAGGCTCTACAAAAAATTTCTTAACATGTTTACACACTCAAAGCCTGCCCCAATATGCAATTTATACCTGTGAAAAACATGAGAAATAGCTCAAACGACCAAAACTTCGCCAAATTCACATGAAAACACACGATAAACTTGAAAACCCACGATAAAATTATAGCAAAAATATAAAACATCAAGACACCAACACTCAACAATTTATTCAAGCAACACTAAACTACCAAATTAAGAAAACAGTAAACACTTGGGTTGCCTCCCAAGATGCGCTTGTTTAACGTCACTTAGCTTGACGTACCTTGTCTTACCTTACGGTGGCTCATAGATGAAAGTTACCCTCTTACCCATGGCTTGGAAACATGATGAGCAAAATCTCTTGATGGTAGAGGATGAATTGTCGGGCTTGGGACCTCCTAGCAATGATTCACCAAGTTTGTTCAGTTCATGCATGTCTCCAATAGCCTTCGAGCGTTTCTGGTGGCGTCTCCTAGCCCTCTTCAATTTATGGAGCACCTTCTTCAAGATCACCAGGATAGATGGTACTTCTTCCGTCGAACCAAGCATCATTACTTCTTCATTGTCCTCCTCTTGGTCGAACAAGCCTTTGTATGGATCCGGATTGAACATTTCCTGCATGTATTCATCAACAATCTCATCAGTAGCGTCTAGAAAATACAAAGTATCAGCGAAATCAAGAGAATGCCGCATGACTTCAGCAAGGCGGTATATGAGCTTGTCATCTCCAAATCTCAAAGTTAGCTCTCCGCTGTCCTTGTCAATCAATGCCTTGGAAGTCCGCAAAAACGGCCTCCCAAGTATCAAGGGTACATCCGAATCCTCATCGACATCTAGCACTATAAAGTCTACAGGAAATATATACTTGTCCACCTTGACAAGCACATCTTCGATGATACCCCTCGGATGTCTCACCGTTCAATCCACCAATCGCAAAGTCATCCGAGTAGGCCTAGGCTCGCCCAAGCCTAGCTTTTGAAAGAAGGTGTATGGCATGACGTTGATACTGGCCCCTGAGTCCGCCAATACCATTTCTTCACCTAGATTGCCAATATTACATTGAATGATGAAGCTTCCCGGGTCTTTCTTCTTGTTCGATATGTTCTTTTGCAAAACCGCCGAGCAAGATGCATCTAAAATCTCTGAAGCACTCTCCTCTAACTTCCTTTTGTTGGTCAACAAGTCTTTCAAGAATTTTGCATACTTAGGCATTTGGGCCAATGCCTCAACAAAAGGAATATTAATGTGGAGTTGTTTGAACAAACTCAGGAACTTATTGTACTATTCATCCCCTTGGTCATTCTTCAATCTAGAGGGATAAGGGATTCTTGGCTTCAAAGGTGGGGATGCCACCTCCTTCTCTTTGCTTGCTCTCTTCTCAACCTCTATAACCTCGGGTGTGTGTTCATTTGGCTTCTCACTCGGAAACTTACCCTTAACCACATGACCACTTCTCAAAGTGATCGCCTTCACATGCTCTCTAGGGTTGGTCTCGGTGTTAATCGGCAAGCTTCCTTGTGGCCTTTCTGATAAGGACTTCACAATTTGCCCTACTTGATTTTCAAGATTATGCAAAGAGGCGGTGTGGTTGCGAAGTGTAGCCTCAACTGATTGGAACCTTGTATCAGATGATTGTACAAACCTAGTTAAGGCCTTCTCCAAATCGTTCATTCGGGTCTCCAAACCTGAAACTCTGTTTTCCATGTTTGGGGCTTGCTGTTGTTGTTGGAAACCCGGTGGCCACATGGCCTTTTGTGGACCTTGGTTGCTCCACGAGAAATTGGGATGACTCTTCCAACCCGGATTATAAGTATTGCTGTATGGATTTCCTTGATTCCTCATGCCATTACCCACAAAATCGACATTCTCAACCGAAGATGCATCACCAATAGAGATTGGGCAATCGGAGAGAGCATGTCCTCCACCACACCGGGTGCAAGTAGTCACGGCCACCACGCTATTCGAAGTTAGGAGATCTAACTTCTTACTCAATGATTCCACTTGAGCCGCCAATGAGGTTACTGCATCTAACTCATGGAAGCCGGCCAACTTTTTCTTCTCTCTTGCATTCCATTGGTAGCTGTTTAACCCCATTTCTTGAATTTATTGACGAGCCTCACCGGGGGTCTTGCTATCTAAGGTACCTCCTGCTACCGCATCCAAGAATTGCTTTATACTTAGATTCATACTGTTGTAAAAGGTTTGAATAATCATCCACTCCGGGAATCCGTGTTGCGGGCACTTTCTCAGAAGCTCCTTGAACCTTTCCCATGTCTCAAATAGAGACTCCAATTCCAACTATACAATGGACGAGATCACATTCCTAAGCTTTGCAGATTTTCTGGGAGGAAAATATCGGGCAAAAAAACTTCTACCATCTCCTCCCATGTGGTAATCGAGGCTCTAGGTAATGAGTGTAGCCACTGCTTCGCTCTACCCTTTAAGGAAAATGGGAAGGCTCTCAACTTGATGGCATCATCCGTCACTCTGTTTATCTTCAGCATATCACATACCTCGAGAAAGTTCTCTATATGACTGTTCGAATCCTCATCCGCCAAACCATTAAACTGTGTGGATTGGTGTAACATGTGAATGAATTGCAGCTTCAGCTCAAAGTTCTGAGCTGTAATCGGGGGACGCACAATGCTCGATTGTGAACCCAATACTGAAGGTCTGGCATAATCGGATAATGTTCGCTGCTGCTCATTTTGTTCTGCCATGTTTTTAGATTCTTCTACTTCCAAATCAGCTAGATTTGCACAGGTTCTTTCCCTTTTCTTCTCAGTGTACGTTCAAGCTCGGGATCTCCTTCAATCAATATGGAAGGGTTTCCTCGGGTCATAACCTGGACCTGCACCCAAAAAGAAAGAAAAAGAAATTAGAACGATGATAGAATAAGAAAATATGAAATAGAATGAATAAATGAATAGCTAAGAAAACAAAGTGTAAATTATCTCTAAACGCCTACTCCCCGGCAACGGCGCCAAAAACTTGACACGTCCGTATATGCGTGCAAACCACAAGTTCACGGGTGTCAAAGTAATAATCCCAGATGAGTGGGTATCGTATCCGTGGAGAGTAGGGAATAAAGACACTTAAGGTGTTTGTTAACTAATGTGGAAGATGAATAGTGATAAGTGTGACAAAATATGAAATAACGAAAATAAAAACAGCAAGATAGAAGGCACAAGTAAAGGAGAAGGTAAGCCAATCGATGAAGATGGTGTACCCGGATATTGATCCACCTAGGACAATTGTTTCAAGTGCAAGAACCCTCTATTATACTTCCTAATTGATGCAACAATGAGTCATGAAAATCCTTAATTACATTATCCAAAATCTAAGGTCAACCATGCCTAACTCTATACATGTGCCGGAGGAAAGATTGAATAACCTCTCAACCTCGCACTCACATAGAATTGCAATGAGCTCTAGGGATTCCAAATGATAAACCCTATTCCTATGTATAGGCCTAACCCTTTGGTCCAGGTGAAAGATCTCTAGCCACAATTAAGCCCTAGATGCTAAAATCACTTCAACGTTTCACTCCGTTACACTCGCAACTAAGCCCCAGCGGAAGGTCATCCCTTAACCCATTCACTCTACTATAGCCACAAAGATATCTTGGAATGTGGAGGTAGGATAGATCACACCGGAGGGGAAAGGGGACGCTCTGCTACCTCTCGACTCACCATTTCAATCTTCTCCAATCTAGCTTTGTCTAACTCTCATGGTGTGTCACTCACTCACAAGAGTTGCCAAGAAAAACTCTCAACCCTAGTGTCACTCTAGGGGAGCATTCATACAATCAAGTCTCCAAGATTGGAACTCACAATAAACATCAATTAATTGAAAACATAATAAAGAGGTTCAATGAAACGAATATATCCTAGGATTCACAAATACCCAAGTACAGCTCCATAGAAATCAAATAAAATCGAATGTAAAAACAAAGCATCCATAGAAAACCCTCTCGTTAGTCGTGGCGATGGTCTTGTGGAGAGTCCTCTACTCATCGCAAGGGTCCCTTTGTTTGGCCTAGGATACATCTTGCCGGATCGGTGCCGATGAAAGCTCTCCCACTAACCTTCTTCCAAATGGCGGGCGATGTTAGAGGCGTAGAACCTCTCAAAAGCCGTAGCCAATACCTCTCAAAACCCTAGCCGCCTCCCTCTCTCAAGTTGGGGAAAAGATGAAGAAAAAAAATGCTGAAATCGAGGCTGAAATCGGCTTTTAAAGGGCTGGAATCGGGAATCCACACGCCCGTGTGAGCACCTCTGTGATTTTTCACACAAGCGTGTGGAATTTCCGCATGCCCGTGTGGATTCTCTGTTTTCCGGTTTTCTCCGCCAGCTATGAATAGTGTTGGTACAGTATTCTTGCCACAGTGCCCTACTACAGTACCAGACCGAAATACTCCCGAATCCGTGCTTTCATTGAGGTAATGCTAACAGGCACATGTTTACGTCGTGGATCTCTTTGCTTCTTCAATAACGGATATGTTGGTGGAGATCTTGTTCTATATGCACAAGTCGGAATGCTTGAATGTGACTGCCATTGTGCCCCTCCAAATAGTTGTGCTAACTCGAATACGAGGAGGTTGGCACACATTCCCGCATCTCGAACCCGACCTATGTTTTCGTGTTTGAACCTTAGCAAGATTTCCTCCAAATTGGTGCATTACGACCCACATTGGCTTCTTTCTCTCATAATCAGTCTCATAACCCTACGTGCATGAAAGTAACATAAATACACACATATTAGCGTTAAAACACGACAAAGGTAATGCTCCACACAAGGAAAGAAAACTTTGTATTCTTATCGCACAAGCACTTATCAATGCCCAAGTGCTAAGCCATCCTAACCGTGCTCATCTGTAGCCACCTGAATGCTGAAAAAGAACATATAACATCCTCAGTGTTGTTAGAGGAGGTGCGAGGAGCAGTATTAGTAGGTCAACATACATGGTATTTGACCCCTCGAGTGCCATGTATATGCTATAACATCCCCATCAACCACACGATCTCAAGGGTCATGGAAGAGACGCCACCCAAAACACTCATCATGTACAACCCTTCAAGGATAGGCATGCCCTAACAAGTTCATTATGTAAGGGTTGATAAACATGGAATGAATACAAGGGTCAGTCCACTATTGCGTAATAGATTCAGTGACCTCATAGCCTAAATGTAGCTCGAACCCGTCAAGCATGGACAGCAGGAAATCAAAGTCACGTCGTGTAATGATGCCAATGTTGGCAGGGTCGCATGTCAGGGTATAACTAAGAAAAAAATGAATATACCTCAGGATGGGGGAATGGGTGTAGTAGCCTTAGAACAATGAGGGTCATAGGCGGGATCAGTGCTGAGCCTCATCTATGCATCCTCGAGAGGCTCTACAATCAGCCGGGAGATCAATAAAGAATCATAAGCAAGGGTTCAAGTGAACTCCGCATCATAGATTGCCAGCTGATAAGTGTCTAAATGTAGGTGTTTTCATATATGTATCGTATGCACTTTGCATGTATTTTGTGAGGTTTGATGCCCGTTTCGCGCTTAATCGTCTATTATTTGCTTTGTAGGGCATATGGAAGCCATGGAGAACAAGAAGATATCATTTTGGCAAAAAGAGAAGAAAAATAGAATTTTCATACTACCCCCATACTACCCAAGATGGGGGCCGTATGCATCGTGAGCAAATGGATTGATTTGGTGTTCGTCCGATTTCCATACTACCCGAGTATACGGGGCCGTATGGAGGCCGTATGCACCCCGTATGGAACGCGATCCTAGGGTTTCGAGTGCTATACGACCCTCCCATACGACCCCTATACTGCCCGTATGCCCTCGGGGGTATATATACTCACTTTTAGGGCTGATTAGGGGACTTTTGTCTGGCCGACTTTTGGGAGATCATTTGGGAGATTTTTGGGCGACCTTTGGGGAGGAGAAGAAGGGCAAGAAAGCTAGAAGATCATTCAAGCCCAAGGTCCAAGGCTCTCAAGGCAAGAAGGCAACATCATTCAAAGGGGAGATCGATCATGACTTGAAGGAAGAACCGCGGCTGGAGGAAGCGTTATTCGGCATTCCTTTGGCGGGGGAAGCGTCATTCGGCATATTCTTGCCTCATCCTTCACCATTTCATCTAGGGAGTGTCATACTATGTCTTTGTTTCATGTTTTGCTTGATTGTATGCTTTGTTATGAGATGATGACACACTAGACCCCCAAGGCCACCGGGTGTTGGTGAACCTTGGGGGGTTTTATCATGTATTTTGAATGATTACTTGTTAATTCTATGCTTGGGTATTTTTGAGATCTAATCCATTGTTTTAATGCTAAGTGTTACACCAAGGAGAAATCCGTAGCTCTTTTATGAATGATGCATGTAAATGTGACTTGCTCGCATGTATTAGGTCATGAATGGATTAGAAGGGGATACTTGTATCATCACGCCGAGAAATCGGGTGTTTGGTAGCCCTCCATGTAGGTTTAATCCGAAGAAGAGTAGGTTTATTCCTAAGCGAGATTTCCTTGTACTTAATGCAATCGTAGGAATGTAGATTTGGATGAAATTCCTATCTATGTTCGTATGGGATTAGGGTTCAATCGCCGAGAAATTGGGGTTGTTCTAATCTTGGAATCTCATGGTCCAATTTACCCTTGCATCTTTAAATCATCATCCATGTTGCATGATAACCCCTCAAGGGGATCCACATCCATAGGCCTTTGTACTTCATTGATTCTCTTGCTTGCTTATTGCTTGTTCTCTCTAATTTGCTAGCAAATCTTGTGTTTAGTTTTATTTGTATTTAGTAGAGTAAATCCATCACTTAAGATCTTAGGCTAGATAATAGCTCGAGAAGGAGTAATAGGAGATCCTTAGCCCCGTGGAATACGATCCTCGTGTCTTTGCACGAGGTATTACTTGGCGATCCCGTACACTTGCGGGGAAGCGATCAAGTTTTTGGCGCCGTTGCCGGGGACCATTAAGGAATTCTAGGAAACTTTTAGATTATTACTCTAGCCATTTCATTCTTTACTCATTTGTTGTTTTTCTTTTCCCTTGATCTTAACTCTCTATCATTTTTCTTGGTTGTGCAAGGTACTGTGCATGACACGGTCGAATCCGTCGCCTTTGATTACACCGGATAGTGAAATTGAAAGAACTTTGCATCGGAGATTGAGAGAAGTTGGTGAAGGGTCGGGTACACAGAACATCAAAATTGAGGATAGAGTGTCTACAATCATGGCCGAAGAACGACGTACTTTATCCGAATATGAGAGACCCCAATTTACGGGTGATGAGTTCAGTGTTCAAGCACCGTCAGTGGCATCCAACAACTTTGAAATTAAAGCAAGTACAATTGGCATGATCCAAAATTCAGTCCAATTCAATGGTCTTGCCCATGAGGATGTGCATGACCACCTTTCCCAGTTCCTCCAAATTTGCTCTACATTCAAGATCAATGGGGTGTCGGACGATGCTATCCGTTTGAGACTATTTCCATTCAGTTTGAGAGATGGAGCTTATCGTTGGCTTACCTCATTGTCTCCGGGATCTATTAAAACATGGAAGGACATGGTGGAGAAGTTCCTTGGAAGATATTTTTCCGCCAAGCAAAGCGGCGAAGTTGAGGCAACAAATTTCAGCCTTTAAACAAGGGGAGTCCGAAACATTGTTTGAAGCTTATGAAAGATTCAAGGATCTCCTTAGAAGGTGCCCCCACCATGGTTTTTTGCTTCATGGATGCGAGTACAAATCATTTTACAATGGGCTAAATTATGCTACTCGCCAACTCATTGATGCCACGGCGGGCGGTTCCCTTAGCAACAAGTACCCCGATGAGGCCGAGCAATTACTTGAGTCAATGGCAAGCAATGAATCACATTGGGCCTCAAGGGGATCTTCACAAAAGACTGCTGGGCTTTATGAAGTAAGTAGTGATAATGCCTTAGCCGCAAAGGTTGACGTGTTGACTCGAAAGATTGATCTTCTTATGGGCAGTAGTTCAAGGCCCGAATCGGTGCTAAGTTGTAGTACTTGCGGTGGTGGGCACGGTGCAGCCCAATGTCCGATTGCTAGCTCATCTGTTGCATCCGTTGAGAATGTGGACTACATTGGGGGGCAACGCAATCAAGGGAACCCATATAGTTCAACATACAATCCGGGTTGGAATAACCACCCAAATTTTTCATGGAACCAAGGCCAACAACAACAAAGAGGTGCACCACCTCAAGGATCTCAATTTCAACAACCGGCCGTTGAGAGGAAGTTTTCCACTGAAGAGATCCTTGCCAAGTTCATGCTCAGTACCAATGACAGGTTCAATAATCTAACTAGTAGCATGGATGCACAATTTGGCAAGGTGAATGCTCAACTCACTCAGCACGCCGAGCAGTTCAGTGAAATAGGATCTGTTTTAAGAAACCTCCAAGCTTCTGTGAAATCTCTTGAGCATCGAGTGGGGGAGCTCGCGAAGGCACATTCTGAATGTCCTCTAGGTTGTCTTCCAAGCAACACAGAAGACAATCCAAGAGAGCACTTAAAGGTCATTGCTCTTAGAAGCGGGAGGCAAGTGGAGATAAGGGTCGAAGTTGACCCAAGTGTCAGGAAAAGTGGGGTAGCCTCCGGGGAAGACCCCAAGCTAGTTGAAGAAAACAGTGAAGACAAAAATCTGGTCATAAATGACAAGTTCCAACAACAAGGACCACCAAAATCATCCGAGTACAAGCCTCCGATCCCCTATCCAACAAGATTGAAGCATGACAAGGAGGATGTTCACTTCAGAAAATTCATCAACATCTTCAAACAACTTCATTTGAACATCCCGATAGTTGAAGCGTTGACTCAAATGCCAAAATATGCCAAGTTTCTAAAGGAGCTCCTCACAAATAAGAGAAAGTTGGAAGAAGAAGGCACGATTGCACTTACGGGGAATTGCTCGGCTATTCTAGAAAAGAAGCTCCCACAAAAGTTGAAAGATCCGGGTAGTTTCATTATTCCATGCATGCTTGAAGGTGGAGTCCAAGAGAATGCTCTAGCGGACTCGGGGGCTAGCATAAACGTCATGCCCTACACCATGTATTTGAAACTTGGCTTGGATGAATTAAGGCCCACGAGGATGACCTTACAGTTGGCAGATCGATCAACAAGAAAACCTCGTGGGATTGTCGAAGATGTGATTGTGCGAGTGGATAAATTTGTTTTTCCGGTGGACTTTGTCATCATGGACATAGATGAAGATGTGGAGATACCACTAATTCTTGGCCGACCATTCCTCAGCACCTCGGGTGCCTTAATTGACTTGAAAGGAGGGAAGTTGACGTTAAGAGTCGGAGAAGAGGAAGTGGTGTACACTTTGCCAGCTGCCATGAAACATTCTTTAGATCATGATGACACACTTTATTTCGTTGATGAAACTGATAGGTTGATTTCTGATTGTGTGCAGGAGGTGCTCTCTTTAAATCCTTTGGATGAATATTTGGGGGAGTTGGAGAACGAAGAAGAAGAAGAACCTCATCGTCATCCTCCAATTCACAATTTGAAGCCACCAAAAGAGAGGGTATCCTGTACTAATGCTAAAGAAAAAGAAAAAAAAGAATCATTTATGAAGAGAATGTGGAGGGAGATCCATGGGAGAAAAAAGAAAGGTAACAAGCTTCATCTTCCCACATCTCATGGAGGAAAAGTAAATTTTTCACCCCTCTCCACTCATGAACAATTCGAGGTATTTTCAATGTTGTCATTCAATCTACCGGGAAGAAGCAACACTACAAGGGAAACCGGGGGGTGGCTTCAAATTGTTTGAACCCCCATGAGGTAAGGAACAAGGTACGTCAGGCTCGTGATATTAAACAAGCGCTTCTCGGGAGGCAACCCAAGCATTCGGAGGCATTTGTTTGCATTTTCCGTATTTTTAGTTCTTAGTTCATTTCAATTTTCGTATTTCTTAGACTTGTTTGCTTGTGAATAAGTTCATGCTCATACACTTGGCACATTGCTCTCATCATTTTTATTGTGGTATATTTGTGCAACTTCTTGAGAAACACATGTGTAGGTGTTAATTTATGTGCTAGATCGTCGTTTTATTCATTTTAGTCATTTTTGGAGAAGTCGTCAAGCTTTCTTTTTCATTTTTACATCATTTGAGGCAGGTTTTCATGGTTTTGATTGGCCTTTAAAGGTTTACGGCCATACTGGGCCGTATGGAGGCCGTCTAAGCTGACCACAGAGCCGATCCGGATGGCTCTGTGCTCACTTAGACGGCCCCCATACGGCCCCGTATGGGGGCCGTCCAAGTCTGCTGGGTGTCTCGGCCGAGGGAATTTACCCACTTATACGGCCCCCATACGGGGTCGTATGGGGGCCGTATGGTGGCGGGGCTTCCCCCTTTAAGACCTCTCATTCTCTCTCTCTCTCTTCCACCTCTCATTTCTCTTCAACTCCACCAAAATTATCTCTCTTTTCTCTCTCGATTCTTGGCCGAATGTCTTCATTTTTCTTCCAAAAACTTCTCCCAATCAATTGGAGACTTCGATCTAGTGATCTTCCTCGAGTTTAAAGCTTGTTTTCTCAAGGTTTCATCGGTATGCTTTTTCAATGCCCTAGTTTTATTCTTTCCATTTTTTGGGTATTCTTGAGACTTTTGCATGGAATTTCTTTAGCAATTTGCTTGATTTGGATGATGTGAATGTTGTGAATGAATTTTCATTCAAATTTATGGATAAATTTTTCGATTCCATGAGTATAGGGGAGACTCTTGCCGTGTGAATAGTGACCATACGGCCCCCATACGGCCGTATGGTCCCAAAAACCCAATTTTTCATTAGTCTCCTCTATCTCTACCATGTTATTTTGAGTTATCTTGTATCCCTTTGAGCTTGATCAAAGTTTTTCTTCATTGTAGGGATGCCTAACACTAAAAGGCTCGCCTCCAAGCGCCCAAGAACTACCGAACCATCCTCTACACCCGATGAACCCGTCTTCAAATTGTCCCACCATCGAGAGAGATATGATAGATTGAAGATAAAACCATTCGGGACTTTGTGCTATCTTGATTGGGAACTTGTGGACAACCTTGGGTTTGCAAGTCAAGTACGGGATTGGCTCTCACACAATTGTTGGGATAAACTCTTTGCCATTAACGAGCCAACCTTCCGTCAATTAACCTTGGAGGTCTTGAGTACATTTGAGGCGCGACAAGATGGAGAATCCGTGCGGAATAAGAAGATTGTCACCATCCGTTTTCAAGCTTTTGGAAGGAAGCACACTATGTATCATTTGGACTTTGCCAAGTACTTGGGGATATATGATGATGATTTTATCAAATCCATGCCTGGCAAACATCTTAAGCTTGATTTCCCGAGTGAGGTGGGTAGGAGCAACTATTGGGCGACTTTGGCGGGTGAAGAGACGACCCGAAAGGCCTCACGCATGATCGACCCGGCACATAGATTCATTCATGCCTTGATTGCCCGTTCTCTTTGGGGCCGGACCGATAGCAAGTGGGTGGTCACCCAATCCGATATCTTTACGATGTATGGCATCTTTGAGAGGCACCCTACTCACCTTGGCTACCTTGTCGCTGATGCATTCCTTCACCAGGGCTCGTATACTCGATTGGGAGCTATCTTTATTGGGCCCTATGTGACCAGATTGATCCGTGGCATGGGTTTGTTTGAGCAGACGCGAGGCATGACTATTGTAGGAGGTACGACACCCCTCGGGAAGGCACACATACGGGCGATTGGCTTGGTGGTTGCTGAGCACATGAGGGGCAGGCCCCCACAGCACCAAGCCACTGGTGAGTCCAGTCAGCGGCCGACAGAGCACACAGAGTCAGAGCCTGAGGGCGCACCTGTTCCTACCCCCGGTACTACTTCATTACCTGACTTTGACATGAGACTGAGGGGGATTGAGGGAGAGATTCAGGGTGTGCATCAGGAGCAGTGCGAGATCCGTGACCAGCTTCACCAGGTCCTTGAGGGACAGCGTCGACTCGAGGCAGATTTTCACCGTTTCATTACCTCATACTATGGTTCTGCCTCGCATACTCCTTCTGCCGCCATGCCACCACCACCAGCACCGGATTGTCATGAGTAGCGGCTCGTTTGAGCATGGACACTTTTTATCTACTTTACTTTATTTTGTTTTGTATTATGTTTTTGTTTTGTTGAGTTGGCATGGACCTCTTCCTTCCAACTCTTTGTGTTGAACTTTATTTTGTTTTCATCTATGTATTTTGTTGACTTTTCCCTAGTCTCTCCCTTGTGTTTGTATTTGTGAATTTTTGTGGAATGATGATGTCCCCTTTTTGCCTCGCAGGGCATTGAGGGAATTTGGTGAGCTTTCCTAGTTTTAAACGGAGGTCGGACAAGACGTGTATTGCTCACCACACCTTTTATCGAGTCGCACCTCACGACGAACACAAGATAAACCGGGGAAGTTTTGTTTTTCACCCTCCTCTATTATTATTTGCATTGGCCCTTCTTGCATGTTTTTCATGATTAGTGTACATTGAGGGCAATGTACAACACTAAGTGTGGGGATGGGTGCGTTTCATGTTTTAGGAACATTGTTTACATGCTAGTGTTACCAATGATGGCTTTATTCATTCTTGTAAGATTCTTTTAGCTTGGACTAATGATGGATGTGAGTTACTTGTTTTTTATGCTTTATTGAATCCTGTTTCACCCCATAGTATTGTCTTGTGCACTTGAATTTTTTTGTCGATTGCCACGGAATAGCCAATGTGACTACTCTAACTCTCTTGTATGCTTAACACACTACTTTGAGTACTTGGCCTTAGAACACTAAGTTCTATCCTTCAATGTTTTCTTAAGAACTTCTAAGTCTTGTTGAGCTAATCCGAGTTTTGTGGCATGTAGTGTACTCTGAAGATGTGATCTAGGGTGAGAGTGAAAGTGAAAAAAGAAAAAATGAGTCTATGTCAGTATTCCTCTGCTAATGAAGCATGAATGCGTCTATGTAGACTGTAATCGAGTAGTTGGGTGGCTCTTGTGCCTAACCAGACATGTGCATCCTCTAGAAAGATTTTTAAAATGATTTTTGATGCGAGTCACGTTAGTCGGACTCGGGAAAAAAATGTTGAATATTGAGTTGAAAAATAAAAAAACCCTAGTGATCTTTTTGAGTACCTACCAAAGGTTTTGAAAAGAAAAAAAGGATTTAGTTTCAAGCTATAGAATTAGAAGGATCTTACTTGGCAATTGAAGTAGCACTTAGTAGTTTAAGACTTAGTATTCTTTGTATGTGGAGTGATTAGCATCTAGAGTCAGTCTTGATTGAAGTCCTTGAGCTAGACCCGGATCGAGGGCAAATGAGATAAAGGATTCACTTACACGCACATATATATTAGGGGTGAGACAGGGATATTTTTTTATTATGCTTAATGACTATAACTCAACATCTATGTTTCATTATCCTTTGCTTTTTGGAATCTTATATTTGCTTGAGCCAGAGGTATTGCATTTAGCCACTTCTCAGTCTCTTTGTTTTTGATGAGTTGTTTGCTTGGGGACAAGCAACACTTAAGTGTGGGGATGTTTGATAAGTGTCTAAATGTAGGTGTTTTCATATATATATCGTATGCACTTTGCATGTATTTTGTGAGGTTTGATGCCCGTTTCGCGCTTAATCGTCTATTATTTGCTTTGTAGGGCATATGGAAGCCATGGAGAACAAGAAGATATCATTTTGGCAAAAAGAGAAGAAAACAAGAATTTCATACTACCCTGTATGGGGGCCGTATGCACTGTAGTAGCGGATTGATTTGGTGTTCTGTCCAGATTTCCATACTACCCAGTATACGGGGCCGTATGGAGGCCGTATGCACCCCGTATGGAACGCGAATCTAGGGTTTCTGAGTGCTATACAACCCCCATACAACCCCTATACGGCCCGTATGCCTCGGGGGGTATATATACTCACTTTTAGGGCTGATTAGGGGACTTTTTACTGGCCGACTTTTGGGAGATCATTTGGGAGATTTTGGGCGACCTTGGGGAGGAGAAGAAGGGCAAGAAAGCTAGAAGATCATTCAAGCCTAAGGTCCAAGGCTCTCAAGGAAAGAAGGCAACATCATTCAAAGGGAAGATCGATCATGACTTGAAGGAAGGAGAACCGCGGCTGGAGGAAGCGTCATTCGGCATTCCTTTGGCGGGGGAAGCGACATTCGGCATATTCTCGCCTCATCCTTTACCATTTCATCTAGGGAGTGTCATACTATGTCTTTGTTTCATGTTTTGCTTGATTGTATGCTTTGTTATGAGATGATGACACACTAGACCCCCCAAGGCCACCGGGTGTTGGTGAACCTTGGGGGGTTTTATCATGTATTTTTGGATGATTACTTGTTAATTCTATGCTTGGGTATTTTTTTGAGATCTAATCCATTGTTTTTCATGCTAAGTGTTACACCAAGGAGAAATCCGTAGCTCTTTTTATGAATGATGCATGTAGATGTGACTTGCTCGCATGTATTAGGTCATGAATGGATTAGAAGGGGATACTTGTATCATCACGCCGAGAAATCGGGTGTTTGGTAGCCCTCCATGTAGGTTTAATCCGAAGAAGAGTAGGTTTATTCCTTAGTGAGATTTCCTTGTACTTAATGCAATCGTAGGAATGTAGATTTGGAAGAAATTCCTATCTATGTTCGTATGGGATTAGGGTTCAATCGCCGAGAAATTGGGGTTGTTCTAATCTTGGAATCTCATGGTCCAATTTACCCTTGCATATTTAAATCATCATCCATGTTGCATGATAACCCCTCAAGGGGATCCACATCCATAGGCCTTTGCACTTCATTGATTCTCTTGCTTGCTTATTGCTTGTTCTCTCTAATTTGCTAGCAAATCTTGTGTTTAGTTTTATTTGTATTTAGTAGAGTAAATCCATCACTTAAGATCTTAGGCTAGATAATAGCTCGAGAAGGAGTAATAGGAGATCCTTAGCCCCGTGGAATACGATCCTTGTGTCTTTGCACGAGGTATTACTTGGCGATCCCGTACACTTGCGGGGAAGCGATCACCAGCCAAATAGAGAACTCTGTGAGGCTCATCTGATGTAGTATACCAAATACCTAGAACTGAATGGTGTCAGCACAGTGGAAGCTGACAGTTCCATCAGATAGCTCAAATTTGGCTAATACCTGGAGCGTCAGCTGCTCATAGGTGTTGTCTGTGATAAGGAAAAGTTGTCTCCAAGCTCATGTGCTCAACATCTGCTATACCTACTATTCCAACCCAACCTCATGAAGGGCATCCCAATCAATCTTCCATGACTCACCAAAGTCATAATGCCCCTTGCATGTGACCCACAAGTGCATGGGTTTGTCGAAATAATAAATCCTAAGTGAGTGGGGTATCGTATCCATAGGGAATAAGGAATAGAAACACCAAGATTGCTACTTAACTAAGTGGAAATGAAACAATGATGGTGTGGATAAAGATCGGTGCAAACAACCTAAACAAATAAGAAAGAGAAGCACAAATAAATGAGAGGAAAGGCAATCGATAAAAGTGGGGTACTCGGATAGTGTTCCTTCTAGGATTATTGATTCAAGTTCATAACCAACTATTATGCTTCCTAACTAATGCTTAATGAGTCATGGACATCCGTAAATTCATGGTCCCAAACCTAAGATCAACCATGACTAACTCTACACTATTTCCCGACGGAGAAATCAATCAGTCTCAACACCTCACACTGTGTAAAGTTGCAAGAAACTATAGGGATTCCAAGTGATAAACCCTATTCCTATATGTAGATCTAACCCTTTGGTCCAGGCGAAAAGACCCCTAGTCACAATTAAGCCCTGGGTGTTAAAGTCACTTTAACGCTTCACTCTGTTGCTCACGTAACTAAGCCCCATTGGAGTTCATCTCTTAACCCTTCACTCTATTGTGACCGCAAAGAACTCTTGGAATGTGGAGGTAGGATAAATCACACAGGAGAGAAAAAGAGACGCTCCACTACCTCTCAACTCACCCTCACGACCCTCTCCAATATTGTTTTATCTAACCCTCATGGTGTGTCATTCACTCACAAGGATTGCCAATGTAGACTCTCAACCCTAGTGTCACTCTAAGGGGGAAATCATTCAGCAAGTATTCAACATTGGAACTCAATTAAAGACATCAATTAAGGAAAGCATAATAAAAGGTTAATGAAACAAATACATCCTAGGGTTCACAAACCCAAGTACCCACTAGGGCTTTTAGCTCTCCATGGAGCAAGATACAATCAATAATGAAATAAAAAATAAAAACAAGTAATGCATAAGAAAACCCCCTCGGTATTCGTGTCGATGGACTTGTGGAGTGACCTTGTCCTCTCCAAATGTCTCCTTGTCAAGCCTAGGGCACACCACGCTGGATCGGTGTCGACGAAAGCTCCCCCAATAACTATCTTCCAAAAGAAACATGGTGTTGAAGCCGTAGAACCACTCCAAAAGGCTTGCCAAAACCTCTCTAAAACCTAGCCACCGGCCTCTCAAAAGTTGGAGAAAAGATGGGAAAAAGGATGCTGAAATCGGGTTGAATCGCGGCTTTAAATAACTTGGAATCTGGCATCCACACAACCCTGTGGATTTTCCACACGCCCCTATTTAATTTCCACACGGGCTTGTGGAATTTCCACACACCCGTCTGGATTCTCTGAAATTCTGATTTTTGGCCGACTGTGAATAGTAAATTCCTATATTGCTTTGTTATGGTAACTTGCTACAGTGCCCCCCAAATACACTTCCGAATCCACTTTTCATCGAGGCAACATAAATAGGCACACATTCATGCCGTAGATTGTGCCACTTCTTCAATAAAAGGCTTCATTGATGGAGATCTTGTTATCAATGTACAAGTCAGGATACGCAAATATGACTGCCTTCGTACTCCTCAAACTCATTGTAATGACTTGAATACATAGAGGTTAGCACAGATTCATGTATCTTAGAGCCTACTTGTGTCTTCGTGTTTGTTCTTTCCAGGATTCCACTAAATAGTGCGTTCACGATCTACTTTTGGCTTTTTTTTTCTTAATAATTAGCTTCAAAACCCTACGTCTGCAAAAGAATACAAATACACATTTATTAGCTCTTAAACCTGATAAAAGTAATGCTCATCGTAAGGACTTCGCATTCTTAACACACAAGCATTGATGACAAAGAGAGGATGAGAGAGTCGTGTGTAGAGATCTTGGTGCACCTGTGTATGGAAGATTGGTGTCAAGTTGGTGAGCTGGGCCAACTCCTCACATGTGGGCCTCTTCTAGGATAGCCCAGACGATGTGCGTTTTCTCAACATGGTCTACAAAAGAAAATAACTCAGTTTAGTTCATAGATTGAAAATTATAGGTGGAGCACCGTTATACAAGGAGCGCACAGAACTTGCTTGCCATGACTAAAGGAGTGTGCTCCCCCCTTAGGGCTCTGAGCAACACAAAAGCACAATCATGCTTCTAAAAGAGAACGATTGTGCTTCAAGGACGACCATCTTCCCCCAAGCCTAAGAACTAACATGCTCACGATACAACCAAGATTAATAATATTCATCAAATAGAAGCTAAAATAATCAACATTATGCATTTGCAAGCATGATGAGCATGATTTTCACACAAAACGTCATAATAAATCTAAGAAACACGAATTACTAGAGTAGAGGAAAAAGGTCAGATAAGCGAAGGGGAAACCATAGATGAATCAACAAACAAATGCCAAACTTGAAAAGATCTCAGACACAAGAGAAGGAGTGGAAGAGAAAATGAGTGACAGTAAAGAAGGGTAGCCGACGACGAAGAGGTTTTTAGAGGAAAGAAGAGAAGGTGAATAACCGAGCAAGAGCAAGGCTGAAGCACAATCATTCTTAGCGCGTGCTTAGATTAGGATATTTGCAATAAGGAAAGCACGGTCATGCTATCCCTATGCTCCCTAGCCGTGATTATCTTAGGAAAATACTACGAAACCCAAACAGTGAAGCACAGTCGTGCAAGGAGCCCACAAACCATGCTTACTGGGAAGCACAATCATGCAAGTAGCTCATAGACCGTGCTCAGCTGGGAATTCTCCTAAATAACAAAATAGAGAGAATCACAACTTGAGCATGGTCGTTCTCTGCTCGTGCTCAGCCTGAATTACACCAAGACTTAGGTTTTCTTTGCGCCACCAAACCGAACAAATTACCCTCTCAAGTTGACACAAAATAAAACATGCATAGCCAATACAATGAAACACACAGAGATAACCAACGATAACAAGAGCACATGCAACAATCAATCCAAACATTACTAAACTAGAAAAACACAAAAACAAGAACTAAAATAACAAATCCACACTATGATCCACACAATCAAACAACCTTGGGATCCTCTAATCCCCATCTTTAGAGAACTATTGGAGAGAGTTTGTCTGGGAATAAATTAAACGCTTATTTATTCTTTATTTGGTCTTGTAATTTTCTTGGGCTTTGATGATTTACTTGTCATAATCCATAGGAACCTAATTCGAGGGGAATTGTATGTCTAGGTCCCTTAGTTATTATTAATGAATCTTGATTGATTAATACAAATTGTTCAAGTTTTCTTAATCATTGCATGTTATTAATGATTGTTACATGTTGATGTGGATAAGGAGGATATGACCCAATATTGATGACACCCATGCCATGAAAGATCTATGCATGTTCTAAGAGGTTAGGCATAGCTAGGTTTCTAGAATAGGGATTGATTATCCCTTAGACTTAGGATCTAATTGGTCTTTTTGTGAAGGATTCCCATACTTAAGGCAAAAATAAGAGGCTAGGACGGAAGAGATTCCATCTTAAGTTCCTAGTGATTTAGACTTAGTCTCCATGGTAGTAGGGCTAGTAAGCCTTTGAATTTCCCTTGTTCGAACTTAGAACCCAATTAACACTTAACGCCTATCATTATTAATAATCAAGATACTTATAGTGCATACTCCTAACTTCTTCTAGGAGTGCTTAATGTTTTCTCCAACTATATTGTTTAATAGTGTTGTATAAGTAAAGAAAGAGCATAAAAAATTAGGCTATTGATTAAGTGAAAAGGAAGTAATAGGAGCCTCTCTCCATTCCTGGGGAAATACGAGCCTCGTGTTCACCCACGAGGTATTATTTGATGACCCTTACACTTGCGGTATAACAGACCAATTGTAGTATTAAGTGCATACTTGCATGCTTATATATATGCATAATTTAGTTACCCAGAACATGTCCATCAAGTTTTTGGTGTGGTTGCCGGTTAGCACAGTCTAGAGATTTTAAGAAAACTTATAGCTTTGTGTTTTAGCCAATTCTTTTTTTAGTATATATTATTACTATACTTATACAATGTTGAAGACTTATTACCATTACTCTCTTCTATATGTGACTATTCATGACTAGATTTAATCCCATAGATTTAGTAGAAGGAAGCAGCAAACTAGAGAGAGCCCTAACATTGTTGAGGAGACTCCAGAAAAGGCCGGTTGTAGAAGCGGATAGCAATAGTGACAGCGCAAAATCTGCAACCATGGCTGAGAAAAACATTGTTAGAGTATGAGAGGCTGCATTTTACAGGGGAAGAATTTACTGTGCAAGCCACAACAATAGCATCTAAAAACTTTGAAATCAAAGGTAGAACTATTGGGATGATTCAGAACTCCTATTAGTTTGATGGCCTAGTAGATGAAGACCCAAATGCCCATCTTTCAAGATTTTTATAGATCTATTCGACATTCAAGATTGGAATAGTGACAGATGACATGAACAGATTATGACTCTTTCCTTTCAGCTTGAGAGGTTCGGTATGCCAGTGGGTTACTTCCCTAGCACCGAACTTGATCAAGTCATGGAATGACTTGGTGGAGAAATTTCTTGGATGATAATTTCCACCAAGCAAGGCAACAAAGATCAGGAAGGAGATCTTAGTATTTAAGCAAGGAGAATCAGAAACACTATTCAAGGCACATAAACGATTCAAGGACCTTCTTAGGTGGTGCTCACATCATGAATTCAGTTCATGGATGAGATTGCAAAATTTGTACAATGGGCTTACTAGACTAGGTAGATCATTGACACCACAGTAGGAGGATCTCTGAGTAACAAGTATCCTAAAGAAGCAGAACAATTATTCAAAGACATGGCAAATAATGAATCACACTGGAGTTCAAGAGGGAGACACCTAAAGATGGCCGGGTTGCATGAGATAGAAACAGATACCTCTTTGGTGGAGAAAGTAGATGCGTTGACATGAAAGTTAGATCAACTCATGAGTAATGGTCAAGGTGCCAGCTTGAATTCCAGGGCCGTTTTGTTTTGTGAAACTTATGGAGGAGGACATGGACCATTTCAGTGCTCGATTGTAAGCTCAATAGTAGCTCTTATGGAACAGGTTTACTATATCAAAGAAGATCAGAGGAACCAGAATAACCCATATAGAAGTACCTACAACCAAAGTCAAGGGTAGCAATAGAGACCTCCCCTACAACAGAACTACCAATACTAGTCCCAACAGCTACAACCTGAAAGAAAGATCTCCCCAGAAGAGGTGTTGGCCAAGTATTCCTATTACATATGGATACAATTTTCCAGCCATTTGGGTACTGTATTATTAAATGACCCATGTATTTGCATATGCATACAAATGGTGTCTCAAAATCAAAAATATAATCAATACATTAAATCAAAGTAAAGCATTCAACATCATGTGTTCATCGTAAGGTTTATTAACATCTGGTGGCTTTGGGAGTTTAGCTCAACATAAAAAAAAAAAGTTCAACAACATAAAAATGAGAGCACAAGAAAATTCGTTATAGCAAATGCTTCAACATGGTTAATAATGGAGCAGAGAAAAGATCTGAGGGAATACAAATGACATCACAAATAATCCTCCCAAAATGTGGCTCCCTTCAAGCTAATGTTTCCCTCTAGTGGTGCACTTTGATTTCCTCCTTCTCATTAGAATCTTGCTCAAGATGGTGTCTCCCAAATAAAAATGGGCTCCCAAGCGGTGCCAGCCCTAACAACTCTCAAAACCCCCTTATTAGGCAATAAAAGGACCAATATATAGTTTGACGCTTGTAGGGTCACATGTAGGCACAAAAATGCCAGCATAGAGTATATAAACTCAAATTTGGGGAACCTAATAATGTCTGCTTCCCCCCATGATAATGCACAAGCACCCCCCACACCTTTTAGCTTGTTCTATGTAGCTTACTATGAGGGTGCCACAAAAATCCATGTGGTTTTACAGTACAACTATAGTAAAAATGTTACGAAAGAATGCTACAGTACTATTAGAGTACCTTCTATATAGAACTCGGTCGTTTCATCTTGAAAACACTTTATAACACATTATTGGGTTCTAAGAGCCTCTTTCACGCCATCTAGATGAAAATATAATGAATTTAGCCTAAAACAACAATTGATTCATAAAAATTCGTGCGAAGTGTATAAAATAATATGATGGAAACATGTACATTTTTATAATTATCACCCCTTCAATGTGTTCAATCCCTTAATTTCTTTGAATTTTCAAAATGGCCTTTTTCCTAGAGCCTTCCTAAAGTTCTCTACAAAAATTCCTTGCAAACACTAGTGACCGACTCCTTTTAATCGAGCCAATAATTTGGAATCTTCCAAGGTTCAGAAGGCCATGTGAAGACTCATGTGGATTAAATGTACATGGCCAATGAGACTGCCATGTGACTTCCCATGTGTACTTCTAGTGTTTCTAATCCTTACCCTACTATCAGAATACTGTGTGTCAAATACTTACCCATGTCCTTGACGGTGCCTTGGTGAAAACTCCCGATTAGTTGGAAATTTTCATCAAAATGTCATCTAGTGCTCCCTCATGCTACATACATTTATAAAATGGCCTACATATGTAAAATCTAAAAATAAGCTTGAAGCAAAAGCAGTACAAAGAGAGCAATTCAATGTGGAAATTGATCAAGTATTGAGACTTTATAAAGGAATATTGCTGTAACTCAGCCTAATACTGATCACACATTAAAGGCAAAAGAACTCCTTTAGATTGTAGTAAACCACATAACAACATTGGGTCAACACGTCCCTATGTTGTAGTTGTGTACTTATCGAGAATTTCAAATCATTTCTTTAGAGTTTACACAGACCCATGTTGTGTGACATCAAGGTTATGCTTTTCCCTAAGTTTTTTAGGATTTTATTAAAGGGTAGTGACAAGCTCCCCTTGTGTATATCCCGCAAGTGCACGGGTTTGTCGAAGTAATAATCCCGGGTGAGCGGGTATCGAATCCACAGGGAGTAGGGAATAAAAATACTTAATTCGATTCTTAGCTATGTAAAAGATCAATGATAATGAGTGTGACAATGATTCAATTCTCAACAGTAAAAGCAACAAGTAAGAGAGCAAAAGTAAAGAAGTGGGTAAGGCAATAAATAAAGATGGGGTACCCGGATAATGCTCCGCCTAGGATAATTGTTTCAAGTGCAAGAACCCTCTATCATGCTTCCTAATCAATGCGATGGTGAGTCGTGGAAATCCTTAATTACATAGTCCCAAATCTAAGGTCAACTATGCCTAACTCAATACATGTCCCGGAGGAGAAATCGAACAATCTCAACACCTCGCACTCGCATAGAGTTGCAATGAGCTCTAGGGATTCCAAGTGATAAATCTCTTCCTTATTATAGACCTAACCCTTTGGTCCAGGTGGAAGGTCCCTAACCACAATTGAGCCCTAGATACTAAGATCACCTCTGGTCCAGGCAAAAGACCCTTTGTCACAATTAAGCCCCAGCACTAAGAATTTCTTTAACACTTCACTCTGTTGCTTGCGTAACTAAGCCCCAGCGGAGTTCCTCTCTTAGCACTTCACTCTATTGTGACTGCAAAGAACTCTTGGAATGTGGAGGTAGGATAAATCACACCGGGAGGGGAAGGAGATGTTCCGCTACCTCTCGACTCACCCTCTTGACCCTCTCGAATCTTACTTTGTCTAACCCTCATGGTGTGTCACTCAGTCACTACGTACTAGGGGTGGCTTCTCTGCCACTGGAGGTGCCTCGGTCTCCATCGTTGCTTGCTGAGGCTCGGGAGTGGGCTGAGATGCTCCGGCTTCATCACCCTCATCCTCGGCTATCACTGGAGCTGGTAGTACTAAAGCAAAAATCCCTGTCCGAACCCTGCGGACCATGCCCATCATCCGCATTGTCTCTAGACTCAGTGGAGCAGGTACACTCATCTTCTCGGCCCCGCGAATCGAATCCAAGAGACCCATGCCTAACACTAATCTCGTAATGTAGGGGCCCGAGAAGATCACTCCCATTCTAGCATAGTGTCCCTGATGTCTGATGTACTCTGCCAGGATGTGCCCTAAATGAATTGGCACATGCTGTACCATCGAGTACAAGTACAGTAGCTCCTGACGGCTCAGGACACCAGTGCTATCACCATGGCCATTCACCTACCTACTCATAATGGCATGTAAGTATCTGTATGCAGGTCGCGAAAGGCACGTGGCCTTGGACACCCCTGGCTCGTACTGACCTTGACCACATAACACTCTGTAAGCTCTCTGCGGGGTCAAGGTTCCAGGGTAATCAGTCGGTAACTGCGCGTACTCCTCTGTATCTGTGAATGCCTCCTGGTACAAGTGAAGTAGTACTGAAAACTGCGTGATGCTCAAGCTATGGTGGTGTCCAAATACTCTGAACTGAATGGTGTCCACACTGTTGAAACTCGCATACGATCTATCGAACTCGAATGATGAAAGTACCTCCAGTGCAAACTCTCGGATGGGTGGCTCTCTAATCATCAGCAACTGCCACCAACCACCTTCTGAAACGAGATCCTCGATCTCATCAGCAAACTCTTCTCCCTACTGCAGATCTCGCAATATAGTCGTGTCTAAAAATCGAGTCTGCCCAAAACGGAGCCTCGACAGGCGCTCATATCGAACCTGATGCTCTGGAATTGCGAACCGCATGCCCTCGGGCTCAGGAGGTGACTCACGTGGTCTCTTATCAGCTTGCTTCTTTGACCTAGGTGTCATAATCTGCAAGATTTAAATGAAATGGATTAAACAAGTTGATAAACCAATGCTGCAGAAATCCACACGGTCGTGTGGAATTTCCGCACGCCCGTGTGGATCCACGGGGCGTGAGAACCGCACGGCCATGCTTCAAAAATCTAAAAATACAACTCAAGAATGCTTCTAACTTTGTTCTAGACATAAATCAATGTTCTAATTTAAGAAACGAACCATTTATAACCATATTAATCGATGGAAGCATTGAATTGGCAAAAATCATGAGAAATGGGGTTTACAGACGAGATGGGAAGAAAAAGTGAAGAATCGGCCGAAAAACCTCGCTAAAATTCTCCCAAATTGGCGCTATGGAACCGAAGAGTGATGTGAAAGTGTATTTCGATGAATAGAAGTTATGAAGGGGGAGAGAAACTGTTCTTCTTTTAAAGAGAACTCATGACCCTTGGCGTTTTGTGCAACCACACGGGCGTGCGTTAATTATCCACGCCCATGCGTCCTCTTTCCAAAAACACTACAGGGGCGTGCGCACGCCCGTCTCCTTTGACTCTGACTACTCTCGCACGGGCGTGTGGAAAACATCCACGCTCGTGCTCCTGAATCACAGGGGCAGCAGCACGCCCCTGTGGCTTCTATGGACATCCGAGAAAAGTACTAAGTGTTACACACGCCCGTGCGGAAATTCCCCACGGGCGTGGACATTCACATGCCCAATTCACAGGGGCAGCCGCACGCCCATGTGTCTTCTCGGAATGGAGAGAACTCCTCTGCAGGGTTTCGCACGGCGTGTGAAAATTACCCACACCCGTGCATGGTTCACAAGGTTACGCACAGGGGCGAGTCCACGCCCTTGTGTGCTCTCGGGAAAAATCTGCCCAACTCTGCAGGAATTCACACGCCCGTGCGGAAATTACCCACGGGCGTGCGACATTCGCATGGTCATTCACATGGGCAGCCGCATACCCCTGTGCCTTCTCTGGATGGGCTCGCAGTATACGCCCACGGGCGTGTGGAAATCCCACATGCCTGTGTGTTTTCTCTGGATGACTTAGAAAAATCTGCAGGCTCTGCAGAACATTTCTGAACATGTTTGCACACTCAGAGCCTACCCTATTATGCAAATTTTACCAGTAAAGAACACGAAATAGAACCCAAACGACCAAACCTCGCCAATTCCTCATAAAACACACGATGAATTTTAAACAAAACCCACAACAAAATCGCAGCACGGCATCTAAAAATTAAGACACCAACACTTAATAATTTATTCATGCCAACAAACTAAACTAAAATATAAGAAAATAGTAAACACTTGGGTTGCCTCCCAAGAAGCGCTTGTTTAACGTCACTAAGCTTGACATACCTTGCTTACCTCACGGAGGTTCATGAATGAAGGTTGCCCTCTTACCTATAACTTGAAAGCATGATGAGCAAAGTCTCTTGAGGGTAGAGGGTGTACTATCGGGCTTCGGACCACCTAACAATTGTTCATCCAACCTTCTTGGTTCTTGTGCGTCTCCAACAGTCTTGGAGTATTTCCGGTGGTGTCTCCTAGCCCTCTTCATTTTCCGGAGCACCTTCTTCAATATCCCCTGGGTAGATGTTACCTCCTCAGTTGACCCAAGCATCATTACTTCTTCATTGCTCTCCTCTTGGTCGAACAAACCTTCATATGGATCCGGGTTGAACATTTCCTGCATGTATTCATCAACAAGCTCATCACTAGTGTCTAGGAAATACAAAGTGTCATCGAAATCGAGAGAATGCCGCATGGCTTCAGCAAGGCGGTAAGTGAGTTTGTCATCTCCAACTCTCAATGTGAGCTCTCCGCCGTCCATGTCAATCAATGCTTTGGAGGTCCGCAAGAACGGTCTCCCAAGTATCAAGGGTACATCCGCATCCTCATCGACATCTAGCACTACAAAGTCAACCGAAAAAATGTACTTGTCCACCTTGACAAGCACGTCTTCAATGATACCTCTCTGATGTCGTACCGTTCGGTCCGCCAATTGTAAAGTCATCCGAGTAGGCCTAGGCTCTCCCAAGCCTAGCTTTTGAAAAAAAGTGTATGGCATGACATTGATACTTGCCCCTGAATCTGCCAGTGCCATTTCTTCACCTAAGTTGCCGATGTTACATGGAATGATGAAGCTTCCCGGGTCTTTCTTCTTGTTCGGCATGTTCTTTTGTAGCACCGCCGAGCATGAAGCATCTAGCACCACTGAAGCACTCTCCTCCAACTTCCTCTTATTGGTCAACAAGTCTTTAAGGAACTTCGCATACTTAGGCATTTGAGCTAATGCCTCTACAAAAGAAATGTTGATGTGGAGTTGCTTGAATAAACTCAGGAACTTCTTATACTGTTCATCCCCTTGGTCATTTTTCAGTCTAGAGGGATAAGGGATTCTTGGCTTGAAAGGTGGGGATGCCATCTCTTTCTCTTTCTTCGCTCCCTCCTCAACCTCTACAACCTCGGGTGCGTGTTCTTTCGGCTTCTCACTCGCAAGCCTCCCTTCAACCTCACGATCACTTCTTAAAGTGATCGCCTTCACATGTTCTCTAGGGTTGGTTTCTGTATTGCTTGGTAAACTTCCATGTGGCCTTTCGGAAAGAGACTTCGCAATTTACCCCACCTGATTTTCAAGGTTGTGCAAAGAAGTGGTGTGGTTGTGAAGTGTAGCCTTGACTGATTCAAACTGTGTATTTGCAGATTGAACAAATCTAGCCAAGTGCTTCTCTAAATCCGTCATTTGGGTTTCCAAGCCTGAAATTCTGTTTTCCACTTGAGGTGCTTGTTGTTGTTGGAAACCTGGTGGCCCCATGGCCTTTTGTGATCCTTGGTTACTCCATGAAAAGTTGGGATGATTCTTCCAACCTGAATTGTAAGTATTGCTATATGGGTTCCCTTGAGATCTCATGACATTACTTACAAAGTCAACATTTTCCACTGAAGAAACATCACCAAAAGAGATCGGGCAATCGGAGGGAGCATGGCCTCCACCACAACCGGTGCAATTGGTCACAGCCGCAACTCTATTCGAAGCTATGAGATCTAGCTTCTTACTCAGACTCTCTACTTGTGCCACCAATGAGGTCACTGCATCGATTTCATGGATACCAGCCACCTTTTTCTTCTCCCTAGCATTCCATTGGTAACTATTTAACCCTATTTCCTCAATTAATTGACAAGCTTCATTGGGGGTTTTGCTACCTAAGGTACCTCCTGCTGCCACATCCAAGAGTTGCCTTGTACTCAGGTTCAAACCATTGTAGAAGGTTTGAACAATCATCCGCTCCGGGAATCTGTGTTGCGGACACTTTCTCAGGAGCTCCTTGAACCTTTCCCATGTCTCGAATAGAGACTCTAATTCCAACTGAACAAAGGATGAGATCTTATTCCTAAGCTTTGCTGATTTTTCGAGAGGGAAATAACGCGCTAGAAAAGCTTCTACCATCTCCTCCCATGTAGTGATTGATGCTCTGGGTAATGAGTGTAGCCACTGCTTCGCTTTCCCCTTCAAAGAAAATGGGAAGGCTCTCAATTTGATGGCATCATCCGTAACCCCATTTATCTTCAGCATGTCGCACACCTCGAGAAAGCTCTCTATATGACTATTTGGATCCTCATCGGCCAAACCGTTAAATTGTGCGGACTGCTGCAGCATATGGTTGAATGCCGGCTTTAGCTTAAAGTTCTGAGCTATAATCGGAGGACGCACAATACTCGATTGTGTCCCCAACATTGAAGGTCTGGCATAGTCGGATAGTGTTCGCTGTTGCTCATTCTGTCCTACCATGTTTTTAGATTCCACTCCTTCCAAATCAGCTGAATTATGATGTTCTTCCCCAAGTTCTTTCCCTTTACTTCTAAGTCTACGTTCAAGCTCAGGATCTCCTTCAATCAATATTGATGGATTCCCTCGGGTTATAACCTGGAGCTACACCAAAAAGAAAGAAAAAGAAAATCAGAACGATGATAGAATAAGAAGACGTGAAATAGAATGTGTGGTGAAATAGCTAAGAAGATAAAGTACAAAGTATCTCTAAATGCCTACTCCCCTGCAACGGCGCCAAAAACTTGACAAGGTCCCCTTGCATATATCCCGCAAGTGCACGGGTTTGTCGAAGTAATAATCCCGGGTGAGCGGGTATCGAATCCACAGGGAGTAAGGAATAAAAATACTTAATTCGATTCTTAGCTATGTAAAAGATCAATGATAATGAGTGTGACAATGATTCAATTCTCAACAGTAAAAGCAACAAGTAAGAGAGCAAAAGTAAAGAAGGGAGTAAGGCAATTGATAAAGATGGGGTACCCGGATAATGCTCCACCTAGGATAATTGTTTCAAGTGCAAGAACCCTCTATTATGCTTCCTAATCAATGCAATGGTGAGTCGTGGAAATCCTTAATTACATAGTCCCAAATCTAAGGTCAACTATACCTAAATCTATACATGTCCCGGAGGAGAAATCGAACAATCTCAACACCTCGCACTCGCATAGAGTTGCAATGAGCTCTAGGGATTCCAAGTGATAAATCTCTTCCTTATAATAGACCTAACTCTTTGGTCCAGGTGGAAGGTCCCTAACCACAATTGAGCCCTAGATACTAAGATCACCTCAACGCTTCACTCCGTTGCACGCGCAACTAAGCCCCAGCGGAAGTTCATCCCTTAGACCATTCACTCTATTATGGCCGCAAAGAACTCAAGGACGGAGGTATAATCTATCACGCCGGAGGGGAAAGGGGACGCTCCTGTACCTCTCGACTCACCCTCTCAACCCTCTCCAACCTAGCTTTGTCCGGCCTTGTGGAGAGTCGTCTACTCGTCGCAAGGGATCCTTTGTCCGGCCTAGGATACACCTCGCCGGATCGGTGCCGACGAAAGCTCTCCCAAGAACCTTCTTCCAAATGACGCGCGATGTCGGAGCCGTAGAACCTCTCCAAAAACCTAGCAAATACCCCTCAAAACCTTAGCCGAAGCCCTCTCGCAAGTTGGGGAAAAGATGGAGAAAAGAATACCAAAATCGGGGCTGAATCGGCTTTAAATAGGGCTGGAATCGGGCGACTCGACTGGCGTGGATACTCCACCCGCCCGTGCGGAATTTCCACACGGGCGTGGATAATTTCCACATGCCCGTGTGGATTCTCTGTTTCTCTGGTTTCTCGCTCGGCTGTGAACAGTGCTGCTACAGTACATACTATAATGTTGCTACAGTGCTCTTCTACAGTGTTCGGCTTGAATAGCTTCCCAATTCCATACTTTCATCGGGGTAACGCAAACGGGCACACGTTCACGTCGTGGATCACTTGCTTCTTCAATGGTGTACACATTGGTGGAACTCTTATTCTATGTGCATAAGTCGGAATGCTCGAGTGTGACTGCCTCTATGCCTCTCCAAATGGATATGCCAACTCGAATACGAGGAGGTTGGCACACATTCTAGCATCTCACATCGACATATGTCTTCGCGTTTGAACCTTAGCAAGATTTTCTCCAAAATCGGTGCATTGTGATCCACATTGGCCTATTTCCTTCATACTCGGCCTCACAACCCTACCTGCATAAAAGTAACATAAAAACACACATATTAGTGTAAAAACCCGAGAAAAGTAATGCTCAACATAAGGAAAGAATGCTTCGCATTCATATCACACAAGCACTTATCAGTGCATCACATGAAGATTATGTCATGTCAGATTATTTTTCCAATATGGTAGATCCCAAAAAATAGTTCTTTTCGTCCATTTATTGGTTGTTCCATATTCTGCATGTGTGTCAATTAGGTCTTCCATTACCATTGGAAATAGCATAACCTAATTAAAAATTTCCTCTCCTGATAATCTTTGTGGTGAGCCATTTTTTCCCATTAGACCTCTGATGAAAGAATTCTTATCCTTATGATATGGATGATTTCGTGGTAAGATCATCCTATGACAATCAAAATAACTTGCCTTTATACCATGTTTTAGATGAAAAGCATTAGAGTCTTTCATACAGATAGGACATCCTAATTACATCTTTTTCATTTTTTAAGGCATTTCTTTTAAATAGTAATATTTTTTCAAAATTTATATATTTTTAATCCAATACCAAGTTCACAATTTTTGCAATTTATGCATCCACCAAAAATGGTTCCACCTACAACACAACAGATAACAACCCAACCAAAGATCAAACATAGACATATGCACATGAATAGAAACTATGATCCTATTAAATAACCTAGATATTATAGTACTTGTTCAATACGGAGTAGAAATATGTATTGTGAAAAAAAGTGATGGATGTATTTTTCTATTTATACCTGAATTCAGTTATTGCTATTTAAAATAAAAATTTATTTAATCATAATAATAATAATAATAATTTTTCAAAATAATAATCATTTATAAAATAATAACTTCAAAAGGTTTGAAAATTCACTTTTATGATTGTGTAAAAAATAATTATGTTAATAATAATAAAAAAATTTCAAAATAGCTTAAAATCCCAAGAAGATGTATAAATAATAATAATAATAATAATAAGGGGAAATTATTTATTGGCCCCTGATACTTTTTAAATATTCCAATCAGTCCCTCTAACATTTTGCATTGCTGATCACACAGTATTTTTTGAGTTTTGTACCATTACATACCTCCCGTTACACTCTTCCATCATATTTTTTGAAAAACCTGAAACTACCTTGTTGTTTGGAGGGAATGTGCCTTTCTTTGGAGGCTATTCAGCCACCTGGTCATGTCACGGTATGGATGGTTGCACCTTGGTGGCTTGCTTCAGAAGTTTGTCCACTATCTTCTTTTTTTCCTCCTCCTCCTCCTCCTACTTCTACTTGTTCTGAAAGGTTGAATAGTTGACTCATTGGGGAAGGCACTTTAAAATTTTAACTTATTCACATTCTTTTTACACTTATCATCTTCATCTTCTTCTTCGCTGTTGGACATGGGAAACATTCCCTTATCGCAACCTGCCTATATATCACTCTAGTGGAGCACCATTGAAATGAAGGTTTCAAGTTTGTTGAAGACATGCCGATGAAATACCTTGAGTGAAGGTGGGTTAATTCCCCATTCTATATTATTGTGTGTGTGTGTGTGTGTGTGTGTGTGTGTGTGTGTGTGTGTGTGTGTGTGTTTGGCAAGCCTTGGAGGGTACATTTTATGGTATTGTAACATACAAGGAAGATGGTTGTATCATAGAGTTCTTCATTTTGTTTGGATGGGAGTCTGTGTTTGATGAAATATGTGCACGTTGGACCCTTCATTCACCATTGGTAAGTGTAAAGTATTTAATCCTTGACGAGCATAATATGGCACCTTGTATTAGCTCAGACGGTGATTTCCAGAGAATGTGCAACTATCACCATGCGTTCAAGAAGAATATAATTCACGTGGTGGTTGAGATGGTTAGCAAAATACTAGAGCATCCATCCGGGTCATCGATGTTGTTGTAAATGACGATCTCCTTTTATTTTTTTCACCTCCTCACATTTCTGGTCCCAAGAATCTCTTGCTTCCTATGGGAAGTTTATGTACTGTAAATGATTTATAAAATAAAATTTTGCATTTTTTTTAGATTTTACACTCTTTTAAATGTTTTAATACTCATCGACGTTTATTTGGGGTTAGTTTTTCATTGTTCTTTTTAGTATCTAGCTTTTCTACTTACAAACTACAATAAGTGTTTATTTATAATATTTTCATCATACATAACTTACTAATTATTTTCTTATTTTCCTATAACCAAGGAACCATTACCACAAAGTGCTTCATGTAATTTAAACCTCTTGGTGCAAATGAGGGTAGGTGGGGCAGCTATAGCACCATCCCATTCTTCATGGAATTTTTAGAATAGCATAACTACAACAATCGGACAAAGTTATGAAAATGTAGAAAAATTCAAGGAAACATTTATGACTTTGCTATCAAACATAATTTCAACTTTTTTTCATAAAAAATGATAAACACGGAGTCACGATCACATGTGTTGTCGTCGGTTGTCAATGGGGTGTTCATGCTTTAATAGAAGGTAATCTCCCCACATTTGGAATTAAAATAGTATGAGATGTTCACACATGCTGCGGGGGTATTGGCATAACATCCTACCCAAAAGCTTCAAAGAAATGGGTTAGTAAGTTGGTGATTCAAAAACTCGGTCAATGCCCTCTATATAGAGGTGTGGACATACAACGAGATATATTGCAAGACCATGGTATCCATCTACCACATAAACAAGCTTGGATGGGTAAAGAACTTGTAAGCTATGATCTACTAATAGGTATGCAGGTAAGGTGGTTGAAACTAATCCTAGCACTTTGTTATATCATTGATAGAGATGGCAACTGATTCAAGCGTGCTTTTTTCTGCTTCTGTGCTTGTCTTGTTGGTTTCAAGAAAGGTTGCAGACCCATGCTCTTCCTTAATGGAACTCATTTGATGGGAAGATATGGTGGTGTCCTCTTAGGTACAATGCGTAAGGACGGTAATAAAGGAATCTTCCATTTATTGTTTACCATTATAGACAACAAGACAGATGAAAACTAGACATGGTTCATTTTGACTTTAGGTGATGTGCTATACAGCAATGAGGACTATGAGAAGAACATTACATTCATATCAAATTAGTTGAAGGGACTTATCAATACTATTGCTAAGGTTTTTCCTTCATCTTCACATGCTTACTGTTTATGACATCTCCATGCAAACAAACTTCCCTAAGACTAATAGTTGGCTTGGCAAGGTATTAATGGATGAGTGCTTGAGATTACTTGAAAAGGTTGCGTACACCTGCACATCCACAAAATATGAAGAAGTGGTGAATGAGCTATTAGCCGCTTCAGTACAAGTGCATCTCTGGCTATTCCATAAATCAGAGATGGTGCATTAGTGCAATTACCTATTTAGAGGTTAACGATGGGGATAGATGTACTCTAACGTGGCCAACTTATTCAATGCTTGGATCAAATAGGTAAGCCACCTCGCTGTATGCAACATAGTTGACTTAATTAGGTGTGGTTCCTATTATTTCTTATCATTTGAATATCCAGTTTATTTTTTATGGTTACTATATAGAATATAGTTCCCGGTCATATACCATTTAAAGGTACTTATTGTGCATTGTTCAAAATCTGACTTGTATATTCTTGTTTATTTACGTAGTATTTCTATTTAGTTTTGGTTGTTTCTATGTAATATGTCTAGCTATTCACAACTATATGCATTTGCGCATCATTTTAAAGTAGAACATATACAATTTTTAGTGTTTTTGCTTGCAGATATCCTTTAATGTTTGACCCATTAAACCCGAATTTAGTTTTGTCGATTTCTATTCTAGTAGCATACAATAGTACTAACAAGTTCAAATCTTCATGTGTTTCAAGTTCAAATTGATAAATATGATGTGTGATCACCAGCAGTACTACCACAAATGGGATACTCACCTATGTCTAGATATACACAAGAAGATTAAAGATACAGTAAAAGAAAGTCGGTATTTAGTTGTAGGTCACTTGAATAGGGAACAATTTGAGGTGTTAGACCATCAAAGCAAATCAGTCAACTTATGAAAGAGAACATGCTCTTGCAAACGTTGGGAAGTATATAGACTACCGTGTGATCATGCTTGTGCGGCCTTCATGTAGACAAATACCAATGTTCACCGTTTCATGGATGACTACTGCACCATTGGCTCATACAAGATCGAATATGGGAGCCCAAGTTATCCTATACCACACCATGCCAAACCAATGGATAACTCGAGGGATCTTTGTCTTGGGCCGGCCATCACAAAGAGAAGGCCAGGCCGGCTGAGGCATCAAAGGATTGAGTCATAAGTTTTTGGTATGCGGGAGTTGCACTGTAGTTGTTGTAATGAAGTTGGCCACAATAAAGCTACTTGTAATGAGGTCATTGTAGAATGAATATAGGCAAGAAACTCTTTTGATATGAAATGTTACTTATGTTTCCATTTTGTTATGAAAGTCGATTAATAGTGAGTTCTGAACTAAATAAAAGGAAAATTTTGGATTATAAAGAAAAAAAGCTAAAATGATCACGAAATAACTAAATAATGAGAACGAGGTGAATTTGTATAGGAAATTAAGAAATCATGCATGACAATGCTAATGCAAACATTGATGGAAATTACTGAAATAGAAGTTCTGATCTTCCCCAAAACCTAAAGATGACAAAGTCATCGAGCAAACAATGTAAAGAATGGTTCATAAGTATATAACATATGTCAGATAATTGTAAAGAAAATAATTGTATATCATTCCATCGTATTTTGACACCCCTCGGGTTGGTAAGTTGAAGTCTCAATTGATCCAATTGTGGGTAGTGCAGGGGGATCTATAGCCATGTTCTCTGTAGCAAGTTTAGAGACCATATTATCTGCGGGGTCATCCTCTGGGACATGTGCGGCACTCTTGTTGGCAACTGCAACTTCCACAATATCATTAGCTACTAGGTTTTCCATTTCAACATGTGCAGTATCCTCTTTAACAACTAGGCTATAGACTATGCCATCTTCCAAGATTCTTGTAGCATACTCCAGTCGCAAGAATGGCTCATCACTAACCAACAGATGAAGTTTTTCACCTTGTAGTATTTGCTCCATAAATCGCATTACATAAATAGAGTAATCAAAACTACCCACCTCTTGCAGGGGACAATCACACGCATGCACTAGCGGGCATGAGTTAGTGTTAGTGACACTGAACTTTAGTTTTAAGAAATTGTCAAAAAGCATGCACTGCATTTCAAAAAAGAAAATAGAGGCAAACAACATAACTAAGGGGATTAATTGGGTTTTAGAAGTAACCTTTGCAAGCATGTCCTTATTGTACACAAGGCTTATAAGGGAGGAGTAATGATGATATTCCTTTTTTACTTTATCCAAAATGAGAAGATGTTAACACTTGCTAAGTATTATTGGCATGAGGACAACATCCACATTTGGGTATTCATCCAAGATGGGGGCTAACAATTTATTCACCCCTTCTTCAAAATCTTGTATCTTTGATAGTTAATAGAGCAAGCACCATTGGTCTGGTACTTGTGGCTACCCACTTAAAATGGCTAGGGAAGTTCCAAAGTGAATCATGTAATATCAACAATAATGCATCAACAACGTCATCAAGGACCATATGATTCCCTTCAACCAAGGAGTTAAGATAGTCATGGCTAGTATGCCAAAATTCATTAGTCTAAGCATATGTTCTAGGCTAGTGGGAAAAGTAATTAATAAGTCATTGCAACATAGTGTGTAGGTCAGTGTTGTCATGATAAAGTAAATGACAAACAAATGTTAATAGTGTTAATAACATAAACCTTACATACTTATCGGGTAAGCAGTTTGCAACATAAGTGAACACTAACATAAGCCTTGCATGCTTACATGTTTTAGTGTTTATAACAACATTAATATTCTTGAACAAATGTACCATAAATAAATTACTTAACAACATTTTGACCAAATGAACTGAATACAAATCATAAAACAATAGTAGTATCCAGGTATTAACAAAAGTGATAAGTGTCTAAATGTACTTAGTTTCATGTATATTTCTTATACACTTAGCATGTAATTCTTATAGAATTTATGCCCATTTCATGCTTAATCTAGTGTTATTTTCTTTGTAGAGCATGAAGAAGCCATGGGGAACTTGAAGATACAATTTGGGTTAAAAAGAAGGAAATTTGGAGGTGCGGTAGTGTAGTGTTGCTGTATTAGTTACTATAGTACGCAAGAAATCTTCATCGCCCGCAACGAAACAGCAAGAAAAATCTCAAATTTTCAGCCAAATCAAATTGACCCACAAGGCACAGGATGGACTCTAAAACTGACCAAATTTAGCTCATTACAAGGTCCTTGCATCCCGCATGGCCTGGAGGGGTTTAAAAGCAGAAAGTTTGGGCTAGAAAGAGGACATTTTGGCCAACAAAGAAGAAGAAGGAAGCTCGGAATGGCAGTGTGATTTGGAGGCAAATTCATGGGTTCTTTTGGCTCAAAAGCATGAACTTCAAGGGGATAAGGGTCATTCAGAAGATCCTTGGCTAGAACCACATCGACGACCTTCGAAGGCTAGAGCATTGTTAAGAAAAGATCAAAGGCTCAAGAGAGGGATTCTTCCTCACCATCCTTATCACTCAACAAGGTAGTTTCATTATGTTTTATTTGTGTAGTTTTATGTTAAGAAAAGATCAAAGGCTCAAGAGAGGGATTCTTCCTCACCATCATTATCACTCAACAAGGTAGTTTCATTATGTTTTATTTGTGTAGTTTTATGAACATTTGCTGTGATTTTCACTTAATGGCAAACTAAACCCCCAAGGGCACCGATGTTAGTGAACCTTACACTAAGCATGTATCTTAGATGATGTCTTTTATTCTAATGCATTTGCGGGGTTTGCGATTTAATCTATCATGATTTCATGACTTGAATAACATTATGGAGACCTCTGTAATTCTTGTATGAGTTGTACTTGTACATACAGGATACTCACTTATACAAGATCATGTATAGATTAAAAGGGGTTCTTTGTGCTGGCACACCGAGGGATTCAAGTATTGGTAGCTCTCTGACTTTAGGATTAAACCTAGGGTTAAAGTTAATCCTATTTAGAGATTTCCTTAAGTGTATTACAATCATAGGAGGAATTGATCTGGAAGAGATTCCGATCAGTACTTGTATGAGATTAGGGATTAATCACCAAGGGATTTGGGGTTAATCTATTGTAGAAATCTCTCCATCCTAACCACAATCGTGGCATTTTTACTATTTATCCTTGTGGCCTGAGTGCCCCCCAGGGCATCCACATCCGTGGCCTCCTTCTCCCATTGATTTATTACCTTCTTCATCGTGTTAAACCCTTTGAACTTTTTTGCATTATTTTCTTAGTTAGTTATTTTGTCTTTTAGTTTATTGTGTCCTGCGTTCCAAACTTATTGTTTGGTTAGAAAATAGGTGATACAGGAGTAATAGTAGATTTTTAGCCCTTGGGAATACGATCTCCGTGTTTACGCATGAGGTATTACTTGATGATCTTGTACACTTGCATGTGACACATCAATAAGTGAATAGAAACTTAAATATATGAATAGTAATATATCAATTTTAATTGGAGGCTATTTACACACCAGTAGCAGCGGATACTAACCAGTAAATAAGAAAAAATTAAAATCTAGCAAGACACTTACACATCTATCAGGCAATTAAGGAAGACTGACAACATCATTTGTTGCATCTTGTCCAGCCGTACAAAACCCTAAGGTCACTTATTTTGAGGTATGAAATCTATCGGTACCTCCGGCGGCTTGACCATTTCATCTATATTATCCAATTGGCTGTTGTCTCCATCGGGGCTATAACATTATCTAGCACCATGTCGGCCGATGGTGCCCTACTTTTAAGGAATGTGAGGAACTCTACTACTCTCCCAATGCCATCTAATGTGTCATCATCCACTAAACTCATCTCAGATGGAGGTTTTGCTGCATTTTTCTCCTTTTTCCTACAAGGAAAGCCTTCTTTAAAGAAGTAGGTATAAGTGTGAGGTGAGAAGTGACTAAAGGCTTTGCAACACGGGTGAGGATTGACACGCGCCCGAATATGCGTGTAAACCACAAGTGCACGGGTGTTGAAGTAATAATTACCCCGGTGAGTGGGTAGTCGAATCCATAGGGAACAGGGCTACTAGTACTAACTTCTTCTCTGCTTTCTAACCTAATGATAAATGGAAATGTGTGGTGATCTAATGTGCGAAGAAATGAATACCGGAGACGAATATGCAAGGGTTAAATGGATGGAGATCTCAATCAGTAAAAGTGGGGTATTTGGGCAATGCTCCCCCTAGGATTCAGGTATTAGGTACCGAATAAGCAAAGTGTTTCTATGATGAGTAAGTTAAGTCGTGGAAATCCAAATATAATCGGATTCGGCCTCCCGATCACCGATACTAGTCCCCTATGAGGTCCTAGTGGAGAAATCGCTCAATCTCAACACCTCACACCACATATGACTGCAAAGCACTTTAGGGATTCCAAGAGGTGTATCCGATTCCTAAAGATTGATCCAACCCTAATTCCTGGCAAAGGATCCTAACCCCCTACAAGGTCCCGGCGGAGAAATCTCTCAATCTCACGCCTCACACCAAATATGGTTGCATAGAGGTTAAGGAACGGAGATAGAATACACTCAATCGGAAGGGAGAGGGGACACTCCACTATCTCATGACTCACCCTCTCAACCCTCTTTAACCTTGAAGTTCTAACTCTAATGGAGACCTCTCTCACATCAAGGTAACAAATCATGCAAATCCAATCAACCACAAGGATTAATTAAACAAGCAAGCAATGAGAATACAAGATTAAAACTTAATCAAACTCGAATTAAATAGAAACACTAAGCAAATCCACAAAAGATGACAATCCTAGGGTTCACAAGCCCAAATACCCTCTAGGGTTTTAGCTCTCCATGGAGCAACATACAAAACACACCATCAATGAATGAAAGTACATTAAAACCATAGAAATAAACCCCCTTATATATGAACTGATGGCCTTGATGGAGAGCTTCGACGTCTTAAAGGACCCACTCCGAAGCTAGGTTCACCGGTTGCTTCCTTGATGCTATGACGGAGGAGGAATCGATCAAAGTTGGTGACGAAGCGCCTCCAAAGCCGCAAAGACCTCCTCTCCAAACCCTAGTCGTCTCACCCCTCAAGAGCCACACAAAAGATGATAAAGAATAGGGCAAAACGGCTATTTATAGGCCTTAGATCGCGCCTGTCACGTGCCCTCACGCGCCCGTGTGGATTTTCCACGCGGCCGCATGGGCTGCAGGAATTTCCACGCGGGTGCGTGAACAGTAATTTTGTTACAGTATTGCTACAGTGAAGTTACTGCAGTAAGATTGCTACAGTACTTTTCACAAAACGCGGTCCAAACACTCTTCTCTTGAGGCCACATGTCTGGGCACACGCCCATGTGGTAGGCTATAAAACTTTTCTTCATCGACGTATCTTTGAGAGGTCTTGCAATCTTCACAAAGAGAAGGAACATGAAGATGTGGCTGCCTTTGTGCCCTTCCAACTAGTGAATTGACTTGAATCTTCTTGGAAGTTGGCACACATCTCCACGTTTATGAACTCCTCTCGTGTCTTGGTCCTTGAATTGAACAAGAACTCCCAACATTATGTCTTTATAGCCCATCTTTGCTTCCTTTTTACTCTTCAAGGCATTCACAACCTATATGCATAAAAGAACACCAAATACACATCATGAGACATAAACCATAGTAAAAATGATGCTCAATGCATGTAAAACACATATAAAAATATGTCTACTCAAGTACTTATCAAGGATCCTCGTATAATGGGTATCCAATCAAGTTTTGCAACTGTAACTACAGGAATCGTGCAAATTGAGTTTTGCAGCTACCCTACGGTAATCACAACTATGCCAATCAACTATGCCAATCACAACTATTCAAGTTATATAATTACGACTATACAAATCATGCACATCAAGTTATGTAACACAAGTTTTAACATAAGAAACCAAACAACTCCATAATCATTGCAAAAGAGTAAATTAACTACAAATTAACACATAGGTTCATGAATTCGGGGCACCAGAGAGTAGCTAGCCCCTCATAGGTTCACACAATATTGGACAAAATAAGAAAACAATCAAGTAAAAATCCATTCACTCACTGTTGCTTCTCAATCAATCCTATTGTGCTCCAAGGACATATCTGCTGGCAAAGCTCCATTCCAAATCGAGTTTCCAAATCCTTGCTCGAATCCTCTGGTGGATGGTGGTAAAGATTGTCCAAAATTCACCTCCAAATTCCTTAGCCGAACACCCTGATATGCCCTTTGCATAACCGCAAGTGCACTAATCATGCAAGTAGCAAAGTGTATCTGAATAGGTTAGGTAGTCGAATCCTCAGGGACTACTATAGCACTCCGTACTTACTCAATTTCTAATATCTAGCCAAGTCAAGAGGTTGGTTGAAGTCTAATCTAAGGCAATTAAAGAAATACAAAAAGAGAAAAATAAGAGAGACAGGTTCAGGTTGAAAAGACAGCAATTGAAAGGACAATGTCCCAAATTAATCCCCTTAACAAATGTGTTAACTAGGCAACGATTATATGTACATTTCCTTGGGCCATGGTGACTACCTACGGAGGGTTTGATAACGTACGTCCTCACTCAAGGCTCGAAGCAAACTCAACCCCTTCCCTAATGCGCTCCCTAGCTAAATGGTCATTCAATCACCATCTATATAGTGTATAAGCAACTAAGGTTAACATGCTTCTTAACTGCAATTGCAACTATACGGAACATACACTCCAAATAAATGCTCATGCAGCTAGCAGCAATTTCTGTGTTAAGTATTGCAACATACAAACATCAAGGCAATCAACATAATGATGAGAAACCAAGATAAACAACAGGGAGACTACAATGAAACTCAATGACAAAAGTGACTAAGTCAAAACATCACAAGTTAAGGATCATAATCGGGGAACCAAATGACAGTTAGCCCCTTGACAGACACTTGTGAGGTGTGTGTGAATTATGTAAATATAAATATGCGAATAATATTGCAATTGGTCTACTAATACAGCAAGTGTACGGATCATCAAGTAAACCTCATGGGTAAGCATGAGGGTCGTAATTCCCCAAGAATGATGAAAGGCTCCTATTACTTCCTTTTCACTTAATCAATAGCCTAAACATTTATGCTCTTTCTTTAATCTACTTCTACAATTTATTACACAATACAATTGGAGAATTATTAAGTACAATTGGAAAAACTTGGGAGGTCATATGGTAGTTATCTTGATTATTTATGAAACCTAACCTCTTAATGTGGCATGGGTTTTCTAATGTGGGAGCATATCTTCCTCATCAACATTAGCAAATTATCATTAAGCAATCATGCAATGATTCACGAAAACTAAAAACATTTATTGAATATATCAATCAAGGTTCATAAACAATAATTAGAATACCTAGGTATACAATTTCCCTCAAATTGAGGTCCTCAAATGGATGTAAAAGAATATAAATCAATTAATTGCAATCAACCATATAAAAGTATATCAAAATAAATCCTAGACTAACTTCCTCCAATAGGTCTGGCAAGGTTGAGGCTAAGAGGATCCTGAGATTGATAAGATGACACCAAACGCCTTCGCACACCCTCATCTATGATGATTGTTGGATTATCCTTGAGAAACTCATTGGAATCTATTGGAATATGGAAGAAACATGTCTCTAGCCACTCAAATCTCCATAACTCTAGCCAGCCACCTTATTTGACAAAAGAATTTCTCTCAATTCATAGAAAACTAGGGTATTTATAGGACTGAGTCTGCCACAGCCTTACCACGGGCATTGTGATGCCCGTGGTGAGTAAGTTATTGCTTGGTCTCTAATTCACGTCCTAGCATGGCTTTGTGTTGCTTCCAGTGGTTCTACGCTGCCACGACTTGACAATGGTAGTGGTAAGTGTAGACAACAGCCGTGGTAACATGTTACCACACCCGTTGTTAGCCATGATGAAGCTTTTATACAGCAACTTGTCCTATTTTGCTTCAAAAAGCCCCTGAATTTGCTTCTTTTAAACTAAAATAGAAATAAAAGGCAAGGTGAACAAAAGAATGAAATTTTCATACTAATTAGGTGCTAAACATGTCAGAATCCATGTTGAACGCACTATAAATGATACGAAAAAATATGAACTATTTAGCCCTTATCACCCTCATGGTTCTACAATGCATCAAAGAAAAGCAACAAAAGAAGAAAATGATATACATTAACCCCCTTCTTGCTTCATGATCTTCATTGGAGAGCGATCTATGATGATCTTGCTAGCATTTATCCATTCCCACAATGATCTCTCCACCCATATTCGGCCCCTGAATGGTGCCAAGCTCTGCCCTAACCCTTGTCTCTTCCAAAGAAAGGAAGTCCCCTTCATGACCTAACTTTTGGGCTTAAAAAGATGTTCCCGATGTAAGCACAACCGTGCTTTTGATTATGCTTTCCTTAGGGTGTCTTGGAACTTGTTCTTGTCATGGTTATAACTAAACCTGAAAAGTACATGAGCGGAAGCACACCCATGCTTGTTGCCTTTGCTTGAGGAGCACGATGGTGCTAGGAGCCCTAGAACCATGCTTTTCTCTATATGAAAATCCTAGTAAAGTGAACAGGCAAAAGCATGCCCGTGCTCACTGACCGTGAAGTGCAAGGGCATAAGCAAAACCATGGTGCTAGGGGCAGTGAAACCGTGCTCTTCAGTTTTGCTCAAATTACAGTGAAGTGCAAGGGCATAAGCACTCCCATGCTTATCCTGAAAAGTACATTTTAACTCCATTTCACACCAGAATTCGTCTCTATTCATTCCTTTCAATCCAAGGCCTAATTATCTGCATTATTTAACAAATATACCATAAGTAGAATTGATTTATAATAAAAGAATACAAAAAGAACAAGAGAATCATGCAATAGGGTATATAAAATATCTTTATGAAATGCACTTATCAAATACCCCCACACTTGAACATTTGCTTGTCCTCAAGCAAAACACTCTGCTCACAAGAAAGGAAGACGAGTGCATGATCTCTAATCTCATTAAAGATAGGGAATTCACAAACAAACAAGGGAATCCTAGAGACTAGTGTACTTTTAGCTTGTTCCAGAAGAAAGAGATTCACCCATAGTCCATAATCCCCTTGTGTGTGTGAATTTATCCTAGATATGAGCCCCATGTACCTTGGAAGAAAATCTAGATCAAAGGCCCTTATTTTTACCCAAAAAAAAAACTAATTAGGTAGTAGTTTCTTACACCCTATAGGTAGCCCTTCCCCCAGAAGGTCATCAAGTGAACATTGATGATCCCCAAGATTTGACTGCTCAGGGTGGCTTTCACACTTCTAAGAAGATAGCTCTTTCGACCATCTTTTAAGAAAGGGGTCTCAGAGTAAAACAACAACTATGGTAAAGTGCAAGAAGAAAGGGGTCTCAGAGTCACGGGTGAAATTAACAATTTAAAACAACAAAATAACACTAACTTTAGTGTCGCACTTAGTCTTGTGAATCCCTGACAAGAAATCATAGATCATCCTAAGTCATGGATCATCACAATCAATACAAAGATAACCCTTTTCCACACTTGAACATTACAATGTCTTTAATGTAAACCTTCTAAGCACACACAAAAGAGAAAGAAGATAATGAAATAAGATTAAGGAGAGTAATGGGGCTTTCCTCAACATGAATAGTGATGATGTTGCTCTCACCATGAATAGCTCAACATTCTAAATACGCATACAACCTGTGAAGCAAGAAGAGTACATAAGTGAAGCTCAATAAACTCAAAATATAATACCAACAAGCAAATAAGATAAAATACTTTAGCAGGGGACTCCCCCTGGTAACCGTACAAAAGTACAAATCCAAATATAAAGAGAAAATACAAAATCCAAGTCTAAAATGTAAAGATAAAGGGATGCTCAATTGGACTTAGACCTAGTGGCATTGGGGTCATCAGAACTGATATCATCAGCAGCAGCTGGCTCGTCTCTAGTTGGAGATCCCCCCATGGCTCCTTGAATCCTCTCTACTCTCAAAGTCAGAGGCCTCAAACCCCTCTAACTCGAAATCAGCTGTATCGAACCCCACATGTCACGATGCGACATGGCTGGTGGAGGGTCGAGTCTGTGGTGTCGAGGGTGAGCGAGGAGCTGTAGGGTATGGCAGAAAAGCTAGTGCAATAGAAGTAGTGTTACCGGTGATACAATACTGGGTCCATGCAAAGTCCTAATAGCCTACACTTTCCTCATAGCTCGGAAGTTATCGATGGTGATCGGGGCACTGTTGCCCTCGATCCTCATACTACTTGTCCCCTCTCGAAGGCCCATCCTCCAGATTAGCCAAGTTATGTAGGGACCGACGAATATGACTCCAATCCTAGGATCAACCCCCCATGATGAAGAGCAAGGACGGCCTCATATCCCAAGTAGAGGTAAAACCCATCGACCATCCTGAGTAGATATCGAAGTCCCTCTGACTAACAACTCCAGTGCTATAGCCTCACCCTGTCAGAGAATGACTAAGGAGATGGTGGATATATGTGAGGATGGGAGAGTAAAGACAGATGGCCTTCGAACATCGGGGTTCATACTCGCTAGATGTGCCCAGTTATCTCCAGTAGGCCTCCTAAGACTTCCTCCAACAGGTACTCGATCAGTAGCGTGTCATAAGCTGAGGTATGGGTGAACTCCTCATTGTATAAACCCAGCTTGTCTGATAACTCTGTTGGACTCATTGGCACACCCCTTGCATGTGTGTGTACCACAAGTGCACTGGTTGTCAAAGTAATAAAGTACCCTGGTGAGTCGGTAGTCGTATCCACAAAGAATAGTTGTTCAGAAGCAAATAGTGATACTATTTAGCTAAAGAGTTAACCAATTTGTCAGTGAGTGAACAATATCAATGCAAATAAAATTAAAAAAAAAAGAAAGGGAAGCACAATAGGGATAAGGAAAGGCAATCGATAAGAAAATGGGGTACCCGGACATTGCTTACCCTAAGACTATTGTTTCAAGTGCAAGACTACTAATTATGCCTCCTAATTGAAGTTTAACGAGTCCTGGAAATCCAAAAACACATGGTCCCAAACCAAAGGTCAACCGTGACTAAGCCCAGTGGAGTTTGTCTCTTAGCACTTTACTCTATTATGACCGCAAAGAACTCTTGGAACGTAGAGGTAGGATAAATCATGTCGGAAGGGAAAGGGGATGTTCTGCTACCTCTCGACTCACCCTCTCGACCCTCTACAACCTTGCTTTGTCTAACCCTAATGCAGTATCACTCATCCACAAGGATTACGAAGATAGATTCTCAACCCTAGTGTCACTCTAAGAGAAAATTAATACAATAAGCATTCAAGGTTGAAACTCAATTAAAAAATCAATTAAAAAAGCAAAACACGAGTCAATGAAACAAAATCATCCTAGAGTTTACAAGCCCAAGCACCCACTGGGTTTTAACTCTCCATGGAGCAATACTCAATCAACAATGAAATCGAAAGTAAAAGCATGCTATCCATAGATAAAACCCCCTTGTAGTCTGTATCGATGGCCTTGTGGAGCCGCCTCGTCTTCTCCAAAGGTTCCCTTGTCAAGCCTAGGACACACCTCGCTGAATTGATGCCGATGAAAGCTTTCCCAATGGCTCTCTTCCAAAGGAACGCGATGTTGAAGGCCGTAGAACTGCTCCAAAAACCTAGGTAAAGCCTCTCCAAACCCTAGCCACGAGTGTCTCCAAGGATGGGCAAAAGTTGGGAAAATGATTTCTCTAAAATACTCAAGTCATGGCATTTATAGGGGATGGAATTGGGCATCCACACAAGCACGTGTGAACAGTAACTGCTTCAGTAATTTTGTTTTTTTTATTTTCTACAGTAACTACTACAGTACTTTGCAAAAAAAAAAAATATTGCCGATTCCACTCTTTTCATCGAGGCCACATGAACGGGCACACATCCATGCGGTAGATCGCGTCACATCTTCAATAAAACCACATTGACGAAGCTCTTGCTAGTCTTTCACAAGTCAGAACAAATGAGTGTGACTACCTTTGTGCCCCTCCACTTTGTATATTCTCTTGAGCACAGTGGAGGTTGGCACACACCGACATGTCTTTGAGCACAACTTGTGTCTTCACCTTTGTTCATTCTAAGAACTTCATCAACAATCCCATGCACGATCTACTTTTGCTTCCTTTTCTTCTAAAATTATCTACACAACCCTAAATGCACAAAAGAACATAAATACACACGAATAAATGATAGAATCTGATAAAAGTGATGCCCAATGTAAGAAAAGAATACTTTATATTACTTATGCACAAGCATATATCACTCATCCAGTGTAGGGCCCCAAAAACTTGATACGCTCTTTGTGTAACCGTAAGTGCACGGGTCATACAAGTAGTAAATGTACCATAATATGTCAGGTAGTCAAATCCCCAAGGACTGGTATAGCTCCCGGTGCTTGCTCAATTTCTAATATCTAGCCTACTCAAGAGATTAGTTGAAGTCTAATCTAAGGCAATTCAAGAAATATGAAAAGAGAAAAAGAAGAGAGATAGGGTTTGGGTTGAAAAGACAGCAATGGAAAGGATAGTGCTCCAGGTTAATCCCCTTGACAAATGTGTTGACTAGGGAATGATTACATGTACATCTCCTAGGACCGTGGTGACCACCTGTTAAGGTTTTGATAATGTACATCCTCACTCAAGGCTCAGAGCAGACTCAACCACTTCCCTAATGTGCTCCCTAGCTAAATGAGTTATTCAATCACCATCTAGATAGCGGATAAGAAACAAAGGTTAACATGCTTTTTGAATACAATTACAACTATGGGGAACATGCACATCAAATCAATGCTTACACAGCTAGCAGCAATTCCCACATCGAGTTTTACAACATACAAACATCAAGGCAATCAACACAAAGATGAGCAATTAAGATAAACAAAAGGGAGACCATAAGGAAACTCAATAACCAAAGTGACTAAGTCAAAACATCACAAGTCAAGGTTCATAATCCAGGGCACCGAATAACAGTTAGTGATGGAGACTTATGAGGTTTGTTTGAATTATGAAAATATAAATATGAGAATAATATTATAATTTTTCCATTAATACCGCAAGTGTACGGTCATCAAGTAATACCTCGTGGGTGAGCAAGAGGATCGTATTTCCCAAGGAGCTTTCTTTTCACATAATTAATAGCCTAAATGTTTACGTTCTTTCTTTAATCTACTTCTACAATTTATTACACAATACAATTAGAGAATTGTTAAGTATAATTGGAAGGAGTTAGGAGGTCATATGATTGTTATCTTGATTATTACTTATGATAGGCGTTAAGTGTGACAATCATATTCTAGAATTAGACCACGGGAATTCGAAGGCCTACTAGTCCCAATCACTAAAGGTACAATCTCTTCCGACCCTAACCTCCAATGTTTACCTTAAATACAAGAATTCCTCTATAAGGGACAAATCAAATCCTAAGCCTAACGATCAGTCAATCCATAATCCAGAGATCTAGCAAAACCTAACCTCGTAGTGCATGCATAGATCTACCATGGCATGGGTCTTCTAACGTGGAGGCATATCTTCCTCATCCACATTAGCAAATTATCATTAACCAATCATGCAATGATTCATGAAAGCTAAAAATATTTATTGAATATATCAATCAAAGTTCATTAACAATAATTAGAATACCTTGGCATACAATTCTCCTTGAATTGGGGTCCTCTAATGGATGTAAAATAATATAAATCAATTAATATCAATTATCCATAGGAAATTATAACAAAAGAAATCCTATACTAACTCCCTCTAATAGGTCTGTCAAGGTTGAGGGTGAAAGGATCACAAGATTGATAAGATGATGCCGAACATCTTCGCGCATCCTTCTTTAATGATGATAGTTGGATTATCCTTGAGAAACTCACCAAAATATATTATAATATGGAAGAAACTCATCTCCAGCCGCTCAGATCTCCAAAACTCCGGCGGCCCTACCTTATTCGGCAAAAGAATCTCTTCCAACTGAGAGAAAACTAGGGTATTTATAGGATCAAGTCCACAACAGCCTTACCACGGGCATTGTGATGCCCGTGGTGAGTAAGTTATTGCTTAGGCTCCCAACTCACATCCTAGAATAGCTTACTGTATGTTGTGTGGATACATCGCGATTGTGATGCTTCTCACAACAGCCGTTGTGAGACTGTTGTGGCTTCTGTGTTACTTCCAATGGTTCTATGCTACCATGGCTTAATAATGGTAGTGGTAAGTGTATATAATGGGTGTGGTAACCTATCACCATGCCCATTGTGAGCCGTGGTGAAGCTTTGATTCAATAACTTATCCTAATTTACTTCAAAATGCCCTTGAATTCACTTTTTCCCCCTAGAATAGAAATAAAGGTTGAGGTAAACAAAAGGATAAAATTTCCTACTAATTAGGTGCTAAACATGTCCGAATCCATGCTGAATGAAGTGTAAATGATACGAAAATGTGAACTATTCATCACTTTTAAAATATCCCCACACTTAACTGTTTTCTTATCCTCTAGCAAATAGAAAAAATAAAAATTGAAGACACAATGAGTGCTTCACTTCATGCAACTAAATATGGAGTTTTAATAGTACTAGGGAACAATCAAATGTCAGGTAGCATGAACATGCTCCTATGAATAATAGTCTACTCAATGGTGAAAAATATATTCCCAAGTGTCAGTCTCCTGGTCCACTATCTTATAGTCTAGTTTGTGTTGCAAAAACTATTCGGAGTTTTATTTGGCCTAACTTTTCAGAGTTTCTCATTCATAAACACATACTTTTTTTTCTTTTTACAAGCAGTAGCTTCCATAGTTCCCAGGAGGTAGCTCTCTCTCTCCCAATAGGGCATACGTTTTGTATCCGACTTGTCATTAGCAACTATACACTACAAAGGAGGTAGCTCTTTCTGCTGTTAATATATTTTACTAAAATGATAAAATAAGTAAAACTAATAATACCCCTACTATAAAACATCACTCACTAAATGGACATAAGGTGCAAGGTGTACTCAAGAGGGACACAAGATAAAGCAAAAAAACTCGCAGAGCAGCTAATCTCTTGAGAGGCCAAGAAAACCCACTAATCTATCATACATCATATCAAAGAAACTACAACAAGTAAGTGCAATGCCTTCAAAGGTCTACATTAGCATGTATATAAAGTGCAAGCACCATTTTTCAAAAAACAAAATCACAATATAGCAAAATACAGCACGAAACTCACAAATTCACAATATAGCACAAAGTAAACTAATCATACACACCCTTCCCACACTTAAAGATGTACATTGTCCCAAATGTATGCATGCATGTGCAAGTGTGGTGAAATATAATAGTAAAAGGAAAAATAAAAGAGTGTATGGTCATTGATTCTCTCCTGGTTTCTTAGTTGTGCCGACGAGGGTGATGAAGTTACCCTTGTCCAGGCTTTTAATTGTGCTGGAAAAACAACACTCGATCACTTCAAACCCTGATGGAGACATAAGTGAAGCAATTAAATGTAAAAATAAAGTAAAATATTATAAAATAAACTCCACTATGATCAAAATGAGTTCATCTGGGAACTCATAGTCTCCTGATATCCGAAGCTGATGATGGTACAGTCGAGCTCAAATGAGCTCATAACCTCCATCGGGAACTCCCAGTAAGTTGGCTCATCGATGCTGAAGAACTGATCCCAGCCTTGAACAGATATGAGATCTCATACCTCATCGGCGAGACCTATACGCTCGAGTTCTGGCCAATCAATTCGATATCCCTCAACAAATCACTGATCCATGAGCCTCCTATATCGTGCAATGTGCTTGGGATCCCCAAATCACATAATTATTAGCCAAGAAGACTCCCCGGTCTTCTTCTTCTTCTTGGTCTTTGCCTGTAGGTGATTGCCAGTTCTCTTCAGACCCATAACCTTTAATTCAAAAGGAATAGGGAAAATTATTCAACAGCACTTACTGGCACAATGGGTACACCACTGTCATTACATGACCATAACTGTCTCAATACGCCCGCGACCAAGGCCGTGATGACCTCTAGATGTATACAACGAGCATACAATAGCACTGTTATGCACTTTTCTAGCACCACCATGGGCGCACAATGCCCGTGGTGAATCCGTTGTGTATTTTAGAATTGGACCGGTAGAATTCGAAGGACTACTAGTCCCAATCTCTTGGCAATTAGGTCCGAATGACTAGGAACTTAAAGTGAAATTTCTTCCTACCCCAGCCTCCTATGTTTGCCTTAAGTACAAGAATTCCTCTATAAGGGACAAATCAAACCCTAAGCCTAAGGGACAATCAATCCCTAATCTAGAGATCTAGCAAAACCTTACCTCTTAGAGCATGCATAGATCTAACATGGGGGCATATCTTCCTCATCCACATTAGCAAATTATCATTAAGAAATCATTCAATGATTCACGAAAACTAGAAAGATTTATTGAATATATTAATCAATGTTCATAAACAATAATTAGAATACCTAGGCATACAATTCCCCTCGAATTGGGGTCCTCTAATAGATGTAAAAGAATATAAATCAGTTAATAGCAATCATCCATAGAAAAGTATATCAAAAGATATCCTAGACTAACTTCCTCCAATAGGTCTACCAAGGTTGAGGGTGAGAGGATCCCAAGATTGACAAGATGACGTCGAATGCTTTCGCTCAGCCTCCTCTAGCGATGATCGTTGGATTATCCTTGAGAAAATCACTGAAATCTGTTGGAATATGGAAGAAACTCATCTCCAGCTGCTCAGATCTCTAGAACTTCGACCTCCTTATCTTATTCGGTAAGAGAATCTCTCCAAATTCTGAAAAAACTAGGGTATTTATAGGATCGAATCTGCCACGCCCTTCCCATGGACAGTGTGATGCCTGTGATGAGTAAGTTATTGCTTGGGCTCCAAGTTGCATCCTGGCAATGCTTTCTAGGTGTTGTGTGGATAGATCACGGTTATGATGGTTCTCACAATGGCTATTGTGAGGCCGTTATATTGCTTCTAGTGGTTCCACACTGCCATAACTTAATAAAGGTAGGGGTAAGTATAGACAACTATTTAGCACTTATCAGTTAGCCCCTCATGGTTCTACAATTCATCAAAGAAAAGCACTAAGAGAAAGAAATGCTATCCATAAAACCCCCTTCCTGCTTCACAATCCTCATCAGAGAGTGATCTATGATGATCTTGTTGCCATTCCTCCATTTCCACAATGATCTCTCCACCCAAATTTGGCCCTTGAATGGTGCCAAGCTCTGCCCTAACCCATGTCTCTTCCAAAGAGAGGAAGATCCCCCTCATAACCTAACTTTAAGGCTTAAAAAGTGTTCTCGATGTAAGCACGGGCGTGCACTTGGCTGTGCTCTTGATCATGCTTTCCTCAAGGTGTTTTAGAACTTGTTCTCAACGTAATTGTAGCTCAACCTGAAAGTGCATGGGTGTAAGCACGGTCATGCTTCAGGAAAATGTTGGTGCTAGGAGCCCTGTAACCATGCTCTTCTTTCTAAGAAAATCCCATTAAAGTGTTTGAGTGAAAGCACGCCAGTGCTCACCGACTGTGCTTCCAAAGCACAATGGTGCTAAGGCAGTAAAACCATGCTCTTCTGTTTAGTTCATATTCTAGTGAAGTGCACGAGCATAAGCACGCCCTTGCTTATACTAAAAAATGCATTTTAACTCCATTTCATACTAAAATTAGTCTCTATTCATTCCTTTCAATCAAAGAATGGAAAAAGGACAAGAGAATCATGCAATAGAATATATTAAATATCTATATAAAATGCACTCATCACTCCACTTGAAACCCTAACTTTAGGACTTAAAAAGGAGTTTTCAACTCAAGCACAGGTGTGCTTGGACTGTGCTTTTCAGCCGTGCTCTTTACCATCAAATCTAGGGTTTGCATCAGCAATAGTTTTCTCCAGACAATAAAGTGTACGGTCCAAAAGCACGACCGTGCTCTTAGCTTCAAGACTATGCTTTTTCTTCTTCTGAGTTTTCCTTGAAGTCCTATAATTTGTAGAGCTCAAAAGCACGCTCATGCTTGGGCCGTTTTCATCCTGGATACTTGCAACATGTATAAGAGGTATATAAAACATGTATATAAAATGCACTCATCAGACTTTCTCCTCAAGTATGCTTACTATTTCTTTTAAGTTAACTAACTTTGTTCAACATAATATCCAGTTTCTCATCATCAGTAAAGGAACGGTGGCTACCTACCCATTAAGAACTATTTGGACAGATATTTTGTCGGCTCTTCTTCCAAGGCCACTCTTCTAGAACTATTTCTTTGCCCTCTCCGGGTCTTGTCTTCACAAATCTTGATGACTGTATGATTGTGGATGACTCTATTACAGGTCTTTGTGTGATCCTGCCATCATGTTTTCCACTACCAAAATGTCAAGCTTGTACTCATTTTTCGGGACCAAGCTGAAGAACTAGTGGGAAATACCAACCATTAGTAAATGTCGATAATGATGCACATAAAAAAAAAAAACATGTACCCAAAATACAAAATAGATAAGCTATTTTATAAACACAAATTGTCCATTGTGAACATAAACAAAAATAAGGTAATGGTAACTCATAATACAAATGTGTAAATCGGCTTTCTAACCACCAACTTATATTCTCAACCAATAATGAACAATAGCAAATATAAAGTTACATAACATAGCATTAATACGGTAAAATAAACAATTGGCAATATTTGTGAACATTCATACATGACAGTGAAGACTAAAGAACTTCCTTGTTGTTCCTCAAGTGTCTCCATTAGGGCTCCAACGACAAATTGTTTCTTGAAACTACTTTCATGGTAGCATAGGATGCGCAGTGATTTTCCATAGTAGGTCTTCTTTCAGGTCCTGATGAATTCATAAAACCAAATATTTTGTGCAACTACATAACCCCTTAAGTACCCTAAACTTGATAACTTTCCGGAGCACCTATCCTTCACTCGGCCAAATGTGGTGGGTACATCTTCCATGAGCCATCTATGTGTTGCGTGTTCCCATGCATACTCGCCGAGTGTGGACAAATCATCTACATAATGAGCTAACCATGATGATGCTAAACAAGAAGTAGTGGGGAAGAGCAAGAACCCCATGATGTATATCAATAATAGCTTAACAAAATTTTCTTCGCCCTTGTGATCTTTCTCAAGGACCATGCCCTGTAATACCCTCACCAAATAATTTTTGTTTCTATCCACTCCTTTTGCCAAGTATTCCTCTTCCAGCCTGCAGCATTCCTTCTTCCTTTTAAAAGGGATACATCCTCAACCCTGAATTGCAGATGGCCATCCCCCAGTGTAAATATTTTGGTCCGCTTATCAAACACTTGCATCAGAGCATCTAGTATTGGACCATGGGGTCAATGTTTATGAGATGGCCAAACGGTGTTCGCTTGAGTATATCCCAATGTCTTCGCGCCATCTTCTCCCCAATTCACATATAGTGTCTACAAGCAGTACTAAATAGCACCGCCTATTCACAAGATTCCTGGAACCACTAGCCATAATGTGTCAACTGGACAAACAAATCATTTCATGTTAGAAAATATATTACTGAAAAAAGGTAAACAAAGTGAGCACTACATTGGAGCCCTAAGTGAGGTTTACAAAAGTTCAAATTATACACTAAACATGCATTTACAAGTAGTGTAAACATATTTGGTGTTGAAAAAATGACAAGATGCATGGATTTTACATATAAACAGGAAATAGGATGGTCAAAGAAAATTTCTTAACATGATAACATGCACATTCAAATGAAAAAAAAAGGCAAATGATGATATTCCTTATGTATAGCATATTGATTGTTTTGAGATCTTTCCTTATGTACTGAGATGAAACAAACAAATCACAGTAAATGCACTAGTTCTCCAATTGAAATAATGAGTTTTCCATAAACTGAACAAAATTGTATATATAAACAATATTTATGGAAAAACTAAACAGAACGCACATCTAAAGAGGATTGTTTTGGGATTTAATTCACGACAAGAGGGATTCAAATGTGCATAGAATGGTATTATACGATTTAGTCCCCATATGTAATTCCTTACTCGATTCCTCACATAATCTATAACATTTCCCCATGGTGACAATGAATAACACCTTCAAGGACATAAAATTTGAATGGAAAAAATTGGTACACATTAGATTTCTACAAATTAAAAGAAGATGTGTGGATTACAAATAAAATTCAATTTATCTAACTGTCTATAATATTTTCTATGACAGTCCATACGTCAAGAATAACATGTCACTCACAACATTTGAGCAAAAATGGAAGAAAATAATAATGGATTCGGAATACTTATCAAACTCATTCATAAATTATAGCATAAGAACATGAGTTCTTGGCATTAATAACAAAAAAGGGTGCCAGCTTAATGTTACTGGGATTCATACCTATCAGGTCTAAGGACAAATCACTTCTTCTATCTGTCGTGATGAAACGTGGCTTTAATCAGCAAAGGAAAACTCTAGCACCGGGATACTCCTGTTTCTTTTCTCTCCGACGATGATAGCAAGAACTCCGGCAGTGATGCAGAGAAGAAGATGAAGTTTAGGTCTTCCTTAATACCTTGGGATGTGAAACGATGTGACTGGTACCAAGGTCCCAAGGCTTTGAAAATTGCTTAGAGCCACAAGAGTAGAAGTGTAATTTCACAGTCATTTTCACTCCATTATCAGACAATGGGGAGACCATAAAAAAGGGTGTTTTGGGGGATATGTCAAAATTAAAGGTTCTCTTGTAGATATGGTAAAGTATGGGGAACTTTTTAAACAATTTCTCTAATAATAATAATAATAATAACAATAATAATAATAATAATAATAACATATTTATCTAAATAAATGTGGTTGGAAAAAATATACCTTCTAAAAAAAATAATAAAACTTAAAAAATAGTTGAAAAAGAACAAAAATATTTAATTCTTGTAATTTTTTAAAAGAAAAAAAATGTGCATAACAAAAACTAATATCTTAGTATTTTTAAGAAATACACTCATCACCTAGGTGATAACTTGGTTTAATGTCATGTTTTGAAACCATATTAGTGAATAAAAATTCACATAAAATTATTTTAATAATTAAAAATAATAATATTAAAAAAAACTTGGTCTTCAATTTTACCAGAAATGAAACCATAGCTATGATAAATATTACTTTTCAGTTGAAGTGTGTTTCTTATCCCCCCAACATTTTAATTTGTAAATAAACAATTTTATTGTTAAAATAAATTCCATCTTTATTGCGCGGCATGTGATGGTTTTAGCAAAACAAAAAAAAAACACACTACGACATAAGAGTTTTGAACTTGCGATCACAATAAAAGACACCTTAATAGAATCAGACAATAATTGAAGTTAACAAGTGTTTAGGGTTCTAGATTTTGTTCTATCACAATAAATCCAAATAACTTGAAAATAAACACTACTCATCAAAAAAAAATAAAAGCGCCCACGTATTTCTACTCTCCTGTGTCTGCCGGCATTGGACAACGAAGACACCATAACTTCTCCGGATCCTTTTGTAAAACTCAGTTTGAACTTTCTATGTCGTTGATACAACCAACTCCATAATGCAAACTAGGCATAATTTGCCCACTTCAAGTTGGTCACTTCTGTTGTGCTGCTGCTTGCAAACCAGTATTTCCCTGTCCAGTGAAAGAAAAAAGTATACATTATACATGTACAGGATAATAACTAAGTGAAAAAAGAAATTACCTTAGGTTTCTTAGCTTTGGTATCTGGACCCACCTTAAAACTAATGAACTCCTGGCCACCCATGAATGGCCTCAAGACTTGAGGAATTTCAACCGCATCTTCCCTCTGATAGTTCTCAAGGATACAGCAAATAGTCCTTTCGGTTGCAGTTAAGGTAGAATTCAGCATATGAACATACTGTTTCGCTTGTTCATCATTCTGTAGTCAAGCAAGGATAGCAGATGTAGCTTAGAATATTGGCCAAAATAGCACCTGGAAAATAGTTTTTCTAATTCCACTAGAGTTAATTATCAAAAGGAAGTAGCAGACGCAATCTTGCCTTTTTCTGCCCAAATCCTATCCCTAGTCTCCTCGACTGGTAGTCAGTGCAATTAGAACAAGAGACAAGCTCCCTGTAAGTCTTTGATGCAGGAAACCAAGCTTCAAATCATATTTCTTGGCGGCTGCATCATTTTAAAGCGCCAGAGGCGAGTTGCAGACAACTTGATAGGGAGATTTAGCTACAATAATCAAAACCAACGTTAAATTTGATTTACAGCAATTTCTAATTTTGAATTGATTTCACAAAGATTGTACATCTTTGTAGAAGTCCTCTGAGTTCTTCAACATTTCCTCATGCATTCCCATGAATCATTGTCATTTTGGGCTGAGTATATACAGAATTGTCTCACTTTCTCAAATTGATGGACCCCGACAAATGCCCAAGTGTCCCGACCATCACAGCTGCAGCCTCTTTTTGGAAGCAAGTTGAGTATCCACTTATCTAATTGAGTAAATAACACACAGAAACAAAAATAACTCTGGTTTCAGCAGCATACATGTCTGCACTGATTTTTGTTTTCCATAAATCTGATCTAAGATCTCTGGCCTAGTTCATTTTCTTGGTTTTGAACTTTGAAATTCAAGATAGTGAAGTACAACAATAGTACATGTCGGAATTGGCAAATCCTGTGGATAGATTCTATCAGTTCAAATGGTAAGCACATAATGGCTGTTCAGCAGTAGCAATCAGGTACTTATCATCCCCTTCACCGGTAACCTGTTGAATATCATGTTAGAAGGTTTCAGAAACAGTGGGACTAGATTAAAATTAACAGATTGTGTGAGGAAGTCGGATATCACATCACAGCTACATTTTCCCCATATACCCGAATATTTCTTGTGATGAACTTTGTCAAAAATCAATCAATTGAATATTCTCATGAGCAACACATGTATGCATACCTGTCTTACAAACAGCAATAACAACGATACTAAACTTTAATCCGCCCGACATGAGCATTTTTCCAAAGCCAAAAAGATCACCCATCCATGTACCTAAATACATGAACCAACAAAGATCTCATCTTTCTTTTTAAATTTTCAATTAGTCAAGGGAGTAAAATGATACACTTTGTAGTTTGTACTAAACTTCCAAAATGAAAACAATATCTGAAATCACTTCTCTAAAAACCATTAACTCCCAATTAATATTTGTTACCAAGTCCTTACAAAAGCCCACAGGCCAATATGAGAAGAATACCCCATAATTGTTAGTTGTAAAATTGTATGTTAATGTTACCATTTCTACGATCTCACCTCAAAAATGCACTTAGGCACATAGCGATTGGAAGCTACTACTTTCTACTAGTTCAGATGGAGCAATGCATGTG